>NC_083570.1:113929462-114584462 GCF_027579695.1 Neoarius graeffei | reverse complement strand
TGGCTGTGTATGTTCATTGTGGGCCACATTGCATTAATCTGATTAGCCAAGCTGCCTGTGCATCCTCCCCCATCATAAGAGATGCAGTGCATTTAGTGCATGAGTTGGGTGTGCTATTCCATCAGTCTGGGAAGTTCAGGACCATCTTCACAGCTATAGCGAAGTCAGATCACACATCTCCTCACACATCTCTGAAGCCTCTCTGTCCCACCAGGTGGACAGTACGAACGCCAGCCATTCGCTCTGTTCTCAATCAATACCAATCTGTGCTTGCTGCAACAGAGGAAATGGCTCAATCCACCATGATGGAGGTTTCTGCAAAAGCAAGTGGCCTTCATGACAAGTTTTTGAGGGGCAATACTGTTCTTGGCATTGTTCTTGCCGAAGACATAATGTCCAGGTTGGAGGAGCTGAACATTTCTCTGCAGCAGAGAAGCCAGACTACATCAGGGATGCTGGCTGCTGTAGAGCATGTGAAGACAGGGATCCAGCAGAAAAGATCCGAAGAGCATTTTGACCAGCTGTACATGAGAGCATCTCAGATAGTAACATCTGTAAGCCTGCAGCCAATCAAGATGCCTCAAGTACGAATGCCTCCAAAATGCTTCACTGGTTCAGCCATGCAGCATCACCATCCTACAGCTCAGGAGTACTACCGAGTGCAGTACTTTGGCACTTTAGACACTGTTGTTATGCAGTGCTCTGAGCGTTTTAGCCAAGAGGGGCTTCAGAGGCTGCAGAAGTTGGAAAATGTTCTCATCTCTGGGAAGATGGATGCACTCGTTGATGAATACCCAGAGTTGGATGCCGTGTCTTTGGACATACAGTTGAAAATGTTCAAGGCCAACTACCCATATACAACTCCCTCAGAGGTAGCAGAGATTTTGCGGGGCATGATGCCAGAGGTGCGACATCTTTTCAAGGAAGTGGAGGCCCTCTTGAAACTCGTCATGGTTGTTCCTGCCTCCTCATCAGAGGCTGAGCGGAGTTTTAGTGCCCTGAGGCATCTAAAAACATGGCTGAGAACATCAATGACGCAGACCCGGTTAAACAATCTTGCCATTTGCCATGTCCATCAAGAGAAATTGGATCCACTGGATAGGAGACTGATCTGTCAGAGACTTGTTGAGTTACACGATGAACGCCTCCATATTTTTGGGCCATTCATCTCATCTCATTATCTCTAGCCGCTTTATCCTTCTACAGGGTCGCAGGCAAGCTGGAGCCTATCCCAGCTGACTACGGGCGAAAGGCGGGGTATACCCTGGACAAGTCGCCAGGTCATCACAGGGCTGACACATAGACACAGACAACCATTCACACTCACACCTACGGCCAATTTAGAGTCACCAGTTAACCTAACCTGCATGTCTTTGGACTGTGGGTCCGGAGCACCCAGAGGAAACCCACACGGACACGGGGAGAACATGCAAACTCTGCACAGAAAGGCCCTTGCCGGCCCCGGGGCTCAAACCCAGGACCTTCTTGCTGTGAGGCGACAGCGCTAACCACTACACCACTGTGCCGCCTTTTTGGGCCATTTATTTAGATAAAGTCAATATATTTTCTACAAAGTTCTATGTTGTTTTGACCTATTAACCAGGGTAATGCTCCTTTCTATTGCTTTGGTAGCCATTTTTTTTGTAGCAATTTGGCATTTCTGCATTTGTTTGAAATGTGTGTGTGTGTGTGTGTGTGTGTGTGTGTGTGTGTGTGTGTGTGTGTGTGTGTGTGAGAGACTAGCTCTGGTGTGACAGATTTTCATGCAATGTTTTACATGTTTTTTGTATGTTGTATTGTGTTACATGTTTTGCAGTTGCACATTCTGTTGTTTTGTGTTTTGCCTGATACACAATAAAAAAAAACAAGATATAAATGTTAACATATTCATTGGTAATTGTATTCATCAAAACAATGTTCTAGATAAGCACATCTTTATCAATAGGACCATATGAAAATTGCGCGGAATGCACTTAAAAATATTTTGGGAAGGGCTCAAATTTGGACCCCCCCAATATTTATACCATGGTTACGCCCTTGCAACTGTGTGTCTGTGGTGTGTGTACTGGGTGAATCCACCCAGTGATTCACCACCAGTCAACTGCCTGTGCCTTATCTTCCATTACAAAGCACAGAAGAAGCGCAGCTCAGCCCAGGATTCATGTACTGTAACACACATTAGCAAATACTTTGACGCCATCTATGCCTTTGACACTGACATTGCATTTGTCTTCTGGGTTAAAAACCATGACAGAGTCCCACAAATCCACAATTTGGCACTGAAGAAACTGTCAGTCCGTGCCTCCTTGGCCCCATTGGAGAGGGGTTTTAGTAGAGGGGGGTTTATAATGAGATCCCATCATGCATGTTTAGGTTGCAAAATGTTGCAGTCTCTCCTTTTTCTGAAATGCAACCAATATCTACTTTAAATTCATTTACCATTGATGATTTATGGTGTTTTCTCATTTATCCCTTCATGTGTTTATCCTTGGTGGTGAGCTTGGACTTACTGTATGAAGAGTGTTTTCCAACTGCATATGCCAAACGTGTCAGGGCTGGCGAGCTGAGGTTAAGTGAGGACCCAAGAGCAGACTCAGAAAACAGGCAGTGTAAAGAGAAAACTTCTTTAATGAAGTAGATGGCAGAAAGGCAAAGGTACAATAGGGCTCAGGCAAAAATCGGTAGTCAAAAAATAGGGCAGGAGGTCAAAAACACAGAGGAGCAGGTAGACATGATCAGGGACAACAAACAGGACAGAAAGATCTTCACAAAAACTGATCAACACAGGGACAAGGGAAATCCAGGCAAAGGTAGCAAAAGACACGATTCAAAAGAACAGGCAGGCAAAAACAGGGACAAAAAATGGACAGAAAGACTTGACAAAAAACAAGGAGAAATCCAGGCAGGGGGACTCAAGAAGACACAATACCAATGAGCTGTAGCGAGGCAAGGAAAGTCTACAAGAGACAGTCTGGCAAATGGAGTAGCTCCAAACAGCTTATGATGAAGCTGGTTTGATGTGTTTCCATGTTCCACAGATCCCGCCAAGAGAATTTTCTCTTCTCAACCCCCTCCCATCACATCCACTGCCCCTGCTTTGCTTGAGAAGTGGCTTTTGTTCACCTCAGTGTTTTTTCTTGATGGCATACCTCCTCAACTACAAGACCTTGGCACTGTGATGGTGTTGCTTTGTGCCAGGATAGATTGCTCTCTCCAAGGCCAAGGCCTCCTCTCCCTTGCTGCACATGACCATTGATGTCCTGATGCTTAAGGGATGACTTTGCCTGCTGTGCAGCTAGTGATGGGGTCCACTTTCTTCCAGTGGCCAGAATGGGAGCTGTTCAGGCGACACATGGATCATGGGATTCTGTCAGTGTCATTTCCAGCCTAACTTTGGAACACTTGTATTCCTCTGTTAGACTGGACACTGGAAGTATTTGGCAGTACTGCAATGAAGGACATTCATTTATGTGGATGGTGTGGGTCTGAAGGTATTTTCTGGCACTCTAATGATTTTGGCATGCTCTGATTTTGTTGTCAATTCCAACAAATCTAAGCAGTATTTTCAAAAAGTCATATGACTTTTTCGTATTCAGCACAAGTTCAGCTACAATAATATCCATGCATTACGTATGTCATGATTGTACTTTAAAAAATAACAAATGAATATGCTGAATCATATGATTTGGCAGTGGGCACATAGGAAAGTGTAAAGTATAAAGTTTGCCAATATGTTTATCATGCTTGTATGATGAAAAACTCATGAAGATATTTTTCTAAATGCATGACCTGTTCATTCGAAACCTGCCGAGCTTTGCTGGTGAAGCTCTGAATCACAGAGGGTTAACAGAAACTTTATACTTTACACTTTCCTACAGAATATGCCCACTGCAAAATAATACAGGGTTAGTCAAAATTATGTTAACACTTAAATTGTAGCAACCAATCAGATCTGTAGTAGAAGTTGATCAATGGTATACTGCTGCACCATCTATAAGTAGACATCTGACGTCACTGTTGGGGTGTCAAAAAAGTAGGGCCCAACTACACCAGCACCGGTCATGGTGCACCACACATTCAGGAGAAAAATAATTCATTAGTGTTAACATAATTTTGACTAACCCTGTATTATAGTTTTAAAATTACCTGAATTAGATGAAACATAGAACTTGTCACCTTAAAATCTGTAAGCCATAGTTTAGGCTGTTTGGAGGTAAAATTTGTTGCGAGATGGCACTCGGATTTATGTGCTTTGGATGATTCAGGACAGAGAATCAATTGATGAATTAGGACAGTTATTCAATTCAATCTTGAGAACTGCGATATTGATGAGTGATGCCTTTTTGTTAAATTTGACTTGATCCAGCCAAAGATCAACTTGAGTAAGTGTAAATATTTCTCTTATTTCTGATGAGCAGGTCAGTTGATATGCGTGCGCTGTAGTGCATACACAGGAAAAATGACTGAGCAATTTTTTCCAGAGTTAAAAGTATTTTCCTCAAAAATAGTTTATTTTGCTCTATTTTGAGTTTAGAGAGTAACATTTGGAGTGGGAGCAAAATTACAGAGTAATTGTGCAACAGAGTGGGTTGTGGCTCTGAATTGAGTAAAATAGTACAAGAGTTAATTTCAAGACACACTGAATAGAGTCAAATACCAAAATAAAGTCAAATAACAGATAAAGAAAGCTGTTGTAAAAAGCATTTTTAGAACTGTGTTGGAATGTGTGAAAAACATTACCTTACCCATTCTGACTTGACTTGATGGGATTAAGAGTTAATCTGATGGGATTAAGAGATGGCAGTGAGAGGGGTTTTCATTCTTCTCATTGAATAGAATGGAAATTTTTTTTACCCTTCTCATTGAATACCCATCCCACTGCAAACCCTTTATCCCAAAACAATAGAAAATACATTTTTTGAGGCCAGTTAATTGTACACATTAATGAAGCAGATTTAAGTTATTGTGCTTGATACATTCCTAAGACTGAACAGAATCACCTCAAGTGACCAAAATGGTTCGACACAATGGGTAAGGTCATGTTTTTTTTCCACACATTCCAACACTTCTAAAACTTCTTTTTACAACATCTTAATGTATCTGTTTTTTAAAGTACAATCATGACATACTTACTACAGAGATATTATTGTAGCTGAACTTGGGCTGAATACAAAAAAAGTCATATGACATTGAAAATACTGCTTAGATTTGTTGAAATTGACAACATACCAAAATCATTAGAGTGCCAGAAAATACCCTCAGACCCCAGAGGGTTAATTAAAAATCATGTAATTGTAAATAAAATATCAAATAAAATCAAGTTTATTTGTATAGTGCATTTAACAATAAACATAGTAGCAAAGCAGCTTTACAGAATTTAAACGACTTAAAACATGAGCTAATTTTATCCCTAATCTATCCCCAATGAGCAAGCCTGTGGCGACGGTGGCAAGGAAAAACTCCCTCAGATGACATGAGGAAGAAACCTCGAGAGGAACCAGACTCAAAAGGGAACCCATCCTCATTTGGGCAATAACAGACAGCCTGACTATAATATTAACAGTTTTAACAGGTATAACCCTCAACTGTCCTCATGGGGCCGTCCTTCACAGGAGCGGTGCGATAAAACTCTGACCAGACAGGGCACCAGGATGGACCAAGCAGGTCCGAGGGGCAGAAGAGGCCAGCACCCCAATCCCAGGACCAACATGCAACCCAGAGGGACAGATTGTGTGTGTGTGTGTGGGGGGGGGGGGGGGGGGGTAGTCTGGTTGTACACTGTAGGTAATGTGAACTCCTTTGAGCTGAATTCTCACAGTCCAAAGACATGCAGGTTAGGCTAATTGGTGGCTCTAAATTGACCATAGGTGTGAATGTGAGTGTGAATTGTTGTTTATCTCTGTGTGTCAGCCCTGCAATGATTTGGCAACTTGTCCAGGGTGTACCCCACCTTTTGCCCATAGTCAGCTGGGATAGGCTTCAGCTTCCCTGCAACCCTGAACAGGATAAGCAGTTACAGATAATAGATGGATATTTTACATAGTGCATCTCTAATTTCTGTGTGTCTAATGTTTGAAAAATTTTTAACCCAACTTGTGTGTCTACAACCCACCAATGGAGCCATTTCCCCCCATATTTATAACGAATAAATAATCAGTCATATTTATGTTATACTGTGTTGTGGACCTTTCAAGGTCAATGTGTTCTTACTATGCCTTATACTGGTGGGTATGTTTGTTGTTATTTGAAATGCATGGTGGCCCATGTTTGCAAATGCATACAGTTGAAGAGAAAATTTTAAGTAATGCTTTTATTTCATGAAATATTTCATCCAAACACATTGAAAAAAGTAGACTGTTACTGTCTGACAACACTGTGTTACAGAGCATTTCAATCAACTTTATTTAATCAGGATTAAGAGACTCATTGAAATTAAAAATCTCTTTTCCAAGAGTGTCCTGGCCAAGACAGTAGCACACAACAGTTTCAGACACAAACATAACATTACACACACACACACACACACACACACACACACATCTACAACCAGATTCAGTTGTATCAAAGTCATTTAAAATCCCTTTAAAAGTGTTCAGTGAAACCAGCTCCTGAAGGTTTAAGTGATTCTGCAACTGGTTCCAACAGAGGGAGCAGTGTATTAAAGGCCCTTTTCCCCCAGTTCAGTACAGACTTTGGGAACCATAAGAACGAATAAATCCTGGGAGCAAAGAGAATAACTTCCTGTAGTTTTTTTGTTGTCTATACATCTGTAGATAACAAGGAAGAAGTCCAAGAACTGCCTTGTAAATAAAAATATGCCAATGCTTCAGTCTCTGGGTAGACAGGGTTGACCAACACACCCACTCATACAGAAAGCAATGGTGTGTATGAGCCTTGATATTTGTGATCAATGTCAATGCTCCATCATAGACTGTATCCAGCATGTGAAGACAATCAAGAGACATGCACATATATATATATATATATATATATATATATATATATATATATATATATATATATATATATATGTGTGTGTGTGTGTGTGTGTGTGTGTGTGTGTGTATGTATGTATGTATGTGTATATCAGTCCCTGACAAAAGTCTTGTCGCTTGGGTACAAGTTGACCTTAAGTGCCCCTCAAATATATATCTAATCATTTTTTTTACAAGAAATGGCTAATTTCAATCCCAACAGCTTTTGAAATAATGTTTTGGTGCCAAACGAAACTGCTGAAAAGCATTCTAATGTTCACAGCTTGGTAAAGCCCACTGAGTCAGTTTTTGCAAAGACAAAAGTCTTGTCGCCTTGTCATATGATGCACCCAATCCCAGATTACAGCCTCACCTGTGATCAATAACTGATCAATCAATTAGTAGGTGTGTATAAAAAGAACCCCAGCACACCAGACCTTCACATCAACTGCAACTTGGCCTCTGACAACATGCCTAAGATTCACCCTGCGATAAGATTACCTAAACCTAAGATTAACCAAAGCGTTGATTATCAAGAGGCTGAAGACCAGATCAACTGCTGAGGCGGCTGACACCTTCAATGTGTCTCAGCATCAAGTACAAAGAATAAGAAAAAAATTTGAAGAGACTGGAGATGTTTTTGACAAGCCCAGGTCCGGCAGACCCTGCAAAACAACTGCTCGGGAGGACCGTTTGTTGGCTCAAAAATCCAAGGCCAGCCCCTTTTCCACTGCAGCAGAGCTCCACCAGGCCTGGTCACCTCAAGTCCCAGATCAGTTTGTAGAATTCTGTCTCGAAATGGCCTCCATGGTCAAATCAGTGCCCAGAAACCAGCACTAAAGAAAAGGCAATTAAGAAAACGTGTGGCATTTGCCAAGGCCCACAGCCTGCTAAAAGGATGGACGCTGGAAAAGTGGCAGAAGGTGGATTTCTCAGATGAATCTTCAGTTGAATTACATCACAGCCTCTGCAAATATTGCAGGAGACCTACTGGAGCCCGCATGGATCCAAGATTCACCCAGAAAACAGTTAAGTTTGGTGGCAGAAAAATCATGGTCTGGGGTTACATCCAGTATGGGGGTGTGCAAGAGATTTGCAGGGTGGAAGGCAATATCAGTAGCCTAAAATATCAAGAAGTATTAGCTACCTCTTACATTCCCAACCATAAAAGGGGTCAAATTTTGCAGCAGGATGGTGCTCCATCGCATACTTCCATCTCTACATCAAAGTTCCTCAAGGCGAAGAAGATCAAGGTTCTTCAGGACTGGCCAGCCCAGTCACCAGACATGAACATCATTGAGCATGTCTGGGGTAGAATGAAAGAGGAAGCATGGAAGACAAAACCAAAGAATCTTGATGAACTCTGGGAGGCATGTAAGACTGCTTTCTTTGCTATTCCTGATGACTTCATTAATAAATTGTATGAATCATTGTGAAACCGCATGGATGCAGTCCTTCAAGCTCATGGAAGTCATACAAGATATTAAATATGGATCTCACAGCACCACTACTTAATTCACTGATGTTATGCAACATATTTTTGTATTTGAAGTAAATTATTTTTCAATTTTCACATTACTCTCTGTAGGTGACAAAACTTTTGTCTTGTCAAAATCTGACCTTTCTGTGTTCATTAAATGATCAATCATTCTTCAGTGAAGCAAATTTATTTTAGTATATTAAACATAATTTGGGAGGGTTTTAGCTTTCATATGAGCCATTTCTAAAACCAATGGATTAATTAAAAGTCAGGTTATAAGCTGTTGTTTCTACAAAATGGATAAGTGACAAGACTCTTGTCAGGGACTATATATCAGTGGTGGCTGCTGGTTTTTAAAACAGGGGAAGCCCATTTTACGCATTCATCATAAAACCTGTAGGCTGGATATCAAAGCATAGAAAGGTGTGCCCCATTAGCATAGTGAACTAGACAACCCTACCTAGTGGCAGAAAGTATTTTTGCTTGTACATTTCATGTTATAGTCTGGCTTGCCAGGCTAGTGCCTCATATCCTTAATCAAAAATATCAAACATCCAAAAATCACTGGCTATTCAACGAAGAGCCTTGAACATCATACCCTGATATGCAACACAGAGTAACACAACACCCCGCTGTGCAACACATCCTTGAACATCTTCTGCAACACAGTCTGGAAATTCATAACCAGGTAGGCTATGCAACACACAGAACCTTGAATATTATACCCAGGTATAACCTATAACACAGAGCCCACCATTCTCTTAACATTACTGAACAATATACACACTTCAGATTCATGAACATTATATGATGCACACTATTTATACACAAATTCTGCCCTCCGCTCCTTTTCCAGAAAATGGTCTGTGACCCTGTCATACTTGCTGGTTGTGCTTTCCAGAGACTTCACCAATTTCTGTTATCAGCTAGCACTGCAGATTCCAATAAGGCTCAAGCTAGCCTACAACCAGATTGAACTACAAATGAAATAAACGAGTGAATTCACGAATGATCAAACTGATAGAATGGATGAAAGTTAACGGAGCACAACGAGTAATATTTACATTTATTTACAGAGTAATGTACAGAGACATCAATGAGAAGAAACGTTTATATGAAAAGAAATTCGGACAGCACTTTGGCACACGACTACACTTTCTCGACATCCGCTAGGGACTGACTGATCATGCGCTTACCATGTTCCTCGCCGACGCCGAAGTACAGAGCCTGCCCTCCTCATGTCTTTCAAACACTACCTCCAATAATCCTTTATCAGCCCAGCTTCTTGCCCCTCCCACTGTCTCGTTAGTCCCAGAGAAGCTCGGCTTCCCTGGAAGTGACGATTTTGTCGATTTTAACCAATAACAACTAGCCGAAATTGGCTGTTCAGAGCCCTCTCATAAACTGCAATGGATACCCGGCTGCCAGTCCATAGAGCCCATTGAAATAAGAAAGGTTACAGCAAGTGTTGCCAGATTGGGCGGTTTTAAGTGCATTTTGGCGGGTTTTGAACATATTTTGGCTTGAAAACGTCAGCAGTATCTGGCAACGCTGGTTACAGCCTGGCAGCAAAGGTGATTCTCGTAGCGAACTGCAAGTTCGTCAGACATCACTCAAATAAGTTACAGGATAGTTATGAACGTAAATGCAATCTTGGGCATATATTATGTAATGCAAGTTATTGTTTTAATGTGAATTCAACGTCATAGATGCCGCAGTTTGGGGAGAGAATTTTAAGGGAAGCTCGGCTTCCCTTGTTGTCTCTGAGAAATCGCCCCTGATATATATATATATATATATATATATATATATATATATATACATACACATATATACACACACACACATATATATATACACACACACATATATACACACACACACCATCCCCACAGTCCAGCACAGACATAAAAAGTAACAGTTACAAGGTCACTTCCTGGGCCCAACAGAGAAGCAGGCCTTATTTTGAAAATAAATCCAAATTTCAGCTTTTTTTTTTAAACCAATTGCTGAATATGAGACCACCATCTATTACAATACCAAGATGCTTGTATTGAGATACAGACTCAATCTCAGAGTCCTGCAAGGTGGGAATAGATTGATGTTTCAGTCCCTTTGAATTTGTATTTGAAAACATGATTTTAATCTTGTCAGCATTCAAAATAAGTTTCAACTCGTATCGTGTGTTGTACAGTATTAAAAGCAAGTTGTAGCTGATGAAGAGCCTGATTTGGTGTAGGTGCAGAGCAGTAGATAACTATCATTTGCATAAAAGTGAAAATTTACATTTGGGACATTTTATGCAAAACCATTTATATAAATCATAAAAGTAGTGGTCCAAGGGCTGATCCCTGGGGCGCACCCTTACAGACATGAAGGGAACTAGAAATGCAACCCTCTGCCTGCACACATTGAGATCTGCCTGACAGATTGACTTAATCGACTTCCAAAACTTCAGGGGATTGTTTATATTGTTTGTAGTTTCAGTAAGGAAATAATTTGATTTGGCTTTTCTGATTGTGTCTGTTCATAAATTGTGAAGTCATCTGAAAAGTAGCTAACCTGACTCATAATTGGTTTTCCTGGCTTTTGCCCATGCCACTTTGCACTCATGAAGCAGGTCAAAGATATCTTGAGTGAACCATGCATTGTTACAGCCTTTGACATTATACTTTCTGATGGGAGCATGTTTATCAACAAGTTCAAGAAAACCATCATGGAAAAATTTCCAGGCGTTCAAAATGTCAGCAATAATATTTTTTCCCCAGTCAAAGTGAATGAGATCATGTAAAAATCCTTGCTCCACAAAGTCTTTCATGGCCTGCTTTCTAATCATGTGAATTTTGGATTTGGGAATTTTTGTTTTTCTAACTGTGGCAACAACACAGTGGTCACTAATGTCATTTACAAAAAAAAACAGATGCAGTTGTGTATTAATGAGGTACACTGGTTAAGACTACGTAAATCAATTAGAGATGCTTTTTCAGGACATTTCAAATTTGGTCTTGCGGGACTATCAACCATCTGGAAAAAATTTAGTGAATTTCATTGAGCTTTAATGTCATCAGAAACTGATTGCAACCAATCCCACTTTAGATCTACAATAACAGCAATTTCATGAAAATTAAAACCTGATAATAAATGTATTAAGGCAGGTAGAGCACTGATGACAGGTAAAGGACACCTATAACAGCCAATAACACGAATAGGAACTGCTTTAAAGACTTCTAAATCAAAAGCAAAACAATTCATATTGTTTGCTTAATAATCGAGCAGAGCAGATTAACATGAAATTTACTCTTGACAAATACTGCAACACCTCCACCCCTTTTGGTTCGATCAGACCTACAGTGAATATAAAAAGTGTACACACCCCATTAAAATGATAGGGTCTTCTGATGTAAAAAAAAAAAGAGACCACAATAAATAATTTCAAAACTTTTCCCACCATTAATGTGACCTATAACCTGTACAATTCAATTGAAAAACAAATCTGTTAGGGAAAAAACATGAAAAATAAATGCACAATAAGTGAGTTGCATAAGTGTGCACACCCTTAAACTAATACTTTGTTGAAGCACCTTTTAATTTAATTACATCATTCAGTCTTTTTGGGTAGGAGTGCCACATCTTGACTTGGCAATATTTGCCCACTCTTCCTTGCAAAAGCGCTCCAAATCAATCAGACTGTGAGGGCATCTCTTGTACACAGCCCTCTTCAGGTCACCCCACAGATTTTCAAGTGGATTTAGGTCTGGGCCATTCCAAAACTTTTTTGGGGTCTGTGAGGGACCAAGTGGCCACCTCACTCGCAGGATGCCGATACGGTTGGAAGTCAGGGGTACAAGGAGTAAAACAAGGTGTCCAAAATCGCAAAAATAGGCTTCAAAAATAGATGTTTTTTTTAATTTATAAATGCACTTTCCACCAGCAAACCAAAATGTCCAAAAATAATAAAGCTCGGGAAGTATTTAAAATAACAATACAAAAATACTAAACACAAAATCAAAATACTAGGCTTCAAAATCACTTGGGAACAAGACTACACAGCTCTCTCCGGTAAACAGCTCCTCCCTACACACACCCCAACTGCAAAATGAGCGGAGTTTAAATACACCCATCCATTCCCTCAAAATTGGACCAATCATTGAGTAATAGGATGATTGGCCCATACCACTCTAACTGACAGGTAAATACACTCAGTTAAACAAAATCTAACACATACAAAACAATATCATACAACCCAAACATAAACCACACACATTATAAACACTATTTACAAACGTGATACATATTTTGACACACCAAAAAAAAATACAACACAACATGCACTTTCACACCCCCTTCACAAACATTCCCCCCCCCCCCCCCTTACCCAAAGTCACAATGATTGGAGAAATACTACCAATGAGGCGCGCGCTTCCGTTTGGCAGTACAGCTATGGTGACAGAGCATGGAGAAACATGAGACGAGTATGGCGTTTGTGCACATGAATGAACCGGAGATTTAGACAGCTATATGGGTGTAAAGTGTTGCATGAGAGTGGGTACCTCACCCTAATGCTGGAGATGTTAGACTAAATGCTTGGCACAGAGATATCTGTGTTATGGCTGGTTTGTTTATTAGCGTGACAAGCACTAATTGTTTTTAATGCTGAGGGTAACGCAACATGATGAACAATGAGTTTGGGAACACATACCTGAGGGCTGTAGGTCAACTGGAGACAACTTTCATGCTGCAAATAGTGTAGGCAAACTTTAAAAGCTGTGTGTATGTGGGTAGCATGCAGTAGTGTGTGTGTGTATGCATGCATGCAGGCGCTCAATGTCTCTCGTAGCCCCTCCTTGTCTCGCAGTGCTACCATGATACACACAGTTAATCAAAGAAGGAAAAAGTCCACAAATATCCATAATTCATATATAAACACCATAAAATCTATAAAACACTACACTCGTGAGAAGGGCAAAGCTACCTTCTCACATTCCCCCCCCCCCGTAGTCTCGGAACCAGGGGTGGATAGACAAGCCGTCCGCCTCTGGAGTCACCCACACGGGTGACGGGACAGGAAATCAGCCACAGTGTTGTACTTGCCAGCACGGTACTTCACCGTGAACCGGTATGGCTGCAATGCCAAAAACCAGTGAGTAATCCTTGCATTTGTGTCTTTCATGTGCCCAAGCCATTGCAAGGTGCGATGATCAGTCTCAAGCATGAAGTGCCCACCAAGCAGATAATACCTGAACCAATCAAGAGCATATTTCACTGCCAGGCACTCTAGCTCCACTGCAGCATACCTGGTTTCTCTTGGAAACAATTTGCAGCTAATAAAAGCCACTGGTCGTTGGTCATCCCCCTCACACTGGAGAAAGACTGCACCAATACCGACACCTGAGGCATCAGTATGTACAGTGAAAGGCTTGGTGAAGTCGGGACTCTGCAGCACTGGACCCCTACACAGAGCCCCCTTTAAATCCACAAAGGCCCTCTCCTGCTCCTCCCCCCCACTGCACTTGAAGGTTGCTACCCTTCCAGGTCAGGTTAGTGAGGGGAACAGCCCGGCTGGCAAAATTTGGAATGAACTTCCTGTATCAGCCCACCAGGCCTAAGAATGACCTGACGTCCTTCTTTGTCCGAGGTCTTGGGCAGTTCTGCACAGCCTCCACCTTGTCCTGTTGTGGCCGGATGACTCCCTGGCCCAACACATGCCCCAAGTAGCGCACCTCCTCCTTGGCAATGGCGCACTTCTGGGGATGGATTGTAAGGCCTGCCTGCTTAATCCTGTGAAGTACCTTCTCCAGATGTTCCAGGTGTTCCCTCCAGGTGGCACTATAGACCACAATGTCATCCAAATAGGCTGCTGCAAACGACTCTGTACCTGAGAGTACAATGTCCATAAGCCTCTGGAAAGTGGCTGGCGCCCTCTGCAGCCCAAAAGGCATAACATTGAAATGGAACAATCCTTGGGCAGTACGAAATGCTGTGTAGGGCTTGGTCTCTTCTGTCAAGGGAACATAAGTCCAGGGTTGTGATGCAAGTGGCCTTTCCCAGCTGCTCTATTAAATCCTCCAGACGTGGCATGGGGTATGCATCAAATTTCGACTGGGCGTTAACACGCCGAAAGTCAATGCAGAATCTCAGTGAGCCATCTTTCTTGGGAACCAGCACCATGGGATTACTCCACTCACTGGTTGATCTCTCAATCACCCCCACTGCCAGCATATCCTCCACCTCATCCCTGAGGGAAGGCAGCAGCCGCTCTGGCACATGATACATTCGCTGTCGCACTGGGGTTGTGTCATTCAAAGTGACGGAGTGCTCCACCACTGTGGTGAAACCTGGCCCCTCCTGGAACAGGTCTGGTGGGATGATCTTAGCCAGCTCTGCTTGCTGCTGTGAAGACAAATGTGACATGTCCAGGGCCGTAACTGGTTGGCTGCTAGGGAAGAACTGCTCTGGTCTATCGTCTTCCTGCACCACTGCCTGCACCCTGAGCTGTAATCCTGGGGTAGCTGTTGGCTCCTTCCATTCTTTCAGCAGGCTCACATGGAAGGTCTGCCTTGGCTTCCTCCTCCCTGGTAGCTCAATCTCATATGTCGCTGGACCCATCCGCTGGACAACCCTGTACGGGCCTTGCCACTTGGCCAACAGCTTGCTCTCTGATGTGGGCAAAAGAAGCAGCACTTTCTGCCCAGGCACTAAAGTCCTCTGCCTGGCCGTCTGATCATACCAGGTTTTCTGTCTGGTCTGGGACTTCTCCATGTTACTCTGCACAAATTCAGTCATCTGCTCCATCTTCTCCCTCATCTTGAGGACATGTGCCAAAATTGACTGAGTATCTGCAGTCTGAGGACCCTCCCAGGCCTCCCTCAGCACGTCCAGAGGCCCCCTCACTGGCCAGCCAAACAGCAGTTCAAACGGCGAGAAGCCAGTAGACGCCTGGGGTACCTCCCTATATGCGAAAAGGAGGTAGGGCAGCCAACGGTCCCAGTCCTTTCCGGTCTCAACAACAAACTTCCTTAACATGTTCTTCAAAGTTTGGTTAAAACGTTCAACAAGGCCATCGGTCTGAGGGTGGTAGGGGTAGTCTTACTGCCCTTAATGCCTAACACGCCATAAACCTGCTTCAAGCTTTTGGAGAGGAAAGCTGTGCCCTGATCAGTTATTATCTCTTTCAGGATACCTACACGGGAAAATAACTGCAGTAAAGCCTGTGCAATAGATCTTGCAGATATCTTGAAAAGTGGGAATGCCTCAGGGTATCTGGTTGCATAGTCACACACCACTAAAATATATTTAAAACCAGTCTGTGTTTGTTCTAGTGGGCCTACAATGTCCATGGCTATGCATGTGAATGGTACATCAATACAAGGAAGTGGCTGAAGGGGGTAAGGGCTAGCTTTGTGCTTACTGGTGACCTGACACACTGAGCAAGCTTGGCAAAATTCCTGCACCTCTTTGTACATCCCTGGCCAGAA
Source organism: Neoarius graeffei (assembly GCF_027579695.1). NCBI lineage: Eukaryota > Metazoa > Chordata > Actinopteri > Siluriformes > Ariidae > Neoarius > Neoarius graeffei. The sequence continues at coordinate 114,568,533 of NC_083570.1, read as the reverse complement.
AAATCTTGCTACAATGCAAGTGTATGTTTTCTGGAGACCAAGATGACCCGCCCAGGGAATGCTGTGCCCCATGGTTAACACCTTGCTACGTAACTGTGTGGGTACTACCAGCTGCTCTTCTCTGCCCCCCTCTGGCTGATGGTAGAGTATTCCCCCTCTTAGGACATACCCCTCCCCAGCTAAAGTAGGTGGAACCCCTGTCTTGACCCCATATTCCTCAATGACTTTCTCAAAAGCCTTCTTAAGTGACCCATCCTCCTGCTGCAACTGTTTAATGTCAGTTATCAATTCCTCCCAGTCTTCATCTGGCTGAGTGACCTGCATTTCTTTGATTCTTTTAACAGTGCCCTCTAGCCTGTCCTGCCATCTCTGTTGCCGGGACTTTCTGAGTCTACCCCTACTAACACACTCCACATCACTGCTAGCAAAAGGTAACTCATGTAATGTGTTAGCACCATCTTGCTCTGCACTTCCTGTAACTTTCTGGGACCTGGTTATTACCATGTTAACCACTCTACTGGACCGTATGAGCTCTGGCAACACTAACACATCCTGACCAATTAACACTGGGTGACTCAACCTTTCTACCACCCCAACTGTCAACTGATAAATCTGACCATTAACTTCAAGGTACACCTCTGCTGCTGGGTAATCATGGGCATCTCCATTAACAGAAACAATAGAAACCTTACTACCAGGCAACAGGTTTCGCCTCTCTACCAGGTGTGGCTGTACTAGTGTCTGGTTGCTCCCTGTGTCCAACACTGCCATGGCCTCCTTCCCATTAACCAAAACCTGCACTGTCTGCAACCTCCCCAGGACCCCCACTGTTTCCACCTCTGGACGCGGAAGACAGCTATAACTAGCTCCTTTGGGTTTTTGGGCTGGACAGTCATGCATAATGTGTCCCCCCTTATTACAGTGATGACACACTATCAAGGTGGATGCTCTGGGACCAACGGGGTAACTCTGGGTAGGTGCTCTGGAACCTATGGGATAACTAGGCCTTATGGGGAGAGTACTGTCTCTAGGGCGACTGCTAGGCTGATGACCACCACCCTGACCAAAACCATCAGACCTACCTCTGGCCGCTGGTCTGCTGTCATGGTTCAGGCGAAAGCTGGTGCGTCTCTGCCGAGCTGCAACACAGTCCTCAACCAATTCTGCTGCCTTCTGGCCACTCTTTGGGTGACGTTCCTTGACCCACACTCTGATATCCGGGGCCAAGGTGCACAGATACTGTTCCAGTATCATCTCCTCACAGATTTCTTCAACCGACTTAATCGCCTGTCTAATCTATTGTAATGGAAATTTCTAATAAACACTTCAGAACGCTTAACAGTCGTCTTTTCAGTCATTTATTAAAGTAAATCATACAAAGGTATATAAGAAAGAAAGAAAATTAAAGCATCACCTCTAGTGATGTGAGAGTACGCGCGCGCTCTCTGAGTTGTGTTTTAGTGGCTGCTATCTATTATACTCTAAAGGCATTTGCTTACTGCTTGCATCTTCACGTGATTGGCTCAAGATTTTCTATGAAGCTTTGTTAGAGCGTGCACCTGGCGTTCGGGCGGATGGGTAGTTATCAGAACTCAGGCACCCTGCTTATCACCCCCAAGGTCAGGAAAGGTGGTTACATCATGAGAAGATGCAAGCTAGGTTGAACTCAAGCACCCTGCTCATTACCACGAAGGCCACAGAAAAGCGATTACAACATAGGAAAAAACATCTTTCTCAGTATAGGCCACTTGAGCTCAACATACAGAAACACAGAGAATAATAATGTTCATCCATTAAAAATTCCCTCACATTCCCCCCTTTTTATCCTATAGGATAAATTGCTAAAGGAAAGAAAAGAACTGTACACAGTTTCAGTGATAAGAGTTCTCAGAGAGATTCGACTTAACACGTCATTGAGTGTACAGGGATAATGCTAAGGCTGTTTTTATAAGACATAGACATCTTAAATAAATGCTAGCAAGCCATATACATAGATCAGGAATAATAGAACAGGAAACAATCATAATGAAAGTGTTTTAAGTCAGGACCAATTTCATTTCAACTGTGCTGATGTCATGGAACGGTGGGTTATAGTCTTCGTGTGAGTTTGGAGGCCAGTCAGGCAAGTCATCGGAGTCTATTTTCACCATCTGGTAACCGATATTTGTCAGCTGCCTCTGAAACACAGACATACAACATTGACAGAGAACAGGGAGCAAACATAGCATCACAATCACTAAGCCCAGGACCGGTATGGTGGATAGAATTAGAGTCTTCCATCCACTAAACCAATGCCACCAGCTGTCTTTGTCTCCTCCATGTTCGTCTGCTCGTAATTGTTCAGCAACCTTGCGCATCTTGTTCAGTGCCTCAGTGATGTTACCATGATTTCCGTCGTTTTCAGGAATGTACGTACAACAGTGTTCTCCTATCATGACACACACTCCACCTTCCTTTGCCAAAAGGATGTCGAGGGCCATGCGATTCTGTGTCGTCATTAATCTGAGTGCGGTCAATTCAGTTCTCACGCCCTCCATGGCCTCTATGGTTGAATTCACAAACTGCGCCAGCCTATAATGCACCACCTCAAGTTCATTCCAGAGTTGTGTTATCCCGTACTGTGGAAACAGTGCCTGAAAGAATTTCTTCACCTTGGGTTGCAGCTGATGTTCCGGAGGAGGAAAATCATCGCCGACACTTCTGCGTCGTCTGCCACTCGTCTCAGGGGTTGCTATTATTAGGTGGGCATCTAATTGGATCAGAGCACACGTGCCTTTCCAATCTACCGGAAGAAAGTTATACACATAGTGACCACACTTCCACTGCCAGCCTGGGTAATAGAAGGTTGGACCCGCTAACTGAGTTAGATTCCCTCCTGGTCCTAAGTCACTTCCTGTTATCGCTTTTCTGCCTTGCTTGTACAGAGTGCCACTTCATCCTGTGCAAGTCACATTTGGATTTGGGACTGAACCCTGCACAGTGCAAATGGTTGAACACCTAGTTTCCTTGACCTTCCCTACGAGGTTTGAGTTTGGATCACCCTTTCGCCCTGCGCATAAGGTATAATTTATCCCCTTTCCTAATTCATTTACACTAATTTCTACCCTTGGGTCGTCTCCCCCACCTTGATACATGACACTACAGTCTTCTACATCATTGCAGACAGCTTCCATCACAGCTCGCCATGCTTGCGCAGTGTCTTCATCCGTTGTGTTGGCGATCTCGAACACGAATGGTTGTGTAACGGTGTGTGGCAGAGTTGAGCAAACTAGACAATTTGACCTGTTAGCTTGTTTAGCTGTAAAATTAGCATACTGCCAATACAAATTATGAGTTGGATGTCTCCCTCGTCTTGATTCTGTGTCAGTCTGGGTTCCCTGTATCGACCACCACACGAATCCTCCCATGAGCCCCATTAGGATCAAGATACTCAGGCCCACGACTGGACCTAGTTTATAATGATTTACCCCCTTCATTTTGTGTTAACTAGGTCTCCGAGTTAACCCTTGCCCTTCTTGACGTGTATTGGTGCTCAGAGGGCGAGCATGCCCTATCAGCCCTCGTCCCACCTCACCGGAGCTTGGAGAAACTCGGGACTTCTGAAACGAGTTTTACTGACTAGATACTAAATACTCTTCTCTATTGAGGGTGCAACAGCGTAACTGTGCTGTCACGCTCAGTCCCGTGGAACTTGCTCGCCACGTGGTTTAGATCAAAGCAGGAAAGCGGTCATGTAGGGCACCTTCTGAATGATAATCGCTTACCTCTCCTCCTGAGTCTCGGGTTACCACTTGTCCCACCTTATGGTTGGGGTTCTGTCCTCAGATGTACTTAATTAACACTTCTTTCTCCTCAAGCTTTAGTCAGCATCTGGGTCACTTAGGCCTTCTTTTCCCTCCTGCTTAGCCGGTTCAGGAACCCTCCTGCAGTGGCTAGCGTGGATCCACGTCACTCTGCCTGTGACTTTCACTGCCGTTGGGGTCGTGAGCAGGACCTGGAATGGGCTGTTCCACCGTGGCTTGTTCCACTTGGTTCGTCGGAAATCCTTCACCACGATCCAATCCCCTGGTTGTAGATCGTGCAGAGGTCCCTCAGCAGGTTTGGGAAGTGCTTCTTTTACCTGTTTGTGGATAGATTTCAAAGCAGAGGACAACGTTGCACAGTAATTCAACATTGCATCATCACACAGTGTGGTGTCCGGCAGTGTTCCTTGAGCTAGCCCTATCCCCGTGTTGGGTACTCGTCCAAACAGAATTTCGAATGGGCTTAACCCATGTTTAGGCCTAGTTTGCATCCTCATTTGTGTGAGTGCTACAGGGAGGACCTTTGTCCATCCTAGCCCTGTTTCTGCACAAGCTTTGCTTAGTTTATTTTTAAGTGACCCATTTTCCCTCTCTACTGCTCCCGCACTGGCAGGATGATAGGCACAATGTTGTTTCAGGTCTATCCCTAGGAATGCTCCTATTTTCTTTAGGGCTGCATTAACAAAGGGTGTTCCATTGTCACTTGAGATTTTGCTAGGTATACCCCACCTAGGAATTACATCTCTCAGGAGTGCTTTGACTACTGCCTCTGAGTCTTGTTTAGCTGTGGGGAATACTTCTACCCATTTTGAAAACATGTCAACTATTACCAGGCAGTACCTTTTCCCTTCACTAGGTGTCAGTTCAATAAAGTCCATTTGGAGGTGATCAAATGGTTTGTCTGGTATTGGGTGTGCTGCTTGAGTTAGTCTGATACCTTGACCTGCATTATGTTGTGCACATATCAAGCATTGCTTGCAAAATTTTGCAGCATAATTTGAAAACCCCTTTGTGAACCATCTCTTTGTTACTTCTGCTACCATCCCCCCTTTTGACACATGGGTGAGCCCATGTGCCAATTTTGCAAAGAAAGGGAACATGTATTTTGGTAGACAGGGACGGCCCGAGGGACAAACCCAGACCGAGTTTGCAAGGATACAGCCTGCCTGTTTCCAGACTCGTCTCTCGTCCTGGGTGGCAGTGCTCTGAAGGTCCGCTAGCTGTAAACAAGGGGTAGAAACCTGAGGAAAGGCAAGGTTAGAGGGTGAACTGGAAGCCGAGGCTGCACACTTAGCTGCCGCGTCCGCCCTGGCATTCCCTTGAGACACAAGATCAGTATTGTTAGTATGGGCAGCACACTTACACACAGCAATAGCTCTAGGGAGTAGAACAGCATCCAACAACTCAGAGACCAATTTATGATGTGCAATGGGAGATCCTGTGCTAGTGAGAAAATTTCTATGTTTCCAAATGGTGCCAAAATCGTGCACAACGCCAAATGCATACCTACTGTCCGTAAAAATATTGACAGATTGCCCTGCCGCCAATTTGCATGCCTCAATGAGGGCACAGAGCTCTGCAGCCTGCGCCGACAGGTTCGAGGGCAGACGTGACGCCTTGAGGACCTCGTGATCTGAGACTACGGCAAAACCTACTTTGTTCTTTCCCGTCTCTGGGTCTCTGGAGGCTGAACCATCCACATAGAGGATCATGTCTGGATTTTCCAAAGGGTCGCTCTTTAAGTCTGCCCTGGGGGAACAAAAATCGTTAGTGAGAGCAACACAGTCATGTGGCTCTCCATCGTCCTCTGTAGGGAGAAGAGAGGCAGGATTCAGAACAGTACAACGTTTCACAGTGATGTTAGGCATATCAAGTATGACTGTGTTATACTTCAACCATCTCTGTGCTGACAAATGTGACGTCTTTTTCTCCAACAGAAGCAGGGAGACAGCATGTGGGACCAAAAGGGTGAGGTTAGAATACCCCACAATATTTCTGGAGGCAGTTACCGCCTTTTCAGCTGCAGCAACTGCACGCAGGCAAACAGGAAGTCCAGCCGCCACTGGATCCAGCCTGCTGGAGAAGTAAGCTACAGGTCTCAATCTATCCCCGTGTTTCTGCAAAAGAACAGAGGTCATAAAACCCTTCTTTTCATCTACAGTTTGAACAAATGGTTTATTGGGATCAGGCAGTCCCAGTGTGGGTGTGGTCTGCAGGGCGCCTTTTAGGGCCAGGAATGCTTCTTCAGCTTCTGGTGTCCATACGACAGGTGATGAAGCAGTGAGGGACGAACCGTGCACGAGCTCTCTCACTGGACTTTCCAGGATGGAATAATTCGGAATGAATGCTCTGCAATAGGAACACATACCCAAAAATGACAAAACTTGTTTCACAGTGATCGGCTTGGGAATTTTCTGAATAGCTGAGACTCTGTCCGCAGACAGCGTTTTTCCCTCCCCTGTGATATCATGCCCCAAGAAATGCACCTTCTGTTTTGCAAACTGTAATTTTGTGAGGCTAGCCTTATGACCTTCCTTAGCGAGGTGTCGCAGTAGCGTTATGGTGTCATCCTCACATTGAGCTTTAGTTGGGGCACAAATCATTAAATCGTCAACATACTGCAGCAAAGCTGATCTCGGTGACAAAGTTAACGAAGCGAGGCTGTCTCTAAGGCACTGGTTGTATATGGTTGGGGACTCACAGTAACCCTGGCACAAACGAGTGAAAGTGTATGGACGACCATCATACATAAAGGCAAACCAATACTGGCTGTCTTTATGTATAGGAATAGAAAAGAACGCATTTGCTAGATCCACCACTGAAAACCACTTACTGTCAGCGGGCACCTGGCCCAAAATGGTGTATGGGTTAGGGACGTCAGGTGTGCGCGGAACAACCGCAGCATTGACTGCTTGCAGATCTTGGACAAACCTCCACTCATCGGGCTGAGACGATTTTCTTGCCTTCTTAACTGGAAAAATAGGAGTGCGCACTGGAGAGTCCGGGCAAGGGACAATTACACCTGCCTTCAGCAACGAATCAAAGACTGGTTTTATACCTGCAATTGCTTCTGGTTTGAGTGGATACTGGGTCTGCCTAGGCCTGAAATCCGATTTGGGGGTGATCACCACTGGTTCAGCATTCTTTATTAGGCCCACATCATGTTTACCCTTTGCCCAAACGGAATTTGGAACTCCCGCCAATTTGGGGTGCACCTCTGCTGGCGTTATGCCTGTGGAAACAGAGACAAACAGGCCACTACGGCTGGGGTCTCCAGGACCCTGGTCATCAGTGGCTAGTATTACGCTGCGCTTAACATGCACACACACAGCCTGACTTTGCTTGTAGACCCCAAGCCTTTGACAAAACAACACACTAGGGTCCTCTGTTCGGGACCATTCATTGTCATTGGCTGCACACTTCTTGACCCACTTCCCCACGTCTTTCCAATGGGCGGCTCGCGGTTTTGCTAATGAGACATGGGGTATAGAATCAATGATGTCAAAGAAATCATGTTGGCAGCAGTCAACCTCAGAGTCCTCTGTTCTGAGGCCGTGCATAACATGTTTGAGAACACTGCGATTAGCATTGATGCAGCTGTTTGGACAACGAGTAAAATGGACCTGCACAGCACAATAATGTTTAGACCAATATGTAGTTTTGAGGGTCAATCTTTCACACGTGTGGGGGTCTGCAAACCAAGTCTTTTCAAACTCTACATCTTGCCCTTGGTGAACATGTGCTGTACAATGCAAATCTTCCTCTTTCATATAATCTGTGTCAACTGATGAGGTGTTCAAGCGTGCGAGCTGTACAAGGTGTTTTGGAGTTTGTGTGAGCTGATCTGAGCAGAGCCGCCAGACATACACATACAGGGGGCTTCCAAATCCATACTGCACACCGCACATTTCACTTACTTCAATGGTTAGCCCATCTGGAGTGGACATGAGATTTACTCCTAATTTGCACATTAAATCACGTGCTAACAAATTTACTGGACATGTATGTGAGATGAGAAATGAGTGGGACGTAACTATTCCTCCCTCGCTTTCACACGGGAGGTTGACTGAGAAAGTTTCGGTTACAGGTCGTCCTGAGATGCCCACTGTCTGAATAGAATTTGAGCTGAGCGGTGGGTCTACTGGAAGTACCCCATGTTGTATCACTGAGTGTGCTGCTCCAGAATCTACTAAAAAGGTTAACACATGCCCACACACAGTGAGGGGCATACAAGGGAGTTTAGAAAAGGGAGTAGTTGTGTATTTTAACAAACTTAATGCAACTTCAGGTGTATTTATTTGGACTGGTATATCGGGCGTTTCTGTGTAATCTTGCTGTTGCATGCAGGTGCTGCTACTAATGTGTTTAACGTTATGTGAATGCTCCTGTCTATGTGTATGTGTATCATCAGGTGTGTGTGTGTTACCTCCCCTGTTCTCTGTGTGGGGCCCGTTCCCGGAGTCCGCCCATCAGTCTGCTTTGCTGTACTCCTCACAAGGCTTCTGGCTGCTTCTGTGGAGACAATTTCGAGCAATGTGTCCCTTCCGATTGCAGTTGTAGCAGGTTACGCCTTTAATCCAGGACGGGTCGCCCCAGGTCATCCTGCCTCGGCCCCAACCTCGACCTCTTCCTCTTCCTCCTTCTCCAGGCTGAACCGTCTGGAAAAGAGTGAGAGTGGCGGCGTGTAGGTCTTGGTCTCTTTGTGTCGACTTTGTCTTCTCCTTCTCCTTCAGCAGCTTTTCTGCATGCACAGCGTACTGCTCGATCTTGGTGAGACTGGTGGTTTCCCACAGGAGACAGAGCTGCTTTACTAACTTGGCCACTGCTGGATCCATACCGCTCATGAAACTGTTCCGCAGGTGCGCTTCCCAGACCTCAGGATTGCCTTCCACTCCAGCCAGGGTCGCGGGTCTGGTCAGGCCACTGTGTTTCTCATGCACAGCAGTGAGACGGGTGAGAAATGCTGACACCCCTTCTCCATCTTCTTGCTTACACATACTGATCTTAGTCATGTCTATGTTCAAAGGAAAAGCACTATCCAGACGAGCACAGAGAGCAGTGATGGTATCTCTATACTCACTATTGCCAACTGCACTCCAGTCTGGTGTAGTCATTCGCTGGTCAGCTTCCGGCCAATCTTTGGAAACTTTGCTCCAATCTATACCCATCTTGACCATGAGTAGGCGGCGAAGTTCATGGGTGGTCGGTCGGAATTCTCTGCAAAATATCAACAGCTCATTACCAAATGTCTTTCCTCCTACCTCTCTCACATTGGGAAGAGAAGCCATGCTTTCCTTCATGTCCGCTGTCGTCCAGGGTCTGTGGACTAAAAGCACGCCACCAGCTCCAGCCACTTCCACCATTGGAAGATGAAGGACTTCAGACTTTAGATTATGGCCTTGTGGACCCACTGGTGAGCACGTGGTCAGGTCCAGGAGAGTATCTTTTCCATCGCCATATGTAAGACCGGATCTCGTGTGTGATGGAGAAGCGAGGGGAGGTGCTGATGCTGGAGGCGGCTGGTAGGCTGGAGGAGATTCCAGAGGCTCAGTTTTTCCCTTCGTCTCAACTTCTCCCCTTCTCTGTGGGTGAGGCGCTTGTGGGAATGATGCTCCACCTTGCTGAAGAGGCAGTGTGTGTTGGGGTGGTGGGGCAGACTCCAGGTCAGGGTCCATCTGAAATTTCAAACACTGAGAAGAGGGTGAGAGCCCTGCCTGTCGTTTCTCTCTTTTGTACTCTCTCTTAAGTGTTTCTTCTTTCCATGCAGAAAACGCCCTCCAGTCCCCTAAGAACTTAACATTATCTGCAGGCTCTTCTTTTTCCTTCTGTTTCAACTTTTCTTCTAACTGTCCTATCTGCCTGGGATTAAAACTGCCCTTCTCAGGGAATCCTAAGTCCTTTACCCATATGTCAAACTGTGCCAAACAATCCTCGCCATATGAGGTTTTCATAAACTGGATGTTTGGGCTGTCATAGGAACAGCCACTTCTTACTATAGCACATGTAGCTTCAGGCTTACCTGCTCCTTCCTTTCCTTTCTCTAACTTGCTGCTTCTGTTCCCCATTGTACACTGTTATATTAATAGGCTGTGACAACAGTGGCTGAGTTTCTTTATCAGGATCACAAAAAGAACAGGTTGGACTATGTCCAAAAATGCGACACAATAAGCTTTTAGGTGTGTTCTTATTAGTAAACAATTTATCTGACATTTGCCTTAAACCAAAGTACAGTAGGTATCATTTAACACAACAACCTCAAAGACAACTCGCGCATGTGTACAAAATCTGTTTCTCTGTTTCAGAATTTGGAGGAGGACAGTACTCTGTTAATTCATCAATATTTTGTGTGCACACCGGTGTGTCTTTGCGTTTTCGCGATCGAACCTCTCTATCCCGTTCCCCAGACGGGCCAGTTGTTCACACAGAACAAAGAGAGCAAGATTCAATTCCCACGAATCGCTGAACGTGAATCCGTCGAAACACGCACCCGTACTTCCCCTCCTCAAGTAGGCGAGCGATTACCCAGTCGTCACTTAGGCGGATAATTCTCTTACACAACCCAATAAACTACTCGCAGTTTATTGTCTCAAAATTGTGTTTTATCCATTGTCTGCAAACATATTGATGGTACCACAGTTTAGCAGTCCTCCTGAGCTCGGACAAACTTCTGTCCGTCTCTTATATCATTTTAAATACTGTTTCCACTAATTTCTTTACACAAGAATGCAAAGTTATCACTTACTGGTTTGGTGAGCCCTGACGGTCTGGTCTCTCGTCCGAGTTCTCAGCTCCACACCGTAGCCTTGGGAGTGTTCCGTCGTCCGAGGATCAGACGCATAGGGCCCACCCAGGGGATGCCAAATTGTAATGGAAATTTCTAATAAACACTTCAGAACGCTTAACAGTCGTCTTTTCAGTCATTTATTAAAGTAAATTATACAAAGGTATATAAGAAAGAAAGAAAATTAAAGCATCACCTCTAGTGATGTGAGAGTACGCGCGCGCTCTCTGAGTTGTGTTTTAGTGGCTGCTATCTATTATACTCTAAAGGCATTTGCTTACTGCTTGCATCTTCACGTGATTGGCTCAAGATTTTCTATGAAGCTTTGTTAGAGCGTGCACCTGGCGTTCGGGCAGATGGGTAGTTATCAGAACTCAGGCACCCTGCTTATCACCCCCAAGGTCAGGAAAGGTGGTTACATCATGAGAAGATGCAAGCTAGGTTGAACTCAAGCACCCTGCTCATTACCACGAAGGCCACAGAAAAGCGATTACAACATAGGAAAAAACATCTTTCTCAGTATAGGCCACTTGAGCTCAACATACAGAAACACAGAGAATAATAATGTTCATCCATTAAAAATTCCCTCACACTATTTATGGAACAGACCTTTCAGTCGGTTGTAAAGCTCTCTAGGTGTCTCACCAGGCTTTATGTCGGGCTCTCGGAACAGGCGTCGGTATGTCTCCTCATTAATTTCATATTTTTGCAGGATGGCTTCTCTTACCCGATCATAATTCATGGCGCAGTCAGGGTCCATTGCCACATATGCCGCCCTGGCTTTCCCTGTAAGGTGGGGGACCAAAATCACCACCCATGCATCTCTTGGCCAACGGTACGCCCATGCTAGCCGCTCAAATGTAGTAAGATATTGCTCAATGTCCTCCCCTTCCTCCAGTTTAGGGCTGGCACGCCTTGACCACTCAGGTACTGCTACTGCCAATGCCACTCCCCCAGATGACTGGAGTGGTAGTGTCACTGACGCTGATGGTGCTGCCACCGCTGCTGCCCCTGATGGTGGTGTTACGACCGCTGCCGCTGGTGTTGGTACTGGTGCTGCTGCTGCAACCGGTGGTGGTGGTGATGGTGGTGCTGCTGCTGCTGCCACCGCCGCTGGTGGTGGTGGTGCCTCTGCCGCTGCTGGTGGTGGTGGTGCCGCCGCCACTGGTGGTGGTGTGGTGCCCGCTTATCTGCTTCGAAGTCATCACAGAGCTGGTTCAACTGGACCTGGATGCCCCTCCAGCGCTGCTCTTGTTTGAAGGCCTCCCTTTCCTGGTTCTGCAATGACCGCTCCAGGAGCCGTTGCAGAGCAGCCAGCTCTGACTCCTGCATATGACTCCCACCTGGATCCATGACTCCAGTATCCTTGTGATCCTCTGCTGGATCTGCATCCTTGTCCAGGTCATCTCTAATCAGTCGGCAGTAGGCCATCTCTTGCCTTGTCAAATACCGCTTCCCCTCTGACTCCAGTGTCTCTTGGCGTTTGATCCCACTTCTGACACCAAATGTGAGGGACCAAGTGGCCACCTCACTCGCAGGATGCCGATACGGTTGGAAGTCAGGGGTACAAGGAGTAAAACAAGGTGTCCAAAATCGCAAAAACAGGTTTCAGAAATAGATGTTTTTTTATTTATAAGTGCACTTTCCACCAGCAAACCAAAATGTCCAAAAATAATAAAGCTCGGGAAGTATTTAAAATAACAATACAAAAATACTAAACACAAAATCAAAATACTAGGCTTCAAAATCACTTGGCAACAAGACTACACAGCTCTCTCCAGTAAACAGCTCCTCCCTACACACACCCCAACTGCAAAATGAGCGGAGTTTAAATACACCCATCCATTCCCTCAAAATTGGACCAATCATTGAGTAATAGGATGATTGGCCCATACCACTCTAACTGACAGGTAAATACACTCAGTTAAACAAAATCTAACGCATACAAAACAATACCATAGAACCCAAACATAAACCACACACATTATAAACACTATTTACAAACATGATACATATTTTGACACACACAAAAAAAAAATACAACACAATATGCACTTTCACACCCCCTTCACAAACATTCCTCCCCCCCACCCAAAGTCACAATGATTGGAGAAATACTACCAATGTGGCACGCACTTCCGTTTGGCAGTACAGCTATGGTGACAGAGCATGGAGGAAACATGAGACAAGTATGGCGTTTGTGCACATGAATGAACCGGAGATTTAGACAGCTACAGTGGTGCTTGAAAGTTTGTGAACCCTTTAGAATTTTCTATATTTCTGCATAAATATGAACTAAAACATCATCAGATTTTCACACAAGTCCTAAAAGTAGATAAAGAGAACGCAGTTAAACAAATGAGACAAAAAATTATACTTGGTCATTTATTTATTAAGGAAAATGATTCAATATTGCATATCTGTGAGTGGCAAAAGTATGTGAACCTCTAGGATTAGCAGTTAATTTGAAGGTGAAATTAGAGTCAGGTGTTTTCAATCAATGGGATGACAATCAGGCAGAGGTGGAAAAACTGGATTGACAAAGTAAAAGTCCTGCTTAGGTTTTCCTTCTGCCTGTGCTCTCAACACAGGTGATTTCACCAATTAGCTCATCAACCTGGCTTAGGGGATGTGGTAATTAGGATCAGTTGGTTCATTGAATTGGCTGGAGCAAAAATGTGGCAGGGTTTTTACTTTCTGCACCCGGGTTTTTCCACCTCTGCAATCAGGTCTGAGTGGGCACCCTGTTTTATTTAAAGAACGGGGATCTATCAAAGTCTGATCTTCACAACACATGTTTGTGGAAGTGAATCATGGCACGAACAAAGGAAATTTCTGAGGACCTCAGAAAAAGCGTTGCTGATGCTCATCAGGCTGGAAAAGGTTACAAAACCATCTCTAAAGAGTTTAGACTCCACCAATCCACAGTCAGACAGATTGTGTAGAAATGGAGGAAATTCAAGATCCCCAGGAGTGGTCAACCAACAAAGATCACTCCAAGAGCAAGGTGTGTAATAGTCGGCGAGGTCACAAAAGACTCCAGCATAAATCCTAAGCAACTGAAGGCCTCTCTCACATTGGCTAATGTTAATGTTCATGAGTCCATCATCAGGAGAACACTGAATAACAATGGTGTGCATGGCAGGGTTGTAAGGAGAAAGCCACTGCTCTCCAAAAGGAACATTGCTGCTCATCTGCAGTTTGCTAAAGATCACATGGACAAGCCAGAAGGCTATTGGAAAAATGTTTTGTGGACAGATGAGACCAAAATAGAATTTTTTGGTTTAAATGAAAAGCATTATGTTTGGAAAAAGGAAAACACTGCATTCCAGCATAAGAACCTTATCCCATCTGTGAAACATGGTGGCAGTAGTATCATGGTTTGGGCCTGTTTTGCTGCAACTGGGCCAGGATGGCTTGCCATCATTGATGGAACAATGAATTTTGAATTATACCAGCAAATTCTAAAGGAAAATGTCAGGACATCTGTCCATGAACTGAATCTCAAGAGAAGGTGGGTCATGCAGTAAGACAACAACCCTAAGCACACAAATTGTTCGACCAAAGAATGGTTAAAGAAGAATAAAGTTAATGTTTTAGAATGGCCAAGTCAAAGTCCTGACCTTAATCCAATCGAAATGTTGTGGAAGGACCTGAAGCGAGCAGTTCATATGATGAAACCCACCAACATCCCAGAGTTGAAGCTGTTCTGTAAGGAGGAACAGGCTAAAATTCCTCCAAGCCAGTGTGCAGGACTGATCAACAGCTACCGGAAACGTTTAGTTGCAGTTATTGCTGCACAAGGGGGTCAAACCAGATACTGAAAGCAAAGGTTCACATACTTTTGCCACTCGCAGATATGTAATATTGGATCATTTTCCTCAATAAATAAATGACCAAGTACAATATTTTTGTCTCATTTGTTTAACTGGGTTCTCTTTATCTACTTTTAGGCCTTGTGTGAAAATCTAAAGATGTTTTAGGTCATATTTATGCAGAAATATAGAAAATTCTAAAGGGTTCACAAACTTTCAAGCACCACTGTATATGGGTGTAAAGTGTTGCATGAGAGTGGGTACCTCACCCTAATGCCGGAGGTGTTAGACTAAATGCTTGGCACGGAGATATCTGTGTTATGGCTGGTTTGTTTATTAGCGCGACAAGCACTAATTGTTTTTAATGATGAGGGTAATGCAACATGATGAACAATGAGTTTGGGAACACATACCTGAGGGCTGTAGGTCAACTGGAGACAACTTTCATGCTGCAAATAGTGTAGGCAAACTTTAAAAGCTGTGTGTATGTGGGTAGCATGTGTGTAGTGTGCATGTGTATGCATGCATGCAGGCGCTCAATGTCTCTCGTAGGCCCTCCTTGTCTCGCGGTGCTACCATGATACACACAGTTAATCAAAGAAGGAAAAAGTCCACAAATGTCCATAATTCATATATAAACACCATAAAATCTATAAAACACTACACTCGTGAGAAGGGCAAAGCTACCTTCTCACAGGGTCATTGTTATGCTGAAAGATGAAATTCCTCTTCAGGTTTCTAGCAGACAGCTGAAGGTTTTAGGCCAAAATCAACTGGTATTTAGAACTGTTCGTAATTCCCTCTACCTTGACTAAAGCCCCTGTTCCAGCTGAAGAAAAACAACCCCAAAACATGATGCTGACACCACCATGCTTCACCTTGGGTATGGTGTTCTTTGGTGATGTGCAGTGTTGTTTTTGTGCCAGACATACCTTTTGGAATTGTGGCCAAAAAGTTCAACCCTGGTTTTATCAGACCATAACACATTTTCCCACATGCTTTTGGGAGAGTTCATGTATTTTTTTTTGCAAAATTTAGTCGGGCCAGGATGTTTTTCTTTGACCCTACCTCATAGTCCAGACATATGGAGAATATGGGAAATTGTTGTCACATGTAGTACACAACCAGTACTTGCCAGAAATTCCTGCAGCTCCCTCAGTGTTATTGTAAGCCTCTTGGCGAACTCCCTGACCAGTTTTCATCATCTTTTCATCAGTTTTGGAGTGAGGTCGAGTTCTCCGTAATATAAATGTTGTCCCATATTTTCTCCACTTCTTGATGACTGTCTTCACTGTGCTTCATGGTATATCTAATGCCATGGAAATGTTTTTGTACCTTTCTCCTGACTGATACCTTTCAACAGTGAGATTCTTTTGATGCTTTGTAAGCTCTCTGCGACCATGGTTTTTGCTGGAGGATGCAACTGAGTAAATGTCTGAAATTTATTCAGGATTAATCAGAGTCATTTCAATTGATGGCAGGTGTGTACCCCAAAAATCTGAATCCTGTAATTAAATCAAAAGGTGCTTCAATAAAGTATTAGTTTAAGAGTGCGCACACTTATGCAACCAGCTTATTGTACATTTATTTATTTATTTATTTATTTATTATGTTTTCCCCCCTAACAGATTTGTTTGAATTAATTCAATTGAACTGTGCAGGTTATAGGTCACATTAAAGGAGGGAAAAGTTTTGAAATTATTTTTCATGGTCTCATTTTTTTTACATCAGAAAAACCGATCATTTTAACAGGGTGTATACACTTTTTATAGCCACTGTATATACATTATAACCATCAATACTGATATCTTTATCCAAAAATGGTTTTACTGAACCAGATTTCAGATAAAACCACTACATCAGCATCAGTTGAATGCTCCCATATACAAATCATATCCATTTTAGTGACCAGACTGTTAACATTCAAATCGATAAAGCCAAGACCCGACCTTAATTTAAAATTGGCAGGTATGTTAAATTTTATTGCAGTATCTGGGCCTGAATTAGGTTGCACAGAACCAGAGATCAAGAGCAATATAATGATTAGACACCTCTGTTGAGGTGATTTAGTGGGGTATTCTCTCTATGTATTTCTGCTGTAAAATCCTGAAGACAATTTAGAGAGATGACAAAGTTATATTGAAGAGCCATGACACTGATCAGACAGGCCAAGCCTATAGTGTCAAAGGAAGATAACAGATGTGGGGGCGACAGGTTGATCCCTGACGCACAGCCAAATGTGCACATTCCCCTGCATGTTGCATCCAGGTTGAATAGCAAGGGATGGGAGTTGTCAGCCTCATGGAGATTTTCTCCAGAACCACACAAGAATCACAATACAGCAAGGAGCCACAACATTTTAAGTTAAGCCTCACTCACAACCCACCATAAGTGTTTTGGACATGTACGGGTCGCAGAGTTTGGTAGCTCGCAGCCGTGCCGCAGGGTCGCGGTGAATCCGAGGGAAAGTTAGGGTGACTTGCATTTTACCAGTTTCCTGCGCTACGAGCACTTGTGAAGCATGTGTGATGCATGCGATTGTAACATGCTAATCACTCATAACTTGCATGTGACGCAAGCCAGGAGTGGGTATAAAACCATCGTGTCTGTAGCATTCTGCATCTGTCTTTCGACTGAACAACATTGGATATTTTGTGGAAAAAATGTAAAAATTTTCAGTTTAAAGTTTAGAAAATGGGACCCAAGAAGAAGCAAGCAAAAGTGAAGTAACCCAGCCTGAAACAGTAGAGGGGGAGGAGGAAGAATTTGATGATGATAGTAGCAGCACCGGCAAGCCCTGCACGGACAGCGAGAAGTATGCCTTCGAGCCGGCAGAAGGCACAGCACCTCGCCAGAGGGATTTTCAAAGGTAAATACAGATGCTTTAAACATTCATTTCAGTATCTATATGCTGATGTAATAAATATTACTGTGGCAGTGGGGGCGTGGTCAAGCATCAGTCTGTGACCGGAGGGCGGAGTCAGGGAAGGTAAGTGGCAGAATCACTACACCTGAGGTGAATTAACCTGTTTGTGTGTCTTCCCAGGAGCCGCACCCTATTTAAGGAAGAGAGCGAGAGCAGAGCGGGCTGTCTCCCGACCAGAACATGTGTGTATGTGTATATAGAAATATATGAATAAACGTGTGGAAGCAGAAAAGCTGTCAATAAAAGCGTGATCGAGAACACAGTACTGGCCTGCCGTGCTTCTGTGCTCCACCCACATAGAACGCTTGTTACAATTACATATGCTCATTTTCATGTATGTTTCAACTAACGACACCCAGAAGTGAGGACACTGCAATCCCACCTTCTTGATATCAAACAGCTGTTTTGATAATTTCAGTCAGGATTTCGTGCCAACCATAGCACTGAAACAGTGCTGATTAAAGTTATAAATGACATACGTCTTAATACTGATGCAGGCAAAACATCGGTCCTGGTGTTACTGGACCTCAGTGCAGCTTTTGATACTGTCGATCACAACATACTGCTATATCGACTTGAACACTGGGTTGGGTTGACTGGTAAAGTTATCAACTGGTTAAAATCATACTTAAAAGATAGAAGCTTCTTTGTTACCATGGGAAATTGTACCTCAACATCAATGTCCTTGACCTGTGGTGTCCCCCAGGGGTCGATTCTTGGACCATTACTATTCAACCTTTATATGCTCCCACTTGGACAAATTATCAAGAACAACTCAATTTTGTATCACTGCTATGCAGATGACACCCAAATTTATTTTGCTCTATCACCTAATGATTATGCCCCCCTTGAATGTCTCTACCAGTGTATCGACCAAATCAACGACTGGATGTCACAAAATTTTCTTCAGCTGAACACAGATAAAACAGAAGTAATTCTCATCTCATTATCTCTAGCCGCTTTATACTGTTCTACAGGGTCGCAGGCAAGCTGGAGCCTATCCCAGCTGACTACGGGCGAGAGGTGGGGTACACTCTGGACAAGTCGCCAGGTCATCACAGGGCTGACACATAGACACAGACAACCATTCACACTCACATTCACACCTACGGTCAATTTAGAGTAACCAGTTAACCTAACCTGCATGTCTTTGGACTGTGGGGGAAACCGGAGCACCCGGAGGAAACCCACGCGGACACGGGGAGAACATGTAAACTCCGCACAGAAAGGCCCTCGCCAGCCACAGGACTCGAACACGGACCTTCTTGCTGTGAGGCGACAGCGCTAACCACTACACCACCGTGCCGCCCAGAAGTAATTCTATTTGGGAAAAAAGATGAAAGACTCAGGATTACCACTATTCTTGACACAAAGGGGATTAAAACAACATATATGGTTAAAAATCTTGGTGTTTTCATTGACAGTGAGCTAAACTTTGACAGTCACATGAAAGCAATCACTAAAACGGCATTTTATCACCTAAAAAACATTTCCAAACTAAGAGGACTTATGTCAAAAAATGATCTAGAAAAACTTATACATGCCTTCATCTCTAGTAGGGTTGATTACTGCAATGGCCTTTTCACAGGCCTGCCAAAAAAGACCATCAAACGACTTCAGGTGATTCAAAATGCAGCGGCTAGGGTTTTCACATGAACAAAAAGAACAGAGCACATTACTCCAATTCTAAGGTCCCTTCACTGGCTTCCAGTAAGCTACAGAATTGACTTTAAAGCATTGCTGCTGGTGTACAAATCCCTAAATGGTACAGGGCCCAATTACCTCTCTGATATGTTGCAGTGGCCTAACCCAATCAGATCTACCAGATCGCAGCAGCAAAATTTACTGGTAAAACCTGTTGTTAAAACAAAGTGTGGTGAAGCAGCTTTTAGCTACTATGCAGTACAGCTATGGAACCAACTCCCAGAGGACATCAAAAATGCTCCTGCTGTTGGCAGCTTCAAATCTAGACTAAAGACCAAGCTGTTCTCAGATGCTTTCTGCTAACTGATTAATATTGTCATCTTTACATGTTTTTAACTTTCTTAACTTTTACAGTCTCTGCATGTTTTAAACTTTAGCCTTTTTAACTTTTATTCTATTTTATTCTGCTGTTTTTTTTACTGAACTTTTACTTCATTTTATTATTTTATTTCTACTATTGTTTAATTCTTATTATTTTTCTTCCCCATTTATTTTATGTAATTTTATTTTCTATTGTTTACTGTTTTGCTTTTACTTGTGTAAAGCACATTGAACTGCCACTGTGTATGAAATGTGCTATATAAATAAACTTGCCTTGCCTTGCCATCATCGCTGTCAGGCCATTATGCCATGCTCAGTGATCAGGACAACGACATCCTGGCACCCCGTCCCACCACTCAGCAGGAGTAGGAGCAGGACAGTAGTTCAGAGTCAAGGTGTGTTTCAGTGCTCAAACTGTTGGGCTATTTATTTGGGATTTTTTACAATGTAAAAAATGTAATGTACAATGTAATGTACAATGTAATAAAATGCATTATTCCCTTATAATCATGTTTTATTATTTGACGTTTGCATGGTAAATTAACATATACTCAAATAAAAACAACAAATGAGATGGTCTTCTTCCCTTCTACAATGCTACACACTACATGATCAGTTCCTTGGTTCCTCCCCAATATATATACCCAGAGTCTTGCCCCTCGTGTCACGTGCGGGTCACATGCGCTGCGTGCAGGTCGCGTGTGCTGCGTGCAGGTCACGTGTGCTGCGTGCACACCACACATAGGGGTAGAAAGTGAGATGTATTCTGTCTTGTGGGCCACACAAATAACAAGTGTGGAATACATGTGTAATACTTCTGAGGCACGTCACTCATACAATGACTGTACAATGACTCATGCATCTTACTGTCATCACAAAAAGCCCCTACGAGCCATGCTGCTGACTTGGTTCAGGCGTACAAAAGGAGTATGGGTTCTGTACATAATGTATGTGTTCTTGATTTGTCGCAAGACCCGTAGAATTTGCATGCGCAGGACCAAAAGTCCCCCCATGGCAGTCTGCGACCTTCTATGGCGCTGAACACACGCAAGTGTCGTGCAAGTCTCAAGCACGGTTTTGCTAATTTTTTTTACCGTAGACCACCCGTAGCAGCCTGTATGTCGAGTTGTGAGTGAAGCTTTAGATTAGTGATGCTTAGCAATGAAGGCTGAAGCTGTAGCCGATAGTGAAAGCTGAAGCTGTAGCCGATGGTGAAGGCCAAGACTATAGTGGTGGTGGTTAGCAGTGAAGACTGAAGCTGTAGTTGGTTGTAATTAGCAATGAAGGCCAAAGCTACATAGTTTTTGGTGAAAGATGAAGCTATAACTGATATCAGCAAGAGCAATAGCTACCAGTAACACAAAAGGCCTGCTTTACAGTTTCAGAAATCGTCACCAGATTTCCACTCACCCACCAACACAGCATGGTTGACCCAAGCCAATTCTAATTATAATTACTGTCTCTGCAGATGGTGGCTATTCCCTGAGACTGAGTCCAAGTAAGCTGGCTCAAACAGTACAGACCATGAGCAGCACAAGCAATTCAGAGTAAAAAAATATATATATATCCCAGAAAATCAGATATAAACTTCGACAAAATGGGTTTATATTCCATTCCATGAACTCCAGACTCAATAAAAGATACTTTAAAAGTGAATAATCAAAAGATTTAAAAAAATCAAAACCAACAACAACAACAAAAAATCAAACAATGACCAAAAATGTAGGACAAGACAAAATTGCTGCCATCTTGGAGGAACGAAACCGTAAGAGGAAGTAAGGAAAATGAGACTCTTAACTCAGACAATCAAGTGTTTACTGAATGATTAATTAATGAAAGATTAATTAAGTATTACAAATACCTAGGTCCTGCTAGGGCATATGATACTCCCCCACCCCCAACTCTAGGATCAAAGACACTGTTTAAATCCATAAAGAATTACATAAATTGTGTATGTATAACAGTAAATATATATCTACAGTACAAATCGCATTTATATATTATCTGTACCAAGATACAGTATACAGTATTTCATGTCAAACTTTGATTTATTTTGAATGAAACAAAAAACAACAAACAAACAAGCAGGAAAAAGGTAACTTGGAGCATCAGATGAAATGTTCCCTCTTTTCTGTATTTTATGTTTAGCTGAAGCAGGCACTTTATTGTTGGTGACAACTGATTGGGAAAACTGGCAAAGCGTTACAGTTGTGTTGCTATTAAATCTACGGAATTGGTCTGAGTCAGTGCCATATCCATGCAATGAGGGTTAATGTTTAGAACCTTAGAGGGATCTGTCTCTTGAAATCTTTAACCATCTAATGTGACACATTTTGGTATGTCTCATGTTGCCATCCTTTATACATTTTAATTTTATTTCTCTTTTCAAGTTCCAGCATGAAGTTGTATTCAGCACCCCCTCTGTGTGGGGTTGAGTTCATACTTTGACGATATGCTTTATCATAGTAATGGTACCATCTTCCATCAGTCCTTGCCCCAAATCCAAAGACATTCACCTGTGAGAGAAAAAGACAATTATTGATTTAAAACCCATGATTTCAAAACATACTAAAGAGGGTGGCATGGTGGTGCAGCAGTTAGTATTGCTGCCTCACAGCTCCATTGTCCCAGCTTTGATT
This sequence comes from Neoarius graeffei, assembly GCF_027579695.1. Classification (NCBI taxonomy): domain Eukaryota; kingdom Metazoa; phylum Chordata; class Actinopteri; order Siluriformes; family Ariidae; genus Neoarius; species Neoarius graeffei. Next base: position 114,546,544 of record NC_083570.1, on the reverse strand, counting down.
CTGAGCTCAGGTTATTGTCTGTTTGGACTTCCTGGCCAGGTTCTCTCCTCTGCAATGTCCATTACTAGTGCATCTCAAACAAACAATTAAAATATCATGAAAAAGTTCTTTTTTCCATAATTTAATTGAAAAAGATAAACTTTCATATATTCTATATTCATTACACATAAAGTGAAATATTTCAAGCTTTTTTGTTTTAATTTTGATGATTATGGCTTATAACTAATTAAAATCAGAAATTCAGTGTCTCAAATTATTAGAATATTTCCGAAGTTCAATCAAAAAAGATTTTCCAACACAGAAATATCCAACTTCTGAAAAATATGTTCACTTTCACAGTCAGTATTTGACTGGGGCTCCTTTACCATGAATTACTGCATCAGTGCAGTGTGGCATGGAGGTGATCAACCTATGGCACTGCTGAGGTGTTATTGAAGCCCAGGTTGCTTTGATCATGGCCTTCAGCTCATCTGTGTTTTGGGGTCGGGTGTTTCTCATCTTCCTCTTGACAATAGCCCAGAGATTCTCTCTGGGGTTCGTCAGGTGAGTTGGCTGGCCAATCAAGCACAGTAATATCATGGTCAGCAAACCATTTGGTAGAAGTTTTGGCACTGTGGGCAGATGCTAAGCCCTGCTGGAAAAGGAAATCAGCATCTCCATAAAGCTTGTCAGCATGACCCATGAAGTGCTCTAAAATCTCCTGGTAGATGGCTGTGTTGACTTTGGACTTGAGGAAACCCAGTGGACCAGCACCAGCAGATGATACGGGACCCCAAATCATCACAGACTGTGGAAACTTCACAATGGACATCAAAAACATTGGATCCTGTACCTCTCCACTCTTCCTCCAGACTCTGGGACCTTGACTGCCAATGAAATTTAAATTTTACTTTCATCTGAAAAGAGGACTTTGGACCACTGAGCAACAGTCTGGTTCTTTCTCTACTTAGCTCAGGAAAGATGTTTCTGACATTGTCTCTGGTTCAGGAGTGGCTTGATATTAGAAATGTGACAGTTGTAGCCCCTTTCCTGAAGAAGTCTGTGTGTGGTGGCTCTTGATGCACTGATATCAGCCTCAGTCCACTCCTTGTGAAGATCTCCAAAGTTCTTGAATTGACTTTTCTTGACAATCATTTCCAGGCTGTGGCCATTCCTGTTGCTTGTGCACCTTTTCCAACCAGCCTTTCCAGCAATGACCTTCTGTGGCTTACCCTCTTTGTGGAGAGTGTTGATGATTGTCTTCTGGACAACTGTCAAATCAGCAGTCCTCCCAATGATTGCGGTTGTGTGGACTGAACAAGATCAAGAGATGCATGGTATTTCTTGTGTTTTACTCAAATTTGAAATGAAATACTCATATTTAGAGATTTTTAATCTTATTTTTTGCACTGGAGAAAATAATTATAAAAAATTAAAATAGAAAAAAAGACTGAAACATTTTAAATTTGTGCAATTGTGCAATGAGTCTAGTATATATTAAAAGTTCATCTCATCTCATCTCATCTCATCTCATCTCATCTCATCTTCTTCCGCTTTATCCGGGACCGGGTCGTGGAGGCAACAGTCTAAGCAGGGAAGCCCAAACTTCCCTTTCCCCAGACACCTCAGCCAGCTCCTCGGGAAGAACACCGAGGCGTTCCCAGGCCAGCCGAGAGACATAGTCCCTCCAGCGTGTCCTGGGTCTTCCCCGGGGCCTCCTCCCGGGGGGACATGCTTGGAACACCTCCCCAGGGAGGCGTCCAGGAGGCTTCCAAAAAAGATGCACGAGCCACCTCAGCTGATTCCTCTCGATGTGGAGCAGCAGCGGCTCTACTCCGAGATCCTCCCGAGTGACTGTGCTTCTCACCCTATCTCTAAGGGAGCGCCCAGCCACCCTGCGAAGGAAACTCATTTCGGCCGCTTGTATCCGCGATCTTGTTCTTTCGGTCATTACCCAAAGCTCATGACCATAGGTGAGAGTCGGAACGTAGATCAACCGGTAAATTGAAAGCTTCGCCTTTTGGCTCAGCTCCTTCTTCAGCACGACGGACTGGTAAAGCGACCGCATCACTGCGGAGGCTGCACCGATCCGCCTGTCGATCTCACGCTCCATACTTCCCTCACTCGTGAACAAGATCCCGAGATACTTAAACTCCTCCACTTGAGGCAGAACTTCTCCACCAACCTGGAGAGGGCAAGCCACCCTTTTCCGGTTGAGAACCATGGCCTCGGACTTGGAGGTGCTGATTCTCATCCCAGCCGCTTCACACTCGACTGCAAACCGCCCCAGTGCATGCTGAAGGTCCTGGTTTGAAGAAGCCAACAGGACAACATCATCCGCAAAAAGCAGAGATGAAATCCTGTGGTTCCCAAACAGGATTCCTTCTGGCCCCTGGCTGCACCTAGAAATTCTGTCCATAAAAATTATGAACAGACCCGGTGACAAAGGGCAGCCCTGCCGGAGTCCAACATGCACTGGGAACAGGTCTGACTTACTGCCGGCAATGCGAACCAGACTCCTGCTCCATTCGTACAGGGACCAGACAGCCCTTAGCAAAGAGCCCCGAACCCCATACTCCCGAAGCACCCCCCACAGAATACTATGGGGGACACGGTCGAATGCCTTCTCCAGATCCACAAAGCACATGTGGACTGGTTGGGCAAACTCCCATGAACCCTCGAGCACCCTATGAAGGGTATAGAGCTGGTCCAGTGTTCCGCGACCAGGACGAAAACCGCATTGTTCCTCCTGGATCCGAGGTTCGACTATTAGTCGAATTCTCCTCTCTAGTACCCTGGAGTAAACCTTCCCTGGGAGGCTGAGAAGTGTGATTCCCCTATAATTGGAGCACACTCTCCGGTCCCCTTTCTTAAAAAGAGGGACCACCACCCCAGTCTGCCACTCCAGAGGCACTGTCCCTGACCGCCACGCGATGTTGCAGAGGCGTGTCAACCAAGACAGCCCCACAACATCCAGAGACTTGAGATACTCAGGGTGGATCTCATCCACCCCCAGTGCCTTGCCACTGAGGAGCTTGCAAACCACCTCAGTGACTTTGGCTTGGGTAATGGATGAGTCCACCTCTGAGTCATCAGCCTCAGTCTCCTCAGTGGAAGACATGATGGTGGGATTGAGGAGATCCTCAAAGTATTCCTTCCACCGCCCGACAATGTCCCCAGTCGAGGTCAACAGCTCCCCACCTGCACTGTAAACAGTGTTGGCAGAGTACTGCTTCCCCCTCCTGAGGCACCAGACGGTTTGCCAGAATTTCTTCGAGGCCGACTGATAGTCCTTCTCCATGGCCTCCCCGAACTCCTCCCAGTTCTGAGTTTTTGCCTCCGCAACTGCCCGAGCTGCAGCACGCCTGGCCTGCCGATACCCATCAGCTGCCTCGGGAGTCCTGGAGGTTAACATGGCCCGATAGGACTCCTCCTTCAGCTTGACGGCATCCCTTACTTCTGGTGTCCACCACCGGGTTCGGGGATTGCCGCCACGACAGGCACCGGAGACCTTTCGGCCACAGCTCTGAACAGCTGCATCCACAATGGAGGTAGAGAACATGGTCCACTCAGACTCAATGTCCCCCGCCTCCCTCAGAAGCTGGGAAAAGCTCTCCCGGAGGTGGGAGTTAAAGACCTCCCCAACAGAGTGCTCGGCCAGACGTTCCCAGCAGACCCTCACCATACGTTTGGGCCTGCCAGGTCTGTCCAGCTTCCTCCTCCGCCAGCGGATCCAACTCACCACCAGGTGGTGATCAGTTGACAGCTCAGCCCCTCTCTTCACCCGAGTGTCCAAGACATAGGGCCGGAGATCAGATTAAATGACTACAAAGTCTATCATCGACCTCCGACCTAAGGTGTCCTGGTGCCATGTGCACTTATGGACACCCCTATGCTCGAACATGGTGTTCGTTATGGACAAACCGTGACTAGCACAGAAGTCCAATAACAAAACACCACTCGGGTTCAGATCAGGGAGGCCATTCCTCCCAACCACGCCCCTCCAGGTGTCACTGTCGTCGCCCACGTGAGCATTGAAGTCCCCCAGTAGCACAATGGAGTCCCCAGTCTGAGCACTCCTCAGTACCTCTCCCAGGGACTCCAAGAAGGCCGGATACTCTACACTGCTATTTGGGCCGTAGGCACAAACAACAGCAAGAGCCCTCTCCCCAATCCAAAGGCGCAGAGAGGCGACCCTCTCGTTCACTGGGGTAAACTCCAACACATGGCGGCTGAGCTGGGGAGCTATAAGCAAGCCCACACCAGCCCGCCGCCGCTCACCACGGGCGACTCCAGAGAAGTGGAGAGTCCAGCCCCTCTCGAGGAGCTGGGTTCCAGAGCCCAAGCTGTGCATGGAGGTGAGCCCGACTATCTCTAGCCGGTACCATTAAAAGTTCACTTTTTAAATAACTGATGGAAAATATTGAACTTTATGATATTCTAATTGTTTGAGATGTACTAGTCAAGATTCCACTCAATTCTGTGGTTTACTCTGATAGGCCCCTTAAATAATACTTTATGAAGCACATTTTGCTTGTAATACCATAGTGTATTGAGGTAAAAGTCTACTGTGGCAGCGGGGGTGTGGTCAAGCGTCAGTCTGTGACTGGAGGGCGGAGTCAGGGAAGGTAAGTGGCAGAATCACTACACCTGAGGTCAATTAACCTTTGTTTGTGTGTCTTCCCCAGCAGTGGTGGTTGGTAGTCTGTCAAACAGGGTAGGCTGGTCGGTTATGATATTTCCAGATTTTAAAAGAAAAAAGAAAACACACATAAATTTTGCCCATACTCTTGCCTCTGATCTGGCCGATTGTTGGCAGGGTCACAAACTGTGAAATAACAGGTTCTTTTGGCCCATTAGCCTACTGTCCAATATACATGATGGTAGTGTTGGGGGGTATATTTTAACATTTTGTATTTTAAAATTGTGGCATGTTGTTTAAAAATTGATCATTATTGAAAGCAGCTCTTTGTCAGGAACATCAGCAGTAACAGCAGAGTCTTCCGGAAACCACTGACCTTGGGGAGCCAAACATAGAGCTGGGTGCCACACATTTCATTCAATGACACTTTCCCTATATTTTACTTATTTTGACTGAGAAATGTTTTATTGACAATTTTGATAACCCTTCACTTTTAATCTTGGCCTGTAGTGTGAAATGTTCTCGGCTGTGTTTTTGTTTAAAAATGTTTTCCAAATTGTAGAAGTGTTTAATTCATATCCAGAAAAATATATATTCCAATATAATAATAATAATAATTAATAATAATAATAATAATAATAATAATAATAATAATAATAATAATAAGTTCAACTTATATAGCGCCTTTCAAGAAACCCAAGGGCGCTTTACAATTATAGACAAAGAAAAAAAATAATAACAATAATAAATAAATAAATGAATAAATGAATGAATAAATAATAAAAAATAAAAAGTCCACCAAGTAGGAGTCAGGATGTAATTCCAGTGGTGTAGCAGCCACAGTACCACCAAAAGGCGCATGAAAACGAGTCCCACATCTCCAGCATAGCTGCCGTGATGCCGTCAGCCACATCACTCAAACACCACGGCATGGATCCACAAAGCGAGCAGAGAAGCTCCGCCACGCAGAGCGCTGGTGTGTCCCAAACCGCCTGCACAGCCGCCGCGACACCACCGAGCAACATCGCTCGGAACATCACGCCAAGCATTAAAGCGCAGAGCACTGGACAACCATGAATGTTAAATGAGCAGCGAGCTCACTGCAGTCCATAGCTGGGAGCGCAGGCATCGCCCACAGCGAACCAAGGCCTAGAGGGAACCGACGCCCAAAACTGGGTCCGGAGCTACACCACAACCGGCGGACAAAACACTCAAACAAACATCAAACGACACAAACACACAGAAAAAATAAATAAATAAATAAATACAATGAAAATTGAAAAAGAAATAAAATAAAAATAAAAAACTCTGGTGAGAAGCGGCAGCCAGAATGCGCATGACGTATATATACTCAGCATAAACATTTTAAATAGATTCTATATTTTTGGTCCATCCATGACATATTACTAAAGTAGCCTATTTACTGTTGTTGATGTGGGTCACTTGCTGTTAGCCAATTCACTTTCTCGTACCAGGAGAGCTGAAAGGAATGAGTATTATTCCCTACCTTTTTCACCAAGTCAATTTGAGGCGTTGGTCTACCCTGCTCTTTAATTTTAATTTTTTCCTCAAAAGGAAGACTGGCAAATGGCTTTGCCAAAATTAAATCAGTAATGCTTGGCATCCGTGTGCAGCTTTCTTGCTAGCTGACTAGCCCCCTCAAGTTCAAGTTCAGTCACTCAAATAAATGAAATTTCTGGAACTAAGATAGCAAACTTGACAACACTATATTTACACTTTATTTACAATGAAAATATATACAAACTAAAAAAGCTGGTAGAAACCGTATGTAATGAATGAAATCGAAATGTAAGCTGATCTCTTACAATACACCACAGCACTTGCGAATCCGCATGGGACTGAACTGAAATTCACTGCTGCCTGTCTATAGTTGAAACGAGCTGTCAATCAAAGAAAATATCCAGCCGCTTTCACCAATCACCAGTCTCCTCACAGAAATTGCCATGTCCCTCCCACTGTGAGGCTCGGAGTCTGTGGGCGGGCATTTTCGCAGTATTTGTCCAATAATCGTCTTGCATTTTGAGATTGACAAGCGCATAGCTCCCAAATGCCATTGAAGTCCACTGAGGCTGGGAGTCCGGGGGACTCCGTGGGCAGGCATTTTCGCAGTATTTGTCCAATAACCATCTTGCATTTTGAGATTGAAAAGCGCATAGCTCCCAAATGCCATTGAAGTCCACTGAGGCTGGGCTGCATCGCGCTGTCACGAGGGGGAAAACTCACACACACATTAGGCGAACTAGGGAAAGTTATAACGGAATGATTTCGCACTGTAGTTGGGTTGAGCACATATATTTCTATGATTCTGGATCTGAAATAGCAATGTTATACGGTCGGCTATAACATAAGCCTAGAGCAATTCATCCTAAATGATGTTCATCATTTTTAGAGGAGGCTGAGCCTCCCTCGTTGTCTTAGAGCAATCGCCCGTGTTCCCCAGTGACCGCACCCTATATAAGGAGGGAGAGAGAAGAGGAAGGGAGCTCTCTCCCAAACCAGACGACTAATGTGTGTGTGTCTGGGTGACTGGGAGGGTGTGTGTTAAATGCTGAAAAGCTAAATAAAAGAGTTTTGACAACTCAGTTCTGGCCTGCCGTACTTCTGTGCTCCACCCACCTGCTCAAAGTCTTACATCTACACTGTAGCCCATCTGGATTCTGCAATTTTATTCCACTCTTGCTTGCAAAAATGCTCAAGATCTATCAAATTGCAAGGGGATTTCCAGTGTACAGCCCTCTTCAAGTTTTTTTTCCCCCCACTGTCAGAGTGCAGGCACTTACAGATGTAATTGCAGGAAGAAGCAATGAACAAACAGTTTAGAGCCAAATCGAAAAGGAGAAATCATAGTCAGTAGGTGGGCAAGGGTTGGTCGATCAGCAAATAGAGTAACGTAGACAAAACCAGGAAGAAGAAACGTGAGAAGGATAGCGAGAGTTAAAATAATGAGAGATCAGGCAGATAATACAAAAGCTTGGTATGGACTGGAAAAGCAGAATGATACTTCGCAATGAGGCAGAGTTTGAGAGGGGCTTAAAGTGCATATTCTGGACCAATGTCGTTTTTTTTTTAATCTGAAAGCATGTCCCTTTACACACTCATCCAGAAGGGTAATTTTGCACAAGGCCATCTGTATACAGGAGAAAAAAATAAAATAATTTGCATCTGGAAAAATCCCAAGGGAGTCTGGAGCCAGATTAGTGATGTTAGCTGTGGAACCGCCAGTAGGCTGTGCGAGCTTTGCACGGTTTCAGTGCACGGCCTATGTAGACCAAGCACTCCCATTTCTCTCTCATTGTCCGGTCTTTTTGAAATCAATGAGTATTAATCCCATCAAGATTGGTGTTGCTACACCCTCCTACGATACATCTGTTAACCATTTAAATAATTACGTGATAACATTGAAGAAATTTGCAGAAAACCACCAGGTCGTTTTCTCATAAACAAACCAGCGCTGACATAGGATTCAGAAGGAGGTGTCCTGCACGCGGAGTCACAAAAATCAATATTTCCCGGGAAATCCAAATGCCAAGTTTTGTCAGAGGTAGACAAATTCGCCTCAAATGGCTTGATTTCAACTGAATTTTTCTGGTATTGCGCAAGGTAAAAAATTGCACAAAATGCAAAATGTGACAGATATTTGACCAAAGTTTAATATAAAATAAGGGAATTACATTAATCTTGTTCCTGAATTTACCCGTGATATGCACTTTAAGTAGCATGGTGGTAATTGACCTAATGACAAACAGTTGAGTTCAGTACTCTGGTGACAGGGGGTGCTGTGGATCTTGGTCATTGTAGTCTTTGGTGGTCTTGTTTGTAGTTTGGTTAGCGCTGTTGGTTTCAGCACTCCTACTGACAGAACCCTCCCCAAGGAGCTATACTTTTCTTGGGACGCCCTCTGCCCTTAGGTGTGGGTTTGTCGGGATTTTGAGCATGGAACTCCTGTTTCATCAGGGGCATCCTTAGCACATACCTAGCTTCTCTTTTCAGGCCCATAGCCTTCCCAATCTACCAGATATTCAATTTGACCTGTTGTGCGTCTGGAGCCGAGCAGTCAATTTATCTGGTAGATGGGTACTCCCTCCAAACTTAATGGTTGCGGTCATTGTAGTCTTTGGTGACCATGTTTGTAGTTTGGTTACCACTGTTGGTTTCCATGCTCCTACTGACACCCATGTTTCAAATGGATTTAACTCTGGGCTCTGAATGGACCATCTTTTTCTTCTGAAGTCATTCATTCGTTTATTTTACTTGGATCAGTGTTTCGTTTTTGAAAGTATTTATGCTGAAATAGTTTGGCATTTGGAGCCATGCATGATTCCTCAATCTTGACTAGAACTCTGGTCATTGAAGAGAAGCAGCTCTGTAGCATGATGCTGCCACCACCATGCTTCACTGGAAGTATGGTGTCCTTTGGGTAAAAAGCTGCCATGCTTTTAAGCCAAAAATAGAGAGTATTTTTTAGAATTATTCCTATCAAGTTCTTCCTTGATATCAGCAGACCATGATACGTGGCACATGGTGATTTGTGTGGGCTTGGATTTTAATTTTATATATTTTATGTGAGTAACGGCTTCTTTTTTGCCACACTGTTCTTTCACCCAGATATGAAGAATATGAGGGATTGTTGTACATGCAGGGAGTGACCAGTACTTGCCAGATATTCCTGCAGCTCTTTTAAAGTTGCTGTAGATGTTTTGAAAGAATTCCTCATCAATCCTTTCTTGTATTTTCAACCCATTTTGGAAGAACATTGCGTTCTTGCTAATATCACTGTGTTGCCCCATTTTCCTGACTTCATTTATACCCCACTCCTAGTCAGCACTTTTTGACAAAGCATTCTATCAATTTCCAATATGGCTTGTAAACATTTTTCTGTATTCATTTTTTTTTATTTTTACTGATGAAATATAACATAATTTGGTGTCCAGGGATCTCTCATGAAGACACTCTGGCAAATGTGCAGAACAACTATGGTAAAGTGGTGGTTTTACCTGGTCACAAATATGCAGGGCCAACACGAGTGTGAGGAAGCCAGTGGAAGGATATCTCCCATGTTCTCTTGACCAGTTCTTGTAGACATATCTCATGAACTCAGGACTCATGATCATCACCTATAACAACAACCAGGGAGGACATTGTCAAAAGAAAATGTATTGTTTTTTGATGTTTATACAATATGAATATTTTAATGCACCAGGCATTGAAACAGCACTAATCATAGTAAATCACTGACTGCTTTAATGAATCATTTAAGAGGCATATCATCTTATCATGGAAAAATTAGTTTTCAAGTAACCCCAGGCCAGATAATTATCAGCCTGTCCCAGTATTTAATTATGCTGAGTAGCATGACATTTAGTCTGGCTTGGGTAGCTCTAAACATTTAAGGAATTAGTTGTCATTTTGTAATATGAAAAGCATTAAATGGGTTATTATTAAAGATGTTTACTCACCTTGTCTTTGTTTGCTTGTATTGTACGTTTAACATTGGTATATGTGCTAAAACAACACAACAAAAAAAGTCATCATATCAAAACAAGAACCTGCTAGAGTAGCATGATGTACAGATCAGTTTCACTTCACAGCAGTTGTGTGCCCTCACCGTGTAATGTTTTTGGTGGTGAAGATACTAATGAGCCACTCCATGTCCAAAACTTTAAATGGCAGCAGCACCAGATGGGTGGAGTTGTCCAAGTCCATAGCACTCTCAGGGTACATGGCTCGGTGTGTGGTTTTCAATCCAACATCCCTCTCATAGCCTTTAGTGGGACCCTGATTCATCCTATGTCATAATATAACACTTTGCCAAGGTTTTACATCTGTATGTACAAAAACTAATGGTCTTTCTGTTTATCAAAGTAGAGATAATGACAAATTTAGGTAAGCAGGTAAGTTGGTGTGTGGATGCATAAGAAAGTTGGGTTGATAGGTACTTTCTTTGGGTGGGGATGCAATTTGTAGGGTAGGTGGTTGGGTAGATCAGTGAGTGGGTTGGTAGGTAGAATAAGTAGATAGGAAAGCAGGCAAGTGGGTTGGGTAGATGGTTCAGTAGAAAGGTAAGGCAATCAGTGGGTGTGTTTTTTGGATGCATAAATAGGTAGATCATGTGGGTGGGTCCATAGGAAGGTAGGATTAGTAAGTAGGTAGGTAATCATTGTAAGTTCTTCGATCAAACAGTGCAGCCTATTTGTTGGTACCTCAAATAGTGAAGACTTCAGCAGGGACAGAAGTAATGACTGCATTCATCATGAACAGTCTTGCACTCAAGTATCAATCAATGAACAGCTGATAACTTCAGTAAAATAGACTTCATGTTAAAACTCTCATGAATTTCCTGGTGACACAATTTCACATTTTTACCATATAGGAGGCAGTTATAGAAGTGAGCTATTTATATTCAAGCTATCCATTATTACCCAGATAAGGATGGGTTCCTCTTACAGTTTCTTTCTCATGTAATTTCAAGGAGTTTTTTCCTTGTCACCGTCATTTCAGGCTTGCTTATTATGGATAAATTCATGAATTCATATTTTAAATTTTATATCCAGAAGTTATCTTCTTGTTAAGCCATTGTGCAACAGGTGTCTATAATTAAAAGTGCTATACAAATGGAAGTCAATTCATGTCAACTTTATTTGTACAGCGCTTTTAACAGGCATTGTCAAAAAGCAGCTTTACAGAAAATTAAAACTTTAAACATATGAGCTAATTTTATCCCTAATAAATTTATTTATCCCTGATGAGCAAGCCTGAGGCAACAGTGCTAAGGAAACACTCTTTCACACGACATGAGGAAGAAACCTTGAGAGGAACCAAACTCAAAAGGGAGCCCATCCTCATCTGGGTGATAACAGATAGCATGATGAAAATAACTCACTTCTATAACTGCGTCCTATAAAGTCACCAAGTACAACTGCGCAACCAGGATATTCATTATAGTTTGAGCATGAAGTCTATTTTGCTAAAGTTATCAACTGTTCATATAGAGCATAAAATTGACTTGAATTGACAAGCACCTGATAATGAAGTCATGAGAATCTATTAGTTGACCATAATGGGATCCGATCAGGTTGTCCGAGTTGCCCACCACAGCGCAGGTTCTGCAGCGGTCAGGACCAGCATCATTGTAGTGCTCCTTATCAGGGAAGTGTAAGAATAGAGGCTGCACAACATCTCTGTATTTCATTTTATGGTATGGTTGTAGCTTCTGAGAAAATATAAAAGAGTGTCCTGCTTTAGTATTTGCATGGATATAGCAACCTCATTTAACCTTCTGTACTGCAGTAGAATTCGAGAACAATGCAGCATTTCACTAAGAAGAGCAAAGAAGTTCCTTTTGTCTTTTGTAAACAGAGTTATCCATCTATCTATCCATCCATCCATTATCTGTAGCTGCTTATCCTGTTCTACAGGGTTGCAGGCAAGCTGGAGCCTATCCCAGCTGATTATGGGCGAAAGGCAGGGTACACCCTGGACAAGTCACCAGGTCATCGCAGGGCTGACACAGAGACAAACAACCATTCACACCTACAGTCAATCTAGACCCACCAATTAGCCTAACCTTCATGTCTTTAGACTGTGGGGGAAACCGGAGCACCCGGAGGAAACCCATGCAGACATGGGAGAACATGCAAACTCCACACAGAAAGGCCCCTGTCGGCCGCTGGGCTCAAACCCAGGACCTTCATGCTGTGAGGTGACAGTGCTAACCACTACACCACTGTGCCGCCCCTATTTGTGATATCATTTTGTAAATAATTACACAGCAAGTTATTTATCAAACACTACTAAACCACATAGATCATAAGAAGTCGGCTGAGAAGTTCATAATTTCACCAACAAGATAAATCAAAAGATTATGATTTGTTTTCTCTCTCTCACTTGGGTTTGTGTTTCATGCTGGAAGGTGTACAGTGGTGCTTGAAAGTAGTGAACCCTTTAGAATTTTCTATATTTCTGCATAAATACAATATAAAACATCATCAGATTGTCACACAAGTCCTAAAAGTAGATAAAGAGAACCCAGTTAAGCAAATGAGGCAAAAATATTACATTTGCTCATTTATTTATTGAGGAAAATGATCCAATATTACATATTTGTGAGTGGTAAAAGTATGTGAACCTTTACTTTCAATATCTGGTGTGACCCCCTTGTGCAGCAATAACTGCAACTAAATGTTTCCGGTAACTGTTGATCTGTCCTGCACACCAGCTTGGAGGAATTTTAGCCCATTCCTCCATACAGAACAGCTTCAACTCTGGGATGTTGGTGGGTTACCTCACATGAACTGTTCACTTCAGGTCCTTCCGCAACATTTCGATTGGATTAAGGTCAGGACATTGACTTGGCCATTCCAAAACATTAACTTTATTCTTCTTTAACCATTCGTTGGTAGAATGACTTGTGTGCTTAGGGTCCTTCTCTTTCTGCATAACCCACCTTCTCTTAAGATTCAGTTCGTGGACAGAGGTCCTGACATTTTCCTTTCAAATTCGCTGGTATAATTCAGAATTAATTGTTCCATCAATAATGGCAAGCCATCCTAGCCCAGATGCAGCAAACCAGGCCCAAACCATGATACTACCACCACCAACATGTTTCACAGCTGGGATAAGGTATTTATGCTGGAATGCAGTGTTTTCCTTTCTCCAAACAGAACGCTTCTCATTTAAACCAAAAAGTTCTATTTTGGTCTCATCCATCCACAAAACATTTTTCCAATAGCCTTGTGGCTTGTCCACATGATCTTTAGCAAACTACAGATGAGTAGCAATGTTCTTTTTGAAGAGCAGTGGCTTTCTCCTTGCAAACCTGCCATGCACACCATTGTTGTTCAGTGTTCTCCTGATGGTGGACTCATGAACATGAACATTAGCCAATGTGAGAGAGGCCTTCAGTTGCTTAGAAGTTACCCTGAGGTCCTTTGTGACCTCCCCGACTATTACACACCTTGCTCTTGGAGTGATCTTTGTTGGCCGACCACTCCTGGGGAGGGTAACAATGGTTTTGAATTTACTCCATTTGTACACAGTCTGTCTGACTGTGGATTGGTGGAGGCCAAACTCTTTAGAGATGGTTTTGTAACCTTTTCCAGCCTGATAAGCATCAACGACGCTTTTTCTGAGGTCCTCAGAAATCTCCTTTGTTCATGCCATGATACACTTCCACAAACATGTGTTGAAGATCAGACTTTGATAGATCCCTGTTCGTTAAATAAAACAGGGTGCCCACTCACACCCGATTGTCATCCCATTGATTAAAAATACCTGACTCTAATTTCACTTTCAAATTAACTGCTAATCATAGGGGTTCACATACTTTTGCCACTCATGGGTATGTAATATTGGATCATATTCCTCAATAAATAAATGACCAAGTATAATTTTTTGTCTGAGCACCTCTCAGGTGCTCAGACTGGGGACTCCATTGTTCTACTGGGGGACTTCAACACTCATGGGGGCGACGACAGTGACACCTGGAGGGGCGCAATTGGGAGGAACAGCCTCCCCGATCTGAACCCGAGTGGTGCTTTGTTATTGGACTTCTGTGCTAGTCATGGTTTGTCCATAACAAACACCATGTTCGAGCATAGGGGTGTCCATAAGTGCATGTGGCACCAGGACACCTTTGGTCGGAGGTCGATGATCGACTTTGTTGTCATTTCATCTGAACTCTGGCCCTATATCTTGGACACTTGGGTGAAGAGAGGGGCTGAGCTGTCAACTGATCACCACCTGGTGGTGAGTTGGATCTGCTGGCAGAGGAAGAAGCCGGACAGACCTGGCAGGCACAAACGTATGGTGAGGGTCTGCTGGGAATGTCTGGCCGAGCACTCTTTCGGGGAGGTCTTTAACTCCCACCTCCAGGACAGCTTCTCCCAGCTTCCGAGGGAGGCGGGGGACATTGAGTCCGAGTGGACCATGTTCTCTGCTTCCATTGTTGACGTGGCTGTTTGGAGCCATGGCCACAAGGTCTCCGGTGCCTGTCATGGTGGCAATCCCCGAACCTGGTGGTGGACACCGGAAGTAAGGGATGCCATCAAGCTGAAGGAGGTGTCCTATCGGGCCATGTTCACCTCCGGGATTTCTGAGGCAGCTGATGGGTATTGGCAGGCCAGGCATACCACAGCTCGGGCAGTGGTGGAGGCAAAAACTTGGAACTTGGAGGAGTTCGGTGAGGCCATGGAGGAGGACTATTGGTCGGCCTCAAAGAAATTCTGGCAAACCGTCCTGCACCTGAGGAGGGGGAAGCAGTACTCTGCCAACACTTTACAGTGCGGGTGGGGAGCTGTTGACCTCAACTGGGGATATTGTCGGGCGGTAGAAGGAATACTTTGAGGATCTCCTCAATCCCACTGTCATGTCTTCCATTGAGGAAGCAGCGGCTGATGACTCAGAGGTAGACTCGTCCATTACCCAAGCTGAAGTCACTGAGGTGGTTTGCAAGCTCTTCAGTGGCAAGGCACTGTGGGGTGGATGAGATCCGCCCTGAGTATTTCAAGTCTCTGTATATTGTGGGGCTGTCTTGGCTGACACGCCTCTGCAACATCGCGTGGCGGTTGGGGACAGTGCCTCTGGAGTGGCAGACTGTGGTGGTGGTCCCTTTTTTTAAAAAAGGGGACTGGAGAGGACTTCCAGTCTGCTTCTCTACTCCCTCATGCTGCTGCTCCGCAGAAATGGGAGATATACCCAAGAGAGACATTTGGAGATTTCCAAATTTGTTTGGAGAATTTGGGAGAAATTTGTTGGAAATTTGTTGGAGATGTATCACATTCTTCAACATAGATGTGCCAGAAAGTTCCAGGTTTACATTACCCAGGCAATGCCAGGGAAATGGACAACAAAGAACGACGAGAGCTGTGTCGCTAAATCTGAAGCCAAAACACCGCAGCGGGATCCCTTCGTGGAGCCCTTGCTGGTCGCCCTCCCCTTACTGTTAGGCACCATATCCAGGATTAATACAAGGAAAGGGGGAACATGGAAGATGATATTTTTACTATGTCCACATTTAAGGAACTATTAGACCATCAGAAGGAGTTATTCACAAATATGATCGAGCTTCAAGAGAAAAACTTTCGAACTTTCCTAGAAACAATCCTGAAATCAACAAACAAGAGACTTGACTGCCTTGTTAAGGAAGTACAAGAAATAAGAGATAGCTTCCAGTACTCTAAGAAGGACACAGAAGAAGGGAAATCATCAAGCTCACAGCAAGAACAGAGGATTAAGGAAATCGAAACACAACTCTCCCAACTCAAGGCTGACTCTACAACAAGTGTCAACTAAATGGATTATCTAGAGAACCAATCAAGATGCAACAATCTCCTCATCAATGGAATTCCCGACTCAAAGGAGGAAAGCTGGGAGGAAAGTGAACAAAAAGTAAGAGATATACTCAAGGAGAAGCTCAAATTAGACCCATGCAAAATTGAGATTGAATGGGCACATAGAAATGGCAGGTTCCAGCAAGGTGGAAGTCCATGACCTATTGTCGCCAAGCTCCTAAGGTATAAGGATAGATTGTCGATCTTGCAGAGAGCAAAAAAACTTGAAAGAACAGGTATCTATATCAATGAAGATTTTTCTGACGTTGTTCGCCAGAAACGAAAGAACCTCCTACCTGAGATGCAGTCAGCAAGAGAATGTGGAAACATTGAATTCCTCAGATATGACTGCCTTGTCGTCCATCCTCCCAAACCCCTTTTCCACCAAATCAGTTCCAGGGCTGGTTCGGGGCCAGTGCTGGTGCTGGTTCACAACTCGTTCAACTTGCGAGCCAGCTGAGAACCAGTTTGCTTTTCCATAGCTCACGGTGCTAAGGGAAGACACGTCATTACATCACTGTATACGTCAGTTACGTCGCTGTATACGTCATTACGTCGCTGTATATGTCAGTTACGTCGCTACATTTGCATAAACCTTGGCACGAATATTGAAGCAAAAACAACATGGAAGAAGCAGCAGCAGCAACAACAACAATAATAATAATGGCTGACTTCGCGTTTGTACAGCTGCTGCTTCTTGTCGCTTAAAAATGGCGATCTTTTGTGGTCTTGTTATTGTTGTCGGTCTTAACAACTCCGCCCCCCCCGCTGATGTAAGCGGTTCTTTCCTCTGGTCCAGCAGAGAGTTGGTGCTAGCTTGGAACCGTTTTTTCTGGCCCCAGAGCCAGTTCTTTGTCAGTGGAAACAGAAAACCCGGTTCCAAACTAAGCACTGGCCCTGAACCAGCCCTGGAACTGCTTTGGTGGAAAAGGGGCACCAGAGGCCCACTCAGAAGTGTTAATGCTTAAGATGTCTAGTCGCAACAAAACGGTTACAGCATCACTTTTTAGTATATTACCTGAAACAAACTATGGACCCTATAACTTCACAACTACGACAAATGTCTTGTCCTAAGTGCAAGAAAGTAGTACACTCCCATAATAATGCAACAATTTGCTCCTGCTGTATGAAAATATTTCATAAGAAATGTACCCCAGTTACCAAGTTGAATCAGAGGCACTGGACAACATGGATCTGTAAGTACTATAGCGATCTTTTTCCCTTTTCACATATGGAGGATAGCGAATTATGCACGCACTTAAATAACTTCAATAGTACAATGTATAATTATGAAGATTGTAACTTGATTTTTAATCCCTTCATGCTTGACACTGAAAAGGAAACAAGCTTCACTGACAGCTGGGATCCCAATTTAAATTTTTATAGTAACATCTTAGATTCAAATATGGATACGCCATGTGAATACGAGTCTGAAAATTCGTTTAACACCTTGTGTATGAAGCAAGGTCATGATACTCACGCTTTCTCAACTTTACATCTAAATATCAGAAGTCTTCCTCAAAATCATGACAATTTAATTCACTATCTATCTACCCTTAATCATGAATTCTCTATCATTGGGCTATCTGAAATATGGCTTAATCAAAGTACATCACAACTTTATGACTTTCCAAACGATACCTTAGTGCATTGTTGTAGATCAAACAGAGTTGGTGGGGGAGTATCTCTTCTTATCCGAGAAAATATAGAGTTCATACAAAGGGACGATCTAACTATACATACACATGAGGAAAATGTAGAATCCCTTTTTATGGAACTTCCAGCATTCTCCTCTCCCACTGTAAAAAATTTGATATTAGGATGTGTATACCGACTGCCTGACACTGATATTAAGGACTTTACTAGTCATCTTGCAACAACATTAGATGCAATAAATAAGGAAGGAAAAACATGTTTACTTCTTTTTGATTTTGATATAGATCTGCTCAAAAATGAGTCATACACTAACTGCTGATTTTCTAAATATGTTGTTCTCGTGCAGCATTTATCCCACCATCTCAAAACCAACAAGAATAACTAATAAATCAGCTACCTTAATAGACAATATCATAAACTCATTGACTGAATCGTACACATCAGGCGTGCTTGTAATAGATATTTCTGACCATATTTTACATCATAAAGTGTAAAAGTAGCGTGAATAAAACTAAAAGTCAGAAAAGTCGTTCACACAAATTTACTAGTTCTAATATTACAAAATTCAAAAATCTAATAGTGGCAGAAACGTGGACAACTTTTACAATCACACAAATGCAAACGATGCCTCCAATCATTTTATTCATGTCTTCACTTCTCTTTTTGAAAGATGTTTCCCTATCATTACTTATTCCAGATTTAATGTAGACAGAAACAAACCTTGGTTCACTCCTGCTCTACACAAATCATCCATTAAGAAAAATAAACTGTATAAAAAATACCTAAAAAATTCTAATCCAACTTCTTTCGGATATCCAAAATAAATTATTATCATAAAAAATTAAAGATACAACAAATAACATAAGTAACACATGGAAATTGATAAACGAGCTTCTCAATAAAAAAAAGAAGTTGAATGTTCTTCCCAACAAACTTTATGAAGGTACATCTGAAATATCCAACCTGCAAGAGATAGTCGATAGTTTCAACAACTTTTTTGTTAATATTGGACCCTCCCTAGCAAAAAAAATTGACAAGAGTGATTTTTCTCCTTTATCTTTCATTAGTGACGTCTACGCATCTTTTAGCTCCTTTGAAATACCTACTATATCCAAAATTCAAAACATTATTTGTAATCTTAAGGCTTCAGCTCCAGGTAACGACGAATTAAGCACCTCTTTAATAAAGCAAGTCAGCATCACAATATTAGAGCCCCTCACACATATTCTTAAAATGTCTTTGGAGACTGGTATAGTCCCAAATGATTTAAAGATAGCAAAAGTCATACCTCTTTAAATCTGGAGACCCCTGTTTATTGTCAAATTACCGGCCAATATCTATCTTGCCGGTCTTTTCAAAGGTTCTTGAGAAATTAGTATACAAAAGAATGTTGCAACACCTGGAAGAGAATAGCATACTTCACGAACAGCAATATGGATTCTGAAAACATCACTCAATGTACGTGACCCTCTTGAATTTAGTAGATAAAATCACCTTGGCTATAGAAAAGAATGAATTCACCATTGGAGTTTTTTTTTTGATCTATCGAAGGCCTTCGATACGGTGGACCACGAAATATTGATGGAGAAACTTAACTGTTATGGTTTTCATGGCTATGTTTTCACCTGGTTAAAAGATTACTTATCAAATAGAAAACAGTATGTTTCCAATAATATCTATTCTTCAAATACAAAACCAATCTTCTGTGGCATCACGCAAGGTTCTATTCTGGGTCCCCTGTTATTTCTCATCTATATCAACGATTTAGCTTATGTATCTGATAAAATACATGCACTATTATTTGCAGATGACACTAACTTATTTACATCACACTCAAATCTTGATGTATTAGTAAATAGAATGAATTGCGAATTAGATAAAATAAACAAATGGTTCCAAGCAAATAAATTGTCCTTAAATGTTAAGAAAACAAATTTTATTATTTTTATGGGGAAGAATAAAAAATACAATAAAGGAAATGTAAAAATAGCTATTAACAACATACCCATTGATCAAGTAACGCGCACACGTTTTTTAGGTGTCACCATTGATGAAAAACTTACTTCGAAAAAACATATCGACCTTATTTGCCAAAAAATTTATAAAAACATAGGTATCATCAGAAAAATTGCAAATCTGCTATCTTCGAAAACATTCATCATACTATACTATAGTTTGATATATCCCTATCTAGCATATTGTAACATAGTATGGGCTAGTACATACTCTACTTCACTAAAGCCACTACTCCTTCTTCAAAAACACTTCGTCCGGATCGTTTCAAATGTCTTGTACACATTCCCTTTCGCATCGTTGTTTAGTAATTTAAAAGTAATAACTGTATACGATATAAACAAGCTACAAATGTATCTTTTTGTCCATAAAATAATTAACTATAGTTCTTCTATACCAAATCAATTTAAGGGTCTTTTTAACTACAACTCAGATTTTCACCAATACAGTACAAGGCAGCGGAAAAATTTGAAACAGATCCAAGTAAAAACCCAGCAACAAATGTTCTCCATGATGTTCAGGTGCCCACAAATTTGGAATAGTTCAAATCGGAATTTACAGCTCTGCAAATCATTATCCATCTTAAAGAACATGCTAAAAAAATTCTCTACTACACAAGCAGTCATTTACCTAATTTCTTATTCATTTTTTTTAATTTCTTCCTTATATCTTGGTTGTATTTCTTAAGTTGTTGTATTTTTTGTTTAGTTATTATTTATCAAATTGATATCACTGGCTTGTTAACTTAGGTGCCGAATTTTCACTAATTAGTCATTTGTTATTTCTTTACTTATTACTTTCATTAATTTACTTAATATTAGTTATTATATATTTATTTGTTATCATTTAGTTATGGTTATTAGTTGTTGTTTTAGTCTTTTGTTTCATCACCTTTAGTTATTATAATTAATCTGTTGTAATAATAAGAAACATGGGGAAGGACTTTTATAGACCTTATTGGTCTCCACCTTCCCCAGCACAATCCAAATGTATTTTGTTTAGATGTCTTTATGTATTGTTTTTATTTGTGCGAAATAAAGAAAAAAAAGAGTGCGCACCAATTATAGGGGAAATCACACTTCTCAGCCTCCCAGGGAAGGTTTACTCCAGGGTACTGGAGAGGAGAATTCGGCCAATAGTCGAATCTCGGATCCAGGAGGAACAATGTGGTTTTCGTCCTGGTCGTGGAACACTGGACCAGCTCTATACCCTTCATAGGGTGATCAAGGGGGGTTCATGGGAGTTTGCCCAACCAGTCCACATGTGCTTTGTGGATCTGGAGAAGGCATTTGACCATGTCCCTCGTGGTATTCTGTGGGGGGTGCTTTGAGAGTATGGGGTTTGGGGCTCTTTGCTAAGGGCTGTCCGGTCCCTGTACGAACGGAGCAGGAGTCTGGTTCGCATTGCCAGCAGTAAGTCAGACCTGTTCCCAGTGCATGTTGGACTCCAGCAGGGCTGCCCTTTGTCACCAGTTCTGTTCATAATTTTTATGGACAGAATTTCTAGGTGCAACCAGGGGCCAGAGGGAATCCTGTTTGGGAACCACAGGATTTCATCTCTGCTTTTTACGGATGATGTTGTCCTGTTGGCTTCTTCAAACCAGGACCCTCAGCATGCACTGGGGCGGTTTGCAGTCAAGTGTGAAGTGGCTGGGATGAGAATCAGCACCTCCAAGTCTGAGGCCATGGTTCTCGACCGGAAAAGGGTGGCTTGCCCTCTCCAGGTTGGTGGAGAAGTTCTGCCTCAAGTGGAGGAGTTTAAGTATCTTGGGATCTTGTTCACGAGTGAGGGAAGGATGGACCGTGAGATCGACAGGCGGATCGGTGCAGCCTCTGCAGTGATGCGGTCATGATGAAGAAGGAGCTGAGCCAAAAGGTGAAGCTCTCGATTTACCGGTCGATCTACGTTCCGACTCTCACCTATGGAATTGAGCTTTGGGTAATGACTGAAAGAACAAGATTGCGGATACAAGTGGCCAAAATGAGTTTCCTTCACAGGGTGGCTGGGTGCTCCCTTAGAGATAGGGTGAGAAGCACAATTACTCGGGAGGAGCTCAGAGTAGAGCCGCTGCTCCTCCATATTGAGAGGAATCAGCTGAGGTGGCTCGGGCATCCCTTTCAGATGCCCCCTGGATGCCTCCCTGGGGAGGAGGCCCTGGGGAAGACCCAGGACATGCTCGAAGGACTATGTCTCTCGGCTGGCCTGGGAATGCCTCGGTGTTCTTCCCAAGGAGCTGGCCGAGCTGTCTGGGGAGAGGAAAGTTTGGGCTTCCATGCTCAGACTGCTGCCTCCACGACCCAGCTCTGGATAAGCGGATGAGATGAAATGAGATGAGAGGAGATATTTTTGTCTTGTTGAATTAACTGGTTTCTCTTTATGTACCTTTAGGATTTGTGTGAAAATCTGATGTTTTAGGTCATATTTGTTCAGAAATATAGAAAATTCTCAAGGGCTCACAAACTTTCAAGCACCACTGAATATTCATCTTCAGCCATCTTCAGTCCTGCAGGTTTTGTGCCAAAATAAATTGGTATTTTCAGCTGTTCATGAGTTATTCTATGAAACCGGTGCCATTTGTGTCTGCAACGTTTGATGACATGCATAAGGCGCCAAAAATGTGACAAATTGTGTTTCCAAACTGGGAAATTATTAACTAAAGTGTTCTTGAGAAAATACTATTTTTAAAGATTAAAATACAATTATTCAATTATTTTTCATTCGTCCATGGCCATTTTCACATGTCCCTATTGACCAACATAAGATTAGCATCTAAAACATCACCAAATAAATGTTCCATTTTTGTCAAACCTATATTATTTTCAGAATTATGTGTCCCTGTTTACATAAGATATTTCTATTCAAATAAAAAAATGTATATTTTGAAAAAAGTTTATGATTTGTATGCGTCCCTCTTTTTAATTCATCACCCCATCATACTAACTTATTTTGTCTATAAGTAATGGACAGTTGCTTTAGATTAGATCACCAAGAGGAAGTGACATCATTTGAGCCATTGAAGCAACAAGAAGCAAAAGCAGGCAAGTTCTGACTTTCATTTTTGTTGTTTATTTGCTGCTTGTTTATGTTGCACCAGGTCCATCATGCTCAAGCCAACCACCCTGTGATGCAAAAAAACCCTGATTTATTATAGTTGTTACACAATTAATGCAAAGAAAATTCAATTTCAAATTGAATGCACCCTGTATTTCCTGGAGAGGAGTTGGACTCTCTTCTATGCTGGAGTTGCCAAGAGTGAGTGGCTCTGGGCAGGGGTGGGGCTATTGGTAGCCCCCCAGTTTGGTTTGCTAACATCGGAGTTCTCCCCAGTAAATGAGAGGGTCATTTCCCTGCGCCTTCGGGTTGGGGAACAGTCTCTGACTATCATCTGGGCTTATGTGCCAAATGGTAGTTCAGAGCACCCGGCCTTCTTGGAGTCCTTGAGTGGGGTGCTAGACAGTGCACCACAAGGGGACTCCATTGTTTTACTGGGGGACTTCAATGCTCACATACATGGGCAATGACAGTGAGACCTGGAGAAACGGCCTGTCTGATCTGAACTTGAGTGGTGTTCAGTTGTTGGACTTTTGTGCCATGCACGTGGGGCAGTGGGAGTGTGGCCAAGCAGCAGTCTGTGAATGCAGGGCGGGGTCAGGGAAGGTAAGTGGCTAAGTCATTCCACCTGCTGTCAAATAATGTGTGTGTAATGTGTGTGTGTGTGTGTGTGTGTGAGAGAAACATCTTCACCCTAAAAGCAATTAAACTAAATCATAATTTAAGTTGAAAGTGAAGACTATTCAGACCCTCCAGGATTTCGCGATTTGCAACTTCAACGCAAATTCAACCAATCCCCGTGAATTCAGGGCGGTGTTGCAATTATATCCAATCACCACAACTTTCCCGCAAATTTGACCAATCGTTGGCGTCGTCTTGAGGTGATGTCGACAAACTACCTTCCGGCTTACTTCCAGTGTTGCCAGAATGGGCCGTTTCAAGTGCATTTTGGTGGGTTTTGAACATATTTTGGGCTGGAAAACGTCAGCAGTATCTGGCAACACTGCTTACTTCCGTGTTTCCGTTCAAGAGAAGCAGCATGTGTGAGTCAGTGTTTATGTAGGCTTAAATTCTGTTACTGAAAGTGTGTTATGTTTACAGTGAAGGACTGTGTGCACTTTACATTATTTTTTTACTTAATACAAGAAATTAATGGATGCCAACATTTTTGCCAAAATGGTATTTTATTTTCCATTGTTTAGGCAGCTTCAGCATCATACTGTGAGATTCTGTTCAATTTTTTTTTCTTCTCTGAAGCCTGAGCCATTTATATTATTAGTTTATAATTATTGTTTAATTTAGTCTTCAGGAGAGACTGCCTGCACACAGTACTAGTATTAATATTTTTTTTTTCTTACATGAAAGCTGAGGCATTTATATTATATTTTAAGGTAACTTCATGTTGTGCTGTGAGGTTCTATGCACTTTAACTTTTGAACCAACAGGTGCATTTGGATAAGTAAAGCCTATTTTTCTGCATTTTTGTAGTCCTGGTAATCTTTTATATTGGTAAAGTTGTTTATCGGACCATTTCTCAGTGTCTTTGTTCTTTTAATCAATAGTTTTTCAGTAATAACTTAATATTTAACATATCACTCAATTTTAATCACAAAAAGAGAAAATTGCAACAATTTCTCGCAACTTTCACTTCCTCCCGCAATGTAATCGCAACAAAAACCTAAAAAACACTGCAACTTTCATCACAATTTTTTTGGAAAAACCCCTGCAACATCAGACATTTTAGCCCACAACAATCACAAAAAAGGCCCGCAAAATCCTGGGGGGACTGACTATTTGGAGCTGCAACAGATTTCATTTATTTGTCATCATTTCTCTTCGTTGTTGCGCCATCTCAGGTGCTGTGGAAAGTTCCAGAAAAGGAATGTTGACACAATGACATGCTTGTTCCTTTTCAGGTTTGCTTCCTCAACGCAGCATTATGGCTTCCCTTTAACCAGCCTAATTTAGTTCAATTCAATCAAGTTAACTATACCAGCAAGAAAACGCACCAACTGGAATATAAAAACAACCCAGCATGTTGTAGATACAGTGGGGCAAAAAAGTATTTAGTCAGTCACCAATTGTGCAAGTTCTCCCACTTAAAAAGATGAGAGGCCTGTAATTTTCGTCATAGGTATACCTCAACTATGAGACACAAAATGAGAAAAAAAAATCCAGAAAATCACATTGTCTGATTTTTAAAGAATTTATTTGCAAATTATGGTGGAAAATAAGTATTTGGTCAATAACAAAAGTTCATCTCAATACTTTGTTATTTACCCTTTGTTGGCAACGACAGAGGTCAAACGCTTTCTGTAAGTCTTCACAAGGTTTTCACACACTGTTGCTGGTATTTTGGCCCATTCCTCCATGCAGATCTCCTCTAGAGCAGTGATGTTTTGGGGCTGTCACTGGGCAACACAGACTTTCAACTCCCTCCAAAGATTTTCTATGGGGTTGAGATCTGGAGACTGGCTAGGCCACTCCAGGACCTTGAAATGCTTCTTACGAAACCGCTCCTTCATTGCCTGGGCGGTGTGTTTGGGATCATTGTCATGCTGAAAGACCCAGCCACGTTTCATCATCAATGCCCTTGCTGATGGAAGGAGGTTTTCACTCAAAACCTCACAATACATGGCCCCATTCATTCTTTCCTTTACACGGATCAGTCGTCCTGGTCCCTTTGCAGAAAAACAGCCCTAAAGCATGATGTTTCCACCCCCATGCTTCACAGTAGGTATGGTGTTCTTTGGATGCAACTCAGCATTCTTTCTCCTCCAAACACGACAAGTTGAGTTTTTACCAAAAAGTTCTATTTTGGTTTCATCGGACCATATGACATTCTCCCAATCCTCTTCTGGATCATCCAAATGCTCTCTAGCAAACTTCAGATGGGCCTGGACATGTACTGGCTTAAGCAGGGGGACACGTCTGGCACTGCAGGATTTGAGTCCCTGGTGGCGTAGTGTGTTACTGATGGTAGCCTTTGTTACTTTGGTCCCAGCTCTCTGCAGGTCATTCACTAGGTCCCCCCGTGTGGTTCTGGGATTTTTGCTCACCATTCTTGTGATCATTTTGACCCCAAGGGGGGAGATCTTGCGTGGAGCCCCAGATTGAGGGAGATTATCAGTGGTCTTGTATGTCTTCCATTTTCTAATAATTGCTCCCACAGTTGATTTCTTCACACCAAGCTGCTTGCCTATTGCAGATTCAGTCTTCCCAGCCTGGTGCAGGTCTACAATTTTGTTTCTGGTGTCCTTTGACAGCTGTTTGGTCTTGGCCATAGTGGAGTTTGGAGTGTGACTGTTTGAGGTTGTGGACAGGTGTCTTTTATACTGATAACGAGTTCAAACAGGTGCCATTAATACAGGTAACGAGTGGAGGACAGAGGAGCCTCTTAAAGACGTTGTTACAGGTCTGTGAGAGCCAGAAATCTTGCTTGTTTGTAGGTGACCAAATACTTATTTTACTGAGGAATTTACCAATTAATTCATTAAAAATCCTACAATGTTATTTCCTGGATTCTTTCCCCCCATTCTGTCTCTCATAGTTGAAGTGTACCTATGATGAAAATTACAGGCCTCTCTCATCTTTTTAAGTGGGAGAACTTGCACAATTGGTGGCTGACTAAATACTTTTTTGCCCCACTGTATACATCACACACACACAGATAAAAATAAAAAAAAATAAACAAAAAAGAGCAGTATGGATTAATTAATTCTTACCAGCCACCAGTCAAGTGTGAGAGTGCTAAGATTGCTGTTTCTCCTGCTCATAAGTTTTGGCACCTGGCCGTCATAGCGCTCTGCGAACCATGGATCCTTCTTTATGCACTGCATACATGCACATGTTTTCAACAGAAAGCTATTCCATGAGATGTTCTGACCAAAACTGAAGCGGTACAGTATCAAGCAGGTGACGCACAACAATGCTAAAAATATTAGAATCCTGATGTTCATCTTCCAAATAAATTATTAATTTTCATAAATTAAAATGCACTGATGTCTCTCACGCTCCTGTGTTTAACGTTTGATGTGTTTCCTCCAACTGCATAAGCAAAGGTCACATTTGGTGCTCATGGTTTGTCATGTGCCCCATTAGTGGGTGTGGCCACACTACTACCACTGGTAGATGACACTCTATCCTATTTGTGTGTGTGTGTGTGTGTGTGTGTGTGCAAATATTCCAAGGAAATGTGAGCAAATGTGCCTTCCAGGTTTAGGTTTATTTATTTAGCACTCATAAGAACAATGCTGCAAGGAGGGAACGAAGCCCGAAGGGCTTGTACAAGAGTTCCACCCCATCAATAATCAGCATCAATCATTATGATGATGGCTAACAAATTGAATGAATGAATGAATTAATTAATTTATTTATTTATTTTATCTCTTTATTTTATTTCAAACATGTTTTAAAAAAATATGTAACTATTTGTACATACAAAGAAAGAAAACGAGAAATTAAAAAATAAATAAATAAAATAACAGAGCTACGACATTACAAAACACTGCACATGGTTCGAAAAAGGAGTGGGAAGCAGTACAATACTTCAAAATTAACCATAATTAACAATAATTAACAATATTTATAACAAATATAACAAAATTAACAATAATTCAAATTAACTTCAAAAAGTAAGGAAACAATGTACAAAATAGTCATTGTAAAATGGAAAATATAGAAACGATACAAAAAAAGAATCTAAGTGAATAATAAGGAGACAAGGTACATGATGAAAAGAAAAATCAAGGATGGATAATAATCATCGAAAAAGGACACACAAAAAGACACAAAACAAATTAAAAAAAATAAATAAAAGTGAAGAAGTGAGGCAATGGAGAGGGTAGAGAACAGATGCGATGACTGAAGGATTCATGAAAAGGTAAAATGTATTTTAAGCTGCTTTTTGAAGAGTGAGAGAGAAGATATGGATCTTAATGGGAGAGGTAGTTCATTCCATAGCTTAGGGCCTCTATAAGATATGTTGAATTGATGGTGTGATGTACTAGAAAAGGGTAAGTATAGATTATTATTGTCACTATGTCTTGTGTGATATAAATGGACATCTGATGTGTCGGAAAATAATTTTTGAAAAGTGTCAGGGAGATCTTGTTTTTTGTAAATAAACTTGTGAATGAATAAACATATTTGGTACATATTCAGTTTTTGAATTGGCAATAAAGAATATTTTTTCAAAAAGTGGTGCAGATGGAGCATATCTGTTAGAATATGAAATGAACCTTAGGAACTTCTCCCGAGTCGGAATCCCCAAAGAGATTCTGACTGATCAAGGCACCTCGTTTATGTCACGCACACTTAGCAAACTGTATGGGTTATTGGGAATTAAGCCGATCCGCATCAGCGTTTATCACCCACAAACGGACAGTTTAGTCGAACGGTTCAATCGCACACTCAAGAATATAATTGAAAAGAATGTTCACGAGGATGCACACAATTGGGATAAATGGCTCAAACCCCTGTTATTTGCAGTGCAAGAGGTCCCACAAGCCTCCATGGGGTTCTCCCCATTAGAATTATTATATGGGCGTAAGTCGCGCGGCATCCTAGATGTACAACCCCGATTCCAAAAAAGTTGGGACAAAGTACAAATTGTAAATAAAAACGGAATGCAATAATTTCCAAATCTCAAAAACTGATATTGTATTCACAATAGAACATAGACAACATATCAAATGTCAAAGTGAGACATTTTGAAATTTCATGCCAAATATTGGCTCATTTGAAATTTCATGACAGCAACACATCTCAAAAAAGTTGGGACAGGGGCAATAAGAGGCTGGAAAAGTTAAAGGTACAAAAAAGGAACAGCTGGAGGACCAAATTGCAACTCATTCAGTCAATTGGCAATAGGTCATTAACATGACTGGGTATAAAAAGAGTATCTTGGAGTGGCAGCGGCTCTCAGAAGTAAAGATGGGAAGAGGATCACCAATCCCCCTAATTCTGCGCTGACAAACAGTGGAGCAATATCAGAAAGGAGTTCAACAGTGTAAAATTGCAAAGAGTTTGAACATATCATCATCTACAGTGCATAATATCGTCAAAAGATTCAGAGAATCTGGAAGAATCTCTGTGCGTAAGGGTCAATGCCGGAAAACCATACTGGGTGCCCGTGATCTTCGGGCCCTTAGATGGTACAGCATCACATACAGGCATGCTTCTGTATTGGAAATCACAAAATGGGCTCAGGAATATTTCCAGAGAACATTATCTGTGAACACAATTCACCGTGCCATCCGCCATTGCTAGCTAAAACTCTATAGTTCAAAGAAGAAGCCATATCTAAACGTGATTCAGAAGCGCAGATGTCTTTTCTGGGCCAAGGCTTATTTAAAATGGACTGTGGCAAAGTGGAAAACTGTTCTGTGGTCAGACGAATCAAAATTTGAAGTTCTTTATGGAAATCAGGGATGCCGTGTCATTCGGACTAAAGAGGGGAAGAATGACCCAAGTTGTTATCAGCGCTCAGTTCAGAAGACCTTGCATTTTCCAACATGACAATGCCAAACCACATACTGCATCAATTACAGCATCATGGCTGCATAGAAGAAGGGTCCGGGTACTGAACTGGCCAGCCTGCAGTCCAGATCTTTCACCCATAGAAAACATTTGGCGCATCATAAAACGGAAGATATGACAAAAAAGACCTAAGACAGTTGAGCAACTAGAATCCTACATTAGACAAGAATGGGTTAATATTCCTATCCCTAAACTTGAGCAACTTGTCCCCTCAGTCCCCAGATGTTTACAGACTGTTGTAAAGAGAAAAGGGGATGTCTCACAGTGGTAAACATGGCCTTGTCCCAACTTTTTTGAGATGTGTTGTTGTCATGAAATTTAAAATCACCTAATTTTTCTCTTTAATACATTTTCTCAGTTTAAACATTTGATATGTCATCTATGTTCTATTCTGAATAAAATATGGAATTTTGAAACTTCCACATCATTGCATCCTGTTTTTATTTATAATTTGTACTTTGTCCCAACTTTTTTGGAATCGGGGTTGTACTGCGGGAAAATTGGGAGGAGGGAATTTCACCGAGCAAAAATGAAATCCAATACGTCATTGACCTGCACGCAAAACTCCACACACTCTCACACCTAACCCAGGAGAATTTGCGGCAGGCCCAAGAACGGCAAACCCGCCTGTACAACAGGGGTACGTGCCTTCGGGAGTTCACACCAGGAGATAAAGTACTCGTACTGTTGCCCATGTCAAGCTCCAAATTGGTCGCCAAGTGGCAAGGACCCTTTGAGGTCACACGGCAAGTCGGGGACGTTGATTCTGAGGTGAGGCGAATTGACAGGGGTGGGGTGCTACAGATTTACCACCTCAATCTGCTCAAACTCTGGAATGAGGAGGTCCCCATGGCGTTGGTGTCGTTGGTTCCGGAGAAATTGAAGCTGGGGCCGGAGGTTCAAAAAGAGACATTGACATCGCTTACTGTACCTCTCCGGTCCCCTGTGGAGACCACCTCTCTCCGACCCAACTCACAGAGGTTGCCCAGTTGCAGACCGAATTTTTGGACCTGTTCTCGCCCCTACCCGGCCGCACCCGCCTCATAGAACACCACATTGAGATGCCCCCAGGGGTGGTAGTGCGCAGCCGCCCTTACAGGCTACCCGAACACAAGAAAAAAGTGGTTCGGGAAGAACTCGAGGCCATGCTCGAAATGGGCATCGTTGAGGAGTCCCACAGTGACTGGAGCAGCCTGGTGGTCTTGGTTCCCAAGGCCGATGGGTCGGTCCGGTTCTGTGTGGACTATAGAAAAGTCAACGCGGTGTCTAAATTCGATGTGTATCTAATGCTTCATATTGATGAGTTGCTGGATTGACTAGGCATGGCTCACTTTTATTCGACACTGGATTTAACAAAGGGATATTGGCAGATCCCCTTGACGCCACTATCCCAGGAAAAAAACGGCCTTTTCCACACTGTTTGGCTTACACCAATTTTTCAAACTTCCTTTTGGGCTGTTAGGGGCACCCGCTACGTTCCAGCGGCTTATGGACAGGGTTCTCCGCCCCCATGCCACCTATGCGGCCGCATACTTAGACGATATTATAATCTATAGTAACGACTGGCCGCGGCATCTACAACACCCGAGGGCCGGTCTTGGGTCGCTGAGGCAAGTGGGTCTCATGGCCAACCCGAAGAAGTGTGCGATTGGGTGGGTGGAAGTACGGTATCTGGGCTTCCACTTGGGCAATGGGTAGGTGCGTCCCCAAATTAATAAGACAGCAGCCATTGCGGCCTGCCCGAGGCCCAAGACCAAAAAGGGGGTGAGACAGTTCCTGGGACTGGCTGGCTACTATCGTAGGTTCATACCTAATTATTTGGACATCACCAGCCCGCTGACTAATCTCACTTAATAGGGGGCACCAGATCCGGTCCAGTGGACGGAGCAATGCCAGCGGGCTTTCTCTGAGGTGAAGGCTGCACTGTGTGGGGGGCCACTGTTACACTCCTCTGACTTTTCTCTCCCCTTTATGTTGCAGACGGACGCGTCGGATGGAGGGCTGGGGGCTGTTCTGTCCCAGGAGGGGGAGGATCGCCCCGTGCTGTACATCAGCAGAAAGCTGTCGGTGCATGAGGGGATCTGCAGCACAATAGAGAAAGAGTGCTTGGCCATCATGTGGGTGGTCCTTGCCCTCCGCAACTACCTTCTGGGGTGCCCTTTCACCCTCTGTTCGGTCCATGCACCCCTCCAGTGGCTCCACCGCATGAAGGATGCCAATGTGCGGATCACCCATTGGTATCTGGCACTCCAGCACTTTAACTTCAAGGTGATCCACAGGCCGGGGACGCAGATGGTCGTGGCAGATTTCCTCTCCTGTTGGGGGGGGGGGGTCGGCTGCAGGCCAAACCGCTGCCCGGCCTGAGTCGGGCGGTGGGGGTATATGGCAGTGGGGGCGTGGTCAAGCATCGGTCTGTGACCGGAGGGCGGAGTCAGGGAAGGTAAGTGGCAGAATCACTACACCTGATGTCAGTTAATGTGTGTTTGTGTGTCTTCCCCAGTGACCGCGCCATATATAAGGAGAGAGAGAGCAGAGGAAGAGAGCCCTCTCCCCAACCGGACGACCTGTGTGTGTGTGGCTGGGAGAGTGTAAAAATCACTGAAAAGTGACAGTAAAGAGGTTTTTTAGAACTCAGTTCTGGCCTGCTGTCCTTCTGTGCTCCACCCACCCGTCCGAATTTCTACAGTAATAAAATGCATTATTCACTTATAATCATGTTTTATTATTTGATGTTTGCATGGTAAATTAACATATACTCAAATGAAAACAGCAAACAAGGTGGTCTTCTTCCCTTCTACAATGCTACACACTACATGATCGGTTCCTTGGTTCCTCCCCAATATATATACCAAGAATCTTGCCCCTCGTGTCACATGTGGGTCACATGCGCTGCATGCAGTTCGCATGCGCTGCGTGCAGGTTGCGTGTGCTGCGTGCACACCACACATACTGTAGGGGTAGAAAGTGAGATGTAGTCTGTCTTGCGGGCCACACAAATAGCAAGTGTGGAATACATGTGTAATACTTCTGAGGCACGTCACTCGTACAATGACTGTGCGTCACTCATGCATCTTACTGTCATCACAAAAAGCCCCTACTAGCCATGCTGCTGACTTGGTTCAGGCATACAAAAGGAGTATGGGTTCCGTATGTAATGTATGTGTTCTTGATTTATCACAAGACCCATAGAATTTGCATGTGAACGACCAAAAGTCTCCCCATGGCAGTCTGCGACCTTCTATGGTGCTGAACACACGCAAGTGTCGTGCAAGTCTCAAGCACAGTTTTGCTAAATTTTTTTACTGTAGACCACCCATAGCAGTCTGTACGGCGGGTTGTGAGTGAGGCTTTAGATTAGTGATGCTTAGCAATGAAGGCTGAAGCTGTAGCCGATGGTGAAGGCCAAGACTATAGTGGTGGTGGTTAGCAGTGAAGACTGAAGCTGTAGTTGGTTGTAATTAGCAATGAAGGCCAAAGCTATAGTTTTGGTGAAAGCTGAAGCTATAACTGATAGCAGCAGGAGCAATAGTTACCAGCAACACAAAAGGCCTGCTTTACAGTTTCAGAAATTGTCACCAGATTTCCACTCACCCACCAACACAGCATGGTTCACCCAAGCCAATTCTAATTATAATTACTGTCTCTGCAGAAGGTGGTTATTCCCTGAGAGTTGAGTCCAAGCTGGCTCAAACAGTACAGACCATGAGCAGCACAAGCAATTCAGAATTAAAAAAAAAATCCCAGGAAATCAGATATAAACTTTGACAAAATGGGTTTATATTCCATTCCATGAACTCCAGACTCAATAAAAGATCCTTTAAAAGTGAAAAATTGAAAGATTAAAAAAAATCAAAAATAAACAAACAAAAAAAAAACAACATCAAACAATGACCAAAAACATAGGACAAGACAAAATTGCTGCCATCTTGGAGGAAGGAAACAGGAAGAGGAAGTAAGAAAAATGAGACTCAAAGACATTCAAATGTTTACTGAGGAGCATTAATGAGGAATTAGACAGTGTGGAGAGTTACCCGTATCTTCTGTCTTAAAAATCACTAGATATTTCAATGATGAACCTGTTGCTTGCTACATGTTATTGGGATGTATACAGTCCTCCAGTTACTGCTATTTCTCAGTGAGAAAACCTTTTGTGGACCCCCAATTTAGTTGGGATAGGCTCTAGCTTGCCTGCGATCCTGTAGAACAGGATAAAGCTGCTAGAGATAATGAGATGAGATGAGATGAATTAAGTATTACAAATACCTAGGTCCTGCTAGGGCATATGATACTCCCCCACCCCCAACTCTAGGATCAAAGACACTGTTTAAATGCATAAAATATTCTAGAAATTGTGCATAACAACAGTAAATGTATACCTACAGTACAAATAGCATTTATATATTATCTGTACCGATATACAGTGTACAGTATTTCATGTCAAACTTTGATTTATTTTGAATGAAACAAAACTGTTTCCGGTTGAGAGTACGTTGTGCGCGTTCTGGCTGCCGCTTCTCACCAGAGCTTTTTTATTATATTTCTTTTTCTATTTTTTTCTCTGTGTTTGTGCAGTTTGATGTTTGTTTGAGTGTTTGTCCACCAGTGGTGGTGTAGTTCCGGACCTAATTTGGGCGTCAATTCCCTCCAGGCCTTTGTTCACCATGGGCGATGCCTGCGCTCCCAGCTATGGACTGCAGTGAGCTCGCTGCTCATTTTACATCGTGGTTGTCCAGCGCTCTGTGCTTTAACGCTTGGCATGATGTTCCCAGCAATGTTGCTCAGTGGTGTCGCAGCGGCTGTGCAGGCGGTTTGGGACACACCAGCGCTCTGCATGTCGGAGCTTCTCTGCTCGCTTTGTGGATCCATGGTGTGGTGTTCCGAGCGATGTTGCTGGCGGCGTCACGGCGGCGGTGCTGGAGATGTGGGACTTGTTTTTGTGCGCCTTTTGGTGGGACTGTGGCTGCTACACCACGGGAATTACATCCTGACCGCTACTTGGTGGACTTTTTATTTATTTATTTTTGTATTATTTTTTATTTATTTAGTTTTTCTTTCCTTGTTTATAATTGTAAAGCGTCCTTGGGTTTTTTGAAAGGCACTATATAAATTTAACTTCTCATCTCATTATCTCTAGCCGCTTTATCCTTCTACAGGGTCGCAGGCAAGCTGGAGCCTATCCTAGCTGACTACGGGCGAAAGGCGGGGTACACCCTGGACAAGTCGCCAGGTCATCACAGGGCTGACACATAGACACAGACAACCATTCACACTCACATTCACACCTACGGTCAGTTTAGAGTCACCAGTTAACCTAACCTGCATGTCTTTGGACTGTGGGGGAAACTGGAGCACCCAGAGGAAACCCACATGGACAAGGGGAGAACATGCAAACTCCACACAGAAAGGCCCTCGCCGGCCACGGGGCTCGAACCCGGACCTTCTTGCTGTGAGGCGACAGCGCTAACCACTACACCACCGTGCCGCCCTAAATTTAACTTATTATTATTATTATAAAATCAAAAACAACAAACAAACGAGCAGGAAAAAGGTAACTTGGGAGCACCAGATGAAATGTTCCCTCTTTTCTGTATTTTATGTTTAGCTGAAGCAGGCACTTTATTGTTGCTGACAACTGATTGGGAAAACTGGCAAAGCATTACAGTTGTGTTGCTATTAAATCTAAGGAATTGGTCTGAGTCAGTGCCACATCCATGCAATGAGGGTTAAAGGTTAGAACCTTAGAGGGATCTGTCTCTTGAAATCTTTAACCATCTAAAGTGACACGTTTTGGTATGTCTCATGTTGCCATCCTTTATACATTTTAATTTTATTTCTCTTTTCAAGTTCCAGCATGAAGTTGTATTCAGCACCCCCTCTGTGTGCGGTTGAGTTCATACTTTGACGATATGCTTTATCATAGTAATGGTACCATATTCCATCAGTCCTTGCCCCAAATCCAAAAACATTCACCTGTGACAGAAAAAGACAATTATTGATTTAAAACCCATGATTTCAAAACATACTAAAGAGGGTGGCATGGTGGTGCAGCAGTTAGTATTGCTGCCTCACAGCTCCATTGTCCCAGCTTTGATTCTGAGCTCAGGTTATTGTCTGTTTGGACTTCCTGGCCAGGTTCTCTCCTCTGCAATGTCCATTACTAGTGCATCTCAAACAAACAATTAGAATATCATGAAAAAGTTCTTTTTTTCATAATTTAATTGACAAAGATAAACTTTCATACATTCTATGTTCATTACACATAAAGTGAAATATTTCAAGCTTTTTTGTTTTAATTTTGATGATTATGGCTTATAACTAATTAAAATCAGAAATTCAGTGTCTCAAATTATTAGAATATTTCTGAAGTTCAATGAAAAAAGATTTTCCAACACAGAAATATCCAATTTCTGAAAAATATGTTCACTTTCACAGTCAGTACTTGACTGGGGCTCCTTTACCATGAATTACTGCATCAATGCAGTGTGGCATGGAGGTGATCAGCCTGTGGCACTGCTGAGGTGTTATTGAAGCCCAGGTTGCTTTGATCATGGCCTTCAGCTCATCTGTATTTTGGGGTCGGGTGTTTCTCATCTTCCGCTTGACAATAGCCCAGAGATTCTCTCTGGGGTTCAGGTCAGGCGAGTTGGCTAGCCAATCAAGCATAGTAATTTCATGGTCAGCAAACCATTTGGTAGGAATTTTGGCACTGTGGGCAGATGCTAAGTCCTGCTGGAAAAGGAAATCAGCATCTCCATAAAGCTTTTCAGCATGAAACATGAAGTGCTCTAAAATCTCCTGGTAGATGGCTGCATTGACTTTGGACTTGAGAAAACCCAGTGGACCAGCACCAGCAGATGATATGGGACCCCAAATCATCACAGACTGTGGAAAGTTCACAATGGACTTCAAAAAAATTGGATTCTGTACCTCGCCACTCTTCCTCCAGACTCTGGGACCTTGATTGCCAATGAAATTTAAATTTTACTTTCATCTGAAAAGAGGACTTTGTACCACTGAGCAACAATCCGGTTCTTTCTCTACTTAGCCCAGGAAAGATGTTTCTGACATTGTCTCTGGTTCAGGAGTGGCTTGATCTTAGAAATGTGACAGTTGTAGCCCCTTTCCTGAAGAAGTCTGTGTGTGGTGGCTCTTGATGCACTGACATCAGCCTCAGTCCACTCCTTGTGAAGTTCTACAAAGTTCTTGAATTGACTTTTCTTGATAATCCTCTCAAGGCTGTGGTCATCCCTGTTGCTTGTGCACCTTTTTCAACCAGCCTTTCCAGCCACCTTCTGTGGCTTACCCTCTTTGTGGAGAGTGTTGATGATTGTCTTCTGGACAACTGTCAAATCAGCAGTCCTCCCAATAATTGCGGTTGTGTGGACTGAACTAGATCAAGAGATGCATAGTATTTCTTCTGTTTTACTCAAATTTGAAATGAAATACTCATATTTTGAGATTTTAAATTTTATTTTTTGCACTGTAGAACATAATTATCAAAAATTAAAATAGAAAAAAGATTGAAACATTTTAAATTTGTGCAATTGTGCAATGAGTCTTGAATATATTAAATGTTCATTTTTTTTAAATAACTGATGGAAAATATTGAACTTTATCTCATCTCATTATCTCTAGCCACTTTATCCTTCTACAGGGTCGCAGGCAAGCTGGAGCCTATCCCAGCTGACTACAGGCGAAAGGCAGGGTACACCCTGGACAAGTCGCCAGGTCATAACAGGGCTGACACATAGACACAGACAACCATTCACATCCACATTCACACCTACGCTCAATTTTAGAGTCACCAGTTAACCTAACCTGCATGTCTTTGGACTGTGGGGGAAACCCACAAGGACATGCAAACTCCACACAGAAAGGCCCTCATCGGCCATGGGGCTTGAACCCGGACCTTCTTGCTGCGAGGCAACAGCGCTAACCACTACACCACTATGCCGCCCTATTGAACTTTATGATATTCTAATTGTTTGAGATGCACTAGTCAGCATTCCACTCGGTTCTGTGGTTTACTCCGATAGGCCCCTTAAATAATACTTTATAAAGGACATTTTGCTTGTAATACCATAGTAAGTGCATTGAGGTAAAAGTCTACACTGTAGCCCATATTGATTCTGCAATTTTATTCCACTCTTCCTTGCAAAAATGTTCAAGATCTATCAAATTGCAAGGGGATCTCCATTGTACAGCCCTCTTCAAGTTTTTCCCCATTGTCAGAGTGCAGGCACTTACAGATGTAATTGCAGGAAGAAGTGATGAACAAACAGCATAGAGCCAAATCGAAAAGGAGAAATTGGAGTCAGTTGGTGGGCAAGGGTCGGTCGATCAGCTGATGGAATAACGTAGACAAAACCAGGAAGAAGAAATGTGAGGAGGATAGCGAGAGTTAAAATAACGAGAGATCAGGCAGAGAATACAAAGGCTTGGTATGGACTGGAAAAGCAGAATGATACTTCGCAATGAGGCAGAGTTTGAGAGGGGCTTAAAGTGCATATTCTGGACCAATTTCATTTTTTTTATATGAAAGTATGTCCCTTTGCACACTCATCCAGAAGGGTAATTTTGCACAAGGCCATCTGTCTACAGCAGAAAAAAAATAAAATAACAAAAAATGCGTCTGGAAAAATCCCAAGGGAGTCTGGAGCCAGATTCGTGATGTTACCTGCGGAAGTGCCAGCAGGCTGCGAGAGCTTGCACAGTTTCAGTGCACAGCCTATGTACCGTAGACCAAGTGCTCCCATTTCTCTCTCATTATCCGGCCTTTTTGAAAACAATGAGTACTAATCCCATCAAGATTGGTGTTGCTACACCCTCCTATGATACATATGTTAACCATTTTAATTATTATGTGATAACATTGAAGAAATTTGCAGAAAACCACCAGGTCGTTTTCTCATAAACAAACCAGCGCTGACATAGGATTCAGAGGGAGGCGTCGTGCACTCGACATCACAAAAATCAATGTTTCCCGGGAAATCCAAATGCCAAGTTTTTTTTGAGGCGGACCAATTCGCCTCAAATGGCTTGATTTCAACTGAATTTTTCTGGTATTGCGCAAGGTAAAAAAAATGCACAAAATGCAAAATGTGACAGATATTTGACCAAAGTTTAATATAAAATAAGAGAATTACATTGATCTTGCTCCTGAATTTACCCGTGATATGCACTTTAAGTAGCGTGGTGGTAATTGACCTGATGACAAACAGTTGAGTTCAGTACTCTGGTGACAGGGGGTGCTGTGGATCTTGGTCATTGTAGTCTTTGGTGGCCATGTTTGTAGTTTGGTTAGCGCTGTTGATTTCAGCGCTCCTACTGACAGAACCCTCCCCGAGGAGCTATACTTTTCTTGGGACGCCCTCTGCCCTTAGATGTGGGTTTGTTGGGATTTTGAGCATGGAACTCCTGTTTCATCAGGGGCATCCTTAGCACATACCTAGCTTCTCTCTTCAGGCCCATAGCCTTCCCAATCTGCCAGATATTCAATCTGACCTTTTCTGCGTCTGGAGTCGAGCAGTCAATTTATCTGGTAGATGGGTACTCCCTCCAAACTTAATGGTTGTGGTCATTGTAGTCTTTGGCGGCCATGTTTGTAGTTTGGTTAGCACTGTTGGTTTCCATGCTCCTACTGACACCCATGTTTTCAAATGGATTTAACTCTGGGCTCTGAATGGACCATCTTTTTCTTCTGAAGTCATTCATTCATTTATTTTACTTGGATCAGTGTTTCGTTTTTGAAAGCATTTATGCTGAAATAGTTTGGCATTTGGAGCCATGCATGATTCCTCAATCTTGACTAGAACTCTGGTCACGGAAGAGAAGCAGCTCTGTAGCATGATGCTGCCACCACCATGCTTCACAGGAAGTATGGTGTCCTTTGGGTAAAAAGCTGCCATGCTTTTAAGCCAAAAATAGAGTATCTTTTCGAATTATTCCCATATAGTTCTACCTTGATATCAGCAGACCATGATGCATGATACGTGGCACATGGTGATTTGTGTGGGCTTGAATTTGTATATATATATATATATATATATATATATAATTTTTTTTTTTAATGTGAGTAACGGCTTCTTTTTTGCCACACTGTTCTTTCACCCAGATATGAAGAATATGAGGGATTGTTGTCACATGCAGGGAGTGACCAGTACTTGCCAGATATTCCTGCAGCTCTTTTAATGTTGCTGTAGATGTTTTGAAAGAATTCTTCATCAGTCCATCTTGTATTTTCAACCCATTTTGGAAGAACATTGCATTCTTGCTAGTATCACCGTGTTGCCCCATTTTCCTGACTCATTTATACCCCACTCCTAGTCAGCACTTTTTGACAAAGCATTCTATCAATTTCCAATATGGCTTGTAAACATTTTTCTGTATTCATTTTTTTATTTTATTTTTACTGATGAAATATAACAGCATTTGGTGTCCAGGGATCTCTCATGAAGACACTCTGGCAAATGTGCAGAACAACTATGGTAAAGTGGTGGTTTTACCTGGTCACAAATATGCAGGGCCAAGATGAGTGTGAGTTTCAAAGTAACCCCAGGCCAGATAATCATAAGCTTGTCCCAGTATTTAATTATGCTGCGTAGCATGACATTTAGCCTGGGTTGGGTAGCTCTAAACATTTAAGGAATCAGTTGTCATTTCTTAATGTGAAGAGAATTAATGGGGTCATCAGAGTGTCTTGCAAAAGTATTCATCCCCCTTCGTGTTTGTCCTGTTTTGTTGCATTACAAGTTGGAATTAAAATGGATTTTTTGGGGGTTAGCACCATTTGATTTACAGAACATGCCTACCACTTTAAAGGTGCATTTTTTTATTGTGACATGAACAATGATTAAGATGAAAAAACAAACATCTGGAGTGTCCATAGTTATCCACCCCCCAAAGTCAATACTTTGTAGAGCCACCTTTTGCTGCAATTACAGCTGCAAGTCTCTTGGGGTAATGTCTATTAGCTTAGCACATCTAGCCACTGGGATTTTTGCCCATTCCTCAAGGCAAAACTCCTCCAACTCCTTCAAGTTAGATGGGTTGCGTTGGTGTACAGTAATCTTCAAGTTATGCCACAGATTCCCAATTGGATTGAGGTCTGGGCTTTGATTAGGCCATTCCAAGACATTTAACTGTTTCCCTTTAAACCACTTCAATATAGCTTTAGCAGTATGTTTAGGGTCATTGTCCTGCTGGAATATGAACCTTTGTCCTAGTCTCAAACCTCTGGCCAACTCAGACAGGTTTTCCTCCAGAATTGCCCTGTATTTAGTGCCATTCATCTTTCCTTCAGTCCTGACCAGCTTTCCTGTCCCTGCAGATGAAAAATATTTCCACAGCATGATGCTGCCACCACCATGCTTCACTGTAGGAATGGTGTTTTCAGGTTGTTGGGTTTGTGCCACACATGGTGTTTCCCATGATGGCCAAAAAGATCAATGTTTGTCTCATCTGACCAGAGAATCTTCTTCCATGTGTTTGGGAAGTCTGCCACATGCTGTTGGGCAAACTCCAAACATGCTTTCTTATTTTTTTTTCTTTAAGCAATAGCTTTTTCTGGCCACTTTTCCATAAAGCCCCACTCTGTGGAGTGTACGGCTTAAAGTGGTCCTATGGACAGATACTCCCATCTCTGCCGTGGATCTTTGCAGCTCTTTCAGTGTTGTCTTTGGTGTCTTTGTTGCATCTCTGATTAATGCCCTCCTTGCCCAGTCTGAGAGTTTTGGTGACCGACCTTCTCTTGTCAGGTTTGTAGTGGTGCCATATTATTTCCATTTTGCTGTAATGGATTTAATGGCACTCCCTGGGATATTCAAAGTTTGGGATATTTTTTATAACCTAACCCTGATCTATACTTCTCCACAACTTTGTCTCTGGCCTGTTTAGAGGCTTTTTGGTTTTCATGTTAGTTGCTTAGTCGTGTTGCTGAGTCAGGGTCCTTCCAGAATAGGTTGATTTATACAGACATCATGTGACAGATCATGTGCCACTTTGATTGCACACAGGTGGATCTTAATCAACTCATTATGTGAATTATGAAGTTAATTGGTTGGACCAGCTCTTATTTAGGGGGTTCATACGAAAGGGGGTGAATACCTATGCGCACTCCAGATTTCTGTTTTTTCATCTTAATTATTGTTTGTATCACAAAAACAAAAAAATAAAAAATAAATAAATAAATAAATAAATAGCACATTTAAAGTGGTAGGCATGTTGTGTAAATCAAATGGTGCTAACCCCCCAAAAAATCCATTTTAATTCCAGCTTGTAATGCAACAAAACAGGACAAACACCAAGGGGGATGAATACTTTTTCAAGACACTGTATTAAACATGTTTACTCACCTTGTCTTTGTTTGCTTGTATTGTACATTTAACCTTTGTATATGTGCTAAAAAACAAAACAAAAAAAGACACCACATCTAAACAAGAACCTCCTGTACTGCTTGTGTAGTATGATGTACAGATCAGTTTCACTTCACAGCAGGTGTGTGCCCTCACCATGTAATGTGTTTCGTGGTGAAGATACTAATGAGCCACTCCATGTCCAAAACTTTAAATGGCAGCAGCACCAGATGGGTGGAGTTGTCCAAGTGCATAGCACTCTCAGGGTACATGGCTTGGCGCATGGTCTTCAAACTAACATCCCTCTCATAGCCTATAGTGGGACCGTGATTCATCCTATGTCACAGTATAACACTTTGTCAAGGTTTTACATCTGTATGTACAAAAACTAATGGTCTTTCTGTTTATCAAAGTAGATATAATGACAAAGCAGGTAGCCTGCATAAGAAGGTTGGGTTGATAGGTACTTTCGTTGGGTGGGGATGTAATTTGTAGGGTAGGTGGTTGGGTAAATCAGTGAGTGGGTTGGCAGATAGAATAGGTAGATAGGAAAGCAGGGAACTGCGTTGGGTAGATAGTTCGGTCGAAAGGTAAAGCAATCAGTGGGTGAGTTTTTTGGATGCATAAATAGGTAGATCATGTGGGTGGGTACTTAGGTAGGTAGGAGTTGTGAGTAGGTAGGTAATCATTGTAAGTTCTTAGATCAAACGGTATTTGTTGGTACCTCAAATAGTGAATGCTTCAGCAGGGATAGAAGTAATGACTGCAATAGTCATGAACAGTCTTGCACTCAAGTATCCATCACTGAACAGCTGATAACTTCAACAAAATAGACTTCATGTTAAAACTAATGAATTTCCTGGTGACACAATTTCACATTTTGACCATATAGGACACAGTTACAGAAGTGACTTATTTATAATCAAGCTATCCATTATTACCCAGATAAGGATGGGTTCCTCTTTGAGTCTGGTTCCTCTTACAGTTTCTTTCTCATGTCATTTCAAGGAGTTTTTCCTTGTCACCATCATTTCAGGTTTGCTGATTCAGGATAAATTCATGAATTCATATTTTAAATTTTATATTGAGAAGTTATATCTTTCTGTAAAGCCATTTTGCAACAATGTCTATCATTAAAAGCGCTATACAAATAGAAGTCAATTCATGTCAACTTTATTTGTATAGCGCTTTTAACAACAGACATTGTCAAAAAGCAGCTTTAAAGAAAATTAAAGACTTTAAACATATGAGCTAATTTTATCCCTAATAAATGTATTTATCCCTGATGAGCAAGCCTGAGGCAACAGTGCCAAGGAAACACTCTTTCACACGACATGAGGAAGAAACCTTGAGAGGAACCAGACTCAAAAGGGAGCCCATCCTCATCTGGGTGATAAGATAGCATGATTATAAATAACTTGCATCTATAACTGCATCCTATAGAGTCACTAAGTACAACTGTGTAACCAGGAAATTCATTATAGTTTGAGCATGAAGTCTATTTAGCTGAAGTTATCAGCTGTTCATATAGAGCATAAAATTGACTTGAATTGACGAGCACCTGATAATGAAGTCATGAGAATCTATTAGGTGACCATAATGGGATCCGATCAGGTTGTCTGAGTTGCCCACCACAGCACAGGTTCTGCAGCGGTCAGGACCAGCATCATTGTAGTGCTCCTTATCAGGGAAGTGTAAGAATAGAGGCTGCACAACATCTCTGTATTTCATTTTATGGTATGGTTGTAGCTTCTGACAAAATATAAAAGAGTGTACTGTTTAATATTTTCATGGATATAGCAACCTCATTTAACCCTCTGTATTGCAGTAGAATT
Organism: Neoarius graeffei; assembly: GCF_027579695.1. NCBI lineage: Eukaryota > Metazoa > Chordata > Actinopteri > Siluriformes > Ariidae > Neoarius > Neoarius graeffei. The sequence continues at coordinate 114,503,127 of NC_083570.1, read as the reverse complement.
CGAGAACAATGCAATATTTCACTTAGAATAGCAAATAAGTTCCTTTTGTTTTTTGTCATCTTGTAAACAGAGTTATAGTTAAGAAAAAAGAAAAGAAAATGACAATTTCAAGTTTGTTTTCTTTGAATGAATTAATTGTATTTTAATATGATATAAAATATGTATGCATAATTGTGGCAGCGGGGCATGGTCAAGCGTCGGATTGTGAATGGAGGGCGAGGCCAGGGAAGGTGAGTGGCAAAGTGATCACACCTGTCATTAAATGATGCTCTGTGTGTGTGTGTGTGTGTGTGTGTGTGTGTGCAGTAATGGCAGATAGCTGATAAACAGGGAGAGAGCGTAGAGCTGGTGTTTATCTACCGCCCGGAGCATGTATGTGTGGTTGTTCTACAAAACCAGTGCAAAGTGACACAGAAGTGCAAGCTGTAAAGTTATTCATCTCATCTCATCTCATTATCTCTAGCCGCTTTATCCTGTTCTCCAGGGTCGCAGGCAAGCTGGAGCCTATCCCAGCTGACTACGGGCGAAAGGCGGGGTACACCCTGGACAAGTCGCCAGGTCATCACAGGGCTGACACATAGACACAGACAACCATTCACACTCACATTCACACCTACGGTCAATTTAGAGTCACCAGTTAACCTAACCTGCATGTCTTTGGACTGTGGGGGAAACTGGAGCACCCGGAGGAAACCCACGCGGACACAGGGAGAACATGCAAACTCCGCTCAGAAAGGCCCTCGCCAGCCACGGGGCTCGAACCTGGACCTTCTTGCTGTGAGGCGACAGCGCTAACCACTACACCACCATGCCGCCCTGAAAAGTTATTCTTCAAATAAAATAAAAACACTGAGTTCACATCACTACCTGCCTGTCTGCGCTTCAGCGTTCCACCCACTCTCAGAAACTGTTGCAGTAACATCCACAAATATTAAAATACAGTGCTTTAAATATTAAAATACACTGCCTGTCATAAAATGATGCTCTGTGTGTGTGTGTGTGTGTGTGTGTGTGTGTGTGTGTGTGTGTGTGTGTGTGTGTGTGCAGTAATGGCAGATAGCTGATAAACAGGGAGAGAGCGTAGAGCTGGTGTGTTTATCTACCGACCGGAGCATGTGTGTGTGGTTGTTCTACGAAACCGGTGCAAAGTGACACATAAGTGCAAGCTGAAAAGCTATTCTTCATATTAAAAAAAAAAAAGAAAACCACTGAGTTCACCATCACTACCCGCCTGACTGCGCTTTAGTGTTCACTCTCAGGGACTGTTCCAGTAACATCCACAAATGTTAAAATACACTGCTTTATATACACACTAAACCTCTGTAGAAAGGTCTAGTTTGGACTTCATTTTTGAACAATACTGTAGATCAAGTCAAGTCAAGTCAAGTTTATTTGTATAGAGCTTTTAACAATAAACATTGTCACAAAGCAGCTTTACAGAATTTGAACGACTTAAAATATGAGCTAATTTTATCCCTAATCTATCCCCAATGAGCAAGCCTGTGGCAACAGTGGCAAGGAAAAACTCCGTCAGATGACATGAAGAAACCTCGAGAGGACTCAAACTGAAAAGGGAACCCATCTTCATTTGGGCAACAACAGACAACATGACTATAACATTAACAGTCCTAACATAAAGTCAGCTTCGTTGATGCTATAAACCCCCCACCGATGGAAACCCGAGTGCAAAACCGTTCACGACAACCACAGTCCCAAAGTCAGCAAGTCAACTGCAGTCCTAAAGTCAGCAAGTCAACTGCAGTCCCCAGCCACAAAAGCACCACCACACGAGTCCAGAGAGTCCTCCAGGCGTGACCCCAACTGTCCACATGGGGCCGCCCTCCACAGGAGCGATGCGATGAGACTCCAACCAAACACAGGGCACCAGGATGGATCAGGCAGGTCTGAGGAGCAGAAGAGGTCAGCTTCTCAATCCCAGGACCGACATGTAACTAAGAGAGACAGATTTTTTTGGGGGGTGAGGGGGGAGAGAAAACACAGGTTGTTAGGTATGCCCAATGTCACCTGAATAAGTAGGAACAGTATACATATTACACTGAGTACAAGCAGGGACTCCAGCAACTAACTATGGCAGCATAACTAAAAGGGGGGAGCCAGAAGGTAACACAGGAATGAGGGAGCCCTGGGACATAAAGCAGCCAGCCACTACACTGTCAACAAACTCGAGTGAGCAAGCGAGTGGGGGACTGACAGCATCCATACATCCCAGTTTACCAAAACACTCTATGGCTGAGGACCTTCCAGATCTACACCTTTACCTCATAAACACCATTAACATAAGGCTTGACTAAACAGATATGTTTTCAGCCTAGACTTAAGCGCTGAGACTGTGTCTGATTCCTGAACAGTACTTGGAAGGCTGTTCCATAACTGTGGGGCTTTGTAAGAAAAGGATCTGCCCCTTGATGTAGCTTTCACTATACGAGGTACCAGCAGATAGCCTGCACCTTTTGATCTAAGTAGGCGTGGCGGGTCATAGAGGAGCAGAAGTTCACTCAGGTACTGTGGTGTGAGACCATTCAGTGCTTTAAAGGTCAATAGTAGCATTTTATAATCAATATGAAATTTGATTGGGAGCCAGTGCAGTGTGGATAAGACGGGGTGATGTGATCATATTTTCTAGTTCTAGTAAGGACTCTTGCTGCTGCATTTTGAACTAACTGGAGCTTTTTTATGCACTTATTGGAACATCCAGACAGTAAGGGATTACAATAATCCAACCTGGAGGTAACGAAAGCATGAACTAGTTTTTCCGCATCATGTAGTAACATTAAATGTCTTATCTTAGCAATATTTCTGAGATGAAAGAAAGCTATCTGGGTAATGTTATCAATGTGAGTTTTGAATGAAAGACTGGGGTCAATAATCACTCTGAGGACTTTTACTGCTGCACGTGAAGAAACAGAAAGGGGGCAGAGCCTTTTCTTACAAAGCCCCACTGTTATGGAACAGCCTTCCAAGTAATGTTCGGGAATCAGACACAGTCTCAGCATTTAAGTCTAGGCTGAAAACATATCTGTTTAGTCAAGCCTTTTGTTAATGGTGTTTATGAGGTAAAGGAGTAGATCTGGAGGGTCCTCAGACATAGAGTGTTTTGGTAAACTGGGATGTATGGATGCTGTCAGTCCCCACTCGCTTGCTCACTCGAGTTTGTTGACGGTGTAGTGGCTGGCTGCTTTATGTCCCGGGGCTCCCTCATGCCTGTGTTACCTTCTGGCTCTCTCCTTTTAGTTATGCTGTCATAGTTAGTTGCCGGAGTCCCTGCTTGTACTCGGTGCAATATGTATACTGTTCCTACTTATTCAGGTGACATTGGGCATACCTAACCACCTGTGTTTTCTTTCCCTCCCCCCCACCCCAAATCTGTCCCTCTGAGTTACATGGAGTCAACAGGAAATCTTTTGGTGGAGAGGGTGGAGACCTCGACTGGCTATCATAGCCTGCAGGGAATCGGCCGTCAGACATTCTGTCGCATGTCCCAGACCCGGTGAAATGTAACTGAATTGTCTTGGCCAGCCCTAAGGGTCCCATCTGCATCTCATCATTGCTGAGGAGTGTGCTCCCATCACCCAATCAAGCATCCAGCCAGAGCAGGTCATGATATATTTTACCATATTAACATGCCATTGTTGTGTGTTATGCCTGATGTAAAGACTCTCGTCTCTGTGAGCCTACCACACAGATTTAATACTTGTCATTTTTAGGGCATACCTAACAACGTGTTTTCTTTCTCTCTCTCCCCCCCCCAATCTGTCCCTCTGAGTTACATGTTGATCCTGGGATTGAGATGCTGGCCTCTTCTGCCCCTCGGACCTGCTTGATCCATCCTGGTGCCCTGTGTCTGGTCCAAGTTTTATCGCACCGCTCCTGTGAAGGACGGCCCCATGAGGACAGTTGAGGGTTATACCTGTTAAAATTGTTCATATTATAGTCAGGCTGTCTGTTGTTGCCCAAATGAGGATGGGTTCCCTTTTGAGTCTGGTTCCTCTCGAGGTTTCTTCCTCATGTCGTCTGAGGGAGTTTTTCCTTGCCACCATCGCCACAGGCTTGCTCATTGGGGATAGATTAGGAATAAAATTAGCTCATGTTTCAAGTCGTTCAAATTCTGTAAAGCTGCTTTGCAACAATGTTTTTGTTAAAAGCGCTATACAAATAAACTTGATTTGATTTGATTTGAAAGGCCATCCAGAGTTACTGTGTAATCAGAAAACTTACTTCTAGCTGCATGTGGTCCTAGTACAAGTACTTCAGTCTTGTGAGAGTTAAGCAGAAGGAAATTAATAAGCATCCAGTGTCTAATGTCCTTTACACATTCCTCAATTCTATTAAGCTGGTGTCTCTCATCAGGTTTTGCAGAAACATACAACTGTGTGTCATCAGCATAACAGTGGAAACTAATACAATGTTTACAAATAATATCACCCAGAGGTAACATATATCAAGAAAAAAGCAGTGGACCCAAGACAGAACCTTGTTGAACACCAAATCTTACCTCAGTATGTCTAGAAATATCACCATTTATATCAACATACTGATAACGATCAGTTAAATAAGACCTGAGCCAGGAGAGGGCCGCTCCCTTAACTCCCACAACATTTTCTAGTCTACACCAGATAGATCATAAGAAATCAGCTGAGAAGTTCATCATTTCACCAACAAGGTAAATCAAAAGATTAGGATCTCTCTCTCTCTCTCTCTCTCTCTCTCTCTCTCTCTCTAACTTGGGTTTATGTTTCATGCTGGAAGGTATATCTTCATCTTCAGCCATCTTCAGTCCTGCAGGTTTTGTGCCAAAATTAATTGGTATTTTCAGCTGTTGATGAGTTATTCTACGAAACTGGTGCCATTTGTGTCTGCAATCTTTGATGACATGCATAAGGCACCAAAAATGTGACAAATTGTGTTTCCAAACTGGAAAATTGTTAACTGAACTGTTCTTGAGAAAATACTATTGTTAAAGATTAAAATACAATTGTTAAATAATTTTTTCATTCATCCATGGCCATTTTCACATGTCCATATTGACCAACATGAGACAAGCATTGTTAGGACTGGGACTGTTTTGGCCTCTAGAGGCCGCTGTTATTTCCTTTTCATGTCATGTTTGTTTTGGCCTCTAGAGGCCGCCACTGTTCCTGTGTTTTGTGTTTGTGTTAATTGCCTGTTTAGTCCTGATTATTTTCACCTGTGTTCAATTTAGTTTGTGTATTTATACCCCCTGAGTTCAGTCCTCTTGTCATGGAGTCTTTGTGCTGTTATGTTTATCTCCAGTTTCCTCTGTACCGTGTTCTTTGTTTTGCACTTTGCTTTTCTTTTGGACCTAGTAGTTACTGTGTTTTTGGATCTTCTGAGCTTTGGTATTTTTGCCTTTTCTTTTCTGTTTTTTTTGGCTTTTGTTTTGTACTTTTGGATATTTTATTTTTCCCTTTGTCTTCTCAGCTTTGGATTATACTTTTTGTTTCTTTTGCCCTGGATTGTATAAAGTGTATATAGTATAAATAAACTGTTTTTGCTACTTTCTACTTTCGCCTCACGCCTCTGCACTTGAGTCATTCCCCTGGTGGCCTAGTGGGGGTTTGCTGGATCATTACACCAGCGACTCGGGTTCAATTCCCAGCAAAACCCTAACAGAAAGACTCCGTCATGACCGACTCAGCAGAGGCTGCTTCAACTGTCTACCCGGCCAACCTTCAGGGAATTATGGCAGCTTTGACACGCTTCGGAGTGACCATGGACGCTCATGGACGTACGCTCACCAGCCAATGTGAGGCCCTTGCTCGCCATGAGGAACTGCTTCAGCAAATTGGGAAAACCCTGGCACAGCTGACATCTCTGCCTGCATCTCCTCATCCTGACCCAGCTCCCGCTCCTGCTCCAGTGCCTCCTGCCATGCTGCCTTCACCTCGCGAACCCAGCCTTCCTGCACCACAGAGGTATGACGGCAAGCACAGTGAGTGCCAAGAGTTCCTTACCCAGTGTCAACTCACCTTTGAGCTTCAGCCTACCACCTACACTACGGATCGCCGCAAGATTGCCTTTGTGATAACCTTATTAGCTGGTAAGGCGCGAGCCTGGGCTACTGCTATCTGGCAGAGACAGGGACCTGAGTGCCTTGATTTCCAGCTGTTTTCTGAAGAGATGCTTCGGGTCTTCGATCAGGCAGACATCAGTACCGACGCAGCCCGAAAGCTCATGTCCATCCGGCAAGGAGGAAGTGTCGCAGATTACGCCATCTCGTTCCGGACGCTCGCAGCAGTAAGTGGATGGAACGAGACTGCCCTGGTGTCAGCCTTCCACCATGGTCTGTCTAACCCCATCAAGGACGGTCTGGCCTCTATTGGATGCCCAAGTGACCTCGAAACCCTCATCTCACATGCTATTCGTCTGGACAACAGGATGAGAGAACGCCACCAAGCCTTGAGCCCCCCCCAGCCTCCCTACCTCTACCTGGAGACCGTCTACCTCTTTCAGTGACTGTCCAGAACCCATGCAAGTGGGTCGTACTCGCCTCTCCGCATCTGAGAGGGAGCGCAGAAGGAGGGACAAGTGCTGCATCTACTGTGGCAAGCCTGGTCACTTCCGAGCATCATGTCCCGAACTCTTGGGAAAAGGACCGCCCCGTCCAGCTGAGGGAGGATTGTGACGGGGCCTACCCTCTCTCCCGGTCTCCCTGGCCAAGGAATCTACATCCCGGTCTCTATCTCCTGGGGTGAGTCTGTCCACTCTTGTCAAGCTTTGTTAGACTCAGGGGCGGCTGGGAACTTTATGGATATTCACTTCGCCCAAAGCATCAATATTCCGACTGCACCTCTTGAAGTCCCACTGTCTGTGTCTGCCCTCGATGGCCAAGCGTTAGGTGATGGAAGAGTCACCCAAGTTACTTCTCCAGTCTTCCTCCAGTCTCAAGGTCACAAGGAAGAAATATCCCTGCACCTGATTCCTTCACCTGAGTTCCCAGTTATTCTAGGCCTTCCTTGGCTTACTCGCCACAACCCTCGCATAGACTGGGTAACAAGCCAGGTTGTGGAATGGGGCCCTGCATGCCATGCCTCTTGTCTGCTCTCTAGCTCTCCTGTGTCTCCTGCTGAGCCCCCTGATCTCACCGAGTTATCTCAAGTTCCCACAGGGTACTGGGATCTCAAGGAGGTATTCAGCAAGAGCCGGGCCGCCGTTCTTCCTCCGCACTGGGCCTACGACTGTGCCATCGACTTGCTCCCTGGGACTACCCCTCCTCATAGCAGACTGTTTTCCCTCTCTCAGCCAGAATGCAAGGCCATGGAGGAATACCTCAAAGACGCCCTGGTCTATGGGTTCATTCGACCCTCCACCTCACCTGCTGGTGCCGGCTTCTTCTTTGTCGGCAAGAAGGATGGGGGGCTCCGACCATGTATTGACTACAGGGGCCTGAACAAGATCACTGTGCGCAACCGATATCCCCTTCCGCTGATGTCCACTGCTTTCGACCTGCTCCAAGGCGCCACCGTCTTCACCAAGTTGGACCTACGGAACGCATACAACCTCATCCGTATCCGACAGGGAGACGAGTGGAAGACTGCCTTTAACACCCCGTCTGGGCACTACGAATACCAGGTGATGCCCTTCGGACTCACCAACGCACCAGCTGTTTTTCAGGCCCTAATCAACGACGTCTTAAGGGACATGATTAACCTATACGTTTTTGTCTACCTCGACGACATCCTTATCTTTTCCAAGACTGTGCAGGAGCACCGCCACCATGTCCACCAGGTTCTCCAGAGGCTGCTACAGAACAATCTGTTCGCCAAGGCCCAGAAATGCGAATTTCATGTTCCCGAGGTCTCCTTTCTGGGATTTATTGTACGGACAGGCCAACTCCAAATGGACCCTGCCAAGACCCTGGCCATCCGGGACTGGCCTACTCCCAAGTCCGTTAAGGAGGTTCAGCGGTTCTTAGGATTCGCTAACTTCTACCGCAAGTTCATCAGGAACTTCAGTTCTGTAGCAGCACCCATGTCGGACCTCACCAAAGGGACAGGTGGATCTTATGTCTGGTCTCCTCAGGCGGAAAAGGTGTTCAAAGACCTCAAGGACCGCTTCTGCACGGCACCCATTCTGGTCCTCCCGGACACCTCCCAACCATTCATCGTGGAGGTGGACGCCTCGGACAGTGGTGTCGGCGCGGTGCTCTCTCAACGTTCGGAAGGAAAGCTGCACCCCTGCGCTTACTTCTCCCACCGCCTGAGTCCTGCGGAGTCCCGGTACGATGTGGGGGATCGAGAACTGCTAGCGGTCAAACTGGCCCTTGAGGAGTGGAGGCACTGGCTGGAGGGAGCGCAACATCCATTCCTGGTTTGGACTGACCACAAGAACCTGGAGTACCTCCAGCAAGCCAAGAGACTGAACCCTCGACAGGCTAGGTGGGCCCTGTTTTTCAGTCGGTTTGACTTCACCCTCTTGTACCGCCCCGGCTCCAAGAACACCAAACCTGACGCACTGTCCAGGCTGTTCTCTGCCACTAACAGGGAGAATGAAGTCGGGCCTATTATCCCTGTGTCCCGGATTGTGGCCCCTGTCCGCTGGGGTATTGAGGATTATGAGGATCAACCCCACTTTCCATGTTTCCCTGTTGCGGCCCGTACTGACGTCTACATATGCCCCTGCCCCTAGGAACCCCCCACCCCCCCGCATCTTCCAGGGTCAGACTGTGTTCACTGTGCATCACCTGCTTGACTCCTGCCGGGTCCGCGGCGGGTTGCAATATCTGGTGGACTGGGAGGGCTATGGTCCTGAGGAGCGCTGCTGGGTTCCTGCTCGGGATGTGCTAGATAAAGAACTGTGTCGGGACTTCCATTCGGCCTATCCGGATCGCCCTGGGAACGTGAGGAGATGCTCCTAGAGGGGGGTGTCCTGACTGTTTTGGTCTCTAGAGGCCGCTGTTATTTCCTTTTCGTGTCATGTTTATTTTGGCCTCTAGAGGCCACCACTGTTCCTTTGTTTTGTGTTTGTGTTAATTGCCTGTTTAGTCCTGATTATCTTCACCTGTGTTCAATTTAGTTTGTGTATTTATACCCCCTGAGTTCAGTCCTATTGTCACGGAGTCTTTGTGCTGTTATGCTTATCTCCAGTTTCCTCTGTACCGTGTTCTTTGTTTTGCACTTTGCTTTTCTTTTGGACCTAGTAGTTACTGTGTTTTTGGATCTTCTGAGCTTTGGTATTTTTGCCTTTTCTTTTCTGGTTTTTTGGCTTTTGTTTTGTACTTTGGGATTTTTTATTTTTTCCCTTATATCTTCTGAGCATTTTTGGATTATTACTTTTTGGATTTTTTGTGTATATTTTGTAAATAAACCTTTTGATACTTTTTTCTACTTCTGCCTCACGCCTCTGCATTTGAGTCATCCCCCTGGTGGCCTAGTGGGGGTTTGCTGGATTATCACTCCAACGAACCAGGTTCGAATCCCAGCAAAACCCTAACAACAAGACCACTGATAATCTCCCTCGATCTGGGGCTCCATGCAAGGTCTCACCCCGTGGGGTCAAAATGATCACAAGAACGGTGAGCAAAAATCCCAGAACCACACGGAGAGACCTAGTGAATGACCTGCAGAGAGCTGGGACCAAAGTAACAAAGGCTACCATCAGTCACACACTACGCCACCAGGGACTCAAATCCTGCAGTGCCAGATGTGTCCCCCTGCTTAAGCCAGTACATGTCCAGGCCCATCTGAAGTTTGCTAGAGAGCATTTGGATGATCCAGAAGAGGATTGGGAGAATGTCATATGGTCAGATGAAACCAAAATAGAACTTTTTGGTAAAGACTCAACTTGTCGTGTTTGGAGGAGAAAGAATGCTGAGTTGCATCCAAAGAACACCATACCTACTGTGAAGCATGGGGGTGGAAACATCATGCTTTGGGGCTGTTTTTCTGCCAAGGGACAGGACGACTGATCCTTGTAAAGGAAAGAATGAATGGGGCCATGTATCGTGAGATTTTGAGTGAAAACCTCCTTCCATCAGCAAGGGCATTGGAGATTAAATGTGGCTGGGTCTTTCAGCATGACAATGATCCCAAACACACCGCCCGGGCAATGAAGGAGTGGCTTCGTAAGAAGTATTTCAAGGTCCTGGAGTGGCCTAGCCAGTCTCCAGATCTCAACCCCATAGAAAATCTTTAGAGGGAGTTAAAAGTCCGTGTTGCCCAGCGACAGCCCCAAAACATCATTGCTCTAGAGGAGATCTGCATGGAGGAATGGGCCAAAATACCAGCAACAGTGTGTGAAAACCTTGTGAAGACTTACAGAAAACATTTGACCTCTGTCATTGCCAACAAGGGGTATATAACAAAGTATTGAGATGAACTTTTGTTATTGACCAAATACTTATTTTCCACCATAATTTGCAAATAAATTCTTTAAAAATCAGACAATGTGATTTTCTGGATTTTTTTTCTCATTTTGTGTCTCATAGTTGAGGTATACCTATGATGAAAATTACAGGTCTCTCTCATCTTTTTAAGTGGGAGAACTTGCACAATTGGTGACTGACTAAATACTTTTTTGCCCCACTGTATGTGTGTGTGTGCTAACTTGAGGTTAAAATGACATTTCTGCCCTTTATAAAACCAAGTTAGGTTAAAATTTCCTTTTACCCTCTACCCACACAAGGACTAGAACAATAGAAAGGTCATATTTATTACTGCCAAGAATAGAATTTGCTGTTTTTCCAGTGATGCCAAAATCAATTGGCAAAGAAACAGACTTTTATAAATTTTGAACATCTTCACCTGAAAAGCAATGAAACTAAATCATAATTTCAGTTAAAAGTGAAGACTATTTGGAGCTGCAACATATTTCATTTATTTGTCATTGTGTCTCTTCGTTGTTGCGCCATCTCAGGTGCTGTGGAAAGTTCCAGGAAAGGAATCTTGACACAATGACATGCTTGTTCCTTTTCAGGTTCGCTTCCTCAACGCAGCATTATGGCTTCCCTTTAACCAGCCAAATTTAGTTCAATTCAATCAAGTTAACTATACCAGCAAGAAAATGCACCAACTGGAATAAAAAAAAATAACCCAGCATGTTGTAGATATACATCACACACACACACACACACACACACACACACACACACAGATAAGAATTAAAAAATAAATAAATAAATAAGTGCAGCATGGATTCATTCATTCTTCCCAGCCACCAGTCAAGTGTGAGAGTGCTAAGACTGCTGTTTCTCCTGTTCATAAGTTTTGACACCTGGCTGTCATAGCGCTCTGTGAACCACGGATCTTTGTTTATGCACTGCATACATGCACACGTTTTCAATGGAAAGATATTCCATGAGATGTTCTGACCAACACTGAAGCGGTACAGCATCAAGCAGGTGATGCACAACAGTGCTAAAAATATTAGAATCCTGATGTTCATCTTCTAAAAAAAATTAATATTAATATTACGGTAGCAGCTATTGAATTTTTCCCATTCCAGCCGCACGCCATGCGACAGCCATGCGACTGCCATGCAGTTCCCAGCTGAACGCCAGGGGGCTGCCATGGATGGCTCAGACCCCCCTCCCTCTCCTATTTTAATTCTAAACACGCCCATTCATTCGATTCCACGGTGTTGTCATTAGATGGCGCTTCTCTCATAAAAAAAACATTACTTGAAATGTTGTGTGAAACTGTTGTACTGCACTTTATTCTGGTTTTTTCTATGATCTTATGGATTAAAAACAATGAGATGATGAGCCATCTGAAAGTCTTTTTTTGGGGGGTACATCTTACCTTCTCCGAATAAGTAATGGTTACTAAGTGATATTAATTACCTTTGAGTAGTAATTATCAGGTATTACCTACTAGCAAACGAGATAATTTTACCCAATTTCAGTGAGAAAATAGCTGTTGAATAGATACATAAATGTGAGGTAAATTTTACCCAATTTAAGTATTTCATAGCTTTTTATTTCAGTTATTTTATACTCAATATATGGAATGAAATCTACCCCAAACAAGTCAATGCAAATTGTTACCTCAGATTTATTGGGTAAATTCTATACCGTAGGTTACTTTTTTCAGTCACTGTAAGAAGTGATTTTGGAGAGTGGTAAATATAATCTAAGCAAACCAGATAAAATTTACTCGATTATTGCAGTCAGCCAAGGAATATTTAGGAATTATTGCAGTCAGCCAGGGAACTCTCGGACTGCCATCTTCCTCTCTCTGGCTGTTATGGTAGTTTAGTGAGCTACGGTATACCGTAAAACAGGTTCATTACTTGAAATTTTGTGTGAAGCTGTTGTACTGCACTTTATTTTGTGTTTTTTGATCATTTGGTGCATCATTGCTGCATATAAACAAGGCGGTTCAGTTATTTGTTGTATAAATGCACCTGGACTGCAGATTTGGTCAGTCCAGAAACAACATTTGAAGCTGTTAGTGAGTTATAAAACAGGTTCATTACTTGAAATGTTGTGTGAAGCTGTTGTACTGCACTTTATTCTGTGTTTTTTTTTTTTTTGATGATTTTATGGATTAAAAACATTGAGATGATGAACCATCTGAAAGTCTTTTTTTTGGGGGGGTACATCTTACCTTCTCTGAATAAGTAATGGTTACTACCGTAAGTGATATTGATTACCTTTGATTAGTAATTATCAGGTATTACCTACTAGCAAACAAGAGATAATTTTACCCAATTTCAATGAGAAAGTAGCTGTTGAATAAATACATAAATGTGAGGTAAATTTTACCCAGTTTAAGTATTTCATAGCTTTTTATTTCAGTTATTTTATACTCAATATATGGAATTAAATCTACCCCAAACAAGTCAATGCAAATTGTTACCTCAGATTTATTGGGTAAATTCTATACGGTAGGTTACTTTTTTCAGTGCAGGAGCAGGCGAAACTGCGGGTCTTGGTAGTCTGGTGGTTACTGCACATGTCTTGTACCGGTAACTCCTGAAACATGGTTTGATTCTTGCCTTGGGTTTTTCACCCTCACTCCTCTCTCCCTGTTTTCTGCCAACCTCTATAGACCCTTTTCAGGTCATGTGACCTTCGTAAACGCGACCACCATTTTGGACATGTAGCGGACTTCGGCTCGAATTGGTTTGAATGCGAGGAAGGCGACAAATGGAGAACATACAAGAAAAAGGAGCGAGATGCAGAAAACACCTTCGCTATCCAGCGACGTAGGGCATTTACAGGGCGAGCAGAGGGAGAAATAACAACAGTAACGACACATTAGCAACGCCGTACAGAAATAACGGTTTATGGCACAGACCCTTTCGGTTCTCGCTCATCTAGCTGCTACAATGACTGCTTAGACTGCAACAATAATACCTAATACACATTTAAGTATCCGTCGTAAAGACGTGAAACTCGTCGAGTGACGAGTGTGTTCATTGATAAGCTAACACAATCTAAAAGTAGACATACCATCACACTGCCCTGGCGCTGTGTACAGTTTCCCTTCTATGGTTTGTGCACTCACTATTTGCCATTACTTTCTCCAACTGTTGTTAGAGATTACAGGGAACGGCCTGGATTTAAGAGACAAATACATGTTCCTCTTGTTTTGAACACTTAGCCCATGTTTACATTAGACCGTATCAGCGGATCATCAGATTAACGTTTTTAAAAGCGATTAGTGTGCACACAGCAACACCAATACACGATTTGTCTGCACACAGCAACACCAATACACGGATACGCTCGGCTCCGCAGGCATCCTGCGCTCCAAATCACTCCGCCCTGAACAGCGAGTGCCCTCTGGAGGGTGCGCACTCCGGCCCTGCGCAGCTTACACAGCACGCGAGTGAAGTGCACGAGCCACGATTCGGGACTGAGCCGCTGTGTGTGTGATCCCAGCGCAGATCACTTACCACTCGCAAGTGGAAGGATGGCAAGCCTAAAGACAATCGTTTTTTTTTTTTTTGTTACATAGTCAAGAGAGGTGTCGGATCACTGGATCCAGTGTAAATAGCTGCCGGAGCCAACGCCCGAGGTTCCGGAGCGCGCTCCGGCTTGCTCCCCCTCAAATTAAGCGCTGTTTGTAGGACACTGCCTCTGATCTGTCCTACAGTCTACCAACAGCAAAGGAACACAACGCTAGCTAATGTCGTTAGCTAATAGCTACTACAGAAGAACAAAGAGGTTACAATGGGTTATTTTAGCCTATTTGGTTACACACTCGCCGCCACAGAATGTTAACAGCAATGTAATGCCTTTTCTGGCTAATTTTATTCGTCTTACCTCCAACAAAGTGGTCACTACACAAGCGCTGGTATGCCGAGGGCTGCCAATCTGTTTATGGCCGCTATCCATCTTCTCCGTCAGGATCCGATAAAATGATAAACCTTGCCTTGTTTGTTGATGGTTACTACATCCAGGTGCACAACAATATAGTGGCATGATGGAAGTCTTGCTGAAAATAAACACTTTCTTTGCTGCCGTTCCTCAATGCTGGCTGTGGTAAACTACTGGTAGTACATGTCCAAAATGGCGGCTGCGTTTGTCGTGACGTCACGTGAAAAGGGTCCATACCAGCTACTGTTAAACAAAGGCAAACTCGCTCAAAAATAAATATTTAAAAAAAGTGACTCTTGCAATCACTGTGCACTTTTTAGTGTTACATGTAGGTCCTGCTTTCAAATAGGCTAGACAATATTAAATAGTGGCAATGTTGGGATGCCTGAAAACAGACTTTTTTTTGCTTATAAGACTTTACTAACTACTGAAATCTATTACAAGTTGAATGTAGCCACTGATTACTGTTTCTTGAAGTAGGCCTTATAGGGCACGCTAAACAACATGCTTGTGATGAAAGTACCGTATAGCTTAATTGTTTGAATCAGTGTATCGTTCGTTCTTTCTATTTTCAAATAATAATAATAATAATAAGTTAAATTTATATAGCGCCTTTCAAAAAACCCAAGGACGCTTTACAATTATAGACAAGGAAAGAAAAAATAAATAAATAAATACAGTGGGGCAAAAAAGTATTTAGTCAGCCACCAATTGTGCAAGTTCTCCCACTTAAAAAGATGAGAGAGGCCTGTAATTTTCATCATAGGTACACTTCAAATATGAGAGACAGAATGGGGGGAAAGAATCCAGGAAATCACATTGTAGGATTTTTCATGAATTAATTGGTAAATTCCTCGGTAAAATAAGTATTTGGTCACCTAAAAACAAGCAAGATTTCTGGCTCTCACAGACCTGTAACAACTTCTTTAAGATGCTCCTCTGTCCTCCACTCATTACCTGTATTAATGGCACCTGTTTGAACTGGTTATCAGTATAAAAGACACCTGTCCACAACCTCAAACAGTCACACTCCAAACTCCACTATGGCCAAGACCAAAGAGCTGTCAAAGGACACCAGAAACAAAATTGTAGACCTGCACCAGGCTGGGAAGACTGAATCTGCAATAGGTAAGCAGCTTGGTGTGAAGAAATCAACTGTGGGAGCAATTATTAGAAAATGGAAGACATACAAGACCACTGATAATCTCCCTCGATCTGGGGCTCCATGCAAGATCTCACCCCGTGGGGTCAAAATGATCACAAGAACAGTGAGCAAAAATCCCAGAACCACACGGGGGGGCCTAGTGAATGACCTGCAGAGAGCTGGGACCAAAGTAACAAAGGCTACCATCAGTAACACACTACGCCGCCAGGGACTCAAATCCTGCAGTGCCAGACGTGTCCCCCTGCTTAAGCCAGTACATGTCCAGGCCCGTCTGAAGTTTGCTAGAGAGCATTTGAATGATTGAGAAGAAGATTGGGAGAATGTCATATGGTCAGATGAACCTAAAATAGAACTTTTTGGTAAAAACTCAACTTGTGTTTGGAGGAGAAAGAATGCTGAGTTGCATCCAAAGAACACCATACCTACTGTGAAGCATGGGGGTGGAAACATCATGCTTTGGGGCTGTTTTTCTGCAAAGGGACCAGGACGACTGATCCGTGTAAAGGAAAGAATGAATGGGGCCATGTATCCTGAGATTTTGAGTGAAAACCTCCTTCCATCAGCAAGGGCATTGAAGATGAAACGTGGCTGGGTCTTTCAGCATGACAATGATCCCAAATACACTGCCCTGACAACGAAGGAGTGGCCTTGTAAGAAGCATTTCAAGGTCCTGGAGTGGCCTAGCCAGTCTCCAGATCTCAACCCCATAGAAAATCTTTGGAGGGAGTTGAAAGTCTGTGTTGCCCAGTGACAGCCCCAAAACATCACTGCTCTAGAGGAGATCTGCATGGAGGAATGGGCCAAAATACCAGCAACAGTGTGTGAAAACCTTGTGAAGACTGACAGAAAATGTTTGACCTCTGTTATTGCCAACAAAGGGTATATAACAAAGTATTGAGATGAACTTTTGTTATTGACCAAATACTTATTTTCCACCATAATTTGCAAATAAATTCTTTAAAAATCAGACAATGTGATTTTCTGGATTTTTTTTTCTCATTTTGTCTCTCATAGTTGAAGTGTACCTATGATGAAAATTACAGGCCTCTCTCATCTTTTTAAGTGGGAGAACTTGCACAATTGGTGACTGACTAAATACTTTTTTGCCCCACTGTATATAATAAAAAATAAAAAGTAAAAAGTCCACCAAGTACGGGTCAGGATGTAATTCCCGTGGTGTAGCAGCCACAGTCCCACCAAAAGGCGCATGAAAACAAGTCCCACATCTCCAGCACCGACGCCGTCAGCAACATCGCTCGAACACCACGCCGTGGATCCACACAGCGAGCAGAGAAGCTCCACCACGCAGCGCGCTGGTGTGTCCCAAACCGCCTGCACAGCCGCCGCAATCAAAAATGGCAATCAAAAAATGAAAAAGTGACTGGTTATTTGTTTTTATTTTAACAGAAAAAATGACTGGTTTTTCATATTTTTTTTTTATATGAGCCTAAAATTGAAATGAAAGTCATTTTTTGATTGCCAATTTAAACTGGAAAGAACGAATGATACACAATCCGTGTATCATTCGTTCTTTCTTTTTTTCAGTAATACGCAATGACTCGGCCAGGCCCTTTCTTTAGTGTAATAAGAGACAGTAGAGAGGTTTATGCCATTTGTCTATTTTTATTAAAATGTACCGGTACAGTGTAATCACAAAACAGTATCGTATTTGAACCGACAAGAGACAGTTACCATATCATTTCCCACTATGCCCTCCTTTGTTCCTAATAACCAGATTTATCACGTTTAATTATTAATAATTATAATAATAATAAATCAATATAAAACCCCGACATCTACAGAAGACTTTCAACAAATAGGGGGCAGGGAAGCTCGCACACTCCAGCAGCGAGTGATCTGTGATGAGATAGCAAAAAAAAAAAAACGCTCAACACCAGCAAATGTGGATTAAAGCAGACAATTTCGTTAGGTAAAATCATTTTAGAAATTTTAGAAATCATTACATTCTTGTTTTTTCAATAAAAATAATATTTTTAACTTTATAATGCTTAGTTAAGTGCCGGGGCTCTGTCAGTCATTGATAGCCCAACTAATCACAGCGCTGTGGTTCTTTTCCTGATCCTTGGCATTGTTTTTTTCTTTCTTTGTTGATAATGTGCTATCGTATATGATAAACACGGTTCATTAAAAGGCCCAGAGATTTTCACTTCTGCTGCATGCCCCCTCCTCTCTGCAAAAATTGTGTATTCCTCTCAAGGTGCTAACTGTCTCCATTGTATTGTGAACAGCCACTCCACCCCCCACTGAGGTTGCTATTCATGAATGGTAATTTGGTTTTAGGTTACACCCCAATTTCAATGACAATTTACTCTGCCAAGCTCACAATGTCAGGCTACGTTTACATTAGACCGTATCTGTCTCGTTTTCTTCGCGGATGCACTGTCCGTTTACATTAAACTGCCTGGAAACGCCGGGATACGGGAATCCGCCAGCGTCCACGTATTCAATCCAGATCGTGTCAGCTCCGGTGCTGTGTAAACATTCAGAATACGCGGATACGCTGTGCTGAGCTCTAGCTGGCGTCTCATTGGACACCGTCACTGTGACATCCACCTTCCTGATTCTCTGGCGTTGGTCATGTGACGCAACTGCTGAAAAACGGCGCGGACTTCCGCCTTGTATCACCTTTCATTAAAGAGTATAAAAGTATGAAAATACTGCAAATACTGATGCAAATACTGCCCATTGTGTAGTTATGATTGTCTTTAGGCTTGCCATCCTTCCACTTGCAAGTGGTAAGTGATATGCGCTGGGATCACACACACAGCGGCTCAGTCCCGAATCGTGGCTTGTGCACTTCACTCGCGCGCTGTGTGAGCTGCGCAGGGCCGGAGTGCGCACCCTCCAGAGGGCACTCGCTGTTCAGGGCGGAGTGATTTGGAGCGCAGGATGCCTGCGGAGCCGAGCGTATCCGTGTATTGGCGTTGCTATGTGCACGCAAATCGTGTATTGGTGTTGCTGTGTGCACACTAATCATTTTAAAAACGTTTATCTGATGATCCGCTGATACGGTCTAATGTAAACATGGGCTCAGAGGACAGAGGACTGGAATTAGTGCCCCAAAAAACACAATTTCAGCTTGGAAAAACTACAGACAGTATAACTTCAGGAAGAAAATAAACATTTATTTCACACTAAGAAAAGCAGGCTCGCTACATATGGAGGCTATACAAAGCACAGAAATGTAGCATACAGTTGTCCCATCTAGTAGTTTCCACATTCCCATGGTGAGTCTTTCCTACGGTACATTTGCCACAGGTGTATTTGTGGCAGCGTACACAAAGTTCAGTGCTTCTGTTATTATTGCAGGGTATGTGCACCTGGCACTGTCTTTTTCTTCTGAGAAACTTTCATCTCATACTGCTGTTTGTGTTCTTCCCCTTGTGCCTTTTCCTGCAAAAGCCTGTTTTGAAGTTCATCTGCAAGCTCCAGCATGAACAATTGGCAACTTTCTTTGGATCCTGTACATGCTGTGTACAAGACGTGCATTTGTGACAGCCATGTCAAGCAGGTTGTAAAACACAGCCATGGGCCATCTCTGTGTTCCTGCATGCACCGAGTAGTTGCGTAATTTCTGGTCCATGATATCAACGCTGCATTTGAAATGGTTGTAATCAACAACAGTGTTTGGTTTTTGTTTTGGGGTGTCCACAATTTCCACTTTCTAATGCATGGTGCTCAGAAGACAAACAGATTTATTTTTTTTGTTGCAAACACCATCAGCAAGGCACTTCCAGATGTGAACACCTGTGTGGAGTACAACTGGCACCCCGAGGTTTCCTTTGCAGTCGCTGGTAGCTCCTGATGATTTTTGTTGATGGTGCCAAGCAGAGTTGTTTTTTGTTGAAGAAGCCTGTTAGCCAAAGACAGAGAGGTGAAGAAATTATCCATAGTTACAGTCCTTCCCTGGTCCATACGGTAAATGGTTCCATCAATTTCAAAACAACATTCTCTGATAGCCTCTCTCCCGTTGGACAAGTGGGATCTTTTCCCAAGTAAGGGATGGCATTACACATGTATTTTGTGTCCAGATCTGCTGCAATCCAAAACTTGATTCCAAACTTGTCAGGGTTGGATGCGATGCACTGCAGAAAGGGACAACAAACCTTTGAAGGAAATAACTGCTCATTAACTGAAATTGCTGCAAATTTGTCTGCTTGTATGCGCTCCTTGCGGGTGTCCTTGTTGTCGAAGCGAAGGTACCGCTTTATTTCAAGAAAGCGGTTATGGGGCATTATGGCTTTGATATCGGGGTTGCCGAATCTATTGGCCCACATGAGTCGCAAGGCACCAATGTAGCCCTTGGCAGCCCTTCGAAAAAGGATTGCGAGGAACGCCATCAGCTCGAAGACACTCATCTGCCAGCTGGGATTTGTTCTACGGCCCTCCTGGACTGTGCAGTCTCTGATGGCCAACAACATGCTGATATCCAACAAATACAGGAAGCTTTGAAGGTGACTCGTGATTTTGCGTGTTGCAAACTCTGTTGGCCCTCCAGATCCATTGAATGCTGTCTGTGGAGTTTCATGAGTAGAAAAGTCTCCAACTTTGTGGTGCAACCACACAGTGCCATCTCTGTGGATCCAGGTGTTATGCCCACATCTGCAACTTTTTGTTTTTTTTATTACAAGGGGGGTTGATGTGCATTGTGTCTTCCTCCTCATCTGATGTGGCCTCTGTGTCTAAACTGTCCTGCTCAATCACATACTTGGGTTAGGGTTTCCGGAAAGATCCACGTCCTGGCCTAGGCCAAGGCCGTGTTGTGCACTGTCCTTCCCAAGCCCCATCCTCAATGCTCCACAAGTGCCTGGTCAGTACCCCCATTATATTTGGGTTATTTTTCCATTATTATTTGAGGCTAGGTTTTGGGCTAGGGGCTAAGGCTAGGGGTTGGGTTAGGGGTGAGCTCAGGTTGGGGTTAGATCCAGGATTTGGGGTTAGGGTTAGAACTGATCCTTCTTGGTTGCCTTGGTTGTGACATTCAGTGCGTTTACATGCACATAGAGAAAATCGAATTTCTGCCGTTGCTCGTCTGAAATCAAAGTTCTGAATGGCATGTAAACACCTTAGCTCGGCTGAAATTGAACCGAACTTGATTTCTCGCAATCGAGCTACACGACCTAGATTATGCGACTTTGCCGAGCTACTTAGTGCATGTAAACCCTATCGAGCCACGCAGTCCAGCTACTTACTTCAGCACTGCCCCTTCCGGAAGTGACGAGTGACGAGACCACAAGCGGGAAACACAACAGCCTCAGCTCTTCTTCATGATGACAACCGGAAGTGTACCAACACGATGGGGCGTGTAGCGCCACCTGTGGCTCGGGTGCACAATGCACCTCACTCAATAGCTCGATTTCACAGTATGTATGTAGGATTGGATTTCTCTGGCACCCCTGCTGGGACCCTTTGCTCGATTACCGACAGCAGCTCGATTTGGATGTGCATGTAAACGTACTGAGTGTGAAGTCTGGTTAGGGTTAGAAACAAAGAGGCTATTTCTCAGATAACACAATAATTAGGCTTCTTTACACAACAATGGGAGGCAGGTAATGGTACGTTAGACTTATTCACAAATTTGGGGGGGATTTCATTGCAGACTAAAGTCTGCACTTTGGGCCTTCTAGTGTTAAAAATATGCTGTTAAATCAAAACACTTTTTATTCATTGCAAAACGTTTATTTCAGCACTGTATACAGGTATTGAGCACACAATGTGACCGCTTTTATGCAGTAGCCTAATAATAATAGAACAACCCGAAAATTGCAGGGTAACCCCAGACCTGCGCAAGTGATGCGCTACTGGCAAAAGAGCCAGCGACGTATGAAAAAAAACCCACACCTTGGACCAAATACATATTATTTTCGGCACGCTGCTCCACCAGTCTGTAATGGTATTTTTCATATGATTACATTACGGTGTAAATGTGGTCTTGAGAAAAAAAAAAAAAAAAACGTTTGCAGACCTTTTGTTAAAATCGCTAAAAGTGATGTTGTAATATTGAAACAATGGGTCTTACAGGGTAAACTACAGTATGGCGTCTAACCTTTTGTAATGCATAACAGCTCGTTTGGCTGGAATGCGCAAGCTGCCCTACCCCCCATTCAGTGAATTTGAACAATGCAAAAGGCATCCCCCAAAACAGAACATTCAGAACCTGTTTTTCTGTCTCCTGTAAACTGCTAAGGGCAAACACTCAGAACACACACTGAAAAAAATGATACTTTGGATAAACTGTGGAAAAACCGAATTAAATATTAATTTATGTCTATCATATATAATTTGTGGGGCGGCACGGTGGTGTAGTGGTTAGCGCTGTCGCCTCACAGCAAGAAGGTCCTGGGTTCGAGCCCCGGGGCCGGCGAGGGCCCCTCTGTGTGGAGTTTGCATGTTCTCCCCGTGTCCGCGTGGGTTTCCTCCGGGTGCTCCGGTTTCCCCCACAGTCCAAAGGCATGCAGGTTAGGTTAACTGGTGACTCTAAATTGACCGTAGGTGTGAATGTGAGTGTGAATGGTTGTCTGTGTCTATGTGTCAGCCCTGTGATGACCTGGCGACTTGTCCAGGGTGTACCCCGCCTTTCGCCCGTAGTCAGCTGGGATAGGCTCCAGCTTGCCCGTGACCCTGTAGAAGGATAAAGCGGCTAGAGATAATGAGATGAGATGAGATATATAATTTGTGCTGGATATTTTATTTGGCATTAATAAAAACATTTTAAGATGCCTAAATTTGTGGATGTGGTCTAATCTCGCGTATGTTTCCGATTCCTTTTCGCACATGTTTTTTCAGAGGGGACACACACAATGCTAATGCACTACTGCCAATGTGCAATTCTAATATTTTTGCCTGTGTGTCTGTGTGTGTGTGTGTGCGTACATAAGTGTGTGTGTGTATATGTGTGTGTGTGTGTGCATAAGTGTGTGTATATATGTGTATGTATGCGTGTGTGTAAAGTCTGGCCCGTAGCCAGGGGGGATCGGAGGGTTCGTTCGACCCCCCCCCCCCCCCCCGCTACACCGCCCCCCCCCAGACACACACGCCCCTCAAGATTACTCAAGATTTATTCATTTGTTCATGTCCGATGAATATACATTGATTCACATTTAAATTTACAATATCAAATCCAGACTAATCAAAAAAGAAAAGTAGACTAAGTGAGGACGAGTTAGAAAAACGGGTTCATTTCTCCTATGTTTATGTTTACACGTTTTGTTCAGACTGCTTTACACCCCAATCCAGTGGGTGGCGGTAATGCCCCCATTTCCGTTGGTAGCTAACCGGCAAATACACTGAAGCGAAGAAGAAGAGGAAGAAGACTCCGAAGCCGGATAGAAGAGAAAATGGGGGAAAAAGAAGATAAAGACAGAAAACGCAAGAAATCTGCTGCTACTTTGTCCCAAAATATTGGCGCCATGTTCCAAAAAAGGGCCAAAATGGGTAAGGTGCTGAGTGCACGACTTTGTTTTTCTTTTGTTTACAACAGTAGTGGTAGATCGATCTGTCAGAGTGATCAGTGGGGGTAGCGTCAGCCCGTCCGTCAGTGACACACACGCACACACAGAGATGAGTTAGGTGGCTCAATGGCTAGGTACTAGTTGCGTCGGACCTGGGGCTGCTTTTTTTTTTTTTTCAGCTTGGGAAATCGGAGCTGTGGTGTGGTGTGAAGACAATAAAATGCGAGACTTTAAGAGCACGTGTTTTTCAGTCGTCATGGTAACATGACGCCCTGTCAATTGGCATTTGGATCAGAGTGAAAAGAAACATGTGCACTAGCTGAAAAATGAAAAAGTTCAGACCAGTGTGTGTGAAAACACCCACTGTTGCTGCATTTGGGCATTTTTAAATCAATTGTCCTTATAGGGCTGTGCGATATTATTTCAATCTCAGGATTACTTGAAACATTTATCTCAATTAGAAATTGTTGTTTTTTATGCTAAAGCATTTACTCAAAATTTTTTATTGTTTTTTATGCTAAAACATTTACTCAAAAATGCACCCAAGAAGATTGGAACTGATGAGTGTTCTGATGCCATAAACAACAACTGAAGTGAGCAACAGAGACAGACAACAACAGACAGACAGAGGAGGGGAGAGCAACAACAGAGACAGACAATGAAAGAGAGAAACAACAGACAACTGAGGTGAGCAACAGAGACAGACAATGAAGTCACAGCACAGTTGTAGGAAGATAACAATAAGTTAGACAACAGAGAACTTATAACGAATAAAAAAATGTCTAAATTAGAAGATTTGAAGTGTGCTCATGTATTTGGGGGGTACGGGAGCAGGGGGCCAGATGAAGTCCACTTTTGGGGAAAAAAGATCCCCCCCTCCACAATGCTGGCTACGGGCCTGAAAGTCTTATTATTTTTTATTTTGTTCATACACTGACACTCTCATTCTCTCTCTTCTCTCTCACGCACTCTTCTTTTTCACTTTCAAACTCCTTTCTTTCTTTTTATTTATTTTTTCTTATTCCTTTATATTTTCTTCATTTCCTGTGTGTGTGTGTGAGAGAGAGAGAGAGAGAATGAATAGCCTCAGTGTAATATGACACTCTGGCCAAACGCTGTCAGGGTTTTACACACACAAACAACATGCGGAGATAGAGAAAGATTGAGAGAGAGAGAGAGAGACAGATAGATAGATAGATAGATAGATAGATAGATAGATAGATAGATAGATAGATGTATGTACATGTAAAGCCTCAGCTGCGCATGCCGCCTGGCAACGCGCACACTCGCTCCGTGCGCTAGGTGAAGGATCGGTCAGTGGAGAGCTCAGCTAAGATCAGCATGTTTAATTCCCCAAGCCAATGACAAGAACTTTCATGAGAAATAACGCGAACGTCTGCATCATGCGGGATTTGCGGGCGGGAGCAGGACAAAATATGGCGGGCGGGAGCGGGACTGAAAATCATAATTCTTTGTGGGAGCGGGACTGAAAATTCTATCCCGCGCAGACCTCTACGGAAAACCCAGGCATGCAGTGTAACCCCCGGGCTACCAAGGCGCATATAGTCACTGCCGTTTTCCCATCACATACCGGACATAAATCTTGACATAAATATTGACATTGCGCTGTACCCGATTAGTAATTTCATTTCTATTACACAGCAAAATCCCCAGTGTTGAATTAACACCCAGAGTGTTGACTTAACACCCTACTGTGTTTATATAGGTCCAATTGGACACAAATTAACTCTCAAAGTGTTAATTCAACACTGAGTAATTTGCAGTGTAGGATTTCCCAGTGTGATTGGCAGCTGCAGCAGTGTTGCGCTTCTTTCAGAAAACATATTCAAACTCACTGTATGAGCGCACTAAAATCGTATGGCTTTTAAACTCCCGGTGAAAGTCCTCCGGGTTGAATTAACTAACTGAAATCAGCTGTTCTCAGCGTTTGATAAACCTGCTTTGTGAAACGGACAATCACTGCGCCTCCCCGTGGAAAAATGAGGGATAGCAGCTGGTTTTCACACAAGCTGCTTAGGGGCGTCACCAGTCAGGACTGCATTGACTACATCACTGACTACGTTTACATGCACATCCAAATCGAGCTGCTGTCGGTAATCGAGCTGAAGGTCCCAGCAGGGTGCTAGAGAAATCCAATCGTACATGCACACAATGAAATCGGGCTATTGTGTGAAGTGCATTGTGCACCCGAGCCACAGGTGGCGCTACACGCCCCATCGTGTTGGTACACTTCCGGTTGTCGTCATGAAGAAGAGCTATTCAAGAGTGTAAACAAAGTTATCAGTTCCGTGTTCTCCATTGCGCGTTTTTCTCCCGTCCATGAATTTTAATATATTCAACTCCTTAAGCTGAATGAGCATGAACTTTGTCTCCTCATTGCTCCAGAAGTGCACGTTTCTGCTTGCCTGTGGCAGTGGGGGCGTGGTCAAGCGCCAGTCTGTGACAGGAGGGCGGAGCCAGGGAAGGTGAGTGGCAGAATCACTACACCTGACGGTAATTAACCTGTGTTTGTGTGTCTTCCCAGTAACCGCGCCCTATTTAAGGAGGCAGAAGGAGAGCAGAGGGGAGAGCTCATCCCGGGATTAGAACACAGCGTGCGCGCGTGTGTGTGTTTCTCTCAAGAATAAAAGTAGGCTGTTAAACTGAAAGTCTGACAATAAAAAGCCTATTAGTACCAGAAGCTTTGTCCTGCCGTCCTCTGTGCTCCACCCACACTTCAGAGAGCTCTACATCGCCATTTTCTCTTCTTCGTTTGTTCCTCCTGACCTCTTCTGCTGCTCGCTACTACTGTTGTCATGCCGACCGAGGCTGTTGTGTTTCCCGCTTGTGGTCTCGTCACTCCCGGAAGGGGCAGTAAGTAGCTCGACTACTAGCTCGATAGGGTATACATGCACTAAGTAGCTCGGCAGAAATCGCATAATCTAGGTCGTGTAGCTCGATTCCGAGAAATCAAGTTCGGTTCAATTTCAGCCAAATTAAGGTGTATACATGGCATTTTGAACTTCGATTTCAGTCGAGCAATGGCAGAAATTCGATTCTCTCTATGTGCATGTAAACGCACTGATTGTGGGGGATAAATTATCTGCACTGACCAATCAGCAGACAGTCAAGAACCAGTCAGGGGATGGCTAAGGGCCTGCAGAGGGCCAGTCACGGAAACGTGGAACAAATTCAATGGCTGCCACTGTAATTTTCATAAATTAAAATGCACTGATGTCTCTCATGCTTCTGTGTTTAACGTTTGATGGTTTTCCTCCAACTGCATAAGCAAAGGTCGCATCAGGTGCTCACGGTTTGTCATGTGCCCCGTTTGTGGGTGTGGAGATGACAAACTATTTGTGCGTGTGTGTGTGCAAATGTTCCAAGGAAATGTTAGCAATTGTGCCTTCCATAATTTGTCATCTATTTCAACACCACCACATTTCTAGCTATCTTATCAGGCCAGGTGTGACTGTACAGTGGTGCTTGAAAGTTTGTGAACCCTTTAGAATTTTATAGATTTCTGCCTAAATATGACCTAAAACTTCATCAGATTTTCACACAAGTCCGAAAAGTAGATAAAGAGAGAACCCAGTTAAACAAATGAGACAAAAATGTTATACTTGGTCATTTATTTATTGAGGAAAATGATCCAATATTACATAACTGTGAGTGGCAAAAGTATGTGAACCTTTGCTTTCAGTATCTGGTGTGACCCCCTTGTGCAGCAATAACTGCAACTAAACGTTTCCGGTAACTGTTGATCAGTACTGCACACCGGCTTGGAGGAATTTTAGCCCGTTCCTCCGTACAGAACAGCTTCAACTCTGGGATGTTGGTGGGTTTCCTCACATGAACTGTTCGCTTCAGGTCCTTCCACAACATTTTGACTGGATTAAGGTCAGGACTTTGACTTGGCCATTCCAAAACATTAACTTTATTCTTCTTTAACCATTCTTTGGTAGAACGACTTGTGTGCTTAGGGTCGTTGTCTTGCTGCATGACCCACCTTCTCTTGAGATTCAGTTCATGGACAGATGTCCTGACATTTTCCTTTAGAATTCGCTGGTATAATTTGGAATTCATTGTTCCATCAATGATGGCAAGCCATTCTGGCCCAGATGTAGCAACACTAGGGTGACCAGACGTCCCGGTTTTACCGGGACAGTCCCGATTTGGGGTTGTGTGTCCCAAGTCCCGACAAAAGTCTGTCGGGACATGGATATGTCCCGGTTTTCGCCACTCGCGACGTTTGCGACTGAGCAGCGTGGGAATCATTAGCGGAGAAATGTCTGCATTTACTATTTTGATGAATTGACAGGAATCGCAAACTTTCCTGGTTACTGGCCCCGTGGCATGGGTGTTTATTTAGCCACATTATTCCAGACAACAGAACGTGTTGCCATGCAACAATAAAATAAACACTAACTGGCACAAATGTTCTTTGTCTAGCAGCAGTAATGCTGCAGCAATTATGCCAAAAAGAAAATGTACCTTTTCCAAAGATTTACAGGGCACCTACCCCTTCCTCCGAGAGGTGCAGAACAATGCGCACAAAGCCTACTGCACACACTGTAAGTGCTTTGTTCTTGTACTGAGTTGGGCAGCCTATGCTGCAAATGCTGTGCGCTCCTGTGGGGGCTTTCCTCGGGCTGTCGCCCCTCTCGGCCCTTCATATAATCTTTTTTTTATTCACCTTGTTATCCCGAGATAACGACATAATTAATTTGAGATCTCGAGAAAACAAAACCGTTATTCCGTGATCTCGAGAAAACTAAACAATTATTTCATGATCTCAGCTGGATCACTGTATCTCCGTCAGTAGAGATGAAGCCGGGCCAGTCTTCTGCGGAGGTGCCGTGGACTAATTTTGAAATTATCCCTTATTAAAAGACGATGCAATCTCTCCCTGTGTCAACCCCTGATCAAAATATTGCCTTATTAGGTGATCGATTATTCCAGACATTCTAATGACCAAAGTTGCATCTATACAGAATGAGAAATAGCCCCAAAGTCAGCATATCACAAGTCTCTTGGCGCACCTGAATGAACCATTTCTCAGCTGTTTACTCGAGATCATGAAATAATTGTTTTGTTTTCTCGAGATCTCAGAATAACGGTTTTGTTTTCTCGAGATCTTGAATTAGTTGTGTTGTTTTCTCGAGATCCTGAATTAATTATATCGTTATCTCAGGATAACAAGGTGAATAAAAAAAAGGATTATATGAAGGGCCTCTCTCGGCTTCCGTAGTATATACTCTCAAATCACTTGTCTCTTTTTTGTTTCTGTTTAGCATACCATTCTGACAGTTTGGCCATATTGAACAGCTTGTTGCACCTTCCATTAAAGTGTTCACTTTTGTACACATCTTCTTGCTTTATTCATTCAGTTGTGGGGAATGGTTAGTAAGGTTGATTCTGACCTAGGCTATGTTGAGGTCACATATCTACTTTTTAAGTTCATGCTATAGTGCATACAATTTTAGAGATATAGCCTACATGTGCATATGCATTCTTCTTGGTGTTCTCACAAACAGGTGAAATAAATCAGTTTAAATTTGGCCTATGGACATAGCCTGGCCTATCCTCAGCCATTACAAAATCTGTTGTCTGACCATAATTTAACTGATCTGTATACCACTATGCTATTAGATTACAAAATGCCTGTTTGTTTTATTTCATGTGAGATGTTGATAAATATGTGAGCTTCAACAAAATGATAAGAGCACCTCTCTGAGTGTCACGTTTACGTAAAAAAAAGGTGTGCGTGCACGAGCATGGTCGCGCGCAAAAGTGTCCCGGTTTCAGACTAGGGAAGTCTGGTCACCCTAAGCAAAACAGGCCCAAACCATGATACGACCACCACCATGTTTCACAGATGGGATAAGATTCTTATGCAAAGTGCAACATATGTGGTTTTGGTAGTGTGTAAATGTGTATGTGTGGGGGTGTGGGTTTTGTTGTTTTTGTTTTTTTTTGTTGTGTGTAAATGTGTTTTTTGATTTTATGTGTTTCCATGTTAGACTCTCGTTTGCCCAAGATGAATTTCTCCACTCTGTAGACAATAAAGGCTCATCTCATCTCATCTCATCTCATCTCATCTTATCTTATGCTGGAATGCAGTGTTTTCCTTTCTCCAAACATAACGCTTCTCATCTAAACCAAAAAGTTCTATTTTGGTCTCATCTGTCCACAAAACATTTTTCCAATAGACCCCTTCACAGTAAATGTCATTCATACGAAAGCGGAAATTGCGCGCGCAGCCTGGACCCAAAAAAGACTCAGAAATGCCTAGTTGTTGTGTTGTCGGGTGTCAGAATCATAGCAGCGATGGGGTTAAAATGTACAGAATTCCAGCAGGATCTCACCCATTCCAAAAAAATCGCCGACGTCTATGACTACAAGCCATCAAACGTGTAGACTGGGATGAAAGCATTATCAAAAATGCGCAGATTTGCAGCGCCCACTTCATCACAGGTAAGATCAGGCTATTTATTAAATCTTTCTTTTTGATTCTTTCTAGTCTTCGTTTATTGATGTAGCAAAATACTTTGGTAACGTTTGTCTGATTAGCTGGGTCATAGTTACACAATGTAATGAATATTGTTAGCATGTTAACTTAGCTTTGCATGCAATTTTTTTTTTGTAGGAGAGGTCTCGCTCGACTCAAACAGTCCAGATTTTGTGCCATCATTTATTTGTGTATGCCGAAAATCACAATTTTAAAGCAAGGATGGAAAGGTAAAATTGTGTGCCCTCAATCTAAATGCCAACTTACGTTGACTGCTCTAACCTAGCTCCCGCCCCGTTCAGTTTCATTTCTGCTCTCTGCCTCTCACTTTTTACGCAGCTCTGATTTCTCTTAGCTGCACTCTTTACACTATCATTCCTTTCATGCCATTACCTCCTGCAAATTGCTGTTTAGTGTTGGTATTTGCTGTTGTAGCTAAAGCCACATTGCCATCACATCACTGGCATAATTTGATTAAAACAAAATGAATATGAATGTCCCATTCTTAATCAAGTTGTACATGCCCGCACATAACATAATCATATGCGTCTAAAGACTTGTAGGCACGAAGTTTTTCGTGGGTGTACACTGAAGTCTTGTCAATAAGGTACGAGTATATATCTGGCCATTGTATACCAGGGAACTTACTAACATCGTCCGTCCACTCTTTAATTAAATGCGGATCCGGTAGGCGATGTCCACTTGTTAGAGTTAACTTATTTATGTCGCATTCTCGATCTTGTAACAACAATTGTTTTGCATAATCTGACAGCTCATAATGCCGGTCTATGGGCAGCGCCATTGTTTCTGGGTCCAGGCTGCGCGCGCATCCTGGCAATGGTCGGTTTGTTTACAAACATGCGAAGGGGTCTATAGCCTTCTGGCTTACCTATGTGATCTTTAGCAAACTGCAGACGAGCAGCAATGTTCTTTTTGGAAAACAGTGGCTTTCTCCTTGCAACCCTGCCATGCACACCATTTTTGTTCAGTGTTCTCCTGATGGTGGAATCATGAATATTAACATTAGCCAATGTGAGAGAGGCCTTCAGTTTTGCGCTCGGGTTTCCGTTGTTGGGGGGTTTATAGCATCAACTAAGCTGACTTTATGGTAGGACTGTTAATGTTATAGTCATGTTGTCTGTTGTTGCCCAAATAAGGATGGGTTCCCTTTTGAGTTTGGTTCCTCTCGAGGTTTTTTCATGTCGTCTGAGGGAGTTTTTCCTTGCCACCATCGCCACAGGCTTGCTCATTGGGGATAGATTAGGAATAAAATTAGCTCGTATTTTAAGTCGTTCAAATTCTGTAAAGCTGCTTTGCGACAATGTTTATTGTTAAAAGTCCTATCCAAATAAACTTGACTTGACTAGATGAATTAAAACTTTTAAGATATTCTTAAAGTATCCTAAAAGTTTATGAAATGCTAAATTCCAGTGCCTTTACTTATAATTTATAACTATAAGAATTCTTAAAGTATAACTTTAAGTGATTTTCCATGACTTCTTAAAGATAACAAAATGCTGTGGGTGGTAAAAGAGAGCAACTGGACTTGCTTGAAGATTCTTGAAGACGTTTCACCTCTCATCCGCAAGGCTTCTTCAGTTCTGTCTGACTGGTAGGGAGTATCAGGTATTTATCCTCTCATGGATGAAAAGCTCATCTAAGGTGTCGTTGAGTCATCCTGTTGGTGTGGGTCACTGGGGGCTGAATGTGAATGGCCTCGAGTGTCATTAGGGTGATCAATGGATTGCCCGTTAAGGTGATCAATGGAATGCTGATTCTCGCTGTCCTCCTGTGAGCCACTGAAAACAGCTGGGTTTTGGTGTGCATTCAGTTGTCTGGGAAGTGTGCCAAGGACTGCATTGTAGGTGGCTGATAAATTATGTCTTAGACCCCCACCTCTGTTCAGTGATGGCCGTTCCAGGTTAACAAAAATGGCTTCTTTAACTCCTCGCTCATACCAACGATCCTCTCTGGCTAAAATACGTACGTTGCAATCCTGAAATGAGTGTCCTTTGTTGTTAAGATGAAGGTAGACAGCAGAGTCCTGGCCTGAGGAATTGGCTCTCCTGTGTTGAGCCATACGCCTGTGAAGCGGTTGTTTGGTTTCACCAATATACGAGTCCGTGCATTGCTCACTGCACTGAATTGCATACACCACATTGTCCTGTTTGTGTCTGGGTATTCTGTCCTTAGGGTGGACCAGTTTCTGCTTCAGGGTGTTACTGGGTCTGAAACGTACCGGAATGTTGTGTTTGTAGAAGATCCTCCTGAGTTTCTCAGATAGACCAGAAATGTAGGGAATGACAATGTTCTTGCGTTTGTTCCTGTTATCCTCCTTGTCCGTTATGTTCCTTTTTCTGCTCTTGAAGAAAGACCAGTTGGGATACCCACAGTTCTGAAGTGCTTTCCTGATGTGATTCTGCTCCTTCTCTTTTCCCTCTACCGTTGTAGGGATGTTCTGAGCCCTGTGTTGCAAGGTCCTAATGACCCCCAATTTGTGTTCCAGTGGGTGGTGAGAGTCGAAGAGTAGGTACTGGTCCGTGTGTGGGTTTCCGGTAGACCTCGATGCTAAGGCTTCTGTCTTGTCTAATGTGTACATCACAATCCAAGAAGGCTAGATTATTCCCACTTACGTCCTCCCGAGTGAAATTGATGTTGATATCCACTGCATTGATGTGTTTAGAGAAGGCTTCCACTTCATGGGCTTTGATTTTAACCCAGGTGTCATCCACATATCTGAACCAGTGGCTGGGAGCAACTCCTGAAAAAGTGGTCAAAGCTTTATGTTCCACTTCCTCCATGTAAAGATTGGCCACAATAGGGGACACTGGTGAGCCCATGGCACATCCATGCTTCTGTCTGTAGAAACTTTCATTAAACTGGAAATAAGTGGTAGTCAGGCAGAGGTCAAGCAGGGTGCAAATCTGGTCCGTGGTGAGGTTCGTTCTATCCAGTAAGGTGTTGTCTTGAAGGAGTCATTTTCTAACAGATTCAACTGCTTCTGTGGTGGGAATGCAGGTGAAAAGAGAAGTGACATCGTAAGAAACCATGGTTTCATCTAAGTCTAGTTTGAAGTCTGCAACTTTAGTAGCAAAATCTTGGGAGTTTTTGACGTGATGTAGCGTATTCCCAACAAGAGGAGCCAGGATGGTGGCTAGGTGTTTGGCAATGTTATAGGTGACAGAGTTTATACTGCTGATGATAGGTCTGAGTGGAGCTCCTTCCTTGTGAATCTTGGGGAGTCCGTATATGAGAGGAACGGCTTCCCCAGGGTACAATCTGTAGTACAGAGATCAGTTGATGGCTTGGTCCTTTTCTAGTTGTTGCAGGCAGCTAACAACTTTCTTTTTGTAACAACTGGTCAGGTCCCGCCTTAAGGTTTCATAGGTGGTTGTGTCGCTGAGGAGACTGGTCATCTTTGAGTGGTAGTCCACTGTGTTTAGCACCACTGTGCATCTCCCTTTGTCAGCAGGAAGGATGGTGATGTGCCGGTCTCTTTGAAGCAATGTAAGAGCCCTCCTTTCTTGGCTGGTGAGGTTGGAGGGGGGTGCTTTTGCACCAGACAGAGCAGCTGATACCTTCAGTCTAAGTTGTTCTGCCTCTGTGTTGGTCAGATTGTTGTTTCTGATGGCTGACTCTGTGGCTGTGATGAGATCTACCACTGGTATCCGCTCTGGTGAAACTGCAAAGTTAAGTCCCTTGGATAAAACATCTTTCTCTGGTTGGGTGAGTACCCTGTCAGATAAGTTCTTCACCCATTTCTCTTCTATGTCTGGTTGTGTAGCCTGGTCAGATTTCTTCCTCCAAGTCAGCACTTCTGTCTTCCTGGAGGAGGTGGTTTTAGACAGCAATGTTTGGAATTTGCGTATCTGTCGTTCCTTGCCTTTGGTATGTTGTGAAATCTGTGCCTTCTCCGCGAAATCAGAGACTCGTTCCAAAACTTCACTGGGAAGAAGTACTGCCAACTCTTCAAACATGCTCTTCAAATGAAATGCTATTAAAAATAACATTTTGGATGTCACTTACAGTTACTAAATTTAACATTTAAATGTACTTAAAGTCACCACTACTTTTAAGAATACCACTAAAGGGTCTTAAAGTTACATGACAGGCATTTAACATGCTCTTACCCGGAGCAGCCCGGGGAGCAGCCCAGGGGTTAGGTGCCTTGCTCAAGAGCACTACAGCCATTTCTGCTGGTCCAGGGAATCAAACTATCAACCTTTTGGTCCCAAAGCTGTTTCTCTAACCATTAGGCCATGGCTTCCCCTTGTTACAAGTATCTTGAATTTAATGTCATATTTGCAGTATCGGGGTGGCACAGTGGTGTAATGGTTAGCACTGTCACCTCACAGCAAGAAGGTCCGGGTTCGAGCTGCGGGGCCGGCGAGGGCCTTTCTGTGTGGAGTTTGCATGTTCTCCCTGTGTCTGCATGGGTTTCCTCCGGGTGCTCCGGTTTCCCCCACAGTCCAAAGACATGCAGGTTAAGTTAACTGGTGACTCTAAATTGACCGTAGGTGTGAATGTGAGTGTGAATGGTTGTCTGTGTCTATGTGTCAGCCCTGTGATGACCTGGCAACTTGTCCAGGATGTACCCCGCCTTTCGCCTGTAGTCAGCTGGGATAGGCTCCAGCTTGCCTGCGACCCTGTAGAACAGGATAAAGTGGCTCGAGATAATGAGATGAGATTTTCAGTATCTGGGCATTCACATCATGCAAGAACTGTCATGGTCTTACATACCAATGTCCTGGTTAAGAAGACCCACCAGAGTCTGTTCCACCGAAGATGTCTCAGAGACTTCCGTCTTCCACCAAGGGTGCTGAAGAACATTTACTCCTGCACCACTGAGAAAATACTGATGTGCAATATATACTTGGACATATTCTGTTTATGTTGTGCAGTGTATATTGTGTATATTGCAGAGCTATTTAACAGTTATTCCACAAAATTGACTCGTACATGAGCTGACGAGGGGTGTAGCAACAAGGTGTCTATAAGCCATGTGTGATGAGACTGAGTGGAATAACTGTTTTATTCTATCCACATTCACTATATTTTGAAAAAAACAGAACATTCTGGTTTTTTTTTTTCACAAATTCGATTAAATAAAAACCAGAGGTGGACAAAGTACCTAACTTCATTACTTAAGACGAAGTACAGATTCCACTGGTCAAATGTTACTCCAATACAAGTGAAAGTTGTTGTGGCAGCGGGGGCGTGGTCAAGCGCCGGTCTGTGACAGGAGGGCGGAGTTGGGGAAGGTAAGTGGCAGAATTGCTACACCTGAGTGTAATTAACCTGTGTTTTGTGTGTGTTCTCCCCAGTAAACCGCGCCCTATTTAAGGAGGGAGAGTGAGAGTGGAGGGGAGTTGTTGCC
The DNA here is from genome assembly GCF_027579695.1 of Neoarius graeffei. Lineage (NCBI taxonomy): Eukaryota > Metazoa > Chordata > Actinopteri > Siluriformes > Ariidae > Neoarius > Neoarius graeffei. Next base: position 114,468,300 of record NC_083570.1, on the reverse strand, counting down.
GAGAGGAGACTGCAGTGTGTGTGTGCGCGAGTCAGTCTCTGAGTGTTGGTTGTGAGTGTTAGACTGAAAAGTTTGGCAATAAAAGCCTATACTGCATCCTGATCTTTGTCCTGCCGTCTTCTGTGCTCCACCCACACGTTGTACCCGCTACAGTTGTACAGTCAATTTTTTAATGAAGGTACAGTACTGAAGTATTTGCTTTTAAAAATACTTGCAGTGCCTTGCAAAAGTATTCATACCCCTTGAACTTTTTCATATTTTTCCACCTTACAACCACGAACTTAAAAGTATTTTATTGAGATTTTATGTGATAGACCAACACAGAGTAGCACATAATTGTGAAGTGAAACAAAAATGATAAATGGTCTTCAAAATTTTAAACAAATAAAAATCTGAAAAATGTGATGTGCATTAGAATTCAGCCCACCTGCGTCAATACTTTGTAGAGCCACCTTTTGCTGCAATTACAGCTGCAAGTCTTTTGTGGTATGTCTGTACCAGCTTTGCACATCTAGACACTGAAATTTTTGCCCATTCTTCTTTGCAAAATAGCTCAAGCTCAGCCAGATTGGATGGAGAGCGTCTGTGAACAGCAATTTTCAAGTCTTGCCACAGATGCTCAATGGGATTTAGGTATGGACTTTGACTGGGCCATTCTAACACATGAATATTCTTTGATCTAAACCATTCCATTGTAGCTCTGGCTGTATGTTTAGGGTCATTGTCTTGCTGGAAGGTGAATCTCCTTCCCAGTCTCAAGTCTTTTGTAGCCTCCAACAGGTTTTCTTCCAGGATTGCCCTGTATTTAGCTCCATCCGTCTTCCCATCAACTCTGACCAGCTTCCCTGTCCCTGCTGAAGAAAAGCATCCCCATAGCATGATGCTGCCACCACCATGTTTCACAGTGGGGATGGTGTGTGCAGGGTGATGAGCAGTGTTAGTTTTCTGCCACACATAGCGCTTTGCATTTAGGCCAAAAAGTTCAACTTTGGTCTCATCTGACCAAAGCACCTTCTTCCACATGTTTGCTGTGTCCCCTACATGGCTTCTTATGCCTGTCTTTCAACAATGGCTTTCTTTTTGCCACTCTTCCAAAAAGGCCAGATTTGTGGAGTGTACGACTTATAGTTGTCCTGTGCACAGATTCTCCCACCTGAGCTGTGTATTTCTGCAGCTCCTCCAGAGTGATCATGGGTCTCTTGGCTGCTTCTCTGACCAGTGCTCTCCTTGCTCGCTCTGTCAGTTTAGGTGGACGGCCATGTCTTGGTAGGTTTGCAGTTGTGCCATACTTTTTCCATTTTTGAATGATGGATTGAACAGTGCTTCTTGAGATGTTCAGAGCTTGGGATATTTTTTTATAGCCTAACCCTGCTTTAAACTTCTCCAGAACTTTATCTCTGACATGTCTGGTGAGTTCTTTGGTCTTCATGATGCTGTTTGTTCTTCAGTGTTCTCTAACAAAGCACTGAGGCCTTCACAGAACAAGTGTATGCTGAGAGTAAATTACACACAGTAGGACTCTATTAACTAATTAGATGACTCCTGAAGGCAATTGATTGCACTGGATTGTATTTAGAGGTATCAGAGGACAGGGGGCTGAATACTAATGCACACCACATTTTTCAGATTTTTATTTGTTTAAAATTTTGAAGACCATTTATCATTTTTGTTTCACTTCACAATTATATGCAACTCTGTGTTGGTCTATCACATAAAATCTCAATAAAAAACTTTTAAGTTTGTGGTTGTAAGGTGGAAAAATGTGAAAAAGTTCAAGGGGTATGAATACTTTTTCAAGGCACTGTACGTATTAAAAGTACATTTCCGTCAATACATTGTTGTATTATTGACACAACACTTACAAAACCAAATGCCTCTGAAACAATTGACTGGAGTTTCTGACTAACTCATAGAACCTGTAGAATAAACACCTGTTAGAATGTTACAAAAGGAAACACAACTGAACTGAAAAGAATCATTGTCATTTTCATTTTCTTTTTTTTTTTATTGTAACACTCCTCCCCATGATGGTGTAGTGGCTAGCGCTGTCACCTCACAAGAAGTTTCAAGAAGTTCCGGGTTCGAGCCCCATGGCAGGCGAGGGCCTTTCTGTGCGGAGTTTGCATGTTCTCCCTGTGTCCGTGTGGGTTTCCTCCAGGTGCTCCAGTTTCCCCCACAGTCCAGGGACATGCATGTGAGGTTAACTGATGACTCTAAATTGACCATAGGTGTGAATGTGAGTGTGAATGGTTGTCTGTGTCTGTGTTGGCTCTGTGATGACCTGGCGACTTGTCCAGGGTGTACCCCGTCTTTCGCCCATAGTCAGCTGGGATAGGCTCCAGCTTGCCTGCGACCCTGCAGAACACGATAAAGCGGCTAGAGATAATGAGATGATGAGACTTCTCCCCATCCCCACAAAGCAGCATGGCAGTGTTCTGACCCAGCTCTGGCAGTGTGTGCACACAAGTTATTGTATGTTTATCAGGAGGATAGTGGAATAGCTGTAAATGCAGCTTGCTCAGAAAATAAAAATGACAATCCAACCTGATTAAAACCTTGAGCTTAATAACTGCCCAACATCAACACTGCTTTTAGCAAGGCAAAAAAAAAAAAAAGTGCATGCAAGACCATCATCTGACATCAAGACAAAAAATTCCAGCAATTTGTTGTGACTGACTAGTACAATACTGTCCATCTCACAGGTCTCATGTGCGCAAGTGTATGTATTCATGCACATATGAATCTGCCTGTGGAATCATGGTGGTTTAATGTTAAGCTAGCTAATCAGTGAAGCTCCATCTGACATGCTAGCAAAATCTTTTCAAACTCGAAATCATAGTGTAGCTAACTTTACTAGAAAAGAAAGATTTCTACATTTTGTTTATTTGGCAATATTATGCTAAAACTTTCTGAAAGCACTTCAGATAAGTTAACGTTATTCATGTTAGCATAACTCCATTTTTACATGCTAACTAACAGTGTCCAATTAACTAGCTATGTGTTATCATTAGCCGTGGACAAGTCTATGGCAACTTGGTGGGCAAATCCATAGAAATTAATTTAACTAACCAGACTGCATAGCTATTGCAATGTATTGCTAGCTCTAAAAGAACAGACAACTTCATTACAAGCTTTCTCTTGGAATAAAATGTTTACATCCCTCAATATTCTTCTGCAGGTCGGATGGCAAGTTTTTGTAGGCTGTGATGTGGTTCATTTTAGGCAAACAAAGCAAACATTTAAAATGAAACAACTCTTTATTCCTTTCAGAAAACTGAAACATGGGTTCGTGCTATGGAACCGTGGGTGTGTGCATTCCCCAGAAGGACCACCTCCTTCCATTCTGCCATCAACTGATCGTGTTAAATAATGCTGCAAAGAAATCATTGATCTTGATTTTATACAGTCTATGGACATGATGTGACTCTAGTGATTACTTATAGGCTGTCTCAGTGTCACCTGTGAAAAACTAATCACGTTTTCAAAAAGAAAAGAAAAAAAATATCAACTTTCAAAGCCACTTCATATTAACAAGTAACGAGGACCTTGATAGAAATGTAATGGAGTAAAAAGTATGATATTTGTCTTTCAAATGTAGTGAAGTTAGTCATTAGTTGGCAAAAAAATTAATACTCAAGTAAAGTACAGATACTCAAAAAGTGTATTTAAGTACAGTGCTCAAGTAAATGTACTTTGTTACTGTCCACCTCTGGTAAAAACTTTAAACAAAACATCCGACAAAATAATTTCTACTCACATGTAAACAAACCGGCGACATGACAGTAGCAATTTCTGAAAAATGTGTGAATTGTTGAAAAATAAAAAAAGATATGTTCTTACCGTCAAATACTTTCATTCAATATTCTGTTGTTTTTTTTTGTATTTTGGGGGGTTTTGTTTTCTAGTAGAGTTTTAATTTCATCCTTGGTTGATTCAGCAACACATTCCGCCATTTTGTTTTTCACTATTCACTGTCTTTCACGTCCCAACATCTGTTAGCATCATAACCAAATACTTTGGTAACTTCCACATGTGCTTCACCCGAGAAGGCTCTCTAACAAGGTGGCTCCAGCTGGAGGTGGGCATCGCAATGGGCTGTGCGATTTCACCCATACTCTTCGTGGCTGCCTTTGAGCTTATTCTCCGTGGAGCAAGACAGGTGGTTGGAGGCGTGAGGCTGCTGTCTGGAAAAAGACTTCCCGCCCTGAGAGGGTACATGGACGATGTGACGAGTATTTTACAGACCGCTCCGTGTACAGCAAGGGTCCTCAAACGCCTGGATGAGCTTACGCAATGGGCAAGAATGAGGATAAAGCCAGCTAAGTACCGGAGCCTGTCAATCAGGAGAGGAGTAAGGTCTGATGGGACGGTGTTCAGGGCAGGGGGGGAGAAGATACCCCTGCTGTCAGAACAGCCTATTAGAAGCCTTGGAAGAGAATACACCGCTGATCTCTCTGACAGGTAGGTGGGCAAGCTGGTGCAACAACAGCTGGGGCATGGCCTGGCCAGGATTGATAGCAGCCAACTCCCTGGGAAGTTTAAATTGTGGTGCTACCAGTTCACATTATTCCAGCGCGTGATGTGGCCACTTAAAGTCTGTGAAATTCCATACACCACGGTCAGCAGGCTAGACAGCATTGCAAACACCTTCTTAGAAAATGGTTGGGTCTCCTGCGCTGCTTCTCCAATGCAGGACTCTTTGGAAGAAATGCACTTCAGCTTCCACTGAAGTCAGTGTGTCTGGGGTACAAACAGGAAAAGACCCGCCTGGTGTTTGAAATCAAGGAGTCCAGGGACCCTGCAGTAAGAGCCGCAGCAGTAGCCGTTAGAACGGGGCGCAAATGGAGGGCCCAATCAGAAGTGAATCAGGCTGGCAGTAGGCTGCAGCACAGAGAGATCACCGGGAGAGTGCAGGAAGGCCGGGCTGGAGTCAGCTTTGGGGAACCAGTAAGATTCTGGTCAAAAGCCTCAAGACAGCAGAGAAAGGCCATGATCGTGGAAGAAGTGGCCCGTGTGGAGCAAGAGCAGTACTTCAGCAAAGCTGTGTCCCAGGGCAAGCAAGGGGCGTGGACCCGATGGGAGGATATTATCCACAGGGTCGTAACCTGGCAGGACATCTGGCAAGCCCCACAGGCATGGCTCAGCTTCATGGTTAGGGCAACGTACGACACCCTCCCGTGCCCTCAGAACCTCTCCACATGGTTCGGAAGCGAGGACAGATGCCCTCTGTGTGAAAGTGACAAAGCAGGCCTTCAACACATCCTGGCATCATGCAGAGTGGCACTGTCACAAGGACGTCTTAGATGGCAGCACAATCAAGTGCTTAGAAAGTTGGCTGAGTACCTGGAGATGAGAAGAACAGCTGCTAATTCCTCAGCAAGCAGCCAAACGACTAGCATTTCCTTCGTACGACCAGGGGAGATCCAGCAAAAGCCACAAGGCAGTCAGGCAAGATCATTGCTAACCCCTGGGAAGGCGTGGGAGATGCGTGTCGACCTGGACAGGCAGCTCACCTTCCCGAGTGAGATTGTGCAATCAATCCTAAGACCAGACATCATGATGTGGTCAACGGCTGTCAAGCGTGTCCTCATCATCGAGTTAACCATGCCGTGGGAAGAGGGAATACCATCTGCACACGAGATCAAGCGGCTCAAGTACACCGAGCTGGCAGCAGAGTGCAAAGAGGCAGGGTGGGCAGCATCCATCTACCCAGTGGAGGTCGGGTGCAGGGGTTTTGTTGCCAGGTCAGCGATCCAGCTTCTCCGCGCTCTAGGAACAACAGGGGCAAGATTGCAGCGAGCAATCAAAGAGCTAGCAGAAGAGGCGGAAAAAGCAAGCTACTGGTTGTGGTTAAGGAGGAAGGACAGTAGATGGGGTCAGACACCCCAGTAGGGTCAGATGCAGGGAGTGGTAGGGAGACGTCCCAAGATGCCACTTGCCCCCCCACCTGGAGATGTACTGGTTAGGGGGCGAAACATCAGAGAAGGGTGGCACCAGCTGACGACCCTGCATCTGACCCAAAGTGCACTGGAGGAGGTGCGACAGGCAAAATGCCAAGCAGGGAATACCACCTTAACCTGTACATACTACTGTCAGTAAGTGCGTTCAGAGCAACAGCTCAAGATGAACTACAAACATGGATTCCATTAACTACAACTCCCAAGATCCACAGCGCCCTCTGTCACCTGAATTCTAATTGCACCTGTCTTTCATTCCACTAATCACTTGCCCTGCTACCTAGGCCTCCCTCTCACACTTCTAGTGGGGGAGCCTATGTATCTGATTTGGGGTCTCATTGGCTTTGCATGTTAATTATTGGAGACCATTATATATTCATTCTAGGGGGTTTAAGGAATTAAAAAATAAACATGTCTCCATTTTTTCTTGTCACTTTTAGTGACTAGAAAAAGGTGAGATTTGTAAACATATATTTTCTATGGGCGATTCTACAGAATTGGTGCAAATTGCTGTCCCTGAACCAAAAATATAATTTAAAAGACATTTTGTGGAAAGATATTTGATTATGTAAAGATATAAGCAAATAATAATCAAAAGCTATGGTAATATTTGATGTAGCTGCTAACTTATTGAAATTTTCGTAATTTTTACTATTCTTTTACGAGAGTTAGCCCAAAACGATAAGGTCTGATTTTTTGTATTATATTTGTCTTTAATACATTTTCAGAAGCATCTTTTTTAATACTATTGGCAATTAATTCCATGAATACACATTTATTGGATATTTTTTGTAGAAAGTAACCGAATTAACCAAAACATGTTGAAATCTTTGGTTGGAACATGATTGTTTCATAGAGACAAAATGACATCTTCTGCCATGTACAGACAAGAGTAAGCTCATGTCTACACTTGAGGACCTGACCAATCAGAGCACTTGTGATGAAAATGATCAACAACAACGGGCTGTTACAGCTCATAGTTGCTCATTGCCAACCAAGAAGGTCATTGTAATAGATGGAATGGCAGTTGTGCAGGGAATGGGAAAGACACCATATATCACTACATGTGCCCAATGGGCCAACCACTTCACAGCCACACTGGAAAGCAAGACCAAAGAGTATAATGACATCCATGTAGTGTTTGATCGCTGTGATCTTCCTTCACTAAAGGAGGCCACACGCGAGAGATGCCAAGGTGGCAAGCAACCAACTGCTTACCATGTAGCAGACAGCACACCAGTGGGGAAAGTGTCTGCAAAATAGTTCCTATTGAGTACCAGTACCAAAGATGAACTGACTGTCTACCTTGCGAGGAAAGCTCTTCAACACTTTCAGGGAAAACCAAAAGTCTTGGTTGTTACATTAAGGCAAGATGTTCTGTCAAACTGTATCGATGTGCAGCATCTTCACAGCTCCCAAGAAGAGGCTGACACAAGGATAATACTTCATAGTCTGGATGCTGTTAAAAGAGGGGCAACAAAACTCTATATAAAGTCCCCTGACACCGATATGTTTGTTCTTGCAATTCGACGGTACCATCAGCTATGCAAAGACACCTACTTCATCACTGGTGTGGGTAACAAAAAAACGATTATTTCGCTGGAACCAGTGGTGAATGCTCTTGGTAAAGAAAGAGTTGCAGCCTTGCCAGGCTTCCACGCTCTCTCTGGAGCTGACCAGACAGGCCGATTTGCTGGTAAGGGAAAGCTGACATGTTGGCAAGCATTCAATAGGTGTTCCCCAGAGGTGTGGTCTGCATTTACTGGTCTTGGAGCAAGATAAGAAATTACTCTTGATATGGAGAAATGCATTGAAAAATTTGTTTGCCAGCTCTACAAGCCTGGCACTACTCTGAGGGACATCAGTGAGCTCAGGTGGAGGCTATTCACCACACGACAGTTGGAGGCTCAAAAGCTGCCTCCCACACGAGGGGCCTTACATGAAGCCATTGCTCGTGTACATTTTCAGGCAATAGTTTGGGATCAAGACCATGTTGCTAATCCAAATATACCATCCCCACTCAATGGATGGGAGGAAGAGGAAGGCCGACTGGTACCAATTACATCGTGTGTTCCCAATGCCCCAGCCACAATTACACAGCTAGTAAAATGTGGCTGCAAGAAGACCCAATGCATGTCACACTATTCTTGCAGGTCTCAGGGTATCAGTTGTTCTGAGATGTGCCTGTGTGGAGCAGATGAAGAGGTTTGTGGAAATGTCAGCCGGGGAGATATGGTAGGAATTGATGATGAGGAGGAGGATGGAGACTGTTCAGTGTGATTGTGCAGTAGACAGCAGCACATAGGAAATTATATGTTTAATTACAAATTGCTTCAGCTGTTCAGTTGTTTTGTTGTTTTTATTATTGTTTGTAATCTGTTTTCCATTGTTGAAATATTACTGGTTGAAATGAATCTATGAAACAGTTTTGTTGTTCAAAATAAAAAAAAATTGAAATGTAGCTATTTTTAACATACAACGCCCAGCATTTTGTTCTGTTTTAACCTGTATATTTCAAAATACCTTCATAAAAAATTTTAAAAATAATACAAAATATCTAAAATAATTATAAAAAAACCTTACCTGTAAAGAACATTATCTGTAAGATTTTTAATTAAAAAAATATTAATATAGGCCATATTAATGGCGACCATTGCCGCAATATATAAAACATGATGGAAAAAAAGGTGAGAAACTGGGGGGAAAAATGGAGACATAATTTTTCTCAAAGTTCAGGGACCCCAGAAGACATTTCAACCAGTCTCCAAAAATTAACATTGAAATCCCACGAAAATACATAGGCTCCCCTACTATTCACAGACGCGAAGTATTGTTCAGTGCTCACTCCTGCGTACTGAGCCATTTGTTTACTTAGCCTTCCCGTTTCCTTGACCTACTTTCTTGTTTTTCCCACCTCGCTCTCTAGTCTCCATTGCCCTGTTTGCTGATCTATCGACCCCTGCCTGTTTTCTCGACTATGATTCTCATCTTGTGATTCGGTTTGTTCTCCAGTTTGCTTCCCTGCTCTCCCCTACACATACATCTGTAAGTGCCTGCACCCTAACACTCACGGTAAATGAGCTGATAGCCTTGTAGTAGAGTAGCCAATCAGAGCTCACGATTGCTCATATCCAGTGAATGTGGATAGAATAAATATATTTATACATATTCTGTATATTATGTATATTCTGCATTCTATCATTAGGGCCTGAGCACCGTTCGGTGTGAAGACCCTATTGTTTTTCAAAGGATTATTATTAGGGCCCGAGCATTGTTCAGTGCGAAGACCCTATTGTTTTTTGAAGGATTATTATTATTATTATTATGTCATGTTTGGCCTTATTTGAGGCATTTCCCATGCACGAAAACTCATGAAATTTGATATACACATCAGTCATTGTCACCGCTACTCAGCCACAGACTTTTGGCCCCGGGCATGGCCCAGGGACTTCATAGCACCCCTTTTCCATTTCCCATTGAAATGAATGGCTAGAACTTTGGAATGATGTCATAAGGCCATTTGGAGTGAAATTACACATGGTCATTTTGAAAGCCTAGGTCACAACCGGACGTACGATTTTTTTGGCCGTGCGATTTTTGGCGTTTCGCAAATCGCTGCATTTTTTTTTTTGTTCATGGAGAAAGATGCATGTTGGCCATAAGTTTGTCTTGCAACCTGAACAAAACGTAAGCGCCCTTAGAGTTTGCTTGACATGACAAAGAACCTCTGTGACCAGTCTACGGCTCGAAAATCAGCACGTCACACACGCGCCCTCCATGCGTTTCTTGTGTTTTTTGCACGTAGACCGGCCGTAGAAGCACGTACGGCCGGTTGTGACCGAGGCTTAACGTACTCCTCCTAGATAGTTCATCAAATTCATGTCAGACTTGGCAAACATGATGCCAAGATATTGCTGAAGTTGAATTGCTAAGGGATTTTTGATATGTTGTAATATGTTGAAATATTATAACATGCCAAGATATTGCTGAATGTTGAACTTGATATCTTGTAATATGATTCTGATACTCTTTAGAAGTTATGGGCCTGTTTAGTATAACACCACCAACTGGCCAAGGAAAGAATAGGGTTTTGAATGTGTGTTTTGACACATCATGAATTTTAACATGCTCCTCCTAGATGGTTCATGAGATTCATGTGAAATTTGTTATACGTAATGACAAGATGTTGCTGATATTAAATTGCGAAGGGATTTTTGATATCTTGTAATATGTTGAAATGGGGGGTGGCACAGTGGTGTAGTGGTTAGTGCTGTCGCCTCACAGCAAGAAGGTCCTGGGTTCGAGCCCCGGGGCCGGCGAGGGCCTTTCTGTGTGGAGTTTGCATGTTCTCCGGGTGCTCCGGTTTCCCCCACAGTCCAAAGACATGCAGGTTAGGTTAACTGGTGACTCTAAATTGACCGTAGGTGTGAATGTGAGTGTGAAATGGTTGTCTATTGCCGCTTTTCCACTACAAACGCGGCTGAGTCGGGCTGAGCCGTGCCGTGCTGAGTCGAGCTGAGCGGGGCTGTTGGAGTTGCATTTCGACTACAACCGTGCTGAACCGTGCTGGCTGGAAGTGGGTGGACACATTGGGTGGAGTTAGCGAAAGTGGGTGGACGTCAGGTGATGTCGTTAGGCGGCGCAAACAGTGACATCAGTGATCTTTTAAGCGGTAGTCTCACGACCCGAATAGTAAACAATAAACATGGAGGACATGGAGTCGTTAGTGTTCCTGGTCTTGGTGCTGTGGCTTGTTGTCACCGACAACGCGGACAGATACTGGCAAGAGCGTATAGATGAGGCGAGGCGCATAAGGCTTCTGAAATTCTCGTAATTCGTAATTCTTCTCCTTCCGGGTTTACGGTGTTTACAGATCCCAGTGCGCTCGCGGGGCGTGTGTGGGCATGTGAGGACACTCCTCCTCACCAATCAGTGCACAGGGGAGTGTCTGCTCACGCCCCCAGCCTCACTCGGCTCGCTTCAGCCCCACTCCAAAACGGTGCGAGTTTTAGGGGCTAAGCAGGGCTGAAGCGAGCTGAGTCGTGCTGGTTTTTGGTAGTCGAAACGCGAGCCGTGTCGGGCTGAAGTGAGCTGAAGCGAGCTGAAGTGAGCTGAAAAAGGGTAGTGGAAAAGGGCCATATGTGCCAGCCCTGTGATGACCTGGCGACTTGTCCAGGGTGTACCCCGCCTTTCGCCCGTAGTCAGCTGGGATAAGCTCCAGCTTGCCTGCGACCCTGTAGAAGGATAAAGCGGCTAGAGATAATGAAATGAGATGAGATGTTGAAATGGCCTTATGATTTTAATATCTTGCCACATAAACAGGAAACGTGTCAGAAAGCCACAGTGCATTGACTGTATGGTTGGACGCTTCTTACTTCAATAGATATTATGATTATTATGATAACCTGATGCCCAATGGGCCTGCCTGTTATAGCGCCACCACCTGGCCAAGCAGGAAATGTGCCAGAAATTGGCAATGCCTTAACTGATTGATCTGACACTTTACAAAATATTGTGTATTATGATTGTGATGATATTCACATGTGTAATTCAGATGCCTAGCACAGTGCCACCATCTGGCCAAGCAGGAAATGGGGAAAAATGTTCAATTCATTGATGGATTGATCTGAAACTTTACAAAATATTGGATATCATGAGTCTGACGATATAACATATACAATTCTGTGCACACTCATACACTCACAGTCATATGCATATTTATGCATACACACATACACTCTCACAAGTATGCACACACAACATCTATGAGCACACTCTCACACACACTCTCTCTCTCCCTCTGACAAACAGACACACACACAACACACACACGTACACACAAAAATAGCGGAGCTCCAGGGGAGCACCATACCTAAGAAAAAATAGTAAACCCATTGAGTCGATTTTTTTTTTGGTTTGTCCGTGTACGTGTACCACCAGTCATACACACCGCCTAGTGGCCAGTGCTAGCCAGTAAAGAAATAAAACAAAAGAGGCTGGCTAGGAAATTCTGCAACCCAGAAACAGATGGGAGCTCCGCTTTTAGGCAGTGCCTAAATCTATATATTATTGACCTGCCATCATTGTGCATTTTGTTGCAGACATATGAAAACTCTGCATGTACATACACACACACACACACACACACACACACACACACACACACACACACACACTGCAGACACAGGAAAGCTAAGATGACTTAAGATTACTGCGTGAGATAGAGATTTTCACCTGGTGTTGATAGGTCTCTTGTTTTTGTCCTGTGTGTTGTAACTCTGTGGTCGTGTCAACTTGTACTTCTGCCATGCTCTCCTTGAGTTTGTTACCTAACAATGTTGTGTTTCATTGCCCCAGGCTTTTGTGCTGGTGAAATGAATTCACGATCACTTTTGCACTGAAGGAAATAAAGGTGTTTTCTTACTTGCTGCGTAAGTATCTTTGAGCATGTAATCATGTTAATCTGTTATGGCTATGCATTTTATGCATGTGAGTTCACACTTCGAAACTCAGTCCACAGTCAATAGGCATTCCTGTTACACTGTCAATGTTTATGCTGCTTTAGGTGAGGCTTTGTTTGACTTTACCATTTTGAGTAGCCATCGTAGCTTCTGGTTAATTCCACAATTAAAAAAAAAAGCAATGACAAGTTGTTAACAGGATAAAGACATACACTGTAATGGTATTGGGATTGTATTGTAATTTCAGGTTTAACTGCTTGTCACATGTCATAGCCTGCTTGCAGTTGCCTGGCACTCGTGATACTGCATGGTTACTTACTGCAATGTCTGCTTTTCATTATTGATGCTTATCTGCCTGCTAACTTTGATCAGGATGTTTGCAAATTTGCACAATTTTTTTTTTAAAGAAACTGCGTTCATGACTGTCACTGAGGCCTGTATGCACGCAAGCTGCAGTGTGGCCTGAGTACAAACACTGACGTCTGACATTCCACTGCAAACACATCAACAATTAGTGTACATGCCGAATGAAGATCTACTGAACGAGGACTTAGGAAGAATAAAGGAACAAATACTAGGTTATTTTGATCAAATTCATTCCACACTAGCAATTAGAATCTTGTTTAAATTTACTGTAAGCAATGAAATCAAATTATGAAGTGACTGTTCAGCTGTTCAGCTTTCACAGCAGCTGGCTCTCAATTTTGCACTGTGAAGCTGTGACCTTTTAGCCGTGAACAGGTGAAAACAATAATAAATTAAATATTAATTAATTAAATCTTTACAAAGTAACATGATAACAAAACAATGGGTAGAGGTTAGAAAGAAAAAGAAGAAAAAGTCAGTCTGCACATAAACCATAACACTGTGTGTGTGTGTGTGTGTGTGTGTGTGTGTGTGTGTGCGCGCGTGTGCATGTTCACTCCGTGAAGTGACTGTTCAGCTTTAACAGCAGCTGAACATCACACGTAATATCTCCTCGTACGAAAAAGACTGGAAATAATCCTGTAAGATGTGATCAACGATGTTAATCCTTTCATCTCCCAAAAAGTTGTTTACTGGATCCATCTCGCAGAGGAGTTAGCAAGTGGAAGTAACAAGCAGAAAGGTTGCTAACTAGCTGCCAGTGCCCAGCTTGGCTGGGTGGTGGTGGGGATTGCTAGCAAGCGGTCAAGCTAACAAGCTAATGCCCTTCATTTTGTGAACAAGCATTTGTAGACAAATAATAAAACAAATCTCACAGAAAAAAACACCTAAAGTCTTCACAGATCCCTCTAATCCACAACAAATACAGTAGCTTGAAAAATGGAGATTTCACAAACGATATGTTACGTGTTTTGTTATTTAGTAAGTTTTCACCAGTCTTCCATTCCCAGTTTTTGACCAGAGCCGTGTACAACTGTAACGCTATTGAGGAACTGACATTAGGCGAGCAACCTTATTTTCATGAGCATTTTTTGGTTTCACATCAATTAAAAGTGATTGTTAGGAAGATTTTTTGTAGTTTTATTTCTTGGTTCTCTGGTGTGTGTGTGTGTTATCTTGCCGTCTGAGGCCGCAGTGCGTCAATACATTTCCACAAAACAATGCATTTTATAGTTATTTATGATGTTACAACAGGGCTAACGTCTGCCTATGAAGACAGCCAAAAGCACATAGCCTACTTACTGCAATGTGTTTCCTCAAATTCGATGTTGAGTTTTTATAAGCTGAAACGTCCACTGGTTTGGGGAGACACATGTGACACCGCATAACATAACTATTATTTTTTGTTGTTTGGAGAGTGAACATGGTTTGTATGTGTGGCCAGGGGTGTGCCTCTTCGGCTTGATGAGAAACGCTGGCCATTGTCTCTGCCATTTTTCTTCTGCTTCCGTGCTCTTTTCCACCTGGACTGGTCTTGCTGCGGGAATTTTGTGTGAGGGTGCACGTGGTGGCTTGGCTCTGTTTGATTGGCGAAACGGAGTTAAACCATAGCTGCTACCACTATGGCTCTGGCTGCTACATGTGATCGGTGAGATGCTGTCATGTGACAGAGCCTCTGCTGGAAGTCTCGACAAAACATAAACAAACAGACCACGCACCGCACGGATCAATAAAAATAAAGTAGCGAGTAATGAGCAGAATATAGCCCATTGTAACAGAGTAAAAGTACCGCTTCTTCTTCACAAATATACTCAAGTAAAAGTAAAAAGTATGCTGCATTAAAACTACTCTTACAAGTACAATTCATCCAAAAAGTTACTCAAGTAAATGTAACGGAGTAAATGTAGCTCGTTACTACCCACCTCTGGTAAGCTGCCTCTGCCACATGCACTAATGCAACCCCATACCATCAGAGATGCAGGCTTCTGAACTGAGCGCTGATAACAACTTGGGTCGTCCTTCTCCTCTTTAGTCCAAATGACACGGCGTCCCTGATTTCCATAAAGAACTTCACATTTTGATTCATCTGACCACAGAACAGTTTTCCACTTTGCCACAGTCCATTTTAAATGAGCCTTGGCCCAGAGAAGACGTCTGCGCTTCTGGATCATGTTTAGATACGGCTTCTTCTTTGAACTATCGGGTTTTAGCTGGCAACGGCGGATGGCACGGTGAATTGTGTTCACAGATAATGTTCTCTGGAAATATTCCTGAGCCCATTTTGTGATTTCCAATACAGAAGCATGCCTGTATGTGATGCAGTGCCATCTAAGGGCCTGAAGATCACGGGCACCCAGTATGGTTTTCCGTCCTTGACCCTTACGCACAGAGATTCTTCCAGATTCTCTGAATCTTTTGATGATATTATGCACTGTAGATGATGATATGTTCAAACTCTTTGCAATTTTACACTGTCGAACTCCTTTCTGATATTGCTCCACTATTTGTCGGCGCAGAATTAGGGGGATTGGTGATCCTCTTCCCATCTTTACTTCTGAGAGCCGCTGCCACTCCAAGATGCTCTTTTTATACCCAGTCATGTTAATGACCTATTGCCAATTGACCTAATGAGTTGCAATTTGGTCCTCCAGCTGTTCCTTTTTTGTACCTTTAACTTTTCCAGCCTCTTATTGCCCGTCCCAACTTTTTTTGAGATGTGTTGCTGTCATGAAATTTCAAATGAGCCAATATTTGGCATGAAATTTCAAAATGTCTCACTTTTGACATTTGATATGTTGTCTATGTTCTATTGTGAATACAATATCAGTTTTTGAGATTTGTAAATTATTGCATTCTGTTTTTATTTACAATTTGTACTTTGTCCCAACTTTTTTGGAATCGGGTTTGTATGATGGGATTCATCTCCTAAAATAAGATGAGTTATATGAGACAGAAGGAAACACTGCAGTTTTATTGTCATGTTGATATGATATGACTGACACCAGGTCAAAAAAACAAAGCAAACAGAAACTACCAAGTATAGTCCACTGGCAAAGTAAGGTCTGTTTTATTTAAAGGAATGAGATGTAAAATTGCTGTTTTGCACTGTTAAAAAAATCTTAAATGAATACATCATTGTCAAGATGAACATAAAAACTGTTGTTTGCACGAATGAAATTGTTACATGCTGTTTTTATATATACAGTGCCCTCCATTATTATTGGCACCCCTGGAAATGATAGTGAACACAGTGTAACTGAAGCATGTTTCCATTTAAATTGTACAGTGTTTTTGAATTGATTGGAGTGTGTAGGAACTTTCAAGCTGTAATCCATGACTTCTGGATAAAATGGGGAACAAATATGAGGTGACACAGAGACCAAATTTCCTCAACATCCACAAGGGAAAGATAAAGGACACACAAACCAAATGAGTGAGAAGTGTGTTGACCTTCCTAAGTCAGGGAATGGTTATAAATAAATGGTTACTTGCCTGAAAATGTCCATTTCTACTGTTATGACAATAATAAAAAAGTGGACACCAAATGGAACTGGTACAGACTCGCCTGGAAGAGGAGCCGAGTTTATTTTACCCCCATGTACAGCGAGGAGAAGGGTAAGAGAGGCAAAAAATAAAAATGAAAAAAATCCCCAAGGATCACTGTTGGTGAATTACAAAAAAAAAAAAAAAAGGAAAATCTTGGGGTTTCTGAGTCTCCAAAACCACCATCAGACTCTCTCTCCATGCCAACAGATTATTTGGAAGGTCTGAGAGAGAGAAAAAAAAAGCCTTTTCTGTCAGTTAACCACAAATGTTAGCACCTGAAATTTGTGAAACGCTATGACAACTTCGACTGGAACCGTGTTCTCTGGTCTGATGCAACAAACATGGAGCGTTTTTGGCAATAAACACTCAAGGTGGATTTGGTGCAAAAAAGAAGGATGGCTATAATGAAAAGAACTCGATCCCAACTGTAAAATATGGTGGAAGTTCTGTGATGTTTGGGGGCTGTTTTTCCTCCAAAGGCCCTGGAAACCTTATTAGGGTCCATGGCATCATAGACTCCATTAAACACCAGGACATTTTAAATCAGAATCTGGCTCCTCTGCCAGGAAACTAAAACTGGGTCATCATTGGATCTTCCAGCAGGACAATGACCTGAAGCATATGTCCAAATCAACACAAAAATGGTGCACAGAATCAAGCTTCTGCCCTGGCCATCTCAGACCCCTGACCTGAACCTCAGTGAAAACCTGTGGGCTGAGCTGAAGAGGAGAGAGCACAAGAGAAGGTCGAGGACCCTAGATGATCTGGAGAGATTGTGTAAAGAGGAATGGGCTCAATGCCCTGCTCTGTATCTCCAACCTAATAAAATGTTACAGGAGAGACTCAGTGCTGTTTTACTGGCAAAGGCAGGGTGTACAAAATATAAATGCAGGGGTGCCACTAATAGTGACGTGTTTTTCTTTTGTTGAAAAACATTATTTCTTGATGACAGATTTGTTTTTCTCTAAATAATAATGTTTGTATGGATTTTTTCTCTCTTTTTTTAGCGTGAGATGAAACGACTTCAACAAAAGGTGGATTTTTTTCAAGCCCTTTTTATTAATCTTTATATGGGGTGCCAATAATTCTGTGAAGTGTGATTTTTTTTTTTTTTAATTCAATGGAATTCAATTTCATTTAATTGATAGAGCACTTTTAACAATGGCCACTGACACAAAGCAGCTTCACTTCTAGATGAGTGAAAACAAAAATCGAGACAACAAGAAGTGGAGTGTCTGTAATAATAGTGCACATTTTTAACAACAATGTCTGAGACAGAAACACTCCAAACACATGCACAACAGGAGCCTGAGCACACTGAGGAATTAAAAAATAACCCACAAGGATGACAGATTTTTTATATATATATATATATATATATATATATATATATATATATATATATATCATCATCATCATCATGGATGTCACGTGGAAGTCGACGATGACTACTGGTGGACGTGTGTGTGGGCGACGAGGCCGGCAACCGAAGCACAGGGTCTTGAGCAGGTGTTACATCTAAAGGGGGCATCAGCAAAATCTGGTGCTTTCCTCCTTAGTCTGGCCTGGTGTATCTAGTAGGCTCTCTCTTCCTCAAAGGAGAAAACTCCCTTTTGGATGGTAACTCTCTACAACAGACATTTTTCTGCTTTTTGCTCAAAATCACAAGCAGCAATATCACACTTTATACAGTAAGAGAGTCTTTAACAGAGTCTTTAAACTATTTTCTGGGTCTTCCAACTCGGCATTTGCCACATGTGAATTCGCCATAAAACAGCTGCTTGGGGATTCTATAGTTGTCCATATGGACAAGGCGTCCCGTCCAGTGCACTGTAAAAAAAAAAAAATAGTCAAGCCAACTTAAAAATGTAACGCAACCTGCTGCCAAAGGATTTTGAGTAAGCTCAACTCTGGGCCAAATAGTTGTGCTGACTTGCTCTTTAAAGTCGACACAGATGAGTATTTTATGTTGACCTTACTTTATTTAGCAAGTTCAGTGCATTCAAATTGTGATGTTGAAATAAAGTGAAATAATCATTCCAATGAACTTGGAAAAGCAAGTTGGCACAAAAAACATTGTTATTCTAAATTATTCTTTTAAGTTCACACAGAAGAGTATTTTATGTTGACTTGACTTTAGAAGTTCAGTCCAACAAATTGTTTAGTTGAAATAAATTGAAATAATTATGCCAATTAACTTAGAAGAGCAAGTTGGCACATCATGGTTCTGAGTTGAGTTTACTCAAAATCCTTTGGCAGCAGGTTGCGTTACATTTTTAAGTTGGCTTGACTATTTTTTTTTTTACAATGATTTAGTGTGCATTACGTTTTTTAGTTAACACAAACCTCTCAACACTTAAGTTCTACTTCACTTTGCCTATTATTACACAAACAGAAACAAATACCGACATACTGTACAAGGAGGGAATTCCCTGGCCTCTGTTGAGGAAAGCTTAGTCTATACTCCTATACAACGTTTCTAAAGTGTCAGTTTCTGGTTCTGGCTGTAAGGTAATGAAAAGGTAATGAAATTGGAACTAGTTAACATTGCATCTTTATTTCTCTTCACAATTTGGCAAGTTAGCATAGACTTTTTTCAGGAATAAAAGCCAGCAGTTATAAATAAAAGTCTCACAATGTAAAATAAAATATTATTGTAGCAAGTGTTTAGGTGGATGGAGCACAGAAGCACGGCAGGCCAGTACTGAGTTCTCACTAACTCTTTTTATTTGTACTTTTCAGTCGCAAACACACTCTCCCAGCCACACGCATACACACACACATAAGTCATCTGGTTGGGGGCCCGCTCTGCTCTCACTCTCTTCCTTAAATAGGGTGTGGCTCCTGGGAAGACACACAAACAGGTTAATTCACCTCAGGTGTAGTGATTCTGCCACTTACCTTCCCTGACTCCGCCCTCTGGTCACAGACCGACGCTTGACCACGCCCCCCTGCCACATACCCCCACCGCCCAACTCAGGCCGGACAGCCGTCCGGCCTGCAGCCGACTCCCCCCCCTTGACGGGAGAGGAAGTCCGCCACGACCATCTGCACCCCCGGCCTGTGGACCACCTTGAAGTTAAAGGGTTGGAGTGCCAGATACCAACGGGTGATCCGCGCATTGGCATCCTTCATGCGGTGGAGCCACTGGATGGGCGCGTGGTCCGAACAGAGGGTGAAAGGGCATCCCAGCAGGTAGTAACAGAGGGCAAGGACTGCCCACTTGATGGCCAGGCACTCCTTCTCTATGGTGCTGTAGCGCCCCTCATGCACTGACAGCTTCCGACTTATGTACAGCACTGGACGATCCTCCCCCTCCACCTCCTGGGACAAAACAGCCACCAGCCCTCTGTCCGACGCGTCCGTCTGCAATATAAAAGGGAGAGAAAAGTCAGGGGAGTGTAACAGTGGCCCCCCCACACAGTGCAGCCTTTACCTCAGAAAAAGCCTGCTGGCACTGCTCCGTCCACTGGATCGGATCTGGTGCCCCCTTTTTAGTGAGATCAGTCAGAGGGCTGGTGACATCTGAATAATTAGGTATAAACCTACTATAATAGCCAGCCAGCCCCAGGAACTGTCTCACTCCCTTTTTGGTCTTGGGCCTCGGGCAGGCCGCAATTGCCGCTGTCTTGTTAATTTGGGGACGCACCTGCCCATTGCCCAAGTGGAAGCCCAGATACTGTACTTCCACCCGCCCAATCGCACACTTCTTCGGGCTGGCTGTGAGGCCCGCCCGCCTCAGCGACCTAAGGACGGCCCTCAGATGTTGGAGGTGCCTCGGCCAGTCATTACTATAGATAATTATATCGTCGAGATAGGCGGCCGCATAGGCAGCGTGGGGGTGAAGGACCCTATCCATCAGCCGCTGAAACGTAGCGGGCACCCCAAACAGCCCAAAAGGAAGTGTGACAAATTGATGTAAGCCAAACGGTGTGGAAAAGGCCATTTTTCCTCGGGATAATTGAGTCAAGGGGATCTGCCAAGAACCCTTTATTAAATCCAGTGTCGAGTAAAAGTGAGCCGTGCCTAGTCGATCGAGCAACTCATCAATATGAGGCATTGGGTAAGCGTTGAATTTAGACACCACGTTGACCTTCCTTTAGTCGACACAGAACCGGACCGACCCGTCGGCCTTGGGAACCAAGACCACCGGGCTGCTCCAGTTGCTGTGGGACTCCTCAACGATGCCCATTTCGAGCATGGTCTCGAGTTCTTCCCGAACCACCTTTTTCTTGTGTTCAGGCAGTCTGTAAGGGCGGCTGTGCACTACCACCCTCAGGGGCATCTCAATGTGGTGTTCTATGAGGTGGGTGCGGCTGAGCAGGGGCAAGAACACGTCAGAAAATTCTGTTTGCAACCGGGCAACCTCCGTGAGCTGGGTCGGTGAGAGGTGGGCTCCACAGGGGACCGGAGCGGTGGGTGATGCCAATTTTCCCTTTTGAACCTCTGGCCCCAGCTCCGCCTTCTCAGGAACCACCGACACCAGCGCCACGGGGACATCCTTGCTCCAACGTTTTAACAGATTGAGGTGGTATACCTGTAACGCCCCACCCCTGTCCGTTCGCCTCACCTCATAGTCGACATCCCCGACTCGCCGTGTGACCTCAAAGGGTCCTTGCCACCTGGCGATTAATTTAGAGCTCGATGTCGGCAACAGTATGAGTACTTTATCTCCCAGTACGAACTCCCTGAGGCGCGTACCCTTGTTGTACAGGCGGGTTTGTCGTTCTTGGGCCTGCCGCAAATTCTCCTGGGTTAGGTGGGTGAGTGTGTGGAGTTTTGCGCGCAGGTCCATAACGTATTGGATTTCATTTTTACTTTGTGAAGGTCCCTCCTCCCAATTTTCCCGCAGCACATCTAGAATGCCGTGCGGCTTACGCCCGTATAACAATTCAAATGGGGAGAACCCCGTGGAGGCTTGTGGGACCTCTCACACTGAAAACAACAAGGGTTCGAGCCACTTATCCCAATTACGTGCGTCCTCACTTATGAATTTTTTAATTATATTTTTGAGGGTGCGATTGAACCGTTCAACTAAACCGTCCGTTTGTGGGTCATAAACGCTGGTGCGGATCGGCTTAATACCCAACAACTTATACAGTTCCTTTAGTGTTCGTGACATAAACGCGGTGCCTTGATCAGTCAGAATCTCTTTTGGGATTCCAACTCGGGAGATGACGCGGAAGAGCGCCTCCACAATACTGCGTGCTGAGATATTGCGAAGAGGCACTGCTTCTGGGTATCGCATTGCATAGTCCACTAGAACTAATATAAAGCGGTACCCTCGTGCTGACCGATCTAATGGCCCGATGATATCCATCCCAATTCTTTCGAACGGGGTCTCGATTAATGGTAAAGGGCGCAAAGGCGCTTTTGGAACGGTCGCTGGATTTACTAACTGGCATTCGCGGCACGCCGTACACCACCTATGGACATCGCCGCGAATCCCCGGCCAATAGAATCGGGCCATTATTCGGGCTAGTGTTTTATCCTGCCCCAAGTGTCCAGCCATGGGATTAAAGTGAGCCGCCTGGAATATCAATTCCCGGTGGCTCCTCGGAATCAAAAGCTGCGTGACTCGCTCTTTAGTCTGAGTGTCCTGGGTCACTCGGTATAATCTATCCTTCATAATTGCGAAGTAGGGGAAGGACGGGGCGGCGCTTGGCTGGAGCATTTGACCATCGATTACTCTCACTTGGTCAAACACATGCCACAGAGTCTCGTCTCGCGATTGCTCCAACGGGAAATCTGTGAGGGATTCCCCGAGAGAGAGAGGAGGGGCCAGCGGCTCCTCACTCTGACGCAGAGCTGACGTAGACGGCTCTGTGACAGCTGCTCCTGCCAATGCCACACCGGGACCTTCCCTTATTAAACTGCTGCAGGACCCACTCTTTACTAAATGAGTCATTAAATCCCGAAATCCCGGCCAATCAGTCCCCAAAATTATAGAGTGGGTGAGGCGAGGATTAACCGCCGCCTTTACTATAAATTTCTCCCCTCGAAACAGAATGTGAACTGACACTAAAGGGTAGCTGTGAACATCCCTGTGCACACACAACTCCTTCACCAATTGTGCTCCCCCCAATGCCTTGTCTTGCACCAGGCTTTGGTGGATTGAGGTCTGATTACAGCCAGAATCCACCAAAGCCTGATACGTATCCATAGGCGGTTTTAAACGGGGGCCGGGGGGGCCAGTGCCCCTGTAAAATTGCTCCTGGCCCCTGTTGTGGCCCCTGTGCTGAACAGGTAACAAGATTTATTAATTTTGACATGCGCTGGCTCGAAGATCGGAACTGACATGACGGAGTGTTCTACACGGACTCCTTAAAGCGCTACACGCACACTGTTACCTGCAGCAGAAAGACCCGCAGCAGCACGAATTGTAAACTTCGGACGAGAGAGATAACAGCTGCAGCCCTGCAAGGACTAGGCTACTGCAAAGGGGGCAAAGGTAAGGAAAATTATTCAATTTCGTAACGTCAGTGTTTGCACATATCCGTGTTTTACTGTTGTTGTTCACTACAATAATAAATCCGTTGTATTGCGCTTTCTTAAAAGTGCGTTGCACAGCAATAAGTAGCCTAACTTAATATTTTTGGGAAATGGGTAAAATAACCGACAGTGTTTAACCTTCTTGTAAAACTTTAATGGCCTTTTGATATGTAGAGGCTACATTCCTCTCTGTTTACTTTTTAGTATAGACCTACTGTAGGCTATCATCATGGAAAGGAGCAAGAAGGACATTATGTCCTTTTTTGCCCCTGTTGGCAAAAAGCAACATAGAGAGAGTAAGGAAGATGAAGATTATGAAAGAGGAGAGAGAGCCAGAGGTGGAGAGAGAGCCAGAGGTGGTGGTTGGACAGGTGGAAAGTGAGGCATCTGAAAGGCAATCTGAGAGTGAGGATGAAGACATTCAGGATTAGATTGAGGGACAGAATGAGGGACAACCCAACAAGTCATTGGGACAACCAGATTCACCATGCATATCAAGTACAGCACCATCAGGTTTGTGATGTTGAACAAATGTATGTGTGTGAGCAGTGTCGACCTACAATTCATATAGCCTACCCTGAAAGTGTGAAGTCTGAATAATAATTAATAAATATAAAATACAAATAATAGATATAATAATAAATTAATAAATGAATAATGATAAATAAATGTTGTTCTCAGTCGCACTCCCATATTTACTGTATGCATCTTTCTCCAGATATCAGCAAGTGCTTGGACGACACTCCAGTGCAGCCACGTCTGAAGAAAAGGTTCATTGTATGCAAAAATAGAAATCTTATTTTACAAAAAAGAGAAACATGGTTTTAAGATTTACTGAGCACAATTTATTTTATGTTTAGGCTATTGAGACAGAACGTTTATCTCATTGTATTTATGCTCAATGTATTTTGTTTTGGTTTTAAATAAACTAAACAAAACATTTTGAACGCCTAAATATTGCCATGTTTTACTCATATGTGCCCCCCTGAAAAAACACTGGCCCCACCTCGGCCCCCCTAGTAATTTTGGTCTAGAACCGCCACTGTACGTATCCCCTTGGATACTCACCGGTATGCGATACTCTCCGGCCCGATCGAGGGCGGCTCCTGGCGCGTCGGGGATCCGGACCACCGCGCCCGCCTCCATCGCCGAGCACTGATGCTGGAGGTGCCCCGGCTCCCCGCAGCGCCAGGACACCAGCCCGGGCTCTCTCTCTGCACCAGTGTTCCGGATATCACTCACCTGAGGGGGGGAAGACACAGACATGGAAGTAGGAGAAGATAGGACACCGCGGGTGCGGGGAGCCGGCTGGGGTGGAGCCGGCCCCCGCCTCTGCGGTGGGGGAATGGGGTGAGGGAGAGGAACAGAAGGACAGAGAGAAAGAGAGGGGAGGGGAGAAGGGGAGACATGCTGTCCTGCCGTTGGAACGGCCACCATATGGTCCTCCGCCAGCTCAATGGCCTGATCCAGCGACGCCGGGCGATGGCACTGGACCCACTCCGCGGTTCCCTCTGGAAGTCGAGCGACGAACTGCTCCAGCGCCACCAGATCGATGATCTCCTCGGCATCGCGGTTGTCGGCCCTCAGCCACCGGCGGCAGGCGTCCCGGAGTTGCTGGCCAAACACGAACGGCCGGCTGACCTCCTCCAGGCACAGCACGCGGAAGCGCTGCCGCTGCTGCTCCGGAGTGCGACCCACGCGCTGGAGGACGGCCCTGCAGAGGTCCACGTAGACCTCCGCAGTGGCTGTCGGCGGGGAGCTGTAGCGCGGCCAGCTGCGCCTCGCCCATGAGGAGGGGGAGGAGGCGCGCCGCACGCTGTTCCACCGGCCAACCCCACGCCTCTGCTGCCTGCTCAAAGAGAACGAGGAAGGCCTTGGGGTCATTGTGCGGGCCCATCTTCGTCAGGGCGAGGTGGGAAGGGCCCGCGGCGGTGGAGGTGGTGGACCCCGCCGACGCGAGTAGGTGCCGGAATGCCCAGCGATCTTCCTGCTGCGCCAGCACCAGGGCCTCGAACCTTCGCTCCTGTTCTTCCCGGAGCGTGACCAGTGCCTGGTGCTGGCTCTGTTGGGCCGTGGTGAGGGCATGGACCAAGTCCTTGAAGGGGGAGGACTCCATGGGGCTGTTTTCTCCTGCGCTCCGTCCCGGGTTTCGGCACCACTGTAGCAAGTGTTTAAGTGGGTGGAGCACAGAAGCATGGCAGGCCAGTACTGAGTTCTCACTAACTATTTTAATTTGCACTTTTCAGTCGCAAACACACTCTCCCAGCCACACACATACACACACACATAAGTCATCTGGTTGGGGGCCCGCTCTGCTCTCGCTCTCTTCCTGAAATAGGGCACGGCTCCTGGGAAGACACACAAACAGGTTAATTCACCTCAGGTGTAGTGATTCTGCCACTTACCTTCCCTGACTCCACCCTCCGATCACATACCGACGCTTGACCACGCCCCCCCGCCACAATTATAAATAAAAAAATATACCTTTGCCTTCTCTCTGTGTTTGAAACAAGCTAACATTGTAGAATTCTTCATCTACTACTTGACAAATTAACAGCCTTTTTACAGTTGCACAAGTCAGCAGATTTAAAAAAAAAAGTATCACAGTAAATAACATACAACCCCGATTCCAAAAAAGTTGGGACAAAGTACAAATTGTAAATAAAAATGGAATGCAATGATGTGGAAGTTTCAAAATTCCATATTTTATTCAGAATAGAACATAGATAACATATCAAATGTTTAAACTGAGAAAATGTATCATTTAAAGAGAAAAATTAGGTGATTTTAAATTTCATGACAACAATACATCTCAAAAAAGTTGGGACAAGGCCATGTTTACCACTGTGAGATATCCCCTTTTCTCTTTACAACAGTCTGTAAACGTCTGGGGACTGAGGAGACAAGTTGCTCAAGTTTAGGGATAGGAATGTTAACCCATTCTTGTCTAATGTAGGATTCTAGTTGCTCAACTGTCTTAGGTCTTTTTTGTCGTATCTTCCATTTTATGATGCACCAAATGTTTTCTATGGATGAAAGATCTGGACTGCAGGCTGGCCAGTTCAGTACCTGGACCCTTCTTCTACACAGCCATGATGCTGTAATTGATGCACTATGCGGTTTGGCATTGTCATGTTGGAAAATTCAAGGTCTTCCCTGAAAGAGACGTCATCTGGATGGGAGCATATGTTGCTCTAGAACCTGGATATACCTTTCAGCATTGATGGTGTCTTTCCAGATGTGTAAGCTGCCCATGCCACATGCACTAATGCAACCCCATACCATCAGAGATGCAGGCTTCTGAACTGAGTGCTGATAACAACTTGGGTTGTCCTTCTCCTCTTTAGTCTGAATGACACGGTGTCCCTGATTTCCATAAAAAACTTCAAATTTTGTTTCATCTGACCACAGAACAGTTTTCCACTTTGCCACAGTCCATTTTAAATGAGCCTTGGCCCAGAGAAGATGTCTGCGCTTCTGGATCATGTTTAGATATGGCTTCTTCTTTGAACTATAGAGTTTTAGCTGGCAACGGCGGATGGCACGGTGAATTGTGTTCACAGATAATGTTCTCTGGAAATATTCCTGAGCCCATTTTGTGATTTCCAATACAGAAGCATGCCTGTATGTGATGCAGTGCCGTCTAAGGGCCCGAAGATCACGGGCACCCAGTATGGTTTTCCGGCCTTGACCCTTACGCACAGAGATTCTTCCAGATTCTCTGAATCTTTTGATGATATTATGCACTGTAGATGATGATATGTTCAAACTCTTTGCAATTTTACACTGTCGAACTCCTTTCTGATATTGCTCCACTATTTGTCGGTGCAGAATTAGGGGGATTGGTGATCCTCTTCCCATCTTTACTTCTGAGAGCCGCTGCCACGCCAAGATGCTCTTTTTATACCCAGTCATGTTAATGACCTATTGCCAATTGACATTATGAGTTGCAGTTTGGTCCTCCAGCTGTTCCTTTTCTGCACCTTTAACTTTTCCAGCCTCTTATTGCCCCTGTCCCAACTTTTTTGAGATGTGTTGCTGTCATGAAATTTCAAATGAGCCAATATTTGGCATGACATTTCAAAATGTCTCACTTTCGACATTTGATATGTTGTCTATGTTCTATTGTGAATACAATATCAGTTTTTGAGATTTGTAAATTATTGCATTCCGTTTTTATTTACAATTTGCACTTTGTCCCAACTTTTTTGGAATCGGGGTTGTAATAGAAAATATGATCAAAAAATATATATACTTTTGACTTCTCTCTGTTTTGGGAACTAGTTAACATTGTATCTTTGTATTGTTTATAGTTAGACTCCAGTGAGGAAGTCAACAGACTAAACGTGTTACAGTGAAAATAAAATATGATCAAATAAAAGGCCTTCTCTTTGTGTATGGGCTTAAAATAGTATTAACATGGTAGTTAAAGTGGCAAAATTTTCAAAGTAGCATGTTTCAAACTGAGCAAACATTGAGAAGTAGCCAAAGAACAAAGAACCTTAAAACATGTTTGGCTTGCTTTCTACAACAGGCACGCATGCACACCTCTTTCTGAGAACCTCAGCATTTTGTTTCTGAAGGAGAGGACTCTTGCAGAAAGGTTTGTGTCCAGATGCATGAATACCTTCTGGAGGATTTCGAAAGTATATTTGAGGTTCTCGGGATATTTCATTTTCAACACATAAAGCAGTCCAAAGAGCAAGGCCATGGCAGTCTGAAGGTCTGGGACATCATCAAGGACAATTTGCTCCTCCAAAATGACAGAAAGAAATCTTACACTTGCACTGCTGTCAGCTCTAGCCACGTCATCCTCGATGACCGATAAGATTCCGATGTCGATCCCCTTTAGCTGTGCGTCTTCCACATCAACATCAGTATCCTGCAGGAAAAGCACATCACAAAAATACAATTTGAAAAAGCCAAACCCAATTTCATGTCTCAGTAGATACACCCTACCGACAATGGAGGGGACGAACAACACTCACAAAATAGCACTGAAATGCCAGCCTGTTGTATCAAAGTGTCAGGTATTATCTTCAGAAAACATGCATATTAGTTTAAGTACAGTAATTGATTGCAATGTAGCTAGAATAATGTTGCTTACCAGGCAAGACTTGAAGAAAGAATCCGGAGTCTCTCTCATAAAGAAAGGCAGGCCTTGTAGAACAGTTGTCTTCCTATATGCAACCACATTGGTCGTCTGAAAGACAGCAGTAGGAAACAAACATCCAAACATTAACACATTTACACCAACACACAAATATCCTACAGCATAGCTGTCAAACTCAAGGCCTGGGGGCCAAATCCGGCCTGCGGTGTAATTTTATTTGGCTCCCCAGATAATATAATGTCTATCAGAACTGGCCCACTGGAATGTCGCATGCACCTTTTAGTTAGTATGATTCAGATTAGTTCAGATTCTATATGTGTAACACTTAGGCTGAGTTCATGTTTAGGCCTATTCAAAATGAATAAATATTATTGCAATAGCTAATAAGCCGAAGCTTTAAGCCACTTTCAGATTCAATACTGTATGTGTAAAACTAAAGTTCATAATAAATACTGAATATGTCCGGCCCTCGACTTGGACCCAGTTTTTTATTTCGGCCTACTGGGTATTTGAGTTTGACAGCCCTATCCTACAGCATATCTCAAGAATGAAATTGAAGAGGAAAGATCAGCGTTATGATGGCATGGTTGAAGTTTTGTTGTGGTGATGTAAATGATTACAGCAATCATCACAAACCTATCTTCAAAAATGAGACATACAACTGTACCAGAATCACAACACAGAGTTTCGAGTTCTGCCTTAGCAAAGGAGGCACAAGTAAACCATACTAATATGCAAAGAGAAAGAATAGATCAAATAGTAATTTACTTGATTGTCCAGTTTGTCCAAAAGATTCATCAAGTCATCACCGGAGGACCCCTTTTGTGACCTGAACATTTTGATTATCTTTGGTGCATATTTATCCAGGGAAGAGAAAAAGGTCTCCTTGAGTGGAACGCCAGTAATCCTGTGAAACTCTTAGCAGACCTAAGGAACAAAAACAGAATTTAGGGCATTCAATGACAAGGATTCAGTATATCAGAATGAACCTTAATCAGATTTAGGCACATACCTGTTCTTCCAGAAACAATGCTGGCCACTGTGCCAGAACATCAGCTATCAGTGGTTCTTCATTCACAATCTCCTTCCTTCTCAATGAGAAAGTCCATTTTTGTATTGATGAATGCATTGTAGTGATGTCTTTTTTTCATTTCCTCCTGCAAAGCAACCTTTTCATTTAGTAGAGACTTGTTGCACTGTCCAGCTGGAATATCACGGAGAAAATTTATTTCATAGCGCTTTACCTTCTTCAAACAATTCCTGCCATCTTGGCCTCCTCTCTTTTTGTTGACCATGACTTCGTTGCAACCTGCTTCTTTTAGTTTACTGCGGTAATTTCCAACCTTGTGGTGGAGTCTCATGGCACAGCTATCATAACAGGTTCCAAGAGATGGATCCTTCAAACATGGGTGCTTTTTTATCAACTCCATAGCCACTTGTTCCTGATGCTTCTTTGTTGGTATAGGTCAAGCCATTGGACCTGCCTAGCATAGCCAACCACAATGCTACGGCGATAGTACTGCCTTAAAGTTTTGCAAATAGCAACAAGACTACTCCGAAATGTACATCCTGAAACTTTATGATTTATAACTTAATAAATCAAAAACTAAGTTAAATTGCATAAAAAGGCAATAGTCCATCTTACCTTGAGGAAGTTGAACAGCCACGGACTTCTCACTCCACCCAACCGTTGAAACTTTCGAACTTGTGAAGTGTGCATGTGCAGTGGCATCGGTTAAGCAGCGTCAATCAGCACTTGAATATAAGTTCACTTAACTTAATTTTCCAATTCCTATGAACTTGTGGCAAAGGAAAGGCGTCTCAACTATTTTTTTTAGTTACATGAACAATTAGAAGGGAAATTTGTTCATTCAACTTAGAATCCTTTTTCAGTCAACAAATTTGCAAGTTACATTTTTTACAGTGTGGTGTTGTTGTTGCATGATGACGCTTTCAACATATGAGCAGTTTGACTTGCATAACACCTCAAGATTGGACACTTTTTCTTCCCAAGATATTTTCAAGCTTTTTCTGAGACAACATTGCTGGAAGGCCTCAAGCTGATTGATGTAGCAAAGATATGTTGTCTAGCATTCAGCACCATAGAGTAGGGTACTTAAAACGATGGCTCAAAAGACAGCAATCTTGGTTGTTAGGGTTATGGTGTGGCTACTCCACACCCTCTTTTGCAGACGCCCAAAGGATGTGCTAGCATCCTTCATACATACAGTGCCTTGAAAATGTATTCATACCCCTTGAACTTTTTCACATTTTTCCACCTTACAACCATGAACTTAGAAGTTTTTTAATGAGATTTTATGTGATAGACCAACAC
Organism: Neoarius graeffei; assembly: GCF_027579695.1. Lineage (NCBI taxonomy): Eukaryota > Metazoa > Chordata > Actinopteri > Siluriformes > Ariidae > Neoarius > Neoarius graeffei. The sequence continues at coordinate 114,438,030 of NC_083570.1, read as the reverse complement.
AGAGTAGCACATAATTGTGAAGTGAAATGAAAAGGATAAATGGTCATCAAAATTTTAAACAAATAAAAATCTGAAAAATGTGATGTGCATTAGTATTCAGCCCACCTGCGTCAATACTTTGTAGAGCCATCTTTTGCTGCAATTACAGCTGCAAGTCTTTTGTGGTATGTCTCTCCCAGCTTTGCACATCTAGACACTGAACTTTTTGCCCATTCTTCTTTGCAAAATAGCTCAAGCTCAGCCAGATTGGATGGAGAGCATCTGTGAACAGCAATTTTCAAGTCTTGCCACAGATGCTCAATGGGATTTAGGTCTGGACTTTGACTGGGCCATTCTAACACATGAATATTCTTTGATCTAAAACATTCCATTGTAGCTCTGGCTGTATGTTTAGGGTCATTGTCTTGCTGGAAGGTGAATCTCCTTCCCAGTCCCCAGTCTTTTGTAGCCTCCAACAGGTTTTCTTCCAGGATTGCCCTGTATTTAGCTCCATCCATCTTCCCATCAACTCTGACCAGCTTCCCTGTCCCTGCTGAAGAAAAGCATCCCCATAGCATGATGCTGCCACCACCATGTTTCACAGTGGGGATGGTGTGTGCAGGGTGATGAGCAGTGTTAGTTTTCCACCACACGTGGAAGCGCTTTGCATTTAGGCCACAAAGTTAAACTTTGGTCTCATCTGACCAAAGCACCTTCTTCCACATGTTTGCTGTGTCCCCTACATGGCTTCTGGCAAACTGCAAATGGGACTTCTTATGCCTGTCTTTCAACAATGGCTTTCTTCTTGCCACTCTTCCAAAAAGGCCAGATTTGTGGAGTGTATGACTTATAGTTGTCCTGTGCACAGATTCTCCCACCTGAGCTGTGGATTTCTGCAACTCCTCCAGAGTGATCATGGGCCTCTTGGCTGCTTCTCTGACCAGTGCTCTCCTTGCTCACTCTGTCAGTTTAGGTGGACGGCCATGTCTTGGTAGGTTTGCAATTGTGCCATTGTAGCGCGTATCAAGTGTGGGTGGAGCACAGAGGACGGCAGGACAGCGTTTGGAGGCAGACAGGCGATTTATTTTTACAACTTTTCAGTATAATCACATTCATTTATTCACACGCACACACTTGTCTGGTCCCGGGTTGCGCTCCCTCTCCTCTCTCTCTGCCTCCTTAAATAGGGAGCAGTTACTGGGAAAACACACACACAAACACAGGTTAATTATCCTCAGGTGTCGCGATTCTGCCACTCACCTTCCCCGGCTCCACCCTCCTGTCACAGACCGGCGCATGACCACGCCCCCGCTGCCACATACCCCCACCGCCCGACTCAGGCCGGGCGCTCGTCCGGCCCGCAGCCGACTCCCCCCCCCTTGACGGGAGAGGAAGTCCGCCACGACCATCTACGCCCCCGGCCTGTGGACCACCTTGAAGTTGAAGGGTTGGAGTGCCAGATACCAATGGGTGATCCGCGCGTTGGCATCCTTCATGCAGTGGAGCCACTGGAGGGGCGCGTGGTCCGAACAGAGAGTGAAAGAGCGCCCCAGCAGGTAGTAACGGAGGGCGAGGACCGCCCACTTAATCGCCAGGCACTCTTTTTCAATGGTGCTGTAGCGCCCCTCACGCACCGACAGCTTCCGGCTGATATACAGGACCGGGCGGTCCTCCCCCTCCACCTGCTGGGACAAAACGGCCCCCAGCCCTCTGTCCGATGCATCGGTCTGCAACACAAAAGGGAGAGAGAAGTCAGGGGAGTGTAAAAGTGGCCCCCCACACAGTGCAGCCTTTACCTCAGAGAAAGCCCGCTGGCACTGCTCCGTCCACTGGACCGGATCTGGCGCCCCCTTTTTAGTGAGGTCAGTCAGCGGGCTGGTGACGTCCGAATAATTAGGTATAAACCTACGATAGTAGCCAGCCAGCCCCAGGAACTGCCTCACCCCCTTTTTGGTCTTGGGCCTCGGGCAGGCCGCAATCGCTGCCGTCTTATTAATTTGGGGCCGCACCTGCCCGTTGCCCAAGTGGAAGCCCAGATACCATACTTCCACCCGCCCAATCGCACACTTCTTCGGGTTGGCAGTGAGTCCCGCCCGCCTCAGCGACCTAAGGACGGCCCTCAGGTCTTGTAGGTGCTGCTGCCATTCATTACTATAAATGATGATATCATCTAGGTAAGCGGCGGCATAGGTGGCGTGGGGCCGGAGGACCCTGTCCATCAGCCACTGAAACGTAGCGGGCGCCCCAAACAGCCCAAAAGGAAGTGTGACGAACTGGTGTAAGCCGAACGGTGTGGAAAAGGCCGTTTTTTCCCAGGATAATGGAGTCAAGGGGATCTGCCAATATCCCTTCGTCAAATCCAGTGTCAAGTAAAAGCAAGCCATGCCTAGTCGATCGAGCAGCTCATCAATACGAGGCATTGGGTACGCATCAAATTTAGACACTGCGTTGACTTTTCTATAGTCCACACAGAACTGGACCGAGCCATCGGCCTTGGGAACCAAGACCACCGGGCTGCTCCAGTCACTGTGGGACTCCTCGACGATGCCCATTTCGAGCATGGCCTGAAGTTCTTCCCGAACCACCTTTTTTTTGTGTTCGGGTAATCTATAAGGACGGCTCCGCACTACCACCCCCGGGGGCGTCTCTATGTGGTGTTCTATGAGGTTAGTGCGACCGGGCAGGGGCGAGAACACATCCGAAAACTCGGCCTGCAACTGGGCGACCTCCGTGAGTTGGGTCGGGGAGAGGTGGTCTCCACAGGGGACCGGAGAGGTACGCAATGCCAATGACCCTTTTTGGACCTCCGGCCCCAGCTCCGCCTTCTCCGGAACTACCGACACCAACGCCACGGGGACCTCCTCGTTCCAAAGTTTCAGCAGATTGAGGTGGTAGATTTGTAGCGCCCCCTCCCTGTCCGTTCGCCTAACCTCATAGTCGACGTCCCCGACTCGCCGTGTGACCTCAAAGGGTCCTTGCCACTTGGCGATTAATTTGGAGCTTGACGTGGGCAACAGGACGAGTACCTTATCTCCCGGAGTGAACTCTCTAAGGCGCGTGCCCTTGTTGTACAGGCGGGCTTGCCGTTCCTGGGCCTGCCGCAAATTCTCCTGAGTTAGGTGGGTGACCGTGTGGAGTTTTGCGCGCAGATCCATAACGTACTGAATTTCGTTTTTGCTCGGTGAAGGTCCCTCCTCCCAATTTTCCTGCAGTACATCTAAGATGCCACGCGGCTTACGCCCATATAATAATTCAAACGGGGAGAACCCCGTGGAGGCTTGGGGGACCTCTCGCACTGCAAACAACAAGGGTTCGAGCCACTTATCCCAGTTACGTGCGTCCTCACTTACGAATTTTTTGATAATATTCTTGAGGGTGCGGTTGAACCGTTCAACTAAACCGTCCGTCTGTGGGTGATAAACGCTGGTGCAGATCGGCTTAATACCCAGTAGCCCATACAGTTCGCTCAGTGTTCGTGACATAAACGAGGTGCCTTGGTCAGTCAGAATCTCTTTCGGGATTCCAACCCGGGAGATGACGTGGAAGAGGGCCTCTGCAATACTGCGTGCTGAGATATTGCGAAGAGGCACCGCTTCCGGGTATCGCGTTGCATAGTCCACCAGAACCAATATAAAGCGGTACCCTCGTGTTGACCGATCTAATGGCCTGACGAGATCCATCCCAATCCTTTCGAACAGGGTCTCGATTAATGGTAGGGGGCGCAAGGGCGCTTTTGGAATGGCCACTGGATTTACTAACTGGCATTCGCGGCACGCCGTACACCACTTACGGACGTCGCCGCGAATCCCCGGCCAATAGAATCGGGCCATTATCCGCGCGAGTGTCTTATCCTGCCCGAGGTGTCCAGCCATGGGATTAAAGTGAGCCGCCTGAAATACCAATTCCCGGCGGCTCTTTGGAATTAGCAATTGGGTGACTCGCTCTTTCGTCTGAGTGTCCTGCGCCACTCGGTATAACCTATCCTTCAAAATGGAAAAATAGGGGAAGGACGGGGTGGCGCCCGGCGGGAGCATATGACCATTGATTACTCTCACTTGGTCAAACGCGTGTCACAGAGTCTCGTCTCGCGATTGTTCCAGTGGGAAATCCACAAGGGATTCCCCAATAGAAAGAGGAGGGGCCGGTGGCTCCTCACTCTGTCGCGGAGATGACGTAGACGGCTCTGCGACCGCAGCTCCAGCCAAAGCGACACCGGGACCCTCCCCTGTTAACCGGCAGGACCCACTCTTTATTAGGCGTGCCATTAAACCCCGAAATCCCGGCCAATCAGTCCCCAAAATCAAAGAGTGGGTAAGGCGAGGATTAACCGCTGCCTTCACTATCGATTTCTCCCCTCTGAAATGTATGTGGACCGACACCAACGGGTAGCTGTGAATATCCCCTTGCACACACAACACCTTCACCCCTTGTGCTCCCCCCAATGCCTCGCCTTGCACCAGGCTTTGGCGGATTGAGGTCTGATTGCAACCTGAATCCACCAACGCCTGATATGTAGCCCCTTGTACACTTACCGGTATGCAATACGCTCCGGCCCGATCGAGGGCAGCCTCTGGCGCGTCGGGGATCCGCACCACCGCCCCCACTTCCATCGCTACACACTGTTGCTGCAGGTGGCCCGGTTCCCCGCAGCGCCAGCAAACCGGCCCGGGCCTTCCCTCTGCAGCTGTGCTCTGGGGCTCACTCACCTGAGGGGGGGGAGAGACAGACACAGAAGGGAGAAACGGGAGGGCACCACGGGTGCGGCGGGCCGGCTGGGGTGGAGCTGGCCCCCGCCTCCGCGGTGGGGGAATGGGGCGAGGACGGGACACGGGAGGGGGGGGGAGAAAGAGAGAGAGGAGAGGAGAAAGAAGATGCTGCCGTCCGCTGTCCTGCTGCCGGAACAGCCGCCAGATGATCCTCCGCCAGTCCCACGGCCTGATCCAGCGACGCCGGGCGGTGGCACTGGACCCACTCCGCGGTTCCAGCTGGTAAGCGGGTGATGAACTGTTCCAGCGCCACCTGGTCGATGATTCCCTTGGCATCGCGATCTTCGGCCCTCAGCCACCGCCAGCAGGCGTCCCGGAGCTGCTGGCCGAACGCGAACAGGCTGCCGACTTCCTCCATCCGCAGCGCGCGGAAGCGCTGGCGCTGCTGCTCCGGCGTGCGCCCCACGCGCTGGAGGACAGCCCGGCGAAGGTCGGCGTAGGCCAGCCTGCGGTCGGCGGGGAGCTGTAGTGCAGCCAGCTGCGCCTCTCCCGTCAGGAGGGGGAGGAGGCACGCCGCGCGCTGCTCCATCGGCCACCCCGAGGCTTCAGCGACCTGCTCGAACAATGTGATGAAGGCCTCGGGGTCGTCCTGCGGGCCCATCTTGGTCATGGTGAGGGGAGACGGGCCCGCGGCCGGGGCGCTGGTGGACCCCGCCGACGCGAGGAGACGCCGGAACGCCTCTCGATCTTCCTGCTGGGCCAGCACCAGGGCTTCAAAGTGGCGCTCCTGCTCCTTTCGGAGCGTGACGAGTGCCTGGTGCTGGCTCTGCTGAGCCGTGGTGAGGGCGTGGACCAAGTCCGCGAACGGGGAGGATTCCATGGGGCTGCTGGGTTGGTGCTCCACCTTATTCCCGGGTTTCGGCACCACTGTAGCACGTATCGAGTGTTGGTGGAGCACAGAGGACGGCAGGACAGCGTTTGGAGGCAGATAGGCGATTTATTTTTACAACTTTTCAGTATAATCGCATTCATTCATTCACACGCACACACTTGTCTGGTCCCGGGTTGCGCTCCCTCTCCTCTCTCTCTGCCTCCTTAAATAGGGAGCAGTTACTGGGAAAACACACACACAAACACAGGTTAATTATCCTCAGGTGTCGCGATTCTGCCACTCACCTTCCCCGGCTCCACCCTCCTGTCACAGACCGGCGCTTGACCACGCCCCCGCTGCCACAGCCATATTTTTCCATTTTTGAATGATGGATTGAACAGTGCTTCTTGAGATGTTCAGAGCTTGGGATATTTTTTATAACCTAACCCTGCTTTAAACTTCTCCAGAACTTTATCCCTGACATGTCTGGTGAGTTCTTTGGTCTTCATGATGCTGTTTGTTCTTCAGTGTTCTCTAACAAACCACTGAGGCCTTCACAGAACAAGTGTATTTATGCTGAGAGTAAATTACACACAGTAGGACTCTATTAACTAATTAGATGACTTCTGAAGGCAATTGACTGCACTGGATTGTATTTAGAGGTATCAGAGTACAGGGGGCTGAATACTAATGCACACCACATTTTTCAGATTTTTATTTGTTTAAAATTTTGAAGACCATTTATCATTTTCGTTTCACGTCACAATTATGTGCTACTCTGTGTTAGTCTATCACATAAAATCTCAATAAAAAACTTTTAAGTTTGTGGTTGTAAGGTGGAAAAATGTGAAAAAGTTCAAGGGGTATGAATACTTTTTCAAGGCACTGTATATATAATATGCATTTTTTAAACTTTGTATTCTTTATCACTGAGCATCTTGATGAAAATAATACACTGCTCGTTATGCATATACACACATGTCACACCCACAGATCACACAGATGTCAAAGATACATGTCAAACACTTCAGGCACACATATTACGCATACTAAACACACCCACAATCAATATATACACGTCTCTCTCTCTCTCTTTTTTAGGTGTGTACCTGAAGAAAATCTCATGTTGCATAGGTTGGAAACAAAGTTGGTCAGGAAAACATGACATTATGAGTACACACCAAATACTGGGCTCAAGCATGTTTTCTTAAGCAAGTTAAATATGTGTGGCAATGAAGGATGTTTTGTTATAGGGTGTGACTGGAATTGCATAGAAGATTTCACGGCAGATCACACCACCTTTATTTTAGCCTTTTACAACGTTAAAAAATGAATTTAACCTCTTAGATGTGTGTATTGACAGTCATAGCATGAAACTAGAAGAAGAAGAAGAGGAAGAAAGAAGTTGGGGTCACAAAACAGTTTTGAAACAGATACATTATTATTATGGCTGGGTTACCTACCCAAACTGATAAAGACATCATCAGTTTTTCTTTGGCTAATTAGACACAAGGTGTGCCATCGCACTTGTTGGTGCAGTTGGCGGTTAGGCACCTTGCTAAAGGGCATTTCAGCCAGTCCTGCTGGTCTAGGGACTCAAACCAGCAACCTTTTGCTCTGAAAGCTGTTTCTCTAAACATTTGGCCAAGGCTTCACCCTAAGTGGATACAGGTCCAGGTTACAATTTTTATTAAAGAATCCAGCAAACAAATCCAAAACAAGAATCAAAAGTGTAATTTTCACAGGGACTCTGGGTGCAGCTCAATACTAGTGTTGACTTGGGTTGCCCTTTCTTGTTTGGAGATTGTCTCTTTTCAATCTGTTTGTAGTGAGCACATGGCTGAAAAGCCTATTTGCAGTGCTTGAACTGGTTCTTAGTTCTAGGTGAGGCTTTCTCCTTTCAGTGTTTCAATCCATCCATTATCTGTAACCGCTTATCCCGTGCAGGGTCGCAGTCAAGCTGGAGTCTATCCCAACTGACTATGGGTGAAAGGCGGGGTACACCCTGGACAAGTCACCAGATCATCACAGGGCTGACACATAGAGACAAACAACCATTCACACTCACATTCGCACCTATAGTCAGTTTAGAGCCACCAGTTATCCTAACCTGCATGTCTTTGGACTGTGGGGGAAACCAGAGCATCCGGAGGAAACCCACACAGACTCAGGGAGAACATACAATCTCCACACAGAAAGGCCCCTGTCAGCCACTGGGCTCAAGTCCAGAACCTTCTTGCTGTAAGGTGACAGTGCTAACCACTACACCACCATGCAGCCCCCAGTGTTTCAACTTTGGGCCAAAATATTGAGTAAGACACAAACATGCTGTAGTCCTGCTAAAGTTTTTATCCGGAACAGCAAAAATTAGCAATCTGGAAAACAAGACAGAACATAATGTCAGGACAGGATACAGTGAATGTTTAGTGATGTGTAAAGGCCTAGTGGCTGAGAGTATACACACTATGCTTTAGTGGAGAAGCAGCTGGTTTTTATGGGTATGTGCAGGATTAAGGGAGTACAGTATTAAGTACAGTTGATTAGGAAAATGGCAGCTTTCTGTTGATTTTTTGTTCATTAATTCTGTAATATATTAAGGTGTTTTTGTTCATTTCTTTCCCCTTTTGTTCTAATTCTGAATTGTTTGACCTTTTTTGGGGCCTATTCCTTTTTAGAGTTTTTAATATAATTTTAACGTCATATAATTTTTTGTTTCTGATTTTACTAGCAATGTTCATGTTTGATGAGGACATATGGCTGACCCAGTAAAGGAGGCTTGTAAATTCTCTCCCTGTCTCTCTGAAGATTAATAGGACACTATGTAGGATTTACTGCCATCTAGAGGTGAGGTTCTTGATTGCAGCCAGCTGAATACCCCTCCCTCACCCCCTTTCCAATGTGAAAAACTGGTGACCATCCTTGGCAATAATATCTGTCTGCAAAGATTTGTTTTGGTTTATCGAAGTGACTGTTAGGCTAATCAACATTTCAATCATCTTAGGTGGGTTTCTAATAAATTTGTCATATAAAACCAAAATAAAACATGCTAGTGTCAAACACTTGCCTCTCTTCAGTTTTCTCTCAAAAAAAAAAAAAAAAAAAAAATCTGGTATGTTTTTGGCAGGTTAGGTGTTTGCCTGGGCTTTATGTGTATGGTATGCTAACCATAAACTAGAAGACATTTAAAGTTATTTGCATAGTCTTTTCAAAGATGAAAATCCGACACCCTCAAATATCGAAAGACAAGGTGTCACAGAGTTACGCCAGCCTTACACCAAATTTTCAAGTAATTATCTATGATTTTGCAATGACAGAGATCTTGCAGGGGCATTATTTACATGAGCCAAGACCAAAAATAATATTAAACATGGATGAGTTAATCAGAACATGAAGACAAGAAGAAGACTGGCTTTATATACAGTATCTATCCTGACCACCTTACACCAAATGCTCAAGATGATAGTATTGCATCCCAACTCTAGCAAAAGTCTCATGATTTTATTCAGATGTTGGAAATTTTTCTGCGACAGTGAAATCACTTGAAAAGACAGATGATGTAAGGCCAACATTACATTACATGTGCAAGAATAATGCTTTACTTCAAACAGTCTTAAACTTCTTCAGTGTTCGGCCTGATGGTAGGTCCACTCTGACAGCTTCAGTCATCAAAGTTTCTAGGGAAGAATTACAGTAGTGGTTAATGGTTGCTTTCTACTAGATTTTTATAGAGGTTTTCTCCTCTCAACCATTCACACACATTCACACCTATGGACAATTTAGAGTCTCCAGTTAACCTGATCGCATGTCTTTGACCTGTGGGGAAAACTGTAGCATCCAGAGGAAACCCACACAGACATGGGAAGAACATGCAAAATCCACACAGAAAGTTCCCCATCGGCCACTGGGCTTGAACACAGAACCTTCTTGCTGTGAGGCGACAGTGCTAACCACTACACTATCATGCCACCCTTAGGCTTAAACTGTTCGCATAATATTTTACCAAAACAATCACACAAGCAACCCAGGTAACAATTTTACGTAGTAACTACATACTTACAATGTAGTGGTTTGGTAGATGTTACATAGTGTTTTTACGTAGTTACTACATAAAATTCTGGACTACCAGCAACGTTTTTACTACATCATAAAGTTATGTAGAGAAATTAGGTACCCACCACCTTCCCACTACCTTATGGGGACCTTCCCACTACCCTATGGGCACCTTCCAACGACACTATGGATACTTTCACACTCACATTGGCACGTTCTCACCACCTTACATTTTCACATCCTTTCTACTACCTTACAAAACCCGAGTAATATTATGCAGAAAACATGGAAGAAGCAACAATATTTTGCATAGTCGGTGCATTTATTTCAACAACAAAAAAAAATAGCTGCATCAGCCAGGTTAGGTTAGAAATGTGAACAATATATATAAAACTGTGTGTACTAGTACACTTGACAATCATAACAGGTCATGTGTTGTTATATATATATCCTTGCACAAGAACTTGAATGGGACAGTCTGGCCACTAGGAGGCACTATCATTCCATGGTGATAATGTACAAGCTCATGAATGGACTGGTACCAGTACACCTGCAGTCACTCATCCCCTCAACAAGAGGCGAACAGAGAACAACTCGACTTCAGCTCCGCAGCACAACTCATCTTCATGTACCCCGCTGTAGAACAAAGTTGTACAGGTCCACCTTCATTCCACATGCATCAACTCTTTGGAATCAACTTCCACAGAGACTGAAGGATGCTAACAACATAAATACCTTCAAGAGAAGGTGCAAGGACTATCTCTTGACTCCAAGGCAACACCAGGCGTACAGACGACAGGGTATCTGGCATTACAACATCCTTGCTGCCAGACTAAGAATGGACTGGAGCCCATTAAACGCCACCTTGCATGTAATAAAGATAAAAGACAAAGCGTGTTCCTGTGGTTCGTCCTCTAAAACTGTCGCCCACTATCTGCTACACTGTCCGCTCTACAACAACCAGCGTGAAGTCTTAGCTGCCACTGTTGAACAGTTCACACAAGATCGTCTGACCAAATCAGTTCTACTACAGGGGCTACCGGGCTGTGATAACTGTACAAACAAACAAGTATTTCAGGCACTTGAAACTTACATTTCCTCTACAAAACGATTTGATGTTTCTTCCAGTTAAACCACCCCAGACCTCTCTATGTCTCAAACCAACTTCTAATTTGAACACCTGTTATTCAAAGTTCTGAGCTGAGATTATGACCTCTGACCTCCCAAGGCTCTAAAATTGGATTAAGTTTATGTTACTTATTGTGAATATTGGGTTATGATGTCTATGTCTTTCTATGTTATCTATTGTGAAGCTTGGTTCCATAAGTATGTTTGATATGTGGCTTTTTTTTTTATGTATTATTGTGTTACTTTGAAATTGGAACTCTGAGTGTAAGCAAGTTCTTATTAAAGTACAAGTTAAGTTAATGTCGACCTGATGTATGTTTATGGCACCCGAAATCAGCGTCGCTGCCTGGGCTGTCCATTGTATTATGCTGTTGCAATTCAATAAAAGATTTAAAAAAAATATATATATATATATAGTACTGTTGCAATTCAATTATATATATATATATATATATATATATATATATATATATATATATATATATAAAAAAAAATATATATATATATATATATATATATATATATATATATATATATATATAAAACCGTATGTACTAGTACAATTGACAATCATAACAGGTCATGTGTTGTAGTTTCACAGGATGAAATAGAAGATTAATACATGCATGACCTGAATCAAATGTAATCATGAATATGCAAAGGAACTCAAAGGTATTATTCTGCACTTTTATGATGGCCGCTAGTCAGATATTACATTACACTATGTCACACGGAGCTCTTTCAGTACCGGCGCCAGGCGCCCATGCACCACACTACACACAAACACCTGATACCATACATATCATTTATGTTGAGTTACTGCTAATTACCAGCTAACTAACTCTGTGGGTGCACACACGAGTTGTTTGTAGCAATAGTTTCATAACAAAAGTACCTCATAGTTAAATGATCACACACATGGGTTTCAGTACAATCTTTAATAACTTATCTTAGCGTGGTGAGTGGGAGCCACATTTGTTTGCTTCTGTTCTCTCCTCAGGGATGTGATTGGCCAAGGACAAAAAAGCAGGAAAATGTATAGACCCATAATGCGACACGGCAGCAGTGTGGTGTGGTATGGCGCGGCAACGACGTGGTGCGGCAACAGTGCAGCCACTACACACAATAACCTCTGACACTTTTAATGAAAAGTGCAATACGCAAACATTTAGTGCCAATTTTCATCATTGGAAAACAATTATTTTAAGGGCAAACAACCTCAAACATCAAACAATAGGTGCAGATATTAGAACAGGTGATGAGCACACACTCACAGTGTCATCATTTTTTTCAAAATATGCACAATAACAATGTCAGTAAGTGTAGTATAAAGTCAAGAAGTGTAACAAAGTACAAAGTCAGGAAGTGTAACATGGACATACAAGTGAAAAAACACTAAACTCCCTCATCAACAGCTTTAATGTCAGGGCTGTTCATTGCAAGTCTGGCCATAAGTCCAAAGTATGCTGGGAAAGATAATAAAAAATTATACAATTATGACACAATCCCTGCATATTTTAGCCAATAAACACAAACTGCAGTACACATGAACTTTGTCTATCACCAGTATACTGACATTGTTATTATGAAGCATGTATGATAATGTGCTATGCAGCCAAGATGGACTATAATAGTTCAAGTTTTTCATCAGCATCAATGTTGATGTTGATATTATGTTGCCTACACTGTTATTATGAACCACATTGAACATTCTGTAATTAAGCAATAAAACAAGGGTGGGAGTGTGGCTGTTCCTGGATATCCTCACAGGTGTGGTTTAGCTGCAGGCATGAAGCCGGGGGTGAGAGTAATCAATGAGTATTGCTATCTTGGCAAGGCATTCCAATCATCTCTACCAACTCAACCACAGAACAGGGTATACTGTACAGCAATCCTTAAATTAAATTTAATACCTTTTTTTTTACTACCTTTAGATTTTTACACCATCATGACAGAGTTGTAAATGTTAATCAGCGACCTTTTGTAATGTGTACACAGATTTTTAACAATGCTATACATACTAGTGTTTCAAATGAAAAACAACCAGTGAATTGCTATGACGTCGGCATCAAACTGTTGAGACCTCAGGTTTGAGACGATAATCTTGATAGGCTAAAGCCCACCATTTAAACGAACTGATGCGAATTGTAGCAGACAGACTTTCAATCAAATTAGGACACCTCATAGTCAAAAAAATACCTCTACAACCAAATTTAACACTTTTAATTGCCTTGTTCACTTAACGTTCACTTAATGCTAACATTCTAAAACCTTAGTAACATTAGGAAGCCATCTCATGTGAACGGCTAGGCAATTGCTAGGCAAACAATTTTGTTAGCTGTGGCAAATCATGTTGAATGCTGACACGCGAAACTTTCCTTTCCCAAAAACAAAAAAATGCCTTTTTCCAACTATACAAGTAAATAATCTAAACACTTTCAAGAGGAGAAATGTTTACTCACTGATACCTGCCGATTTCATTTTTTTTCAACCTAGCATGGTAGCTACACATTGACTAACCTGGCTAGTACCATACCAGTGTTGGGGAGTAACGGATTACATGTACCGGCGTTATGTAATCAGAGTACAAATCATGAGTAACTGTAATCCGTTACAGTTACTGTTTTAATAAGTGGAAATCGGATTACAGTTACTTTGTTGAAATAAATGGATTACACGGCGGTACTTCCCTTTTCACATTTTAGGCTATAGAGGGCTACCGCATGACGTCACCGCGCCGCGGGAAAAACAGTGATAGCCGCGGCCGCCGAAAACCCAAACAGAAATAGAACGCAAGCAAGAGCGGTTAACGTTGGCAGCGTCAGTCAGTCACAATCACACAATGGAAGAGGACGAGGAGCCCAAACCAACCCACCATGAGGAGCAAGAGCAGAGCCACCTCACGGGCAAGAACACGTTTTTCTCCTGGAAATTAAGGCACCACTTTATATTTAAAGGACACAAAGATGAGCGGAATCTGGCCGTGCAGTGTAAACTCTGCTTGCCAGCAACCAAGCTGCTGTCCACATCCAGAGACTCTACATCTAACCTGAGCAAACATCTAACAGTAAGTTTTAAAAATCAAACGTTAGCCTACTGCAACTAGATTGTTTTAGTTGTGTGTATCTGGTAATGTAGGTTGTGTGCCACTTCAGGAACATAATAGTAGCCTATTTGCGTGATTTTAACATTAGCATGGCTACTCCATAAAGCAAATCTTGCTAGCTGGCGTTAGCAAACAATCGTCCGTTTTTGTCATGTGCTTGCTTTTTATGAAACCAAACTAGGTGGGTCTTATCGAGTATTAGGCCAAAAAAAAAAGTGTGTTTCCGGTAACATGAAATACTAAAATAAGGTCGGTAGGTAGGAAAGTTTTTTTTTTCTTAATTTTTTTTTTATTTTGTTCGAAAAAATTAACACAAGTAAACATCTTACAAAATAGTATTCTGGCACAGAATCCTTTATACCACACATCATCATAAAATAAGTGTGTTAAATCTTTAAACGAATAAAAAAATATCACGAGAGTTTGAGTTATGATCTACGGAAGCGATATTTCATGATATTTTCATGTAATAACGTGAAAACACCTTATCAAGAAATAACGTGAAAATAATGTCCTAGGCTAAGCTACTTCCATTAAAAGCAGACGGCCTAGCCTAGCCTACTGTAGAACTTGGGTCGAGCAAAAACACCGAGCAAAAACATGGCTTAATCCTGAATGACTCCTATTTGTATAAATAGGGGACTACATAGTGTCACGCCCAGCGTGGCCATGCTGGGGGTGCGCACTGCCCCTTTTGAATAGTAAACTTGAACTTGGCCGTTTCTCTCCCTCCAGTCTGAAGGGGGAGCTGTCTAGTACTGCAACACCTGTGCTAGACAAGGCCAGGAAGTTCAAATACGGGCCCAAAATTGGCATTCGAGAGCTGGCTGCTGGCTTTGGGGTTTGGTTGTGTTTGTTGTCCTGCTATGTGGAGGCCCTGCACGGGCCGACGGGAGCAGGTTTTTTTCTTTTATTCTTTTTTATTTATCCCTAGAATTTATATATTAATAAAGTACGGGTTAACCTGAACAAACGGTGTGGTCTCCTTTTATGTTGTGCCTGCTTTGAGCTAAGTGGTCATGACAATAGGCGGCAAAATGTAGTGTTTTTCCCTGTCATGGAAGTGCACTTGTATACTGAAAAGGAAGCAATTTGCATTACAGCCTTGAATGAGGATTCAAAATGGCAGCTCGGCTCAGTTTTCCTTCCTCCTTCAGTATACAAGTGCACTTCCATGTTTATGCAGGAGGGCTGATAGAAGTGGCGAAACATTTTACTTTTTATCGTTTCTTTCACAACTTGAATGCGTTGAAACAAAAAATTATGACAAACTAACACCACTTACACTAAAATATCAAGGGAAATTTGTAATAAAAACTTTACGGTCGGCAATTTCGACGCAGAAATTCTCGATCGGTCGGGTTACTGGAAACACACTATTTTTTTTTATTTGGCCTTAGTAATATAACAGGACTTAGCTAAGTTCAAACATTATGTTGCCTTGTGGAACCAAAATTCTGATGGACTCCGCTTTAGTCCTCTCATATTTAGTCCTTTCATATTCAACTAGCAAGTTGTCCCGATATGCTACTAGCCTATAATGTCACGAGTGGTCATTTTGGAATATTGCACTCATTTAGTACAGGTCTGCCCTTGTCGAATCTACTTGTTGTTGATAATGATGATGATGATGATGATAAGAATGTTCTTTAAAGAGATTGACAAAACGATTCTCTAGCCTTTGTGTAGGCTATTTGTGGTTAACATTAGCAAATAACATACATGGTATGGTTTATGGTATGTGGTTAACATTAGCTAGCAATATACTTTTAGTTTAGATATAGAATTATTTCCCTTGTGTGTATTTGGAATTACAGTGTTGGTTAATGTAGTACACTCCAAGTATGTTAATTTGTTCTGAAAAGAATGCCAACTGGACATGATTAAAGGCAGCTGTGATCTCATATAGAAAGCATGTCACTATCAATAATGATTTTTTTGTTTGTTTTTTGTCTTTTTTTCCCTTAGAGGGTTCATCCCAGAGCCATGCACAGTCTGCACAGTCTACCCAAGGCAAACATGGATCATGTTGGTGGAGAAAGTAGCAGAGAGACCCCTCCTCCTCTCAAACAAGCCATACTTACCACTCCAGCCATCACACAAAGGAAAGTGAATTCATTAGTTTTTGATTACATAATTAATGAAGTTCAGCCCTTTTCTGCTGTTGAGAATACCACCTTCCGCCAGTTGGTTGAAGGCTTAAGTGGGGGAAGGACCCCAGTATGCAGAAAAACACTAATGCTACAAATTGAGAAAAGCTTTGAAAAAAATGAAAGAAAATCAAACCAGAATCCTTGAAAATCCTGAATATGTGTGCACCACCGCAGACATATGGACTGCTAATCACCGTAGCGTTATAGGTATCACGTGCCACTGGATTGAGTCCGATAGCTTGGATCGCAAGTCTGCTGCACTGGCATGTGCGAGAATCAGAGGCCGTCACACCTTTGACGTCATTGCTGCCAAAATCAGTCAAGTTCATGCAGAGTTCCATATTCAAGGCAAGGTCACTGCCACAGTGACTGACAATGGGAGTAATTTTGTCAAAGCTTTCAGCGAATATGGAGATTCAGAGACAGAAGATGATGCAGAAGAAAATGATGAGGTGCAGTTTGCCGATGTCAATACAGCACTCGATGAAGACCAAGAGAATGATGAGCTTAACTTCTTCTTGCCACCACACCATCGATGTGCTGCACACACTTTAAATGTCATTGCCACAACTGACATTGAAAAAGCTGCTTCTCAGGGGCTTTCCAGAAAGTTGTACAGGAGTGCAATGGCAAAATGTGCTGCCATCTGGAACAAGTCCCATCACTCATCAGGTGCTGCTGACATCATTGAAGAAGTCGCCCAAGTGAGATGCGTTGTTCCTTGCGTGACTAGGTGGAGTTCGGAGTATAATGCAATTGAGAAACTAATGAGCCTTCCTGAAAATCAGCTCAATGAAATTTGTGACCAACTGAAGGTGGCAAAACTTCATCCTCAAGAAACATTGTTTCTCAAAGAGTACACAAAAATCCTAAAACCACTTGCCCACTCAATCAACCTGCTCCAGGGGGAAAAGAACTGTTATTTTGGGTATGTGATCCCCACCCTTCTGAGTTTGAAAGCCAAGTTATCTGAGAAGGTGGCACAAGTGCAATTCTCATCCCATATACTCTTAGGAGTCATCAAAGCTATTGACACTCGATTTGCAGCTGTATTGGTCTCTCACGAGGCAAGGATGGCAGCATCAACCATCCCCAAATTCCGACTCTGGTGGCTTGCTGATGATGAGAGAGAGTCCATGAAAAGAACAATGGTCCAGGAGGCTCGTCTCCTCAACACAGATCCAACCAACACAGAACCAACCAGCGCCACTGGACATGCTTCAATGGGAAATGAGCCAGAAGACGATGACACTTTTTTCTGTTTTCAGAGTGCACAGGAGACCAGTTCTACAGCAGAGGAAGAAGTGCAACGGTACCTTCAGGATCCAGATAAGACATTGGCCTCATTAAAAACATACCCAACAATCAGAGCTCTCTTCTTAAAGTATAATACCACTCTGCCATCAAGTGCTCCTGTTGAATGGCTGTTTAGCCATGGAGGACTTGTTTTCAGCCCTCACCGAAACCGCATGACAGACAAGCACTTTGAACAGGTGCTCTTGCTGCGCTACAACCGCCTTTACTGGACTCTAGACTAAGCGAGACAGATTTAAGTAGGTTGCTGAAAAGCAAGCTGAAAATATTGCGGTTTTGCAAACAGATAAAAGGAAAATATATGTCATATTTGTTTAAAATGTACATCTGGTGACGAGGTTTGTGGCAAACAGCGTTTTTGTCGGTGTCACAAAGTTTGACGGACATTTAGTCCTTTGAAATTATTGGTGGATGAATACGACTGACTGTAATTCAAATATTTCACTTTTGATAATTGTTTTATAAAAGCTATTTTTTTGTCCTTATAGGGAAAGGGAAATTGAAAATCCATGTTTTATTACTTTTTTTATTGCTACTTTATTTTAACTGTAGTCATAGTGATAGAAAGTGTTGGTAACCATAGCTGTAAATACTTTTCAATGGCATTTGTTTGCCTAATTTCAGTACAAAGTACCACCACTTCAGTTTTGGAAATAAAAATGTGGAAAAGGGCATTTTTGTCATTGTCACTTCAAGTTTAATAGGATGTTTAATAGGATATTTAATAAGATCAGTTTAGTCATTAAAAGAATACTGACAGTAAATGGAAAAACAAGTTTCATTTTTGATAATTGTTTTATAAAAACACTATGTCTATCTAATACTCTTCCACTTTCAAGTGTTGGAACTAAAGAAATCGTTAAGGAAAAATTGGGCTTTATTATTGTCTTTCAACAAATGAAACATATGAAACCTTTTGTTGCACACCCCACATTTTGTTAATGCACAAAACAATATCACTATTGGTGGGTATAAATAGATTCCTGAGGGTCTAAGGTTTCAAACAGTATATGTTTGCCATATATATTTTGATGGAAATTCTAAAACATTGAAATAATTATCCGCCACCTCCACCATCCCCTCCGTAACATACCCTCTTCTGCAAACAAATGGCATACAGTAAATGCAGATTCTAAAGAATTAGGAGGAATGAGCAGATACGCAGCAGTGAAATGCAGAATTGGAGTGACCAGTGTGGAAGGAGGAAGGGGAAGATCATCTTTAAAATTGGCAGGTATGTTAAATTTTATTGCAGTATCTGGGCCTGAATTAGGTTGCACAGAACCAGAGATCAAGAGCAATATAATGATTAGACACCTCTGCTGAGGTGATTTAGTGGGGTATTCTCTCTATGTATTTCTGCTGTAAAATCCTGAAGACAATTTAGAGAGATGACAAAGTTATATTGAAGAGCCATGACACTGATCAGACAGGCCAAGCCTATAGAGGTATTTCACTCACGTGACCAAGTCATGTGACGCTCCCATTTTGGACGGCACGGCTCGAATCAGTTTGAATGCGAGGAAGGCGACAAACGAAAAACATAAAAGAAAAAGGAGCGAAATGCAGAAAACACCTTCACTATCCAGCGACGTAGGGCATTTACAGGGCGAGCAGAGGGAGAGGTATTTGCAAAAATTGAGGTTAGCAGGCTTAGAGAACGACGTTTACCTGCTTCCACCAGGATTGTTCACTGACAGCTAAGATTTGTTCACATTTTCATTTACTTTCGGTCCTCAGGATAAACAAAATGTTATTAAATGTCATTGAAATAACTTCTTAGTCTGTTGAGACATGGCCCGTTATAAGTTTTTCCTTTACTGTATTTACTAGTTTACTGAGCGCGCTCCAGGGCTGGCTGGCTGGCGCTAGCTAGCTAGCGCTCTGGGGCTGGCTGGCTGGCTGGCTGGTGCTAGCTGGCTGGCTGGCTGGTGCTAGCTAGCGCTCCGGGGCGGGCTGGCTGGCTGGCGCTAGCTAGCTAGCGCTCTGGGGCTGGCTGGCTGGCTGGTGCTAGCTAGCTAGCATTCCAGGGCTGGCTGGCTGGCTGGCGCTAGCTAGCTAGCTAGCGCTCCGGGGCTGGATGGCTGGTGCTAGCTAGCTAGCTAGCTAGCACTCCGGGGCTGGCTGGCTGGCTGGTGCTAGCTAGCTAGCTAGTGCTCCGGGGCTGGCTGGCTGGCGCTAGCTAGCTAGCTAGCGCTCCGGGGCTGGCTGGCTGGCTGGCTGGCGCTAGCTAGTGCTCCAGGGCTGGCTGGCGCTAGCTAGCTAACTAGTGCTCCGGGGCTGGCTGGCACTAGCTAGCTAGCGCTCCAGGGCTGGCTGGCGCTAGCTAGTGCTCCGGGGCTGGCTGGTGCTAGCTAGCTAGCGCTCCGGGGCTGGCTGGCTGGCGCTAGCTAGCTAGCGCTCCGGGGCTGGCTGGCTGGCGCTAGCTAGCTAGCGCTCCGGAGATGGCTGGCTGGCGCTAGCTAGCGCTCCAGGGCTGGCTGGCTGGCTGGCGCTAGCTAGCTAGCGCTCCGGGGCTGGCTGGCTGGCTGGCGCTAGCTAGCTAGCGCTCCAGGGCTGGCTGGCTGGCTGGCTCAGTAAACTAGTAAATCCAGTAAAGGAAAAACTTGAGACTGAAAGGTTTTAACAGTCATCCAAATGACTGAACGTAAACATTGCTACAGTAACATACCAGCTACTGTTGTTGACATTAGCTAGCTTGCCGTCCAAAATGGCAGACACCAGGGCGTCACGTGACCCTGTGATGTCAGGTGAAATACCTCAATAGTGTCAAAGGAAGATAACAGATGTGGGGGCGACAGGTTGATCCCTGACGCACAGCCAAACGTGCACATTCCCCTGCATGTTGCATCCAGGTTGAATAGCAAGGGATGGGAGTTGTCAGCCTCATGGAGATTTTCTCCAGAACCACACAAGAATCACAATACAGCAAGCAGCCACAACATTTTAAGTTAAGCCTCACTCACAACCCACCGTAAGTGTTTTGGACATGCACGGGTCGCAGAGTTTGGTAGCTCGCAGCCGTGCCGCAGGGTCGCGGTGAATCTGAGGGAAAGTTAGGGTGACTTGCATTTTACCACTTTCCTGCACTACGAGTATGGGCCACACTTGTCAAGCATGTGTGACGCATGCGATTGTAACATGCTAATCACTCATAACTTGCATGTGACGCAAGCCAGGAGTGGGTATAAAACCATCGTGTCTGTAGCATTCTCATCTGTCTTTCGACTGAACAACATTGGATATTTTGTGGAAAAAATGTAAAAATTTTCAGTTTAAAGTTTAGAAAATGGGACCCAAGAAGAAGCAAGCAAAAGTGAAGTAACCCAGCCTGAAACAGCAGAGGGGGAGGAGGAAGAATTTGATGATGATAATAGCAGCACCGGCAAGCCCTGCACGGACAGCGAGAAGTATGCCTTCAAGCCGGCAGAAGGCACAGCACCTCGCCAGAGGGATTTTCACAGGTAAATACACATGCTTAAAACATTCATTTCAGTATCTATATGCTGATGTAATAAATATTACTGTGGCAGTGGGGGCATGGTCAAGCATCAGTCTGTGACCGGAGGGCGGAGTCAGGGAAGGTAAGTGGCAGAATCACTACACCTGAGGTGAATTAACCTGTTTGTGTGTCTTCCCAGGAGCCGCGCCCTATTTAAGGAAGAGAGCGAGAGCAGAGCGGGCTCTCTCCCGACCAGAACATGTGTGTATGTGTATATAGAAATATATGAATAAACGTGTGGAAGCAGAAAAGCTGTCAATAAAAGCGTGATCGAGAACTCAGTACTGGCCTGCCGTGCTTCTGTGCTCCACCCACATAGAACGCTTGTTACAATTACATATGCTCATTTTCATGTATGTTTCAGCTAACGACACCCAGAAGTGAGGACACTGCAATCCCACCTTCTTGATATCAAACAGCTGTTTTGATAACTTTCAGTCAGGATTTCATGCCAACCATAGCACTGAAACAGCGCTGATTAAAGTTATAAATGACATGCGTCTTAATACTGATGCAGGCAAAACATCGGTCCTGGTGTTACTGGACCTCAGTGCAGCATTTGATACTGTCGATCACAACATACTGCTATATCGACTTGAACACTGGGTTGGGCTGACTGGTAAAGTTATCAACTGGTTAAAATCATACTTAAAAGATAGAAGCTTCTTTGTTACCATGGGAAATTGTACCTCAACATCAATGTCCTTGACCTGTGGTGTCCCCCAGGGGTCGATTCTTGGACCATTACTATTCAACCTTTATATGCTCCCACTTGGACAAATTATCAAGAACAACTCAATTTTGTATCACTGCTATGCAGATGACACCCAAATTTATTTTGCTCTATCACCTAATGATTATGCCCCACTTGAATGTCTCTACCAGTGTATCGACCAAATCAATGACTGGATGTCACAAAATTTTCTTCAGCTGAACACAGATAAAACAGAAGTAATTCTATTTGGGAAAAAAGATGAAAGACTCAGGATTACCACTATTCTTGACACAAAGGGGATTAAAACAAAAGATATGGTTAAAAATCTTGGTGTTTTCATTGACAGCGAGCTAAACTTTGACAGTCACATGAAAGCAATCACTAAAACGGCATTTTATCACCTAAAAAACATTTCCAAACTAAGAGGACTTATGTCAAAAAATGATCTAGAAAAACTTATACATGCCTTCATCTCTAGTAGGGTTGATTACTGCAATGGCCTTTTCACAGGCCTGCCAAAAAAGACCATCAAACAACTTCAGGTGATTCAAAATGCAGCGGCTAGGGTTCTCACATAAAGAAAAAGAACAGAGCACATTACTCCAATTCTAAGGTCCCTTCACTGGCTTCCAGTAAGCTACAGAATTGACTTTAAAGCATTGCTGCTGGTGTACAAATCCCTAAATGGTACAGGGCCCAATTACCTCTCTGATATGTTGCAGCAGCCTAACCCAATCAGATCTACCAGATCGCAGCAGCAAAATTTACTGGTAAAACCTGTTGTTAAAACAAAGTGTGGTGAAGCAGCTTTTAGCTACTATGCAGTACAGCTATGGAACCAACTCCCAGAGGACATCAAAAATGCTCCTGCTGTTGGCAGCTTCAAATCTAGACTAAAGACCAAGCTGTTCTCAGATGCTTTCTGCTAACTGATTAATATTGTCATCTTTACATGTTTTTAACTTTCATAACTTTTACAGTCTCTGCATGTTTTAAACTTTAGCCTTTTTAACTTTTATTCTATTTTATTCTGCTGTTTTTTTACTGAACTTTTACTTCATTTTATTATTTTATTTCTACTATTGTTTAATTCCTATTATTTTTCTTCCCCATTTATTTTATGTAATTTTATTTTCTATTGTTTACTGTTTTGCTTTTACTTGTGTAAAACACATTGAACTGCCACTGTGTATGAAATGTGCTATATAAATAAACTTGCCTTGCCTTGCCATCATCGCTGTCAGGCCATTATGCCACGCTCAGTGATCAGGACAATGACATCCTGGCACCCCGTCCCACCACTCAGCAGGAGTAGGAGCAGGACAGTAGCTCAGAGTCAAGGTGTGTTTCAGTGCTCAAACTGTTGGGCTATTTATTTGGGATTTTTTACAATGTAATAAAATGCGTTATTCCCTTATAATTATGTTTTATTATTTGACATTTGCATGGTAAATTAACATATACTCAAATAAAAACAGCAAATGAGATGGTCTTCTTCCCTTCTACAATGCTACACACTACATGATCAGTTCCTTGGTTCCTCCCCAATATATATACCCAGAGTCTTGCCCCTCGTGTCACGTGCGGGTCACATGCGCTGCGTGCAGGTCGCGTGTGCTGTGTGCAGGTCGCGTGTGCTGCGTGCACACCACGCATAGGGGTAGAAAGTGAGATGTATTCTGTCTTGCGGGGCACACAAATAACAAGTGTGGAATACATGTGTAATACTTCTGAGGCACGTCACTCATACAATGACCGTGCGTCACTCATGCATCTTACTGTCATCACAAAAAGCCCCTACTAGCCATGCTGCTGACTTGGTTCAGGCGTAAAAAAGGAGTATGGGTTCTGTACATAATGTATGTGTTCTTGATTTGTCGCAAGACCTGCAGAATTTGCATGCGCAGGACCAAAAGTCTCCCCATGGCAGTCTGCGACCTTCTATGGCACTGAACACACGCAAGTGTCGTGCAAGTCTCAAGCACGGTTTTGCTAATTTTTTTTACTGTAGACCACCCGTAGCAGCCTGTATGTTGAGTTGTGAGTGAAGCTTTAGATTAGTGATGCTTAGCAATGAAGGCTGAAGCTGTAGCCGATAGTGAAAGCTGAAGCTGTAGCCGATGGTGAAGGCCAAGACTATAGTGGTGGTGGTTAGCAGTGAAGACTGAAGCTGTAGTTGGTTGTAATTAGCAATGAAGGCCAAAGCTATATAGTTTTTGGTGAAAGCTGAAGCTATAACTGATATCAGCAAGAGCAATAGCTACCAGTAACACAAAAGGCCTGCTTTACAGTTTCAGAAATCGTCACCAGATTTCCACTCACCCACCAACACAGCATGGTTGACCCAAGCCAATTCTAATTATAATTACTGTCTCTGCAGATGGTGGCTATTCCCTGAGACTGAGTCCAAGTAAGCTGGCTCAAACAGTACAGACCATGAGCAGCACAAGCAATTCAGAGTAAAAAAAAAAATATATATCCCAGGAAATCAGATATAAACTTCGACAAAATGGGTTTATATTCCATTCCATGAACTCCAGACTCAATTAAAGATACTTTAAAAGTGAATAATCAAAAGATTTAAAAAAATCAAAACCAACAACAACAAAAAAAACATCAAACAATGACCAAAAATGTAGGACAAGACAAAATTGCTGCCATCTTGGAGGAACGAAACCGTCAGAGGAAGTAAGGAAAATGAGACTCTTAACTCAGACATTCAAGTGTTTACTGAATGATTAATTAATGAAAGATTAATTAAGTATTACAAATACCTAGGTCCTGCTAGGGCATATGATACTCCCCCACCCCCAACTCTAGGATCAAAGACACTGTTTAAATCCATAAAGAATTACATAAATTGTGTATGTATAACAGTAAATATATATCTCCAGTACAAATCACATTTATATATTATCTGTACCAAGATACAGTATACAGTATTTCATGTCAAACTTTGATTTATTTTGAATGAAACAAAAAACAACAAACAAACAAGCAGGAAAAAGGTAAATTGGGAGCATCAGATGAAATGTTCCCTCTTTTCTGTATTTTATGTTTAGCTGAAGCAGGCACTTTATTGTTGGTGACAACTGATTGGGAAAACTGGCAAAGCGTTACAGTTGTGTTGCTATTAAATCTAAGGAATTGGTCTGAGTCAGTGCCACATCCATGCAATGAGGGTTAATGTTTAGAACCTTAGAGGGATCTGTCTCTTGAAATCTTTAACCATCTAATGTGACACATTTTGGTATGTCTCATGTTGCCATCCTTTATACATTTTAATTTTATTTCTCTTTTCAAGTTCCAGCATGAAGTTGTATTCAGCACCCCCTCTGTGTTCGGTTGAGTTCATACTTTGACGATATGCTTTATCATAGTAATGGTACCATCTTCCATCAGTCCTTGCCCCAAATCCAAAGACATTCACCTGTGACAGAAAAAGACAATTATTGATTTAAAACCCATGACTTCAAAACATACTAAAGAGGGTGGCATGGTGGTGCAGCAGTTAGTATTGCTGCCTCACAGCTCCATTGTCCCAGCTTTGATTCTGAGCTCAGGTTACTGTCTGTTTGGACTTCCTGGCCAGGTTCTCTCCTGTGCAATGTCCATTACTAGTGCATCTCAAACAAACAATTAAAATATCATGAAAAAGTTCTTTTTTCCATAATTTAATTGAAAAAGATAAACTTTCATATATTCTATATTCATTACACAAAGTGAAATATTTCAAGCTTTTTTGTTTTAATTTTGATGATTATGGCTTATAACTAATTAAAATCAGAAATTCAGTGTCTCAAATTATTAGAATATTTCCGAAATTCAATCAAAAAAGATTTTCCAACACAGAAATATCCAACTTCTGAAAAATATGTTCACTTTCACAGTCAGTACTTGACTGGGGCTCCTTTACCATGAATTACTGCATCAGTGCAGTGTGGCATGGAGGTGATCAACCTGTGGCACTGCTGAGGTGTTATTGAAGCCCAGTTTGCTTTGATCATGGCCTTCAGCTCATCTGTGTTTTGGGGTCGGGTGTTTCTCATCTTCCTCTTGATAATAGCCCAGAGATTCTCTCTGGGGTTCGTCAGGCGAGTTGGCTGGCCAATAAAGCACAGTAATATCATGGTCAGCAAACTATTTGGTAGAAGTTTTGGCACTGTGGGCAGATGCTAAGCCCTGCTGGAAAAGGAAATCAGCATCTCCATAAAGCTTGTCAGCATGAACCATGAAGTGCTCTAAAATCTCCTGGTAGATGGCTGTGTTGACTTTGGCCTTGAGGAAACCCAGTGGACCAGCACCAGCAGATGATACGGGACCCCAAATCATCACAGACTGTGGAAACTTCACAATGGACTTCAAAAACATTGGATCCTGTACCTCTCCACTCTTCCTCCAGACTCTGGGACCTTGACTGACAATGAAATTTAAATTTTACTTTCATCTGAAAAGAGGACTTTGGACCACTGAGCAACAGTCTGGTTCTTTCTCTACTTAGCTCAGGAAAGATGTTTCTGACATTGTCTCTGGTTCAGGAGTGGCTTGATATTAGAAATGTGACAATTGTAGCCCCTTTCCTGAAGAAGTCTGTGTGTGGTGGCTCTTGATGCACTGATATCAGCCTCAGTCCACTCCTTGTGAAGATCTCCAAAGTTCTTGAATTGACTTTTCTTGACAATCCTCTCCAGGCTGTGGCCATTCCTGTTGCTTGTGCACCTTTTCCAACCAGCCTTTCCAGCAATGACCTTCTGTGGCTTACCCTCTTTGTGGAGAGTGTTGATGATTGTCTTCTGGACAACTGTCAAATCAGCAGTCCTCCTAATGATTGCGGTTGTGTGGACTGAACAAGATCAAGAGATGCCTGGTATTTCTTGTGTTTTACTCAAATTTGAAATGAAATACTCATATTTAGAGATTTTTAATCTTATTTTTTGCACTGTAGAAAATAATTATCAAAAATTAAAATAGAAAAAAAGATTGAAACATTTTAAATTTGTGCAATTGTGCAATGAGTCTAGTATATATTAAAAGTTCATCTCATCTCATCTCATCTTCTTCCACTTTATCCGGGACCGGGTCGCGGAGGCAACAGTCTAAGCAGGGAAGCCCAAACTTCCCTTTCCCCAGACACCTCGGCCAGCTCCTCGGGAAGAACACCGAGGCGTTCCCAGGCCAGCCGAGAGACATAGTCCCTCCAGCATGTCCTGGCTCTTCCCCGGGGCCTCCTCCCGGGGGGACATGCCTGGAACACCTCCCCAGGGAGGCGTCCAGGAGGCATCCAAAAAAGATGCCCGAGCCACCTCAGCTGATTCCTCTCGATGTGGAGCAGCAGCGGCTCTACTCCGAGATCCTCCCAAGTGACTGTGCTTCTCACCCTATCTCTAAGGGAGCACCCAGCCACCCTGCGAAGGAAACTCATTTCAGCCGCTTGTATCCACGATCTTGTTCTTTCGGCCATTACCCAAAGCTCATGACCATAGGTGAGAGTCAGAACGTAGATCGACCGGTAAATTGAAAGCTTCGCCTTTTGGCTCAGCTCCTTCTTCACCACGACGGACCGGTAAAGCGACCGCATCACTGCGGAGGCTGCACCGATCCGCCTGTCGATCTCACGGTCCATCCTTCCCTCACTCGTGAACAAGATCCCAAGATACTTAAACTCCTCCACTTGAGGCAGAACTTCTCCACCAACCTGGAGAGGGCAAGCCACCCTTTTCCGGTCGAGAACCATGGCCTCAGACTTGGAGGTGCTGATTCTCATCCCAGCCGCTTCACACTCGACTGCAAACCGCCCCAGTGCATGCTGAAGGTCCTGGTTTGAAGAAGCCAACAGGACAACATCATCCGCAAAAAGCAGAGATGAAATCCTGTGGTTCCCAAACAGGATTCCTTCTGGCCCCTGGCTGCACCTAGAAATTCTGTCCATAAAAATTATGAACAGAACCGGTGACAAAGGGCAGCCCTGCCGGAGTCCAACATGCACTGGGAACAGGTCTGACTTACTGCCGGCAATGCGAACCAGACTCCTGCTCCGTTCGTACAGGGACCGGACAGCCCTTAGCAAAGAGCCCCAAACCCCATACTCCCGAAGCACCCCCCACAGAATACTATGGGGGACACGGTTGAATGCCTTCTCCAGATCCACAAAGCACATGTGGACTGGTTGGGCAAACTCCCATGAACCCTCGAGCACCCTATGAAGGGTATAGAGCTGGTCCAGTGTTCCGCAACCAGGACGAAAACCGCATTGTTCCTCCTGGATCCGAGGTTCGACTATTGGTCAAATTCTCCTCTCTAGTACCCTGGAGTAAACCTTCCCTGGGAGGCTGAGAAGTGTGATTCCCCTATAATTGGAGCACACTCTCCGGTCCCCTTTCTTAAAAAGAGGGACCACCACCCCAGTCTGCCACTCCAGAGGCACTGTCCCTGACCGCCACACTATGTTGCAGAGGTGTGTCAACCAAGACAGCCCCACAACATCCAGAGACTTGAGATACTCAGGGCGGATCTCATCCACCCCCGGTGCCTTGCCACCGAGGAGCTTGCAAACCACCTCAGTGACTTCGGCTTGGGTAATGGACGAGTCCACCTCTGAGTCATCAGCCTCAGTCTCCTCAGTGGAAGACATGACGGTGGAATTGAGGAGATCCTCAAAGTATTCCTTCCACCACCCAACAATGTCCCCAGTCGAGGTCAACAGCTCCCCACCCGCACTGTAAACAGTGTTGGCAGAGTACTGCTTCCCCCTCCTAAGGCACCGGACGGTTTGCCAGAATTTCTTCGAGGCCGACTGATAGTCCTTCTCCATGGCCTCCCCGAACTCCTCCCAGTTCCAAGTTTTTGCCTCAGCAACTGCCCGAGCTGCAGCACGCCTGGCCTGCCAATACCCGTCAGCTGCCTCAGGAGTCCTGGAGGTTAACATGGCCTGATGGGACTCCTTCTTCAGCTTGACGGCATCCCTTACTTCTGGTGTCCACCACCAGGTTCGGGGATTGCCACCACGACAGGCACCGGAGACCTTGCGGCCACAGCTCTGAACAGCTGCGTCCACAATGGAGGTAGAGAACATGGTCCACTCAGACTCAATGTCCCCCGCCTCCCTCAGAAGCTGGGAAAAGCTCTCCCAGAGGTGGGAGTTAAAGACCTCCCCAACAGAGTGCTCGGCCAGACGTTCCCAGCAGACCCTCACCATACGTTTGGGCCTGCCAGGTCTGTCCAGCTTCCTCCTCCGCCAGCGGATCCAACTCACCACCAGGTGGTGATCAGTTGACAGCTCAGCCCCTCTCTTCACCCGAGTGTCCAAGACATAGGGCC
This sequence comes from Neoarius graeffei, assembly GCF_027579695.1. Taxonomy (NCBI): domain Eukaryota; kingdom Metazoa; phylum Chordata; class Actinopteri; order Siluriformes; family Ariidae; genus Neoarius; species Neoarius graeffei. The sequence goes on along the minus strand of NC_083570.1, from coordinate 114,409,189 downwards.
GGAGATCAGATGAAACAACTACAAAGTCTATCATCGACCCCCGACCTAAGGTGTCCTGTTGCCACGTGCACTTATGGACACCCCTATGCTCGAACATGGTGTTCATTATGGACAAACCGTGACTAGCACAGAAGTCCAATAACAAAACACCACTCGGGTTCAGATCGGGGAGGCCATTCCTCCCAACCACGCCCCTCCAGGTGTCACTGTTGTCGCCCATGTGAGCATTGAAGTCCCCCAGTAGCACAATGGAGTCCCCAGTCTGAGCACTCCTCAGTACCTCTACCAGGGACTCCAAGAAGGCCGGATACTCTATACTGCTATTTGGGCCGTAGGCACAAACAACAGCAAGAGCCCTCTCCCCAATCCAAAGGCGCAGAGAGGCGACCCTCTCATTCACTGGGGTAAACTCCAACACATGGCGGCTGAGCTGGGGAGCTATAAGCAAGCCCACACCAGCCCGCCGCTGCTCTCCACGGGCAACTCCAGAGAAGTGGAGAGTCCAGCCCCTCTCGAGGAGCTGGGTTCCAGAGCCCAAGCTGTGCGTGGAGGTGAGCCCGACTATCTCTAGCCGGTACCATTAAAAGTTCACTTTTTAAATAACTGATGGAAAATATTGAACTTTATGAGATTCTAATTGTTTGAGATGTACTAGTCAAGATTCCACTCAATTCTGTGGTTTACTCTGATAGGCCCCTTAAATAATACTTTATGAAGCACATTTTGCTTGTAATACCATAGTGTATTGAGGTAAAAGTCTACTGTGGCAGCGGGGGCGTGGTCAAGCGTCAGTCTGTGACTGGAGGGTGGAGTCAGGGAAGGTAAGTTGCAGAATCACTACACCTGAGGTCAATTAACCTGTGTTTGTGTGTCTTCCCCAGCAGTGGTGGCTGGTAGTCTGTCAAACAGGGTAGGCTGGTCGGTTACGATATTTCCAGATTTTAAAAGAAAAAAGAAAAAACACATCAATTTTGCCCATACTCTTGCCTCTGATCTGGCCGATTGTTGGCAGGGTCACAAACTGTGAAATAACAGGTTCTTTTGGCCCATTAGCCTACTGTCCAATATCCATGATGGTGGTGTTGGGGGGTATATTTTAACATTTTGTATTTTAAAATTGTGGCATGTTGTTTAAAAATTGATCATTATTGAAAGCAGCTCTTTGTCAGGAACCTCAGCAGTAACAGCAGAGTCTTCCGGAAACCACTGACCTTGGGGAGCCAAACATAGAGCTGGGTGCCACACATTTCATTCAATGACACTTTCCCTATATTTTACTTATTTTGACTGAGAAATGTTTTATTGACAATTTTGATAACCCTTCACTTTTAATCCAGGCCTGTAGTGTGAAATGTTCTCGGCTGTGTTTTTGTTTAAAAATGTTTTCCAAATTGTTGCAGTGTTTAATTCATATCCAGAAAAATATATATTCCAATATAATAATAATAATAATAATAATAATAATAATAATAATAATAATAATAATAATAATAAGTTCAACTTATATAGCGCCTTTCAAGAAACCCAAGGGCGCTTTACAATTATAGACAAAGAAAAAAAATAATAACAATAATAAATAAATAAATGAATAAATAATAAAAAATAAAAAGTCCACCAAGTAGGAGTCAGGATGTAATTCCAGTGGTGTAGCAGCCACAGTACCACCAAAAGGCACATGAAAACGAGTCCCACATCTCCAGCATAGCTGCCGTGATGCCGTCAGCCACATCACTCAAACACCACGCCGTGGATCCACAAAGCGAGCAGAGAAGCTCCACCACGCAGAGCGCTGGTGTGTCCCAAACCGCCTGCACAGCCACCGCGACACCACCGAGCAACATCGCTTGGAACATCACGCCAAGCATTAAAGCGCAGAGCACTGGACAACCACGAATGTTAAATGAGCAGCGAGCTCACTGCAGTCCATAGCTGGGAGCGCAGGCATCGCCCACAGCGAACCAAGACCTAGAGGGAACCGACGCCCAAAACTGGGTCCGGAGCTACACCACAACCGGCGGACAAAACACTCAAACAAACATCAAACTACACAAAGACACAGAAAAAAAAAAATAAATAAATAAAATGAAAATTGAAAAAGAAATAAAATAAAAATAAAAAACTCTGGTGAGAAGCGGCAGCCAGAATGCGCACGACGTATATATACTCAGCATAAACATTTTAAATAGATTCTATATTTTTGGTCCATCCATGACATATTACTAAAGTAGCCTATTTACTGTTGTTGATGTGGGTCACTTGCTGTTAGCCAATTCACTTTCTTGTACCAGGAGAGCTGAAAGGAACGAGTATTATTCCCTACCTTTTTCACCAAGTCAATTTGAGGCGTTGGTCTACCCTGCTCTTTAATTTTAATTTTTTCCTCAAAAGGAAGACTGGCAAATGGCTTTGCCAAAATTAAATCAGTAATGCTTGGCATCCGTGTGCAGCTTTCTTGCTAGCTGACTAGCCCCCTCAAGTTCAAGTTCAGTCACTCAAATAAATGAAATTTCTGGAACTAAGATAGCAAACTTGACAACACTATATTTACACTTTATTTACAATGAAAATATATACAAACTAAAAAAGCTGGTAGAAACCGTATGTAATGAATGAAATCGAAATGTAAGCTGATCTCTTACAATACACCACAGCACTTGCGAATCCGCATGGGACTGAACTGAAATTCACCGCTGCCTGTCTATAGTTGAAACGAGCTGTCAATCAAAGAAAATATCCGGCCGCTTTCACCAATCACCAGTCTCCTCACAGAAACTGCCATGTCCCTCCCACTGTGAGGCTCGGAGTCCGTGGGCGGGCATTTTCACAGTATTTGTCCAATAATCGTCTTGCATTTTGAGATTGACAAGCACATAGCTCCCAAATGCCATTGAAGTCCACTGAGGCTGGGAGTCCGTGGGACTCCGTGGGCGGGCATTTTCGCAGTATTTGTCCAATAACCATCTTGCATTTTGAGATTGAAAAGCGCATAGCTCACAAATGCCATTGAAGTCCACTGAGGCTGGGCTGCATCGCGCTGTCACGAGGGGGAAAAACTCACGCACACATTAGGCGAACTAGGGAAAGTTATAACGGAATGATTTCGCACTGTAGTTGGGTTGAGCACATATATTTCTATGATTCTGGATCTGAACTAGCAATGTTATAAGGTCGGCTATAACATAAGCCTAGCGCAATTCATCCTAAATGATGTTCATCATTTTTAGAGGAGGCTGAGCCTCCCTCGTTGTCTTAGAGCAATCGCCCGTGTTCCCCAGTGACCGCACCCTATATAAGGAGGGAGAGAGAGGAGGAAGGGAGCTCTCTCCCAAACCAGACGACTAATGTGTGTGTGTCTGGGTGACTGGGAGGGTGTGTGTTAAATGCTGAAAAGCTAAATGAAAGAGTTTTGACAACTCAGTTCTGGCCTGCCATACTTCTGTGCTCCACCCACCTGCTCAAAGTCTTACATCTACACTGTAGCCCATCTGGATTCTGCAATTTTATTCCACTCTTGCTTGCAAAAATGCTCAAGATCTATCAAATTGCAAGGGGATCTCCAGTGTACAGCCCTCTTCAAGTTTTTTTTTCCCCCACTGTCAGAGTACAGGCACTTACAGATGTAATTGCAGGAAGAAGCAATGAACAAACAGCTTAGAGCCAAATCGAAAAGGAGAAATCATAGTCAGTAGGTGGGCAAGGGTTGGTCGATCAGCAAATAGAGTAATGTAGACAAAACCAGGAAGAAGAAACGTGAGAAGGATAGCGAGAGTTAAAATAATGAGAGATCAGGCAGAGAATACAAAGGCCTGGTATGGACTGGAAAAGCAGAATGATACTTCGCAATGAGGCAGAGTTTGAGAGGGGCTTAAAGTGCATATTCTGGACCAATTTCTTTTTTTTTAAATCTGAAAGCATGTCCCTTTACACACTCATCCAGAAGGGTAATTTTGCACAAGGCCATCTGTATACAGGAGAAAAAAATAAAATAATATGCATCTGGAAAAATCCCAAGGGAGTCTGGAGCCAGATTAGTGATGTTAGCTGTGGAACTGCCAGCAGGCTGTGCGAGCTTTGCACGGTTTCAGTGCACAGCCTATGTAGACCAAACGCTCCCATTTCTCTCTCATTGTCCGGTCTTTTTGAAATCAATTATTAATCCCATCAAGATTGGTGTTGCTACACCCTCCTACGATACATCTGTTAACCATTTAAATAATTACGTGATAACATTGAAGAAATTTGCAGAAAACCACCAGGTCGTTTTCTCATAAACAAACCAGCGCTGACATAGGATTCAGAAGGAGGTGTCCTGCACGCGGCGTCACAAAAATCAATATTTCCCGGGAAATCCAAATGCCAAGTTTTGTCAGAGGTAGACAAATTCGCCTCAAATGGCTTGATTTCAACTGAATTTTTCTGGTATTGCGCAAGGTAAAAAATTGCACAAAATGCAAAATGTGACAGATATTTGACCAAAGTTTAATATAAAATAAGGGAATTACATTAATCTTGTTCCTGAATTTACCCGTGATATGCACTTTAAGTAGCATGGTGGTAATTGACCTAATGACAAACAGTTGAGTTCAGTACTCTGGTGACAGGGGGTGCTGTGGATCTTGGTCATTGTAGTCTTTGGTGGTCTTGTTTGTAGTTTGGTTAGCGCTGTTGGTTTCAGCACTCCTACTGACAGAACCCTCCCCGAGGAGCTATACTTTTCTTGGGACGCCCTCTGCCCTTAGGTGTGGGTTTGTCAGGATTTTGAGCATGGAACTCCTGTTTCATCAGGGGCATCCTTAGCACATACCTAGCTTCTCTTTTCAGGCCCATAGCCTTCCCAATCTACCAGATATTCAATTTGACCTTTTGTGTGTCTGGAGCCGAGCAGTCAATTTATCTGGTAGATGGGTACTCCCTCCAAACTTAATGGTTGTGGTCATTGTAGTCTTTGGTGACCATGTTTGTAGTTTGGTTACCACTGTTGGTTTCCATGCTCCTACTGACACCCATGTTTCAAATGGATTTAACTCTGGGCTCTGAATGGACCATCTTTTTCTTCTGAAGTCATTCATTCGTTTATTTTACTTGGATCAGTGTTTCGTTTTTGAAAGTATTTATGCTGAAATAGTTTGGCATTTGGAGCCATGCATGATTCCTCAATCTTGACTAGAACTCTGGTCATTGAAGAGAAGCAGCTCTGTAGCATGATGCTGCCACCACCATGCTTCACTGGAAGTATGGTGTCCTTTGGGTAAAAAGCTGCCATGCTTTTAAGCCAAAAATAGAGAGTATTTTTTAGAATTATTCCTATCAAGTTCTTCATTGATATCAGCAGACCATGATACGTGGCACATGGTGATTTGTGTGGGCTTGGATTTTAATTTTATATATTTTATGTGAGTAACGGCTTCTTTTTTGCCACACTGTTCTTTCACCCAGATATGAAGAATATGAGGGATTGTTGTACATGCAGGGAGTGACCAGTACTTGCCAGATATTCCTGCAGCTCTTTTAAAGTTGCTGTAGATGTTTTGAAAGAATTCCTCATCAATCCTTTCTTGTATTTTCAACCCATTTTGGAAGAACATTGCGTTCTTGCTAATATAACTGTGTTGCCCCATTTTCCTGACTTCATTTATACCCCACTCCTAGTCAGCACTTTTTGACAAAGCATTCTATCAATTTCCAATATGGCTTGTAAACATTTTTCTGTATTCATTTTTTTTTTTTTCTGATGAAATATAACAGAATTTGGTGTCCAGGGATCTCTCATGAAGACACTCTGGCAAATGTGCAGAACAACTATGGTAAAGTGGTGGTTTTACCTGGTCACAAATATGCAGGGCCAACATGAGTGTGAGGAAGCCAGTGGAAGGATATCTCCCATGTTCTCTTGACCAGTTCTTGTAGACATATCTCATGAACTCAGGACTCATGATCATCACCTATAACAACAACCAGGGAGGACATTGTCAAAAGAAAATGTATTGTTTTTTGATGTTTATACAATATGAATATTTTAATGCACCAGCCATTGAAACAGCACTAATCAAAGTAAATCACTGACTGCTTTAATGAATCATTTAAGAGGCATATCATCTTATCATGGAAAAATTAGTTTTCAAGTAACCCCAGGCCAGATAATTATCAGCCTGTCCCAGTATTTAATTATGCTGAGTAGCATGACATTTAGTCTGGCTTGGGTAGCTCTAAACATTTAAGGAATTAGTTGTCATTTTGTAATATGAAAAGCATTAAATGGGTTATTATTAAAGATGTTTACTCACCTTGTCTTTGTTTGCTTGTATTGTATGTTTAACATTGGTATATGTGCTAAAACAACACAACAAAAAAGTCATCATATCAAAACAAGAACCTGCTAGAGTAGCATGATGTACAGATCAGTTTCACTTCACAGCAGTTGTGTGCCCTCACCGTGTAATGTTTTTGGTGGTGAAGATACTAATGAGCCACTCCATGTCCAAAACTTTAAATGGCAACAGCACCAGATGGGTGGAGTTGTCCAAGTCCATAGCACTCTCAGGGTACATGGCTCGGTGTGTGGTTTTCAATCCAACATCCCTCTCATAGCCTTTAGTGGGACCCTGATTCATCCTATGTCATAATATAACACTTTGCCAAGGTTTTACATCTGTATGTACAAAAACTAATGGTCTTTCTGTTTATCAAAGTAGAGATAATGACAAATTTAGGTAAGCAGGTAAGTTGGTGTGTGGATGCATAAGAAGGTTGGGTTGATAGGTACTTTCTTTGGGTGGGGATGCAATTTGTAGGGTAGGTGGTTGGGTAGATCAGTGAGTGGGTTGGTAGGTAGAATAAGTAGATAGGAAAGCAGGCAAGTGGGTTGGGTAGATGGTTCAGTAGAAAGGTAAGGCAATCAGTGGGTGTGTTTTTTGGATGCATAAATAGGTAGATCATGTGGGTGGGTCCATAGGAAGGTAGGATTAGTAAGTAGGTAGGTAATCATTGTAAGTTCTTAGATCAAACAGTGCAGCCTATTTGTTGGTACCTCAAATAGTGAAGACTTCAGCAGGGACAGAAGTAATGACTGCATTCATCATAAACAGTCTTGCACTCAAGTATCAATCAATGAACAGCTGATAACTTCAGTAAAATAGACTTCATGTTAAAACTCTCATGAATTTCCTGGTGACACAATTTCACATTTTTACCATATAGGAGGCAGTTATAGAAGTGAGCTATTTATATTCAAGCTATCCATTATTACCCAGATAAGGATGGGTTCCTCTTACAGTTTCTTTCTCATGTAATTTCAAGGAGTTTTTCCTTGTCACCATAATTTCAGGCTTGCTTATTATGGATAAATTCATGAATTCATATTTTAAATTTTATATCCAGAAGTTATCTTCCTGTTAAGCCATTGTGCGACAGGTGTCTATAATTAAAAGTGCTATTCAAATGGAAGTCAATTCATGTCAACTTTATTTGTACAGCGCTTTTAACAGGCATTGTCAAAAAGCAGCTTTACAGAAAATTAAAACTTTAAACATATGAGCTAATTTTATCCCTAATAAATTTATTTATCCCTGATGAGCAAGCCTGAGGCAACAGTGCTAAGGAAACACTCTTTCACACGACATGAGGAAGAAACCTTGAGAGGAACCAAACTCAAAAGGGAGCCCATCCTCATCTGGGTGATAACAGATAGCATGATGAAAATAACTCACTTCTATAACTGCGTCCTATAAAGTCACCAAGTACAACTGTGCAACCAGGATATTCATTATAGTTTGAGCATGAAGTCTATTTTGCTAAAGTTATCAACTGTTCATATAGAGCATAAAATTGACTTGAATTGACAAGCACCTGATAATGAAGTCATGAGAATCTATTAGTTGACCATAATGGGATCCGATCAGGTTGTCCGAGTTGCCCACCACAGCGCAGGTTCTGCAGCGGTCAGGACCAGCATCATTGTAGTGCTCCTTATCAGGGAAGTGTAAGAATAGAGGCTGCACAACATCTCTGTATTTCATTTTATGGTATGGTTGTAGCTTCTGAGAAAATATAAAAGAGTGTCCTGCTTTAGTATTTGCATGGATATAGCAACCTCATTTAACCTTCTGTACTGCAGTAGAATTCGAGAACAATGCAGCATTTCACTAAGAAGAGCAAAGAAGTTCCTTTTGTCTTTTGTAAACAGAGTTATCCATCTATCTATCCATCCATCCATTATCTGTAGCTGCTTATCCTGTTCTACAGGGTTGCAGGCAAGCTGGAGCCTATCCCAGCTGATTATGGGCGAAAGGCAGGGTACACCCTGGACAAGTCACCAGGTCATCGCAGGGCTGACACAGAGACAAACAACCATTCACACCTACAGTCAATCTAGACCCACCAATTAGCCTAACCTTCATGTCTTTAGACTGTGGGGGAAACCGGAGCACCCGGAGGAAACCCATGCAGACATGGGAGAACATGCAAACTCTACACAGAAAGGCCGCTGTCGGCCGCTGGGCTCAAACCCAGGACCTTCGTGCTGTGAGGTGACAGTGCTAACCACTACACCACTGTGCCGCCCCTATTTGTGATATCATTTTGTAAATAATTACACAGCGAGTTATTTATCAAACACTACTAAACCACATAGATTATAAGAAGTCGGCTGAGAAGTTCATAATTTCACCAAGATAAATCAAAAGATTATGATTTGTTTTCTCTCTCTCTCTCACTTGGGTTTGTGTTTCATGCTGGAAGGTGTACAGTGGTGCTTGAAAGTAGTGAACCCTTTAGAATTTTCTATATTTCTGCATAAATACAATCTAAAACATCATCAGATTGTCACACAAGTCCTAAAAGTAGATAAAGAGAACCCAGTTAAGCAAATGAGGCAAAAATATTACATTGAGGAAAATGATCCAATATTACATATTTGTGAGTGGTAAAAGTATGTGAACCTTTACTTTCAATATCTGGTGTGACCCCCTTGTGCAGCAATAACTGCAACTAAATGTTTCCGGTAACTGTTGATCTGTCCTGCACACCAGCTTGGAGGAATTTTAGCCCATTCCTCTGTACAGAACAGCTTCAACTCTGGGATGTTGGTGGGTTACCTCACATGAACTGTTCACTTCAGGTCCTTCCGCAACATTTCGATTGGATTAAGGTCAGGACATTGACTTGGCCATTCCAAAACATTAACTTTATTCTTCTTTAACCATTCTTTGGTAGAATGACTTGTGTGCTTAGGGTCCTTCTCTTGCTGCATAACCCACCTTCTCTTAAGATTCAGTTCATGGACAGAGGTCCTGACATTTTCCTTTCAAATTTGCTGGTATAATTCAAAATTAATTGTTCCATCAATAATGGCAAGCCATCCTAGCCCAGATGCAGCAAACCAGGCCCAAACCATGATACTACCACCACCAACATGTTTCACAGCTGGGATAAGGTATTTATGCTGGAATGCAGTGTTTTCCTTTCTCCAAACAGAACGCTTCTCATTTAAACCAAAAAGTTCTATTTTGGTCTCATCCATCCACAAAACATTTTTCCAATAGCCTTGTGGCTTGTCCACATGATCTTTAGCAAACTACAGATGAGTAGCAATGTTCTTTTTGAAGAGCAGTGGCTTTCTCCTTGCAAACCTGCCATGCACACCATTGTTGTTCAGTGTTCTCCTGATGGTGGACTCATGAACATGAACATTAGCCAATGTGAGAGAGGCCTTCAGTTGCTTAGAAGTTACCCTGAGGTCCTTTGTGACCTCCCCGACTATTACACACCTTGCTCTTGGAGTGATCTTTGTTGGCCGACCACTCCTGGGGAGGGTAACAATGGTTTTGAATTTACTCCATTTGTACACAGTCTGTCTGACTGTGGATTGGTGGAGGCCAAACTCTTTACAGATGGTTTTGTAACCTTTTCCAGCCTGATAAGCATCAACGACGCTTTTTCTGAGGTCCTCAGAAATCTCCTTTGTTCATGCCATGATACACTTCCACAAACATGTGTTGAAGATCAGACTTTGATAGATCCCTGTTCGTTAAATAAAACAGGGTGCCCACTCACACCCAATTGTCATCCCATTGATTAAAAATACCTGACTCTAATTTCACTTTCAAATTAACTGCTAATCCTAGGGGTTCACATACTTTTGCCACTCATGGGTATGTAATATTGGATCATATTCCTCAATAAATAAATGACCAAGTATAATTTTTTGTCTGAGCACTTCTCAGGTGCTCAGACTGGGGACTCCATTGTTCTACTGGGGGACTTCAACACTCATGGGGGCGACGACAGTGACACCTAGAGGGGCGCAATTGGGAGGAACAGCCTCCCCGATCTGAACCCGAGTGGTGCTTTGTTATTGGACTTCTGTTCTAGTCATGGTTTGTCCATAACAAACACCATGTTCGAGCATAGGGGTGTCCATAAGTGCACGTGGCACCAGGACACCTTTGGTCGGAGGTCGATGATCGACTTCGTTGTCGTTTCATCTGAACTCTGGCCCTATATCTTGGACACTTGGGTGAAGAGAGGGGCTGAGCTGTCAACTGATCACCACCTGGTGGTGAGTTGGATCTGCTGGCAGAGGAAGAAGCCGGACAGACCTGGCAGGCACAAACGTATGGTGAGGGTCTGCTGGGAATGTCTGGCCGAGCACTCTTTCGGGGAGGTCTTTAACGCCCACCTCCAGGACAGCTTCTCCCAGCTTCCGAGGGACGCGGGGGACATTGAGTCCGAGTGGACCATGTTCTCTGCTTCCATTGTTGACGTGGCTGTTTGGAGCCGTGGCCACAAGGTCTCCGGTGCCTGTCATGGTGGCAATCCCCGAACCTGGTGGTGGACACCGGAAGTAAGGGATGCCATCAAGCTGAAGGAGGTGTCCTATCGGGCCATGTTCACCTCCGGGTTTCCTGAGGCAGCTGATGGGTATTGGCAGGCCAGGCATGCCACAACTCGGGCAGTGGTGGAGGCAAAAACTCGGAACTTGGAGGAGTTTGGTGAGGCCATGGAGGAGGACTATTGGTCGGCCTCAAAGAAATTCTGGCAAACCGTCCTGCACCTGAGGAGGGGGAAGCAGTACTCTGCCAACACTTTACAGTGCGGGTGGGGAGCTGTTGACCTCAACTGGGGATATTGTCGGGCGGTAGAAGGAATACTTTGAGGATCTCCTCAATCCCACTGTCATGTCTTCCATTGAGGAAGCAGCGGCTGATGACTCAGAGGTAGACTCATCCATTACCCAAGCTGAAGTCACTGAGGTGGTTTGCAAGCTCCTCAGTGGCAAGGCACTGTGGTGTGGATTAGATCCGCCCTGAGTATTTCAAGTCTCTGTATATTGTGGGGCTGTCTTGGCTGACACGCCTCTGCAACATCGCGTGGCGGTTGGGGACAGTGCCTCTGGAGTGGCAGACTGTGGTGGTGGTCCCTTTTTTTAAGAAAGGGGACTGGAGAGGACTTCCGGTCTGCTTCTCTACTCCCTCACGCTGCTGCTCCGCAGAAATGGGAGATATACCCGAGAGAGACATTTGGAGATTTCCAAATTTGTTTGGAGAATTTGGGAGAAATTTGTTGGAAATTTGTTGGAGATGTATCACATTCTTCAACATAGATGTGCCAGAAAGTTCCAGGTTTACATTACCCAGGCAATGCCGGGGAAATGGACAACAAAAAACGACGAGAGCTGTGTTGCTAAATCTGAAGCCAAAACACCGCAGCGGGATCCCTTAGTGGAGCCCTCGCTGGTCGCCCTCCCCTTACTGTTAGGCACCATATCCAGGATTAATACAAGGAAACGGGGAACATGGAAGATGATATTTTTACTATGTCCACATTTAAGGAACTATTAGACCATCAGAAGGAGTTATTCACAAATATGATCGAGCTTCAAGAGAAAAACTTTCAAACTTTCCTAGAAACAATCCTGAAATCAACAAACAAGAGACTTGACTGCCTTGTTAAGGAAGTACAAGAAATAAGAGATAGCTTCCAGTACTCTCAGAAGGACATAGAAGAAGGGAAATCATCAAGCTCACAGCAAGAACAGAGGATTAAGGAAATTGAAACACAACTCTCCCAACTCAAGGCTGACTCTACAACAAGTGTCAACTAAATGGATTATCTAGAGAACCAATCAAGATGCAACAATCTCCTCATCAATGGAATTCCCGACTCAAAGGAGGAAAGCTGGGAGGAAAGTGAACAAAAAGTAAGAGATATACTCAAGGAGAAGCTCAAATTAGACCCATGCAAAATTGAGATTGAATGGGCACATAGAAATGGCAGGTTCCAGCAAGGTGGAAGTCCACGACCTATTGTCGCCAAGCTCCTAAGTTATAAGGATAGACTGTCGGTCTTGCAGAGAGCAAAAAAACTTGAAAGAACAGGTATCTATATCAATGAAGATTTTTCTGACGTTGTTCGCCAGAAACGAAAGAACCTCCTACCTGAGATGCGGTCAGCAAGAGAGTGTGGAAACATTGAATTCCTCAGATATGACTGCCTTGTCGTCCATCCTCCCAAACCCCTTTTCCACCAAATCAGTTCCAGGGCTGGTTCGGGGCCAGTGCTGGTGCTGGTTCACAACTCGTTCAACTTGCAAGCCAGCTGAGAACCAGTTTGCTTTTCCATAGCTCGCGGTGCTAAGGGAAGACATGTCATTACATCGCTGTATACGTCAGTTACGTCGCTGTATACGTCATTATGTCGCTGTATATGTCAGTTACGTCGCTACATTTGCATAAACCTTGGCACGAATATTGAAGCAAAAACAACATGGAAGAAGCAGCAGCAGCAACAACAACAATAATAACTAGACCGGACAATTCCCCGGGGGAAATTGTGAGAGGATGCAGTGCGCGAAGCAATCCGGTCACGCATGTTTGCTGGCCGTGAATGTGTGACCTGCTATGATGTTTCAATGCAATGATTATGTGTGTGCTTGAGACAGCAGCCTCCCCCCCGCTCCCTCACTGCTCCCAGTCGGGATGGCGACGGGCCTGAGAAAGCACAGAGTCACACAAAATCTTGTCAATTTTTGGCTGTTTTCTGCTCAGGACCAGGACTCGAACAATGACAAATAACTCGACAACGAAAGCAGCTATTCACAAAATTCTTTCACAGTGAGTGCTAGAAGGGTCTCCTGAATAAAATGATGTAATTTTTTGTCTGTAGTGTTAAAAATTAGAGACTTTTCTGTCACTTTTATAATGGGTGTCAATGAGCTAAGACACACAAGGTCTTGAATTTTGTGCTGTGTTTTACTACGGAACAGGCCTCGAACAATGACAAATAACTCGACAACGGAAGCAGCTATTCACAAAATTCTTTCACAGTGAGCGCTAGAAGGGTCTCCTGAATAAAATTATCTATTTTTTTGTCTGAAGTGTTAAAAATAATGATACTAGAGCGATTTAAAAATGACTGACTTTTCTCTCACGTTTATAATGGGTGTCAATGAGGCCTGTCAGCTGCCCTATCCTCAGTTTGACGCTTGTCATTCAAAAACTGTAAATCCTATCGTTGAGGTAGACACATTGTGTGAATCAGGACAAGTTTTACTACTACTTTTGTGAAAATCATGTCTGTAGAGTGAAATTTGTGGCTGAAAACACAGTTTAAGCGAGAAAGTTTGAGCTTTATTTTCAACCTCTCTCCACTCTAAGTTAACGACCTTCACTGGTGTGTAACGCAATAGACACCCATTCAAAAGCCGGATTTTCTCCCAGAACCCACATGGCGTTTGAGCCGGGACTGATCCGAAAGTGTAGAACCTAGCAGAAAAGTTGAATGCCAGATCCACAGAGGAGAAGTTTTCCTACGTTTTAGAGTTTGAATCACGTCTCTAGTTTAAAGCATGCCAGAGCAGCGGATGTTTGAAAAACGTTGAAAAAGTGCTTTTTTTCAATTAATTCCATAGAAATGAATGGGGTTTTTTTCAACGATTTTTTCGCGACGTAGTCGCGAAAAAATCGTATTCTGTAGAGAAAAGTAATAGCATAGCGAGTCCGATCAAGCCGCACGTTTTGATGTATTGTTTGTCTGTGTGCGACGTACGGTTAATGAGTTATTCAAAATCAAAATTTGCGTAGGAATAATAAATATAAGAAGAAGAAGAAACACGTAGAAGAACAATAGTTGCAGTGCTTTGCACTGCATCCTAATAATGGCTGACTTCGCGTTTGTACAGCTGCTGCTTCTTGTCACTTAAAAATGGCGATCTTTCGTGGTCTTGTTATTGTTGTCGGTCTTAACAACTCCGCCCCCCCGCTGATGTAAGCGGTTCTTTCCTCTGGTCCAGCAGAGAGTTGGTGCTAGCTTGGAACTGGTTTTTCTGGCCCCAGAGCCAGTTCTTTGTCAGTGGAAACAGAAAACCCGGTTCCAAACTAAGCACTGGCCCTGAACCAGCCCTGGAACTGCTTTGGTGGAAAAGGGGCACCAGAGGCCCACCCAGAAGTGTTAATGCTTAAGATGTCTAGTCGCAACAAAATGGTTACAGCATCACTTTTTAGTATATTACCTGAAACAAACTATGGACCCTATAACTTCACAACTATGACAAATGTCTTGTCCTAAGTGCAAGAAAGTAGTACACTCCCATAATAATGCAACAATTTGCTCCTGCTGTATGAAAATATTTCATAAGAAATGTACCCCAGTTACCAAGTTGAATCAGAGGCACTGGACAACATGGATCTGTAAGTACTATAGCGATCTTTTTCCCTTTTCACATATGGAGGATAGCGAATTATGCACGCACTTAAATAACTTCAATAGTACAATGTATAATTATGAAGATTGTAACTTGATTTTTAATCCCTTCATGCTTGACACTGAAAAGGAAACAAGCTTCACTGACAGCTGGGATCCCGATTTAAATTTTTATAGTAACATCTTAGATTCAAATATGGATACTCCATGTGAATACGAGTCTGAAAATTTGTTTAACACCTTGTGTACGAAGCAAGGTCATGATACTCACGCTTTCTCAACTTTACATCTAAATATCAGAAGTCTTCCTCAAAATCATGACAATTTAATTAACTATTTATCTACCCTTAATCATGAATTCTCTATCATTGGGCTATCTGAAACATGGCTTAATCAAAGTACATCACAACTTTATGACTTTCCAAACGATACCTTAGTGCATTGTTGTAGATCAAACAGAGTTGGTGGGGGAGTATCTCTTCTTATCCGAGAAAATATAGAGTTCATACAAAGGGATGATCTAACTATACATACACATGAGGAAAATGTAGAATCCCTTTTTATGGAACTTCCAGCATTCTCCTCTCCCACTGTAAAAAATTTGATATTAGGATGTGTATACCGACTGCCTGACACTGATATTAAGGACTTTACTAGTCATCTTGCAACAACATTAGATGCAATAAATAAGGAAGGAAAAACATGTTTACTTCTTTTTGATTTTGATATAGATCTGCTCAAAAATGAGTCATACACTAACTGCTGATTTTCTAAATATGTTGTTCTCGTGCAGCATTTATCCCACCATCTCAAAACCAACAAGAATAACTAATAAATCAGCTACCTTAATAGACAATATCATAAACTCGTTGACTGAATCGTACACATCAGGCGTGCTTGTAATAGATACTTCTGACCATATTTTACATCATAAAGTGTAAAAGTAGGGTGAATAAAACTAAAAGTCAGAAAAGTCGTTCACACAAATTTACTAGTTCTAATATTACAAAATTCAAAAATCTAATAGTGGCAGAAACGTGGACAACTTTTACAATCACACAAACGCAAATGATGCCTCCAATCATTTTATTCATGTCTTCACTTCTCTTTTTGAAAGATGTTTCCCTATCGTTACTCATTCCAGATTTAATGTAGACAGAAACAAACCTTGGTTCACTCCTGCTCTACACAAATCATCCATTAAGAAAAATAAACTGCATAAAAAATACCTAAAAAATTCTAATCCAACTTCTTTCGGATATCCAAAATAAATTATTATCATAAAAAATTTAAAGATACAACAAATAACATAAGTAACACATGGAAATTGATAAACGAGCTTCTCAATAAAAAAAAAGAAGTCGAATGTTCTTCCCAACAAACTTTATGAAGGTACATCTGAAATATCCAACCCGCAAGAGATACTCGATAGTTTCAACAACTTTTTTGTTAATATTGGACCCTCCCTAGCAAAAAAAATTGACAAGAGTGATTTTTCTCCTTTATCTTTCATTAGTGACGTCTACGCATCTTTTAGCTCCTTTGAAATACCTACTATATCCAAAATTCAAAACATTATTTGTAATCTTAAGGCTTCAGCTCCAGGTAATGACGAATTAAGCACCTCTTTAATAAAGCAAGTCAGCATCACAATATTAGAGCCCCTCACACATATTCTTAAAATGTCTTTGGAGACTGGTATAGTCCCAAATGATTTAAAGATAGCAAAAGTCATACCTCTTTAAATCTGGAGACCCCTGTTTATTGTCAAATTACCGGCCAATATCTATCTTGCCGGTCTTTTCAAAGGTTCTTGAGAAATTAGTATACAAAAGAATGTTGCAACACCTGGAAGAGAATAGCATACTTCACGAACAGCAATATGGATTCTGAAAACATCACTCAATGTACATGACCCTCTTGAATTTAGTAGATAAAATCACCTTGGCTATAGAAAAGAATGAATTCACCATTGGAGTTTTTTTTTTTGATCTATCGAAGGCCTTCGATACGGTGGACCACGAAATATTGATGGAGAAACTTAACTGTTATGGTTTTCATGGCTATGTTTTCACCTGGTTAAAAGATTACTTATCAAATAGAAAACAGTATGTTTCCAATAATATATATTCTTCAAATACAAAACCAATCTTCTGTGGCATCACGCAAGGTTCTATTCTGGGTCCCCTGTTATTTCTCATCTATATCAACGATTTAGCTTATGTATCTGATAAAATACATGCACTATTATTTGCAGATGACACTAACTTATTTACATCACACTCAAATCTTGATGTATTAGTAAGTAGAATGAATTGCAAATTAGATAAAATAAACAAATGGTTCCAAGCAAATAAATTGTCCTTAAATGTTAAGAAAACAAATTTTATTATTTTTATGGGGAAGAATAAAAAATACAATAAAGGAAATGTAAAAATAGCTATTAACAACATACCCATTGATCAAGTAACGCGCACACGTTTTTTAGGTGTCACCATTGATGAAAAACTTACTTCGAAAAAACATATCGACCTTATTTGCCAAAAAATTTATAAAAACATAGGTATCATCAGAAAAATTGCAAATCTGCTATCTTCGAAAACATTCATCATACTATACTATAGTTTGATATATCCCTATCTAGCATATTGTAACATAGTATGGGCTAGTACATACTCTACTTCACTAAAGCCACTACTCCTTCTTCAAAAACACTTCGTCCGGATCGTTTCAAATGTCTTGTACACATTCCCTTTCGCATCGTTGTTTAGTAATTTAAAAGTAATAACTGTATACGATATAAACAAGCTACAAATGTATCTTTTTGTCCATAAAATAATTAACTATAGTTCTTCTATACCAAATCAATTTAAGGGTCTTTTTAACTACAACTCAGATTTTCACCAATACAGTACAAGGCAGCGGAAAAATTTGAAACAGATCCAAGTAAAAACCCAGCAACAAATGTTCTCCATGATGTTCAGGTGCCCACAAATTTGGAATAGTTCAAATCGGAATTTACAGCTCTGCAAATCATTATCCATCTTAAAGAACATGCTAAAAAAAATTCTCTACTACACAAGCAGTCATTTACCTAATTTCTTATTCATTTTTTTTAAATTTCTTCCTTATATCTTGGTTGTATTTCTTAAGTTGTTGTATTTTTTGTTTAGTTATTATTTATCAAATTGATATCACTGGCTTGTTAACTTAGGTGCCGAATTTTCACTAATTAGTCATTTGTTATTTCTTTACTTATTACTTTCATTAATTTACTTAATATTAGTTATTATATATTTATTTGTTATCATTTAGTTATGGTTATTAGTTGTTGTTTTAGTCTTTTGTTTCATCACCTTTAGTTATTATAATTAATCTGTTGTAATAATAAGAAACATGGGGAAGGACTTTTATAGACCTTATTGGTCTCCACCTTCCCCAGCACAATCCAAATGTATTTTGTTTAGATGTCTTTATGTATTGTTTTTATTTGTGCGAAATAAAGAAAAAAAAGAGTGCGCACCAATTATAGGGGAAATCACACTTCTCAGCCTCCCAGGGAAGGTTTACTCCAGGGTACTGGAGAGGAGAATTCGGCCAATAGTCGAATCTCGGATCCAGGAGGAACAATGTGGTTTTCGTCCTGGTCGTGGAACACTGGACCAGCTCTATACCCTTCATAGGGTGATCAAGGGGGGTTCATGGGAGTTTGCCCAACCAGTCCACATGTGCTTTGTGGATCTGGAGAAGGCATTTGACCATGTCCCTCGTGGTATTCTGTGGGGGGTGCTTTGAGAGTATGGGGTTTGGGGCTCTTTGCTAAGGGCTGTCCGGTCCCTGTACGAACGGAGCAGGAGTCTGGTTCGCATTGCCAGCAGTAAGTCAGACCTGTTCCCAGTGCATGTTGGACTCCAGCAGGGCTGCCCTTTGTCACCAGTTCTGTTCATAATTTTTATGGACAGAATTTCTAGGTGCAACCAGGGGCCAGAGGGAATCCTGATGGGAACCACAGGATTTCATCTCTGCTTTTTACGGATGATGTTGTCCTGTTGGCTTCTTCAAACCAGGACCCTCAGCATGCACTGGGGTGGTTTGCAGTCAAGTGTGAAGTGGCTGGGATGAGAATCAGCACCTCCAAGTCCGAGGCCATGGTTCTCTACCTGAAAAGGGTGGCTTGCCCTCTCCAGGTTGATGGAGAAGTCCTGCCTCAAGTGGAGGAGTTTAAGTATCTAGGGATCTTGTTCATGAGTGAGGGAAGGATGGAGCATGAGATCGACAGGCAGATCAGTGCAGCCTCTGCAGTGATGCGGTCATGATGAAGAAGGAGCTGAGCCAAAAGGTGAAGCTCTCGATTTACCGGTCGATCTACGTTCCGACTCTCACCTATGGAATTGAGCTTTGGGTAATGACTGAAAGAACAAGATTGCGGATACAAGTGGCCAAAATGAGTTTCCTTCACAGGGTGGCTGGGTGCTCCCTTAGAGATAGGGTGAGAAGCACAATTACTCGGGAGGAGCTCAGAGTAGAGCCGCTGCTCCTCCATATTGAGAGGAATCAGCTGAGGTGGCTCGGGCATCCCTTTCAGATGCCCCCTGGATGCCTCCCTGGGGAGGAGGCCCTGGGGAAGACCCAGGACATGCTCGAAGGACTATGTCTCTCGGCTGGCCTGGGAATGCCTCGGTGTTCTTCCCAAGGAGCTGGCCGAGCTGTCTGGGGAGAGGAAAGTTTGGGCTTCCATGCTCAGACTGCTGCCTCCACGACCCAGCTCTGGATAAGCGGATGAGATGAAATGAGATGAGAGGAGATATTTTTGTCTTGTTGAATTAACTGGTTTCTCTTTATGTACCTTTAGGATTTGTGTGAAAATCTGATGTTTTAGGTCATATTTGTTCAGAAATATAGAAAATTCTCAAGGGCTCACAAACTTTCAAGCACCACTGAATATTCATCTTCAGCCATCTTCAGTCCTGCAGGTTTTGTGCCAAAATAAATTGGTATTTTCAGCTGTTCATGAGTTATTCTATGAAACCGGTGCCATTTGTGTCTGCAACGTTTGATGACATGCATAAGGCGCCAAAAATGTGACAAATTGTGTTTCCAAACTGGGAAATTATTAACTAAAGTGTTCTTGAGAAAATACTATTTTTAAAGATTAAAATACAATTATTCAATTATTTTTCATTCGTCCATGGCCATTTTCACATGTCCCTATTGACCAACATAAGATTAGCATCTAAAACATCACCAAATAAATGTTCCATTTTTGTCAAACCTATATTATTTTCAGAATTATGTGTCCCTGTTTACATAAGATATTTCTATTCAAATAAAAAAATGTATATTTTGAAAAAAGTTTATGATTTGTATGCGTCCCTCTTTTTAATTCATCACCCCATCATACTAACTTATTTTGTCTATAAGTAATGGACAGTTGCTTTAGATTAGATCACCAAGAGGAAGTGACATCATTTGAGCCATTGAAGCAACAAGAAGCAAAAGCAGGCAAGTTCTGACTTTCATTTTTGTTGTTTATTTGCTGCTTGTTTATGTTGCACCAGGTCCATCATGCTCAAGCCAACCACCCTGTGATGCAAAAAAACCCTGATTTATTATAGTTGTTACACAATTAATGCAAAGAAAATTCAATTTCAAATTGAATGCACCCTGTATTTCCTGGAGAGGAGTTGGACTCTCTTCTATGCTGGAGT
This sequence comes from Neoarius graeffei, assembly GCF_027579695.1. Lineage (NCBI taxonomy): Eukaryota > Metazoa > Chordata > Actinopteri > Siluriformes > Ariidae > Neoarius > Neoarius graeffei. The sequence continues at coordinate 114,388,784 of NC_083570.1, read as the reverse complement.
TGCCAAGAGTGAGTGGCTCTGGGCAGGGGTGGGGCTATTGGTAGCCCCCCAGTTTGGTTTGCTAACATCGGAGTTCTCCCCAGTAAATGAGAGGGTCATTTCCCTGCGCCTTCGGGTTGGGGAACAGTCTCTGACTATCATCTGGGCTTATGTGCCAAATGGTAGTTCAGAGCACCCGGCCTTCTTGGAGTCCTTGAGTGGGGTGCTAGACAGTGCACCACAAGGGGACTCCATTGTTTTACTGGGGGACTTCAATGCTCACATACATGGGCAATGACAGTGAGACCTGGAGAAACGGCCTGTCTGATCTGAACTTGAGTGGTGTTCAGTTGTTGGACTTTTGTGCCATGCACGTGGGGCAGTGGGAGTGTGGCCAAGCAGCAGTCTGTGAATGCAGGGCGGGGTCAGGGAAGGTAAGTGGCTAAGTCATTCCACCTGCTGTCAAATAATGTGTGTGTAATGTGTGTGTGTGTGTGTGTGTGTGTGAGAAACATCTTCACCCTAAAAGCAATTAAACTAAATCATAATTTAAGTTGAAAGTGAAGACTATTCAGACCCTCCAGGATTTCGCGATTTGCAACTTCAACGCAAATTCAACCAATCCCCGTGAATTCAGGGCGGTGTTGCAATTATATCCAATCACCACAACTTTCCCGCAAATTTGACCAATCGTTGGCGTCGTCTTGAGGTGATGTCGACAAACTACCTTCCGGCTTACTTCCAGTGTTGCCAGAATGGGCCGTTTCAAGTGCATTTTGGTGGGTTTTGAACATATTTTGGGCTGGAAAACGTCAGCAGTATCTGGCAACACTGCTTACTTCCGTGTTTCCGTTCAAGAGAAGCAGCATGTGTGAGTCAGTGTTTATGTAGGCTTAAATTCTGTTACTGAAAGTGTGTTATGTTTACAGTGAAGGACTGTGTGCACTTTACATTATTTTTTTACTTAATACAAGAAATTAATGGATGCCAACATTTTTGCCAAAATGGTATTTTATTTTCCATTGTTTAGGCAGCTTCAGCATCATACTGTGAGATTCTGTTCAATTTTTTTTTCTTCTCTGAAGCCTGAGCCATTTATATTATTAGTTTATAATTATTGTTTAATTTAGTCTTCAGGAGAGACTGCCTGCACACAGTACTAGTATTAATATTTTTTTTTTCTTACATGAAAGCTGAGGCATTTATATTATATTTTAAGGTAACTTCATGTTGTGCTGTGAGGTTCTATGCACTTTAACTTTTGAACCAACAGGTGCATTTGGATAAGTAAAGCCTATTTTTCTGCATTTTTGTAGTCCTGGTAATCTTTTATATTGGTAAAGTTGTTTATCGGACCATTTCTCAGTGTCTTTGTTCTTTTAATCAATAGTTTTTCAGTAATAACTTAATATTTAACATATCACTCAATTTTAATCACAAAAAGAGAAAATTGCAACAATTTCTCGCAACTTTCACTTCCTCCCGCAATGTAATCGCAACAAAAACCTAAAAAACACTGCAACTTTCATCACAATTTTTTTTGGAAAAACCCCTGCAACATCAGACATTTTAGCCCACAACAATCACAAAAAAGGCCCGCAAAATCCTGGGGGGACTGACTATTTGGAGCTGCAACAGATTTCATTTATTTGTCATCATTTCTCTTCGTTGTTGCGCCATCTCAGGTGCTGTGGAAAGTTCCAGAAAAGGAATGTTGACACAATGACATGCTTGTTCCTTTTCAGGTTTGCTTCCTCAACGCAGCATTATGGCTTCCCTTTAACCAGCCTAATTTAGTTCAATTCAATCAAGTTAACTATACCAGCAAGAAAACGCACCAACTGGAATATAAAAACAACCCAGCATGTTGTAGATACAGTGGGGCAAAAAAGTATTTAGTCAGTCACCAATTGTGCAAGTTCTCCCACTTAAAAAGATGAGAGGCCTGTAATTTTCGTCATAGGTATACCTCAACTATGAGACACAAAATGAGAAAAAAAAATCCAGAAAATCACATTGTCTGATTTTTAAAGAATTTATTTGCAAATTATGGTGGAAAATAAGTATTTGGTCAATAACAAAAGTTCATCTCAATACTTTGTTATTTACCCTTTGTTGGCAACGACAGAGGTCAAACGCTTTCTGTAAGTCTTCACAAGGTTTTCACACACTGTTGCTGGTATTTTGGCCCATTCCTCCATGCAGATCTCCTCTAGAGCAGTGATGTTTTGGGGCTGTCGCTGGGCAACACAGACTTTCAACTCCCTCCAAAGATTTTCTATGGGGTTGAGATCTGGAGACTGGCTAGGCCACTCCAGGACCTTGAAATGCTTCTTACGAAACCGCTCCTTCATTGCCTGGGCGGTGTGTTTGGGATCATTGTCATGCTGAAAGACCCAGCCACGTTTCATCATCAATGCCCTTGCTGATGGAAGGAGGTTTTCACTCAAAACCTCACAATACATGGCCCCATTCATTCTTTCCTTTACACGGATCAGTCGTCCTGGTCCCTTTGCAGAAAAACAGCCCTAAAGCATGATGTTTCCACCCCCATGCTTCACAGTAGGTAGGGTGTTCTTTGGATGCAACTCAGCGTTCTTTCTCCTCCAAACACGACAAGTTGAGTTTTTACCAAAAAGTTCTATTTTGGTTTCATCGGACCATATGACATTCTCCCAATCCTCTTCTGGATCATCCAAATGCTCTCTAGCAAACTTCAGATGGGCCTGGACATGTACTGGCTTAAGCAGGGGGACACGTCTGGCACTGCAGGATTTGAGTCCCTGGTGGCGTAGTGTGTTACTGATGGTAGCCTTTGTTACTTTGGTCCCAGCTCTCTGCAGGTCATTCACTAGGTCCCCCCGTGTGGTTCTGGGATTTTTGCTCACCATTCTTGTGATCATTTTGACCCCAAGGGGGGAGATCTTGCGTGGAGCCCCAGATTGAGGGAGATTATCAGTGGTCTTGTATGTCTTCCATTTTCTAATAATTGCTCCCACAGTTGATTTCTTCACACCAAGCTGCTTGCCTATTGCAGATTCAGTCTTCCCAGCCTGGTGCAGGTCTACAATTTTGTTTCTGGTGTCCTTTGACAGCTGTTTGGTCTTGGCCATAGTGGAGTTTGGAGTGTGACTGTTTGAGGTTGTGGACAGGTGTCTTTTATACTGATAACGAGTTCAAACAGGTGCCATTAATACAGGTAACGAGTGGAGGACAGAGGAGCCTCTTAAAGACGTTGTTACAGGTCTGTGAGAGCCAGAAATCTTGCTTGTTTGTAGGTGACCAAATACTTATTTTACTGAGGAATTTACCAATTAATTCATTAAAAATCCTACAATGTTATTTCCTGGATTCTTTCCCCCCATTCTGTCTCTCATAGTTGAAGTGTACCTATGATGAAAATTGCAGGCCTCTCTCATCTTTTTAAGTGGGAGAACTTGCACAATTGGTGGCTGACTAAATACTTTTTTGCCCCACTGTATACATCACACACACACAGATAAGAATAAAAAAAAATAAACAAAAAAGAGCAGTATGGATTAATTAATTCTTACCAGCCACCAGTCAAGTGTGAGAGTGCTAAGATTGCTGTTTCTCCTGCTCATAAGTTTTGGCACCTGGCCGTCATAGCGCTCTGCGAACCATGGATCCTTTTTTATGCACTGCATACATGCACATGTTTTCAACAGAAAGCTATTCCATGAGATGTTCTGACCAAAACTGAAGCGGTACAGTATCAAGCAGGTGACGCACAACAATGCTAAAAATATTAGAATCCTGATGTTCATCTTCCAAATAAATTATTAATTTTCATAAATTAAAATGCACTGATGTCTCTCACGCTCCTGTGTTTAACGTTTGATGTGTTTCCTCCAACTGCATAAGCAAAGGTCACATTTGGTGCTCATGGTTTGTCATGTGCCCCATTAGTGGGTGTGGCCACACTACTACCACTGGTAGATGACACTCTATCCTATTTGTGTGTGTGTGTGCAAATATTCCAAGGAAATGTGAGCAAATGTGCCTTCCAGGTTTAGGTTTATTTATTTAGCACTCATAAGAACAATGCTGCAAGGAGGGAACGAAGCCTGAAGGGCTTGTACAAGAGTTCCACCCCATCAATAATCAGCATCAATCATTATGATGATGGCTAACAAATTGAATGAATGAATGAATGAATGAATTAATTTATTTATTTATTTATTTTATCTCTTTATTTTATTTCAAACATGTTTTAAAAAAATATGTAACTATTTGTACATACAAAGAAAGAAAACGAGAAATTAAAAAATAAATAAATAAAATAACAGAGCTACGACATTACAAAACACTGCACATGGTTCGAAAAAGGAGTGGGAAGCAGTACAATACTTCAAAATTAACCATAATTAACAATAATTAACAATATTTATAACAAATATAACAAAATTAACAATAATTCAAATTAACTTCAAAAAGTAAGGAAACAATGTACAAAATAGTCATTGTAAAATGGAAAATATAGAAACGATACAAAAAAAGAATCTAAGTGAATAATAAGGAGACAAGGTACATGATGAAAAGAAAAATCAAGGATGGATAATAATCATCGAAAAAGGACACACAAAAAGACACAAAACAAATTAAAAAAATAAATAAAAGTGAAGAAGTGAGGCAATGGAGAGGGTAGAGAACAGATGCGATGACTGAAGGATTCATGAAAAGGTAAAATGTATTTTAAGCTGCTTTTTGAAGAGTGAGAGAGAAGATATGGATCTTAATGGGAGAGGTAGTTCATTCCATAGCTTAGGGCCTCTATAAGATATGTTGAATTGATGGTGTGATGTACTAGAAAAGGGTAAGTATAGATTATTATTGTCACTATGTCTTGTGTGATATAAATGGACATCTGATGTGTCGGAAAATAATTTTTGGAAAGTGTCAGGGAGATCTTGTTTTTTGTAAATAAACTTGTGAATGAATAAACATATTTGGTACATATTCAGTTTTTGAATTGGCAATAAAGAATATTTTTTCAAAAAGTGGTGCAGATGGAGCATATCTGTTAGAATATGAAATGAACCTTAGGAACTTCTCCCGAGTCGGAATCCCCAAAGAGATTCTGACTGATCAAGGCACCTCGTTTATGTCACGCACACTTAGCGAACTGTATGGGTTATTGGGAATTAAGCCGATCCGCATCAGCGTTTATCACCCACAAACGGACGGTTTAGTCGAACGGTTCAATCGCACACTCAAGAATATAATTGAAAAGAATGTTCACGAGGATGCACACAATTGGGATAAATGGCTCAAACCCCTGTTATTTGCAGTGCAAGAGGTCCCACAAGCCTCCATGGGGTTCTCCCCATTAGAATTATTATATGGGCGTAAGTCGCGCGGCATCCTAGATGTACAACCCCGATTCCAAAAAAGTTGGGACAAAGTACAAATTGTAAATAAAAACGGAATGCAATAATTTCCAAATCTCAAAAACTGATATTGTATTCACAATAGAACATAGACAACATATCAAATGTCAAAGTGAGACATTTTGAAATTTCATGCCAAATATTGGCTCATTTGAAATTTCATGACAGCAACACATCTCAAAAAAGTTGGGACAGGGGCAATAAGAGGCTGGAAAAGTTAAAGGTACAAAAAAGGAACAGCTGGAGGACCAAATTGCAACTCATTCAGTCAATTGGCAATAGGTCATTAACATGACTGGGTATAAAAAGAGTATCTTGGAGTGGCAGCGGCTCTCAGAAGTAAAGATGGGAAGAGGATCACCAATCCCCCTAATTCTGCGCTGACAAACAGTGGAGCAATATCAGAAAGGAGTTCAACAGTGTAAAATTGCAAAGAGTTTGAACATATCATCATCTACAGTGCATAATATCGTCAAAAGATTCAGAGAATCTGGAAGAATCTCTGTGCGTAAGGGTCAAGGCCGGAAAACCATACTGGGTGCCCGTGATCTTCGGGCCCTTAGATGGTACAGCATCACATACAGGCATGCTTCTGTATTGGAAATCACAAAATGGGCTCAGGAATATTTCCAGAGAACATTATCTGTGAAGACAATTCACCGTGCCATCCGCCATTGCTAGCTAAAACTCTATAGTTCAAAGAAGAAGCCATATCTAAACGTGATTCAGAAGCGCAGATGTCTTTTCTGGGCCAAGGCTTATTTAAAATGGACTGTGGCAAAGTGGAAAACTGTTCTGTGGTCAGACGAATCAAAATTTGAAGTTCTTTATGGAAATCAGGGATGCCGTGTCATTCGGACTAAAGAGGGGAAGAATGACCCAAGTTGTTATCAGCGCTCAGTTCAGAAGACCTTGCATTTTCCAACATGACAATGCCAAACCACATACTGCATCAATTACAGCATCATGGCTGCATAGAAGAAGGGTCCGGGTACTGAACTGGCCAGCCTGCAGTCCAGATCTTTCACCCATAGAAAACATTTGGCGCATCATAAAACGGAAGATATGACAAAAAAGACCTAAGACAGTTGAGCAACTAGAATCCTACATTAGACAAGAATGGGTTAACATTCCTATCCCTAAACTTGAGCAACTTGTCCCCTCAGTCCCCAGATGTTTACAGACTGTTGTAAAGAGAAAAGGGGATGTCTCACAGTGGTAAACATGGCCTTGTCCCAACTTTTTTGAGATGTGTTGTTGTCATGAAATTTAAAATCACCTAATTTTTCTCTTTAATACATTTTCTCAGTTTAAACATTTGATATGTCATCTATGTTCTATTCTGAATAAAATATGGAATTTTGAAACTTCCACATCATTGCATCCTGTTTTTATTTATAATTTGTACTTTGTCCCAACTTTTTTGGAATCGGGGTTGTACTGCGGGAAAATTGGGAGGAGGGAATTTCACCGAGCAAAAATGAAATCCAATACGTTATTGACCTGCACGCAAAACTCCACACACTCTCGCACCTAACCCAGGAGAATTTGCGGCAGGCCCAAGAACGGCAAACCCGCCTGTACAACAGGGGTACGTGCCTTCGGGAGTTCACACCAGGAGATAAAGTACTCGTACTGTTGCCCATGTCAAGCTCCAAATTGGTCGCCAAGTGGCAAGGACCCTTTGAGGTCACACGGCAAGTCGGGGACGTTGATTCTGAGGTGAGGCGAATTGACAGGGGTGGGGTGCTACAGATTTACCACCTCAATCTGCTCAAACTCTGGAATGAGGAGGTCCCCATGGCGTTGGTGTCGTTGGTTCCGGAGAAATTGAAGCTGGGGCCGGAGGTTCAAAAAGAGACATTGACATCGCTTACTGTACCTCTCCGGTCCCCTGTGGAGACCACCTCTCTCCGACCCAACTCACAGAGGTTGCCCAGTTGCAGACCGAATTTTTGGACCTGTTCTCGCCCCTACCCGGCCGCACCCGCCTCATAGAACACCACATTGAGATGCCCCCAGGGGTGGTAGTGCGCAGCCGCCCTTACAGGCTACCCGAACACAAGAAAAAAGTGGTTCGGGAAGAACTCGAGGCCATGCTCGAAATGGGCATCGTTGAGGAGTCCCACAGTGACTGGAGCAGCCTGGTGGTCTTGGTTCCCAAGGCCGACGGGTCGGTCCGGTTCTGTGTGGACTATAGAAAAGTCAACGCGGTGTCTAAATTCGATGTGTATCTAATGCTTCATATTGACGAGTTGCTGGATTGACTAGGCATGGCTCACTTTTATTCGACACTGGATTTAACAAAGGGATATTGGCAGATCCCCTTGACGCCACTATCCCAGGAAAAAAACGGCCTTTTCCACACTGTTTGGCTTACACCAATTTTTCAAACTTCCTTTTGGGCTGTTAGGGGCACCCGCTACGTTCCAGCGGCTTATGGACAGGGTTCTCCGCCCCCATGCCACCTATGCGGCCGCATACTTAGACGATATTATAATCTATAGTAACGACTGGCCGCGGCATCTACAACACCCGAGGGCCGGTCTTGGGTCGCTGAGGCGAGTGGGTCTCATGGCCAACCCGAAGAAGTGTGCGATTGGGTGGGTGGAAGTACGGTATCTGGGCTTCCACTTGGGCAATGGGTAGGTGCGTCCCCAAATTAATAAGACAGCAGCCATTGCGGCCTGCCCGAGGCCCAAGACCAAAAAGGGGGTGAGACAGTTCCTGGGGCTGGCTGGCTACTATCGTAGGTTCATACCTAATTATTTGGACATCACCAGCCCGCTGACTAATCTCACTTAATAGGGGGCACCAGATCCGGTCCAGTGGACGGAGCAATGCCAGCGGGCTTTCTCTGAGGTGAAGGCTGCACTGTGTGGGGGGCCACTGTTACACTCCTCTGACTTTTCTCTCCCCTTTATGTTGCAGACGGACGCGTCGGATGGAGGGCTGGGGGCTGTTCTGTCCCAGGAGGGGGAGGATCGCCCCGTGCTGTACATCAGCAGAAAGCTGTCGGTGCATGAGGGGATCTGCAGCACAATAGAGAAAGAGTGCTTGGCCATCATGTGGGTGGTCCTTGCCCTCCACAACTACCTTCTGGGGTGCCCTTTCACCCTCTGTTCGGTCCATGCACCCCTCCAGTGGCTCCACCGCATGAAGGATGCCAATGTGCGGATCACCCATTGGTATCTGGCACTCCAGCACTTTAACTTCAAGGTGATCCACAGGCCGCGGACGCAGATGGTCGTGGCAGATTTCCTCTCCTGTTGGGGGGGGGGGGGGGGGGGGGGGTCGGCTGCAGGCCAAACCGCTGCCCGGCCTGAGTCGGGCGGTGGGGGTATATGGCAGTGGGGGCGTGGTCAAGCATCGGTCTGTGACCGGAGGGCGGAGTCAGGGAAGGTAAGTGGCAGAATCACTACACCTGATGTCAGTTAATGTGTGTTTGTGTGTCTTCCCCAGTGACCGCGCCATATATAAGGAGAGAGAGAGCAGAGGAAGAGAGCTCTCTCCCCAACCGGATGACCTGTGTGTGTGTGGCTGGGAGAGTGTAAAAATCACTGAAAAGTGACAGTAAAGAGGTTTTTTAGAACTCAGTTCTGGCCTGCCGTCCTTCTGTGCTCCACCCACCCGTCCGAATTTCTACAGTAATAAAATGCATTATTCACTTATAATCATGTTTTATTATTTGATGTTTGCATGGTAAATTAACATATACTCAAATGAAAACAGCAAACAAGGTGGTCTTCTTCCCTTCTACAATGCTACACACTACATGATCGGTTCCTTGGTTCCTCCCCAATATATATACCAAGAATCTTGCCCCTCGTGTCACATGTGGGTCACATGCGCTGCATGCAGTTCGCATGCGCTGCGTGCAGGTTGCGTGTGCTGCGTGCACACCACACATACTGTAGGGGTAGAAAGTGAGATGTAGTCTGTCTTGCGGGCCACACAAATAGCAAGTGTGGAATACATGTGTAATACTTCTGAGGCACGTCACTCGTACAATGACTGTGCGTCACTCATGCATCTTACTGTCATCACAAAAAGCCCCTACTAGCCATGCTGCTGACTTGGTTCAGGCATACAAAAGGAGTATGGGTTCCGTATGTAATGTATGTGTTCTTGATTTATCACAAGACCCATAGAATTTGCATGTGAACGACCAAAAGTCTCCCCATGGCAGTCTGCGACCTTCTATGGTGCTGAACACACGCAAGTGTCGTGCAAGTCTCAAGCACAGTTTTGCTAAATTTTTTTACTGTAGACCACCCATAGCAGTCTGTACGGCGGGTTGTGAGTGAGGCTTTAGATTAGTGATGCTTAGCAATGAAGGCTGATGCTGTAGCTGATGGTGAAGGCCAAGACTATAGTGGTGGTGGTTAGCAGTGAAGACTGAAGCTGTAGTTGGTTGTAATTAGCAATGAAGGCCAAAGCTATAGTTTTGGTGAAAGCTGAAGCTATAACTGATAGCAGCAGGAGCAATAGTTACCAGCAACACAAAAGGCCTGCTTTACAGTTTCAGAAATTGTCACCAGATTTCCACTCACCCACCAACACAGCATGGTTCACCCAAGCCAATTCTAATTATAATTACTGTCTCTGCAGAAGGTGGTTATTCCCTGAGAGTTGAGTCCAAGCTGGCTCAAACAGTACAGACCATGAGCAGCACAAGCAATTCAGAATTAAAAAAAAAATCCCAGGAAATCAGATATAAACTTCGACAAAATGGGTTTATATTCCATTCCATGAACTCCAGACTCAATAAAAGATCCTTTAAAAGTGAAAAATTGAAAGATTAAAAAAAATCAAAAATAAACAAACAAAAAAAAAAACAACATCAAACAATGACCAAAAACATAGGACAAGACAAAATTGCTGCCATCTTGGAGGAAGGAAACAGGAAGAGGAAGTAAGAAAAATGAGACTCAAAGACATTCAAATGTTTACTGAGGAGCATTAATGAGGAATTAGACAGTGTGGAGAGTTACCCGTATCTTCTGTCTTAAAAATCACTAGATATTTCAATGATGAACCTGTTGCTTGCTACATGTTATTGGGATGTATACAGTCCTCCAGTTACTGCTATTTCTCAGTGAGAAAACCTTTTGTGGACCCCCAATTTAGTTGGGATAGGCTCTAGCTTGCCTGCGATCCTGTAGAACAGGATAAAGCTGCTAGAGATAATGAGATGAGATGAGATGAGATGAATTAAGTATTACAAATACCTAGGTCCTGCTAGGGCATATGATACTCCCCCACCCCCAACTCTAGGATCAAAGACACTGTTTAAATGCATAAAATATTCTAGAAATTGTGCATAACAACAGTAAATGTATACCTACAGTACAAATAGCATTTATATATTATCTGTACCTATATACAGTGTACAGTATTTCATGTCAAACTTTGATTTATTTTGAATGAAACAAAACTGTTTCCGGTTGAGAGTACGTTGTGCGCGTTCTGGCTGCCGCTTCTCACCAGAGCTTTTTTATTATATTTCTTTTTCTATTTTTTTTTCTGTGTTTGTGCAGTTTGATGTTTGTTTGAGTGTTTTGTCCACCAGTGGTGGTGTAGTTCCGGACCTAATTTGGGCGTCAGTTCCCTCCAGGCCTTTGTTCACCGTGGGCGATGCCTGCGCTCCCAGCTATGGACTGCAGTGAGCTCGCTGCTCATTTTACATCGTGGTTGTCCAGCGCTCTGTGCTTTAACGCTTGGCATGATGTTCCCAGCAATGTTGCTCAGTGGTGTCGCAGCGGCTGTGCAGGCGGTTTGGGACACACCAGCGCTCTGCATGTCGGAGCTTCTCTGCTCGCTTTGTGGATCCATGGTGTGGTGTTCCGAGCGATGTTGCTGGCGGCGTCACGGCGGCGGTGCTGGAGATGTGGGACTTGTTTTTGTGCGCCTTTTGGTGGGACTGTGGCTGCTACACCACAGGAATTACATCCTGACCGCTACTTGGTGGACTTTTTATTTATTTATTTTTGTATTATTTTTTATTTATTTAGTTTTTCTTTCCTTGTTTATAATTGTAAAGCGTCCTTGGGTTTTTTGAAAGGCACTATATAAATTTAACTTCTCATCTCATTATCTCTAGCCGCTTTATCCTTCTACAGGGTCGCAGGCAAGCTGGAGCCTATCCTAGCTGACTACGGGCGAAAGGCGGGGTACACCCTGGACAAGTCGCCAGGTCATCACAGGGCTGACACATAGACACAGACAACCATTCACACTCACATTCACACCTACGGTCAGTTTAGAGTCACCAGTTAACCTAACCTGCATGTCTTTGGACTGTGGGGGAAACTGGAGCACCCAGAGGAAACCCACATGGACAAGGGGAGAACATGCAAACTCCACACAGAAAGGCCCTCGCCGGCCACGGGGCTCGAACCCGGACCTTCTTGCTGTGAGGCGACAGCGCTAACCACTACACCACCGTGCCGCCCTAAATTTAACTTATTATTATTATTATAAAATCAAAAACAACAAACAAACGAGCAGGAAAAAGGTAACTTGGGAGCACCAGATGAAATGTTCCCTCTTTTCTGTATTTTATGTTTAGCTGAAGCAGGCACTTTATTGTTGCTGACAACTGATTGGGAAAACTGGCAAAGCATTACAGTTGTGTTGCTATTAAATCTAAGGAATTGGTCTGAGTCAGTGCCACATCCATGCAATGAGGGTTAAAGGTTAGAACCTTAGAGGGATCTGTCTCTTGAAATCTTTAACCATCTAAAGTGACACGTTTTGGTATGTCTCATGTTGCCATCCTTTATACATTTTAATTTTATTTCTCTTTTAAAGTTCCAGCATGAAGTTGTATTCAGCACCCCCTCTGTGTGCGGTTGAGTTCATACTTTGACGATATGCTTTATCATAGTAATGGTACCATATTCCATCAGTCCTTGCCCCAAATCCAAAAACATTCACCTGTGACAGAAAAAGACAATTATTGATTTAAAACCCATGATTTCAAAACATACTAAAGAGGGTGGCATGGTGGTGCAGCAGTTAGTATTGCTGCCTCACAGCTCCATTGTCCCAGCTTTGATTCTGAGCTCAGGTTATTGTCTGTTTGGACTTCCTGGCCAGGTTCTCTCCTCTGCAATGTCCATTACTAGTGCATCTCAAACAAACAATTAGAATATCATGAAAAAGTTCTTTTTTTCATAATTTAATTGAAAAAGATAAACTTTCATACATTCTATGTTCATTACACATAAAGTGAAATATTTCAAGCTTTTTTGTTTTAATTTTGATGATTATGGATTATAGCTCATTAAAATCAGAAATTCAGTGTCTCAAATTATTAGAATATTTCTGAAGTTCAATGAAAAAAGATTTTCCAACACAGAAATATCCAATTTCTGAAAAATATGTTCACTTTCACAGTCAGTACTTGACTGGGGCTCCTTTACCATGAATTACTGCATCAATGCAGTGTGGCATGGAGGTGATCAGCCTGTGGCACTGCTGAGGTGTTATTGAAGCCCAGGTTGCTTTGATCATGGCCTTCAGCTCATCTGTATTTTGGGGTCGGGTGTTTCTCATCTTCCGCTTGACAATAGCCCAGAGATTCTCTCTGGGGTTCAGGTCAGGCGAGTTGGCTAGCCAATCAAGCATAGTAATTTCATGGTCAGCAAACCATTTGGTAGGAATTTTGGCACTGTGGGCAGATGCTAAGTCCTGCTGGAAAAGGAAATCAGCATCTCCATAAAGCTTTTCAGCATGAAACATGAAGTGCTCTAAAATCTCCTGGTAGATGGCTGCATTGACTTTGGACTTGAGAAAACCCAGTGGACCAGCACCAGCAGATGATATGGGACCCCAAATCATCACAGACTGTGGAAAGTTCACAATGGACTTCAAAAAAATTGGATTCTGTACCTCGCCACTCTTCCTCCAGACTCTGGGACCTTGATTGCCAATGGAATTTAAATTTTATTTTCATCTGAAAAGAGGACTTTGTACCACTGAGCAACAATCCAGTTCTTTCTCTACTTAGCCCAGGAAAGATGTTTCTGACATTGTCTCTGGTTCAGGAGTGGCTTGATCTTAGAAATGTGACAGTTGTAGCCCCTTTCCTGAAGAAGTCTGTGTGTGGTGGCTCTTGATGCACTGACATCAGCCTCAGTCCACTCCTTGTGAAGTTCTACAAAGTTCTTGAATTGACTTTTCTTGACAATCCTCTCAAGGCTGTGGTCATCCCTGTTGCTTGTGCACCTTTTTCAACCAGCCTTTCCAGCCACCTTCTGTGGCTTACCCTCTTTGTGGAGGGTGTTGATGATTGTCTTCTGGACAACTGTCAAATCAGCAGTCCTCCCAATAATTGCGGTTGTGTGGACTGAACTAGATCAAGAGATGCATAGTATTTCTTCTGTTTTACTCAAATTTGAAATGAAATACTCATATTTTGAGATTTTAAATTTTATTTTTTGCACTGTAGAACATAATTATCAAAAATTAAAATAGAAAAAAGATTGAAACATTTTAAATTTGTGCAATTGTGCAATGAGTCTTGAATATATTAAATGTTCATTTTTTTTTAAATAACTGATGGAAAATATTGAACTTTATCTCATCTCATTATCTCTAGCCACTTTATCCTTCTACAGGGTCGCAGGCAAGCTGGAGCCTATCCCAGCTGACTACAGGCGAAAGGCAGGGTACACCCTGGACAAGTCGCCAGGTCATAACAGGGCTGACACATAGACACAGACAACCATTCACATCCACATTCACACCTACGCTCAATTTTAGAGTCACCAGTTAACCTAACCTGCATGTCTTTGGACTGTGGGGGAAACCCACAAGGACATGCAAACTCCACACAGAAAGGCCCTCATCGGCCATGGGGCTTGAACCCGGACCTTCTTGCTGCGAGGCAACAGCGCTAACCACTACACCACTATGCCGCCCTATTGAACTTTATGATATTCTAATTGTTTGAGATGCACTAGTCAGCATTCCACTCGGTTCTGTGGTTTACTCTGATAGGCCCCTTAAATAATACTTTATAAAGGACATTTTGCTTGTAATACCATAGTAAGTGCATTGAGGTAAAAGTCTACACTGTAGCCCATATTGATTCTGCAATTTTATTCCACTCTTCCTTGCAAAAATGTTCAAGATCTATCAAATTGCAAGGGGATCTCCATTGTACAGCCCTCTTCAAGTTTTTCCCCATTGTCAGAGTGCAGGCACTTACAGATGTAATTGCAGGAAGAAGTGATGAACAAACAGCATAGAGCCAAATCGAAAAGGAGAAATTGGAGTCAGTTGGTGGGCAAGGGTCGGTCGATCAGCAGATGGAATAACGTAGACAAAACCAGGAAGAAGAAATGTGAGGAGGATAGCGAGAGTTAAAATAACGAGAGATCAGGCAGAGAATACAAAGGCTTGGTATGGACTGGAAAAGCAGAATGATACTTCGCAATGAGGCAGAGTTTGAGAGGGGCTTAAAGTGCATATTCTGGACCAATTTCATTTTTTTTATATGAAAGTATGTCCCTTTACACACTCATCCAGAAGGGTAATTTTGCACAAGGCCATCTGTCTACAGCAGAAAAAAAATAAAATAACAAAAAATGCGTCTGGAAAAATCCCAAGGGAGTCTGGAGCCAGATTCGTGATGTTACCTGCGGAAGTGCCAGCAGGCTGCGAGAGCTTGCACAGTTTCAGTGCACAGCCTATGTACCGTAGACCAAGTGCTCCCATTTCTCTCTCATTATCCGGCCTTTTTGAAAACAATGAGTACTAATCCCATCAAGATTGGTGTTGCTACACCCTCCTATGATACATATGTTAACCATTTTAATTATTATGTGATAACATTGAAGAAATTTGCAGAAAACCACCAGGTCGTTTTCTCATAAACAAACCAGCGCTGACATAGGATTCAGAGGGAGGCGTCGTGCACTCGACATCACAAAAATCAATGTTTCCCGGGAAATCCAAATGCCAAGTTTTTTTTGAGGCGGACCAATTCGCCTCAAATGGCTTGATTTCAACTGAATTTTTCTGGTATTGCGCAAGGTAAAAAAAATGCACAAAATGCAAAATGTGACAGATATTTGACCAAAGTTTAATATAAAATAAGAGAATTACATTGATCTTGCTCCTGAATTTACCCGTGATATGCACTTTAAGTAGCGTGGTGGTAATTGACCTGATGACAAACAGTTGAGTTCAGTACTCTGGTGACAGGGGGTGCTGTGGATCTTGGTCATTGTAGTCTTTGGTGGCCATGTTTGTAGTTTGGTTAGCGCTGTTGATTTCAGCGCTCCTACTGACAGAACCCTCCCCGAGGAGCTATACTTTTCTTGGGACGCCCTCTGCCCTTAGATGTGGGTTTGTTGGGATTTTGAGCATGGAACTCCTGTTTCATCAGGGGCATCCTTAGCACATACCTAGCTTCTCTCTTCAGGCCCATAGCCTTCCCAATCTGCCAGATATTCAATCTGACCTTTTCTGCGTCTGGAGTCGAGCAGTCAATTTATCTGGTAGATGGGTACTCCCTCCAAACTTAATGGTTGTGGTCATTGTAGTCTTTGGCGGCCATGTTTGTAGTTTGGTTAGCACTGTTGGTTTCCATGCTCCTACTGACACCCATGTTTTCAAATGGATTTAACTCTGGGCTCTGAATGGACCATCTTTTTCTTCTGAAGTCATTCATTCATTTATTTTACTTGGATCAGTGTTTCGTTTTTGAAAGCATTTATGCTGAAATAGTTTGGCATTTGGAGCCATGCATGATTCCTCAATCTTGACTAGAACTCTGGTCACGGAAGAGAAGCAGCTCTGTAGCATGATGCTGCCACCACCATGCTTCACAGGAAGTATGGTGTCCTTTGGGTAAAAAGCTGCCATGCTTTTAAGCCAAAAATAGAGTATCTTTTCGAATTATTCCCATATAGTTCTACCTTGATATCAGCAGACCATGATGCATGATACGTGGCACATGGTGATTTGTGTGGGCTTGAATTTGTATATATATATATATATATATATATATATATATATTTTTTTTTTTTTTTTTTTTTTTTAATGTGAGTAATGGCTTCTTTTTTGCCACACTGTTCTTTCACCCAGATATGAAGAATATGAGGGATTGTTGTCACATGCAGGGAGTGACCAGTACTTGCCAGATATTCCTGCAGCTCTTTTAATGTTGCTGTAGATGTTTTGAAAGAATTCTTCATCAGTCCATCTTGTATTTTCAACCCATTTTGGAAGAACATTGCATTCTTGCTAGTATCACCGTGTTGCCCCATTTTCCTGACTCATTTATACCCCACTCCTAGTCAGCACTTTTTGACAAAGCATTCTATCAATTTCCAATATGGCTTGTAAACATTTTTCTGTATTCATTTTTTTATTTTTGAAAATGAAATATAACAGCATTTGGTGTCCAGGGATCTCTCATGAAGACACTCTGGCAAATGTGCAGAACAACTATGGTAAAGTGGTGGTTTTACCTGGTCACAAATATGCAGGGCCAAGATGAGTGTGAGTTTCAAAGTAACCCCAGGCCAGATAATCATAAGCTTGTCCCAGTATTTAATTATGCTGCGTAGCATGACATTTAGCCTGGGTTGGGTAGCTCTAAACATTTAAGGAATCAGTTGTCATTTCTTAATGTGAAGAGAATTAATGGGGTCATCAGAGTGTCTTGCAAAAGTATTCATCCCCCTTCGTGTTTGTCCTGTTTTGTTGCATTACAAGTTGGAATTAAAATGGATTTTTGGGGGGTTAGCACCATTTGATTTACAGAACATGCCTACCACTTTAAAGGTGCATTTTTTTATTGTGACATGAACAATGATTAAGATGAAAAAACAAACATCTGGAGTGTCCATAGTTATCCACCCCCCAAAGTCAATACTTTGTAGAGCCACCTTTTGCTGCAATTACAGCTGCAAGTCTCTTGGGGTAATGTCTATTAGCTTAGCACATCTAGCCACTGGGATTTTTGCCCATTCCTCAAGGCAAAACTCCTCCAACTCCTTCAAGTTAGATGGGTTGCGTTGGTGTACAGTAATCTTCAAGTTATGCCACAGATTCCCAATTGGATTGAGGTCTGGGCTTTGATTAGGCCATTCCAAGACATTTAACTGTTTCCCTTTAAACCACTTCAATATAGCTTTAGCAGTATGTTTAGGGTCATTGTCCTGCTGGAATATGAACCTTTGTCCTAGTCTCAAACCTCTGGCCAACTCAGACAGGTTTTCCTCCAGAATTGCCCTGTATTTAGTGCCATTCATCTTTCCTTCAGTCCTGACCAGCTTTCCTGTCCCTGCAGATGAAAAATATTTCCACAGCATGATGCTGCCACCACCATGCTTCACTGTAGGAATGGTGTTTTCAGGTTGTTGGGTTTGTGCCACACATGGTGTTTCCCATGATGGCCAAAAAGATCAATGTTTGTCTCATCTGACCAGAGAATCTTCTTCCATGTGTTTGGGAAGTCTGCCACATGCTGTTGGGCAAACTCCAAACATGCTTTCTTATTTTTTTTTCTTTAAGCAATAGCTTTTTCTGGCCACTTTTCCATAAAGCCCCACTCTGTGGAGTGTACGGCTTAAAGTGGTCCTATGGACAGATACTCCCATCTCTGCCGTGGATCTTTGCAGCTCTTTCAGTGTTGTCTTTGGTGTCTTTGTTGCATCTCTGATTAATGCCCTCCTTGCCCAGTCTGAGAGTTTTGGTGACCGACCTTCTCTTGTCAGGTTTGTAGTGGTGCCATATTATTTCCATTTTGCTGTAATGGATTTAATGGCGCTCCCTGGGATATTCAAAGTTTGGGATATTTTTTATAACCTAACCCTGATCTATACTTCTCCACAACTTTGTCTCTGGCCTGTTTAGAGGCTTTTTGGTTTTCATGTTAGTTGCTTAGTCGTGTTGCTGAGTCAGGGTCCTTCCAGAATAGGTTGATTTATACAGACATCATGTGACAGATCATGTGCCACTTTGATTGCACACAGGTGGATCTTAATCAACTCATTATGTGAATTATGAAGTTAATTGGTTGGACCAGCTCTTATTTAGGGGGTTCATACGAAAGGGGGTGAATACCTATGCGCACTCCAGATTTCTGTTTTTTCATCTTAATTATTGTTTGTATCACAAAAACAAAAAAATAAAAAATTAATAAATAAATAAATAGCACATTTAAAGTGGTAGGCATGTTGTGTAAATCAAATGGTGCTAACCCCCCAAAAAATCCATTTTAATTCCAGCTTGTAATGCGACAAAACAGGACAAACACCAAGGGGGATGAATACTTTTTCAAGACACTGTATTAAACATGTTTACTCACCTTGTCTTTGTTTGCTTGTATTGTACATTTAACCTTTGTATATGTGCTAAAAAACAAAACAAAAAAAGACACCACATCTAAACAAGAACCTCCTGTACTGCTTGTGTAGTATGATGTACAGATCAGTTTCACTTCACAGCAGGTGTGTGCCCTCACCATGTAATGTGTTTCGTGGTGAAGATACTAATGAGCCACTCCATGTCCAAAACTTTAAATGGCAGCAGCACCAGATGGGTGGAGTTGTCCAAGTGCATAGCACTCTCAGGGTACATGGCTTGGCGCATGGTCTTCAAACTAACATCCCTCTCATAGCCTATAGTGGGACCGTGATTCATCCTATGTCACAGTATAACACTTTGTCAAGGTTTTACATCTGTATGTACAAAAACTAATGGTCTTTCTGTTTATCAAAGTAGATATAATGACAAAGCAGGTAGCCTGCATAAGAAGGTTGGGTTGATAGGTACTTTCGTTGGGTGGGGATGTAATTTGTAGGGTAGGTGGTTGGGTAAATCAGTGAGTGGGTTGGCAGATAGAATAGGTAGATAGGAAAGCAGGGAACTGCATTGGGTAGATAGTTCGGTCGAAAGGTAAAGCAATCAGTGGGTGAGTTTTTTGGATGCATAAATAGGTAGATCATGTGGGTGGGTACTTAGGTAGGTAGGAGTTGTGAGTAGGTAGGTAATCATTGTAAGTTCTTAGATCAAACGGTATTTGTTGGTACCTCAAATAGTGAATGCTTCAGCAGGGATAGAAGTAATGACTGCATTAGTCATGAACAGTCTTGCACTCAAGTATCCATCACTGAACAGCTGATAACTTCAACAAAATAGACTTCATGTTAAAACTAATGAATTTCCTGGTGACACAATTTCACATTTTGACCATATAGGACACAGTTACAGAAGTGACTTATTTATAATCAAGCTATCCATTATTACCCAGATAAGGATGGGTTCCTCTTTGAGTCTGGTTCCTCTTACAGTTTCTTTCTCATGTAATTTCAAGGAGTTTTTCCTTGTCACCATCATTTCAGGTTTGCTGATTCAGGATAAATTCATGAATTCATATTTTAAATTTTATATTGAGAAGTTATAACTTTCTGTAAAGCCATTTTGCAACAATGTCTATCATTAAAAGCGCTATACAAATAGAAGTCAATTCATGTCAACTTTATTTGTATAGCGCTTTTAACAACAGACATTGTCAAAAAGCAGCTTTAAAGAAAATTAAAGAATTTAAACATATGAGCTAATTTTATCCCTAATAAATGTATTTATCCCTGATGAGCAAGCCTGAGGCAACAGTGCCAAGGAAACACTCTTTCACACGACATGAGGAAGAAACCTTGAGAGGAACCAGACTCAAAAGGGAGCCCATCCTCATCTGGGTGATAAGATAGCATGATTATAAATAACTTGCATCTATAACTGCATCCTATAGAGTCACTAAGTACAACTGTGTAACCAGGAAATTCATTATAGTTTGAGCATGAAGTCTATTTAGCTGAAGTTATCAGCTGTTCATATAGAGCATAAAATTGACTTGAATTGACGAGCACCTGATAATGAAGTCATGAGAATCTATTAGGTGACCATAATGGGATCCGATCAGGTTGTCTGAGTTGCCCACCACAGCACAGGTTCTGCAGCGGTCAGGACCAGCATCATTGTAGTGCTCCTTATCAGGGAAGTGTAAGAATAGAGGCTGCACAACATCTCTGTATTTCATTTTATGGTATGGTTGTAGCTTCTGACAAAATATAAAAGAGTGTACTGTTTAATATTTTCATGGATATAGCAACCTCATTTAACCCTCTGTATTGCAGTAGAATTCGAGAACAATGCAATATTTCACTTAGAATAGCAAATAAGTTCCTTTTGTTTTTTGTCATCTTGTAAACAGAGTTATAGTTAAGAAAAAAGAAAAGAAAATGATAATTTCAAGTTTGTTTTCTTTGAATGAATTAATTGTATTTTAATATGATATAAAATATGTATGCATAATTGTGGCAGCGGGGCATGGTCAAGCGTCGGATTGTGAATGGAGGGCGAGGCCAGGGAAGGTGAGTGGCAAAGTGATCACACCTGTCATTAAATGATGCTCTGTGTGTGTGTGTGTGTGTGTGTGTGTGTGTGTGTGCAGTAATGGCAGATAGCTGATAAACAGGGAGAGAGCGTAGAGCTGGTGTTTATCTACCGCCCGGAGCATGTATGTGTGGTTGTTCTACAAAACCAGTGCAAAGTGACACAGAAGTGCAAGCTGTAAAGTTATTCATCTCATCTCATCTCATTATCTCTAGCCGCTTTATCCTGTTCTCCAGGGTCGCAGGCAAGCTGGAGCCTATCCCAGCTGACTACGGGCGAAAGGCGGGGTACACCCTGGACAAGTCGCCATGTCATCACAGGGCTGACACATAGACACAGACAACCATTCACACTCACATTCACACCTACGGTCAATTTAGAGTCACCAGTTAACCTAACCTGCATGTCTTTGGACTGTGGGGGAAACTGGAGCACCCGGAGGAAACCCACGCGGACACAGGGAGAACATGCAAACTCCGCACAGAAAGGCCCTCGCCAGCCACGGGGCTCGAACCTGGACCTTCTTGCTGTGAGGCGACAGCGCTAACCACTACACCACCATGCCGCCCTGAAAAGTTATTCTTCAAATAAAATAAAAACACTGAGTTCACATCACTACCTGCCTGTCTGCGCTTCAGCGTTCCACCCACTCTCAGAAACTGTTGCAGTAACATCCACAAATATTAAAATACAGTGCTTTAAATATTAAAATACACTGCCTGTCATAAAATGATGCTCTCTGTGTGTGTGTGTGTGTGTGTGTGTGTGTGTGTGTGTGTGTGTGTGTGTGTGCAGTAATGGCAGATAGCTGATAAACAGGGAGAGAGCGTAGAGCTGGTGTGTTTATCTACCGACCGGAGCATGTGTGTGTGGTTGTTCTACGAAACCGGTGCAAAGTGACACATAAGTGCAAGCTGAAAAGCTATTCTTCATATTAAAAAAAAAAAGAAAACCACTGAGTTCACCATCACTACCCGCCTGACTGCGCTTTAGTGTTCACTCTCAGGGACTGTTCCAGTAACATCCACAAATGTTAAAATACACTGCTTTATATACACACTAAACCTCTGTAGAAAGGTCTAGTTTGGACTTCATTTTTGAACAATACTGTAGATCAAGTCAAGTCAAGTCAAGTTTATTTGTATAGAGCTTTTAACAATAAACATTGTCACAAAGCAGCTTTACAGAATTTGAACGACTTAAAATATGAGCTAATTTTATCCCTAATCTATCCCCAATGAGCAAGCCTGTGGCAACAGTGGCAAGGAAAAACTCCGTCAGATGACATGAAGAAACCTCGAGAGGACTCAAACTGAAAAGGGAACCCATCTTCATTTGGGCAACAACAGACAACATGACTATAACATTAACAGTCCTAACATAAAGTCAGCTTCGTTGATGCTATAAACCCCCCACCGATGGAAACCCGAGTGCAAAACCGTTCACGACAACCACAGTCCCAAAGTCAGCAAGTCAACTGCAGTCCTAAAGTCAGCAAGTCAACTGCAGTCCCCAGCCACAAAAGCACCACCACACGAGTCCAGAGAGTCCTCCAGGCGTGACCCCAACTGTCCACATGGGGCCGCCCTCCACAGGAGCGATGCGATGAGACTCCAACCAAACACAGGGCACCAGGATGGATCAGGCAGGTCTGAGGAGCAGAAGAGGTCAGCTTCTCAATCCCAGGACCGACATGTAACTAAGAGAGACAGATTTTTTTGGGGGGGGAGGGGGGAGAGAAAACACAGGTTGTTAGGTATGCCCAATGTCACCTGAATAAGTAGGAACAGTATACATATTACACTGAGTACAAGCAGGGACTCCAGCAACTAACTATGGCAGCATAACTAAAAGGGGGGAGCCAGAAGGTAACACAGGAATGAGGGAGCCCTGGGACATAAAGCAGCCAGCCACTACACTGTCAACAAACTCGAGTGAGCAAGCGAGTGGGGGACTGACAGCATCCATACATCCCAGTTTACCAAAACACTCTATGGCTGAGGACCTTCCAGATCTACACCTTTACCTCATAAACACCATTAACATAAGGCTTGACTAAACAGATATGTTTTCAGCCTAGACTTAAGCGCTGAGACTGTGTCTGATTCCTGAACAGTACTTGGAAGGCTGTTCCATAACTGTGGGGCTTTGTAAGAAAAGGATCTGCCCCTTGATGTAGCTTTCACTATACGAGGTACCAGCAGATAGCCTGCACCTTTTGATCTAAGTAGGCGTGGCGGGTCATAGAGGAGCAGAAGTTCACTCAGGTACTGTGGTGTGAGACCATTCAGTGCTTTAAAGGTCAATAGTAGCATTTTATAATCAATATGAAATTTGATTGGGAGCCAGTGCAGTGTGGATAAGACGGGGTGATGTGATCATATTTTCTAGTTCTAGTAAGGACTCTTGCTGCTGCATTTTGAACTAACTGGAGCTTTTTTATGCACTTATTGGAACATCCAGACAGTAAGGGATTACAATAATCCAACCTGGAGGTAACGAAAGCATGAACTAGTTTTTCCGCATCATGTAGTAACATTAAATGTCTTATCTTAGCAATATTTCTGAGATGAAAGAAAGCTATCTGGGTAATGTTATCAATGTGAGTTTTGAATGAAAGACTGGGGTCAATAATCACTCCGAGGACTTTTACTGCTGCACGTGAAGAAACAGAAAGGGGGCAGAGCCTTTTCTTACAAAGCCCCACTGTTATGGAACAGCCTTCCAAGTAATGTTCGGGAATCAGACACAGTCTCAGCATTTAAGTCTAGGCTGAAAACATATCTGTTTAGTCAAGCCTTTTGTTAATGGTGTTTATGAGGTAAAGGAGTAGATCTGGAGGGTCCTCAGACATAGTGTTTTGGTAAACTGGGATGTATGGATGCTGTCAGTCCCCACTCGCTTGCTCACTCGAGTTTGTTGACGGTGTAGTGGCTGGCTGCTTTATGTCCCGGGGCTCCCTCATGCCTGTGTTACCTTCTGGCTCTCTCCTTTTAGTTATGCTGTCATAGTTAGTTGCCGGAGTCCCTGCTTGTACTCGGTGCAATATGTATACTGTTCCTACTTATTCAGGTGACATTGGGCATACCTAACCACCTGTGTTTTCTTTCCCTCCCCCCCACCCCAAATCTGTCCCTCTGAGTTACATGGAGTCAACAGGAAATCTTTTGGTGGAGAGGGTGGAGACCTCGACTGGCTATCGTAGCCTGCAGGGAATCGGCCGTCAGACATTCTGTCGTATGTCCCAGACCCGGTGAAATGTAACTGAATTGTCTTGGCCAGCCCTAAGGGTCCCATCTGCATCTCATCATTGCTGAGGAGTGTGCTCCCATCACCCAATCAAGCATCCAGCCAGAGCAGGTCATGATATATTTTACCATATTAACATGCCATTGTTGTGTGTTATGCCTGATGTAAAGACTCTCGTCTCTGTGAGCCTACCACACAGATTTAATACTTGTCATTTTTAGGGCATACCTAACAACGTGTTTTCTTTCTCTCTCTCCCCCCCCCAATCTGTCCCTCTGAGTTACATGTTGATCCTGGGATTGAGATGCTGGCCTCTTCTGCCCCTCGGACCTGCTTGATCCATCCTGGTGCCCTGTGTCTGGTCCGAGTTTTATCGCACCGCTCCTGTGAAGGACGGCCCCATGAGGACAGTTGAGGGTTATACCTGTTAAAATTGTTCATATTATAGTCAGGCTGTCTGTTGTTGCCCAAATGAGGATGGGTTCCCTTTTGAGTCTGGTTCCTCTCGAGGTTTCTTCCTCATGTCGTCTGAGGGAGTTTTTCCTTGCCACCATCGCCACAGGCTTGCTCATTGGGGATAGATTAGGAATAAAATTAGCTCATGTTTCAAGTCGTTCAAATTCTGTAAAGCTGCTTTGCAGCAATGTTTTTGTTAAAAGCGCTATACAAATAAACTTGATTTGATTTGATTTGAAAGGCCATCCAGAGTTACTGTGTAATCAGAAAACTTACTTCTAGCTGCATGTGGTCCTAGTACAAGTACTTCAGTCTTGTGAGAGTTAAGCAGAAGGAAATTAATAAGCATCCAGTGTCTAATGTCCTTTACACATTCCTCAATTCTATTAAGCTGGTGTCTCTCATCAGGTTTTGCAGAAACATACAACTGTGTGTCATCAGCATAACAGTGGAAACTAATACAATGTTTACAAATAATATCACCCAGAGGTAACATATATCAAGAAAAAAGCAGTGGACCCAAGACAGAACCTTGTTGAACACCAAACCTTACCTCAGTATGTCTAGAAATATCACCATTTATATCAACATACTGATAACGATCAGTTAAATAAGACCTGAGCCAGGAGAGGGCCGCTCCCTTAACTCCCACAACATTTTCTAGTCTACACCAGATAGATCATAAGAAATCAGCTGAGAAGTTCATCATTTCACCAACAAGGTAAATCAAAAGATTTGGATCTCTCTCTCTCTCTCTCTCTCACTTGGGTTTATGTTTCATGCTGGAAGGTATATCTTCATCTTCAGCCATCTTCAGTCCTGCAGGTTTTGTGCCAAAATTAATTGGTATTTTCAGCTGTTGATAAGTTATTCTACGAAACTGGTGCCATTTGTGTCTGCAATCTTTGATGACATGCATAAGGCACCAAAAATGTGACAAATTGTGTTTCCAAACTGGAAAATTGTTAACTGAACTGTTCTTGAGAAAATACTATTGTTAAAGATTAAAATACAATTGTTAAATAATTTTTTCATTCATCCATGGCCATTTTCACATGTCCATATTGACCAACATGAGACAAGCATTGTTAGGACTGGGACTGTTTTGGCCTCTAGAGGCCGCTGTTATTTCCTTTTCGTGTCATGTTTGTTTTGGCCTCTAGAGGCCAACTGTTCCTGTGTTTTGTGTTTGTGTTAATTGCCTGTTTAGTCCTGATTATTTTCACCTGTGTTCAATTTAGTTTGTGTATTTATACCCCCTGAGTTCAGTCCTCTTGTCATGGAGTCTTTGTGCTGTTATGTTTATCTCCAGTTTCCTCTGTACCGTGTTCTTTGTTTTGCACTTTGCTTTTCTTTTGGACCTAGTAGTTACTGTGTTTTTGGATCTTCTGAGCTTTGGTATTTTTGCCTTTTCTTTTCTGTTTTTTTTGGCTTTTGTTTTGTACTTTTGGATATTTTATTTTTCCCTTTGTCTTCTCAGCTTTGGATTATACTTTTTGTTTCTTTTGCCCTGGATTGTATAAAGTGTATATAGTATAAATAAACTGTTTTTGCTACTTTCTACTTTCGCCTCACGCCTCTGCACTTGAGTCATTCCCCTGGTGGCCTAGTGGGGGTTTGCTGGATCATTACACCAGCGACTCGGGTTCGATTCCCAGCAAAACCCTAACAGAAAGACTCCGTCATGACCGACTCAGCAGAGGCTGCTTCAACTGTCTACCCGGCCAACCTTCAGGGAATTATGGCAGCTTTGACACGCTTCGGAGTGACCATGGACGCTCATGGACGTACGCTCACCAGCCAATGTGAGGCCCTTGCTCGCCATGAGGAACTGCTTCAGCAAATTGGGAAAACCCTGGCACAGCTGACATCTCTGCCTGCATCTCCTCATCCTGACCCAGCTCCCGCTCCTGCTCCAGTGCCTCCTGCCATGCTGCCTTCACCTCGCGAACCCAGCCTTCCTGCACCACAGAGGTATGACGGCAAGCACAGTGAGTGCCGAGAGTTCCTTACCCAGTGTCAACTCACCTTTGAGCTTCAGCCTACCACCTACACTACGGATCGCCGCAAGATTGCCTTTGTGATAACCTTATTAGCTGGTAAGGCGCGAGCCTGGGCTACTGCTATCTGGCAGAGACAGGGACCTGAGTGCCTTGATTTCCAGCTGTTTTCTGAAGAGATGCTTCGGGTCTTCGATCAGGCAGACATCAGTACCGACGCAGCCCGAAAGCTCATGTCCATCCGGCAAGGAGGAAGTGTCGCAGATTACGCCATCTTGTTCCGGACGCTCGCAGCAGTAAGTGGATGGAACGAGACTGCCCTGGTGTCAGCCTTCCACCATGGTCTGTCTAACCCCATCAAGGACGGTCTGGCCTCTATTGGATGCCCAAGTGACCTCGAAACCCTCATCTCACATGCTATTCGTCTGGACAACAGGATGAGAGAACGCCACCAAGCCTTGAGCCCCCCCCAGCCTTCCTACCTCTACCTGGAGACCGTCTACCTCTTTCAGTGACTGTCCAGAACCCATGCAAGTGGGTCGTACTCGCCTCTCCGCATCTGAGAGGGAGCGCAGAAGGAGGGACAAGTGCTGCATCTACTGTGGCAAGCCTGGTCACTTCCGAGCATCATGTCCCGAACTCTTGGGAAAAGGACCGCCCCGTCCAGCTGAGGGAGGATTGTGACGGGGCCTACCCTCTCTCCCGGTCTCCCTGGCCAAGGAATCTACATCCCGGTCTCCATCTCCTGGGGTGAGTCTGTCCACTCTTGTCAAGCTTTGTTAGACTCAGGGGCGGCTGGGAACTTTATGGATATTCACTTCGCCCAAAGCATCAATATTCCGACTGCACCTCTTGAAGTCCCACTGTCTGTGTCTGCCCTCGATGGCCAAGCGTTAGGTGATGGAAGAGTCACCCAAGTTACTTCTCCAGTCTTCCTCCAGTCTCAAGGTCACAAGGAAGAAATATCCCTGCACCTGATTCCTTCACCTGAGTTCCCAGTTATTCTAGGCCTTCCTTGGCTTACTCGCCACAACCCTCGCATAGACTGGGTAACAAGCCAGGTTGTGGAATGGGGCCCTGCATGCCATGCCTCTTGTCTGCTCTCTAGCTCTCCTGTGTCTCCTGCTGAGCCCCCTGATCTCACCGAGTTATCTCAAGTTCCCACAGGGTACTGGGATCTCAAGGAGGTATTCAGCAAGAGCCGGGCCGCCGTTCTTCCTCCGCACCGGGCCTACGACTGTGCCATCGACTTGCTCCCTGGGACTACCCCTCCTCGTGGCAGACTGTTTTCCCTCTCTCAGCCAGAATGCAAGGCCATGGAGGAATACCTCAAAGACGCCCTGGTCTATGGGTTCATTCGACCCTCCACCTCACCTGCTGGTGCCGGCTTCTTCTTTGTCGGCAAGAAGGATGGGGGGCTCCGACCATGTATTGACTACAGGGGCCTGAACAAGATCACTGTGTGCAACCGATATCCCCTTCCGCTGATGTCCACTGCTTTCGACCTGCTCCAAGGCGCCACCGTCTTCACCAAGTTGGACCTACGGAACACATACAACCTCATCCGTATCCGACAGGGAGACGAGTGGAAGACTGCCTTTAACACCCCGTCTGGGCACTACGAATACCAGGTGATGCCCTTCGGACTCACCAACGCACCAGCTGTTATTCAGGCCCTAATCAACGACGTCTTAAGGGACATGATTAACCTACACGTTTTTGTCTACCTCGACGACATCCTTATCTTTTCCAAGACTGTGCAGGAGCACCGCCACCATGTCCGCCAGGTTCTCCAGAGGCTGCTACAGAACAATCTGTTCGCCAAGGCCCAGAAATGCGAATTTCATGTTCCCGAGGTCTCCTTTCTGGGATTTATTGTACGGACAGGCCAACTCCAAATGGACCCTGCCAAGACCCTGGCCATCCGGGACTGGCCTACTCCCAAGTCCGTTAAGGAGGTTCAGCGGTTCTTAGGATTTGCTAACTTCTACCGCAAGTTCATCAGGAACTTCAGTTCTGTAGCAGCACCCATGTCGGACCTCACCAAAGGGACAGGTGGATCTTATGTCTGGTCTCCTCAGGCGGAAAAGGTGTTCAAAGACCTCAAGGACCGCTTCTGCACGGCACCCATTCTGGTCCTCCCGGACACCTCCCAACCATTCATCGTGGAGGTGGACGCCTCAGACAGTGGTGTCGGCGCGGTGCTCTCTCAACGTTCGGAAGGAAAGCTGCACCCCTGCGCTTACTTCTCCCACTGCCTGAGTCCTGCGGAGTCCCGGTACGATGTGGGGGATCGAGAACTGCTAGCGGTCAAACTGGCCCTTGAGGAGTGGAGGCACTGGCTGGAGGGAGCGCAACATCCATTCCTGGTTTGGACTGACCACAAGAACCTGGAGTACCTCCAGCAAGCCAAGAGACTGAACCCTCGACAGGCTAGGTGGGCCCTGTTTTTCAGTCGGTTTGACTTCACCCTCTTGTACCGCCCCGGCTCCAAGAACACCAAACCTGACGCACTGTCCAGGCTGTTCTCTGCCACTAACAGGGAGAATGAAGTTGGGCCTATTATCCCTGTGTCCTGGATTGTGGCCCCTGTCCGCTGGGGTATTGAGGAGGCTGTCCGACGAGCCCAACGCCAGGACCCCGGTCCTGGGACAGGGCCACCGGGCCTCTTGTACGTCCCACATCAAGCCCGGGCCAAGGTTCTCCAGTGGGGTCACTCTTCCCCTCTCACCGCCCACCCGGGAGCTCGGAGGACCCTGGACTTCCTGAAAAGACGCTTCTGGTGGCCTAACATGGAGAAGGAAGTAAGGTCATTTGTCCTGTCCTGTGAGGTTTGCACCAGAACCAAGAACCCACGACAGCTTCCCCAGGGTCTCCTGCATCCTCTGACCATTCCCCGGCGTCCCTGGTCCCACATGGCAGTCGACTTCATCACGGGTCTCCCTGAGTCACAAGGTAACATGGTCATTTTGGTCATAGTTGACAGATTCTCCAAGGCCTGCCGCTTCATACCACTATGCAAACTCCCCTCTGCTCTTGAAACAGCGAAACTTATGTTTAATCATGTCTTCCGAGTCTTTGGTCTTCCACAGGACATCGTCTCAGACCGAGGGCCCCAGTTCTCCTCCCGAGTGTGGCACGGGTTCTGCAAGGTCATCGGAGCCACTGCCAGCCTCTCCTCTGGGTTTCACCCACAGTCCAATGGTCAGACGGAGAGGCTCAACCAGGACCTGGAAACCACCCTGCGAGGCCTGGCTATGGATAACCCGACATCGTGGAGCACCTGGCTGCCATGGACAGAGTACGCCCACAACACCCTGCAGTCATTGGCCACCAAGCTGTCGCCATTCCAGTGCCAATTCGGGTTCCAGCCACCTCTGTTCCCGGACCAGGAGGAGGACGCAGGGGTGCCCTCGGTCAACCAATATGTGAGACGGTGTCGCAAGACCTGGAGCAAGGTCAGGAAGACCCTCATACAGACCTCCAGAACCAACCAGACTCAGGCCAACTGCCATAGAAGACCTGCACACGCTTTCCGCCCTGGGCAGCGGGTTTGGCTGTCCACTAAGGACCTTCCGCTGTGGGTGGAGAACCGCAAGCTTGCTCCTCGCTACATTGGCCCCTTCAAGGTGGTGCGCAGGGTGAACCCTGTCTCCTACAGGCTCCAGTTGCCCCGGACTATGAGGATCAACCCCACTTTCCATGTTTCCCTGTTGCGGCCCGTACTGACGTCTACATATGCCCCTGCCCCTAGGAACCCCCCACCCCCCCGCATCTTCCAGGGTCAGACTGTGTTCACTGTGCATCACCTGCTTGACTCCTGCTGGGTCCGCGGCGGGTTGCAATATCTGGTGGACTGGGAGGGCTATGGTCCTGAGGAGCGCTGCTGGGTTCCTGCTCGGGATGTGCTAGATAAAGAACTGTGTCGGGACTTCCATTCGGCCTATCCGGATCGCCCTGGGAACGTGAGGAGACGCTCCTAGAGGGGGGTGTCCTGTTAGGACTAGGACTGTTTTGGTCTCTAGAGGCCGCTGTTATTTCCTTTTCATGTCATGTTTATTTTGGCCTCTAGAGGCCACCACTGTTCCTTTGTTTTGTGTTTGTGTTAATTGCCTGTTTAGTCCTGATTATCTTCACCTGTGTTCAATTTAGTTTGTGTATTTATACCCCCTGAGTTCAGTCCTATTGTCACGGAGTCTTTGTGCTGTTATGCTTATCTCCAGTTTCCTCTGTACCGTGTTCTTTGTTTTGCACTTTGCTTTTCTTTTGGACCTAGTAGTTACTGTGTTTTTGGATCTTCTGAGCTTTGGTATTTTTGCCTTTTCTTTTCTGGTTTTTTGGCTTTTGTTTTGTACTTTTGGATTTTTTATTTTTTCCCTTATATCTTCTGAGCATTTTTGGATTATTACTTTTTGGATTTTTTGTGTATATTTTGTAAATAAACCTTTTGATACTTTTTTCTACTTCTGCCTCACGCCTCTGCATTTGAGTCATCCCCCTGGTGGCCTAGTGGGGGTTTGCTGGATTATCACACCAACGAACCAGGTTCGAATCCCAGCAAAACCCTAACAACAAGACCACTGATAATCTCCCTCGATCTGGGGCTCCATGCAAGGTCTCACCCCGTGGGGTCAAAATGATCACAAGAACGGTGAGCAAAAATCCCAGAACCACACGGAGAGACCTAGTGAATGACCTGCAGAGAGCTGGGACCAAAGTAACAAAGGCTACCATCAGTCACACACTACGCCACCACGGACTCAAATCCTGCAGTGCCAGATGTGTCCCCCTGCTTAAGCCAGTACATGTCCAGGCCCATCTGAAGTTTGCTAGAGAGCATTTGGATGATCCAGAAGAGGATTGGGAGAATGTCATATGGTCAGATGAAACCAAAATAGAACTTTTTGGTAAAGACTCAACTTGTCGTGTTTGGAGGAGAAAGAATGCTGAGTTGCATCCAAAGAACACCATACCTACTGTGAAGCATGGGGGTGGAAACATCATGCTTTGGGGCTGTTTTTCTGCCAAGGGACAGGACGACTGATCCTTGTAAAGGAAAGAATGAATGGGGCCATGTATCGTGAGATTTTGAGTGAAAACCTCCTTCCATCAGCAAGGGCATTGGAGATTAAATGTGGCTGGGTCTTTCAGCATGACAATGATCCCAAACACACCGCCCGGGCAATGAAGGAGTGGCTTCGTAAGAAGTATTTCAAGGTCCTGGAGTGGCCTAGCCAGTCTCCAGATCTCAACCCCATAGAAAATCTTTAGAGGGAGTTAAAAGTCCGTGTTGCCCAGCGACAGCCCCAAAACATCATTGCTCTAGAGGAGATCTGCATGGAGGAATGGGCCAAAATACCAGCAACAGTGTGTGAAAACCTTGTGAAGACTTACAGAAAACGTTTGACCTCTGTCATTGCCAACAAGGGGTATATAACAAAGTATTGAGATGAACTTTTGTTATTGACCAAATACTTATTTTCCACCATAATTTGCAAATAAATTCTTTAAAAATCAGACAATGTGATTTTCTGGATTTTTTTTCTCATTTTGTGTCTCATAGTTGAGGTATACCTATGATGAAAATTACAGGTCTCTCTCATCTTTTTAAGTGGGAGAACTTGCACAATTGGTGACTGACTAAATACTTTTTTGCCCCACTGTATGTGTGTGTGTGCTAACTTGAGGTTAAAATGACATTTCTGCCCTTTATAAAACCAAGTTAGGTTAAAATTTCCTTTTACCCTCTACCCACACAAGGACTAGAACAATAGAAAGGTCATATTTATTACTGCCAAGAATAGAATTTGCTGTTTTTCCAGTGATGCCAAAATCAATTGGCAAAGAAACAGACTTTTATAAATTTTGAACATCTTCACCTGAAAAGCAATGAAACTAAATCATAATTTCAGTTAAAAGTGAAGACTATTTGGAGCTGCAACAGATTTCATTTATTTGTCATTGTGTCTCTTCGTTGTTGCGCCATCTCAGGTGCTGTGGAAAGTTCCAGGAAAGGAATCTTGACACAATGACATGCTTGTTCCTTTTCAGGTTTGCTTCCTCAACGCAGCATTATGGCTTCCCTTTAACCAGCCAAATTTAGTTCAATTCAATCAAGTTAACTATACCAGCAAGAAAATGCACCAACTGGAATAAAAAAAAATAACCCAGCATGTTGTAGATATACATCACACACACACACACACACACACACACACACACACACAGATAAGAATTAAAAAATAAATAAATAAATAAGTGCAGCATGGATTCATTCATTCTTCCCAGCCACCAGTCAAGTGTGAGAGTGCTAAGACTGCTGTTTCTCCTGTTCATAAGTTTTGACACCTGGCTGTCATAGCGCTCTGTGAACCACGGATCTTTGTTTATGCACTGCATACATGCACACGTTTTCAATGGAAAGATATTCCATGAGATGTTCTGACCAACACTGAAGCGGTACAGCATCAAGCAGGTGATGCACAACAGTGCTAAAAATATTAGAATCCTGATGTTCATCTTCTAAAAAAAATTAATATTAATATTACGGTAGCAGCTATTGAATTTTTCCCATTCCAGCCGCACGCCATGCGACAGCCATGCGACTGCCATGCAGTTCCCAGCTGAACGCCAGGGGGCTGCCATGGATGGCTCAGACCCCCCTCCCTCTCCTATTTTAATTCTAAACACGCCCATTCATTCGATTCCACGGTGTTGTCATTAGATGGCGCTTCTCTCATAAAAAAAACATTACTTGAAATGTTGTGTGAAACTGTTGTACTGCACTTTATTCTGGTTTTTTCTATGATCTTATGGATTAAAAACAATGAGATGATGAGCCATCTGAAAGTCTTTTTTTGGGGGGTACATCTTACCTTCTCCGAATAAGTAATGGTTACTAAGTGATATTAATTACCTTTGAGTAGTAATTATCAGGTATTACCTACTAGCAAACGAGATAATTTTACCCAATTTCAGTGAGAAAATAGCTGTTGAATAGATACATAAATGTGAGGTAAATTTTACCCAATTTAAGTATTTCATAGCTTTTTATTTCAGTTATTTTATACTCAATATATGGAATGAAATCTACCCCAAACAAGTCAATGCAAATTGTTACCTCAGATTTATTGGGTAAATTCTATACCGTAGGTTACTTTTTTCAGTCACTGTAAGAAGTGATTTTGGAGAGTGGTAAATATAATCTAAGCAAACCAGATAAAATTTACTCGATTATTGCAGTCAGCCAAGGAATATTTAGGAATTATTGCAGTCAGCCAGGGAACTCTCGGACTGCCATCTTCCTCTCTCTGGCTGTTATGGTAGTTTAGTGAGCTACGGTATACCGTAAAACAGGTTCATTACTTGAAATTTTGTGTGAAGCTGTTGTACTGCACTTTATTTTGTGTTTTTTTGATCATTTGGTGCATCATTGCTGCATATAAACAAGGCGGTTCAGTTATTTGTTGTATAAATGCACCTGGACTGCAGATTTGGTCAGTCCAGAAACAACATTTGAAGCTGTTAGTGAGTTATAAAACAGGTTCATTACTTGAAATGTTGTGTGAAGCTGTTGTACTGCACTTTATTCTGTGGTTTGTTTTTTTTTTGATGATTTTATGGATTAAAAACATTGAGATGATGAACCATCTGAAAGTCTTTTTTTTGGGGGGGGTACATCTTACCTTCTCTGAATAAGTAATGGTTACTACCGTAAGTGATATTGATTACCTTTGATTAGTAATTATCAGGTATTACCTACTAGCAAACAAGAGATAATTTTACCCAATTTCAATGAGAAAGTAGCTGTTGAATAAATACATAAATGTGAGGTAAATTTTACCCAGTTTAAGTATTTCATAGCTTTTTATTTCAGTTATTTTATACTCAATATATGGAATTAAATCTACCCCAAACAAGTCAATGCAAATTGTTACCTCAGATTTATTGGGTAAATTCTATACGGTAGGTTACTTTTTTCAGTGCAGGAGCAGGCGAAACTGCGGGTCTTGGTAGTCTGGTGGTTACTGCACATGTCTTGTACCGGTAACTCCTGAAACATGGTTTGATTCTTGCCTTGGGTTTTTCACCCTCACTCCTCTCTCCCTGTTTTCTGCCAACCTCTATAGACCCTTTTCAGGTCACGTGACCTTCGTAAACGCGACCACCATTTTGGACATGTAGCGGACTTCGGCTCGAATTGGTTTGAATGCGAGGAAGGCGACAAATGGAGAACATTCAAGAAAAAGGAGCGAGATGCAGAAAACACCTTCGCTATCCAGCGACGTAGGGCATTTACAGGGTGAGCAGAGGGAGAAATAACAACAGTAACGACACATTAGCAACGCCGTACAGAAATAACGGTTTATGGCACAGACCCTTTCGGTTCTCGCTCATCTAGCTGCTACAATGACTGCTTAGACTGCAACAATAATACCTAATACACATTTAAGTATCCGTCGTAAAGACGTGAAACTCGTCGAGTGACGAGTGTGTTCATTGATAAGCTAACACAATCTAAAAGTAGACATACCATCACACTGCCCTGGCGCTGTGTACAGTTTCCCTTCTATGGTTTGTGCACTCACTATTTGCCATTACTTTCTCCAACTGTTGTTAGAGATTACAGGGAACGGCCTGGATTTAAGAGACAAATACATGTTCCTCTTGTTTTGAACACTTAGCCCATGTTTACATTAGACCGTATCAGCGGATCATCAGATTAACGTTTTTAAAAGCGATTAGTGTGCACACAGCAACACCAATACACGATTTGTCTGCACACAGCAACACCAATACACGGATACGCTCGGCTCCGCAGGCATCCTGCGCTCCAAATCACTCCGCCCTGAACAGCGAGTGCCCTCTGGAGGGTGCGCACTCCGGCCCTGCGCAGCTTACACAGCACGCGAGTGAAGTGCACGAGCCACGATTCGGGACTGAGCCGCTGTGTGTGTGATCCCAGCACAGATCACTTACCACTCGCAAGTGGAAGGATGGCAAGCCTAAAGACAATCGTTTTTTTTTTTTTGTTACATAGTCAAGAGAGGTGTCGGATCACTGGATCCAGTGTAAATAGCTGCCGGAGCCAACGCCCGAGGTTCCGGAGCGCGCTCCGGCTTGCTCCCCCTCAAATTAAGCGCTGTTTGTAGGACACTGCCTCTGATCTGTCCTACAGTCTACCAACAGCAAAGGAACACAACGCTAGCTAATGTCGTTAGCTAATAGCTACTACAGAAGAACAAAGAGGTTACAATGGGTTATTTTAGCCTATTTGGTTACACACTCGCCGCCACAGAATGTTAACAGCAATGTAATGCCTTTTCTGGCTAATTTTATTCGTCTTACCTCCAACAAAGTGGTCACTACACAAGCGCTGGTATGCCGAGGGCTGCCAATCTGTTTATGGCCGCTATCCATCTTCTCCGTCAGGATCCGATAAAATGATAAACCTTGCCTTGTTTGTTGATGGTTACTACATCCAGGTGCACAACAATATAGTGGCATGATGGAAGTCTTGCTGAAAATAAACACTTTCTTTGCTGCCGTTCCTCAATGCTGGCTGTGGTAAACTACTGGTAGTACATGTCCAAAATGGCGGCTGCGTTTGTCGTGACGTCACGTGAAAAGGGTCCATACCAGCTACTGTTAAACAAAGGCAAACTCGCTCAAAAATAAATATTTAAAAAAAGTGACTCTTGCAATCACTGTGCACTTTTTAGTGTTACATGTAGGTCCTGCTTTCAAATAGGCTAGACAATATTAAATAGTGGCAATGTTGGGATGCCTGAAAACAGACTTTTTTTTTTGCTTATAAGACTTTACTAACTGCTGAAATCTATTACAAGTTGAATGTAGCCACTGATTACTGTTTCTTGAAGTAGGCCTTATAGGGCACGCTAAACAACATGCTTGTGATGAAAGTACCGTATAGCTTAATTGTTTGAATCAGTGTATCGTTCGTTCTTTCTATTTTCAAATAATAATAATAATAATAAGTTAAAATTATATAGCGCCTTTCAAAAAACCCAAGGACGCTTTACAATTATAGACAAGGAAAGAAAAAAAAAAAAAATATATATATATAATAAAAAATAAAAAGTAAAAAGTCCACCAAGTACGGGTCAGGATGTAATTCCCGTGGTGTAGCAGCCACAGTCCCACCAAAAGGCGCATGAAAACAAGTCCCACATCTCCAGCACCGACGCCGTCAGCAACATCGCTCGAACACCACGCCGTGGATCCACACAGCGAGCAGAGAAGCTCCACCACGCAGCGCGCTGGTGTGTCCCAAACCGCCTGCACAGCCGCCGCAATCAAAAATGGCAATCAAAAAATGAAAAAGTGACTGGTTATTTGTTTTTATTTTAACAGAAAAAATGACTGGTTTTTCATATTTTTTTTTTTTATATGAGCCTAAAATTGAAATGAAAGTCATTTTTTGATTGCCAATTTAAACTGGAAAGAACGAATGATACACAATCCGTGTATCATTCGTTCTTTCTTTTTTTCAGTAATACGCAATGACTCGGCCAGGCCCTTTCTTTAGTGTAATAAGAGACAGTAGAGAGGTTTATGCCATTTGTCTATTTTTATTAAAATGTACCGGTACAGTGTAATCACAAAACAGTATCGTATTTGAACCGACAAGAGACAGTTACCATATCATTTCCCACTATGCCCTCCTTTGTTCCTAATAACCAGATTTATCACGTTTAATTATTAATAATTATAATAATAATAAATCAATATAAAACCCCGACATCTACAGAAGACTTTCAACAAATAGGGGGCAGGGAAGCTCGCACACTCCAGCAGCGAGTGATCTGTGATGAGATAATTTTGAGAAGCAAAAAAAAAAAAAACGCTCAACACCAGCAAATGTGGATTAAAGCAGACAATTTCGTTAGGTAAAATCATTTTAGAAATTTTAGAAATCATTACATTCTTGTTTTTTCAATAAAAATAATATTTTTAACTTTATAATGCTTAGTTAAGTGCCGGGGCTCTGTCAGTCATTGATAGCCCAACTAATCACAGCGCTGTGGTTCTTTTCCTGATCCTTGGCATTGTTTTTTTCTTTCTTTGTTGATAATGTGCTATTGTATATGATAAACACGGTTCATTAAAAGGCCCAGAGATTTTCACTTCTGCTGCATGCCCCCTCCTCTCTGCAAAAATTGTGTATTCCTCTCAAGGTGCTAACTGTCTCCATTGTATTGTGAACAGCCACTCCACCCCCCACTGAGGTTGCTATTCATGAATGGTAATTTGGTTTTAGGTTACACCCCAATTTCAATGACAATTTACTCTGCCAAGCTCACAATGTCAGGCTACGTTTACATTAGACCGTATCTGTCTCGTTTTCTTCGCGGATGCACTGTCCGTTTACATTAAACTGCCTGGAAACGCCGGGATACGGGAATCCGCCAGCGTCCACGTATTCAATCCAGATCGTGTCAGCTCCGGTGCTGTGTAAACATTCAGAATACGCGGATACGCTGTGCTGAGCTCTAGCTGGCGTCTCATTGGACACCGTCACTGTGACATCCACCTTCCTGATTCTCTGGCGTTGGTCATGTGACGCAACTGCTGAAAAACGGCGCGGACTTCCGCCTTGTATCACCTTTCATTAAAGAGTATAAAAGTATGAAAATACTGCAAATACTGATGCAAATACTGCCCATTGTGTAGTTATGATTGTCTTTAGGCTTGCCATCCTTCCACTTGCAAGTGGTAAGTGATATGCGCTGGGATCACACACACAGCGGCTCAGTCCCGAATCGTGGCTTGTGCACTTCACTCGCGCGCTGTGTGAGCTGCGCAGGGCCGGAGTGCGCACCCTCCAGAGGGCACTCGCTGTTCAGGGCGGAGTGATTTGGAGCGCAGGATGCCTGCGGAGCCGAGCGTATCCGTGTATTGGCGTTGCTATGTGCACGCAAATCATGTATTGGTGTTGCTGTGTGCACACTAATCATTTTAAAAACGTTTATCTGATGATCCGCTGATACGGTCTAATGTAAACATGGGCTCAGAGGACAGAGGACTGGAATTAGTGCCCCAAAAAACACAATTTCAGCTTGGAAAAACTACAGACAGTATAACTTCAGGAAGAAAATAAACATTTATTTCACACTAAGAAAAGCAGGCTCGCTACATATGGAGGCTATACAAAGCACAGAAATGTAGCATACAGTTGTCCCATCTAGTAGTTTCCACATTCCCATGGTGAGTCTTTCCTACGGTACATTTGCCACAGGTGTATTTGTGGCAGCGTACACAAAGTTCAGTGCTTCTGTTATTATTGCAGGGTATGTGCACCTGGCACTGTCTTTTTCTTCTGAGAAACTTTCATCTCATACTGCTGTTTGTGTTCTTCCCCTTGTGCCTTTTCCTGCAAAAGCCTGTTTTGAAGTTCATCTGCAAGCTCCAGCATGAACAATTGGCGACTTTCTTTGGATCCTGTACATGCTGTGTACAAGACGTGCATTTGTGACAGCCATGTCAAGCAGGTTGTAAAACACAGCCATGGGCCATCTCTGTGTTCCTGCATGCACCGAGTAGTTGCGTAATTTCTGGTCCATGATATCAACGCTGCATTTGAAATGGTTGTAATCAACAACAGTGTTTGGTTTTTGTTTTGGGGTGTCCACAATTTCCACTTTCTAATGCATGGTGCTCAGAAGACAAACAGATTTATTTTTTTTGTTGCAAACACCATCAGCAAGGCACTTCCAGATGTGAACACCTGTGTGGAGTACAACTGGCACCCCGAGGTTTCCTTTGCAGTTGCTGGTAGCTCCTGATGATTTTTGTTGATGGTGCCAAGCAGAGTTGTTTTTTGTTGAAGAAGCCTGTTAGCCAAAGACAGAGAGGTGAAGAAATTATCCATAGTTACAGTCCTTCCCTGGTCCATACGGTAAATGGTTCCATCAATTTCAAAACAACATTCTCTGATAGCCTCTCTCCCGTTGGACAAGTGGGATCTTTTCCCAAGTAAGGGATGGCATTACACATGTATTTTGTGTCCAGATCTGCTGCAATCCAAAACTTGATTCCAAACTTGTCAGGGTTGGATGCGATGCACTGCAGAAAGGGACAACAAACCTTTGAAGGAAATAACTGCTCATTAACTGAAATTGCTGCAAATTTGTCTGCTTGTATGCGCTCCTTGCGGGTGTCCTTGTTGTCGAAGCGAAGGTACCGCTTTATTTCAAGAAAGCGGTTATGGGGCATTATGGCTTTGATATTGGGGTTGCCGAATCTATTGGCCCACATGAGTCGCAAGGCACCAATGTAGCCCTTGGCAGCCCTTCGAAAAAGGATTGCGAGGAACGCCATCAGCTCGAAGACACTCATCTGCCAGCTGGGATTTGTTCTACGGCCCTCCTGGACTGTGCAGTCTCTGATGGCCAACAACATGCTGATATCCAACAAATACAGGAAGCTTTGAAGGTGACTCGTGATTTTGCGTGTTGCAAACTCTGTTGGCCCTCCAGATCCATTGAATGCTGTCTGTGGAGTTTCATGAGTAGAAAAGTCTCCAACTTTGTGGTGCAACCACACAGTGCCATCTTTCGCCTTCTCTGTGGATC
This sequence comes from Neoarius graeffei, assembly GCF_027579695.1. Lineage (NCBI taxonomy): Eukaryota > Metazoa > Chordata > Actinopteri > Siluriformes > Ariidae > Neoarius > Neoarius graeffei. The sequence continues at coordinate 114,348,677 of NC_083570.1, read as the reverse complement.
CAGGTGTTATGCCCACATCTGCAACTTTTTGTTTTTTTTATTACAAGGGGGGTTGATGTGCATTGTGTCTTCCTCCTCATCTGATGTGGCCTCTGTGTCTAAACTGTCCTGCTCAATCACATACTTGGGTTAGGGTTTCCGGAAAGATCCACGTCCTGGCCTAGGCCAAGGCCGTGTTGTGCACTGTCCTTCCCAAGCCCCATCCTCAATGCTCCACAAGTGCCTGGTCAGTACCCCCATTATATTTGGGTTATTTTTCCATTATTATTTGAGGCTAGGTTTTGGGCTAGGGGCTAAGGCTAGGGGTTGGGTTAGGGGTGAGCTCAGGTTGGGGTTAGATCCAGGATTTGGGGTTAGGGTTAGAACTGATCCTTCTTGGTTGCCTTGGTTGTGACATTCAGTGCGTTTACATGCACATAGAGAAAATCGAATTTCTGCCGTTGCTCGTCTGAAATCAAAGTTCTGAATGGCATGTAAACACCTTAGCTCGGCTGAAATTGAACCGAACTTGATTTCTCGCAATCGAGCTACACGACCTAGATTATGCGACTTTGCCGAGCTACTTAGTGCATGTAAACCCTATTGAGCCACGCAGTCCAGCTACTTACTTCAGCACTGCCCCTTCCGGAAGTGACGAGTGACGAGACCACAAGCGGGAAACACAACAGCCTCAGCTCTTCTTCATGATGACAACCGGAAGTGTACCAACACGATGGGGCATGTAGCGCCACCTGTGGCTCGGGTGCACAATGCACCTCACTCAATAGCTCGATTTCACAGTATGTATGTAGGATTGGATTTCTCTGGCACCCCTGCTGGGACCCTTTGCTCGATTACCGACAGCAGCTCGATTTGGATGTGCATGTAAACGTACTGAGTGTGAAGTCTGGTTAGGGTTAGAAACAAAGAGGCTATTTCTCAGATAACACAATAATTAGGCTTCTTTACACAACAATGGGAGGCAGGTAATGGTACGTTAGACTTATTCACAAATTTGGGGGGGATTTCATTGCAGACTAAAGTCTGCACTTTGGGCCTTCTAGTGTTAAAAATATGCTGTTAAATCAAAACACTTTTTATTCATTGCAAAACGTTTATTTCAGCACTGTATACAGGTATTGAGCACACAATGTGACCGCTTTTATGCAGTAGCCTAATAATAATAGAACAACCCGAAAATTGCAGGGTAACCCCAGACCTGCGCAAGTGATGCGCTACTGGCAAAAGAGCCAGCGACGTATGAAAAAAAACCCACACCTTGGACCAAATACATATTATTTTCGGCACGCTGCTCCACCAGTCTGTGATGGTATTTTTCATATGATTACATTACGGTGTAAATGTGGTCTTGAGAAAAAAAAAAAAAAACGTTTGCAGACCTTTTGTTAAAATCGCTAAAAGTGATGTTGTAATATTGAAACAATGGGTCTTACAGGGTAAACTACAGTATGGCGTCTAACCTTTTGTAATGCATAACAGCTCGTTTGGCTGGAATGCGCAAGCTGCCCTACCCCCCATTCAGTGAATTTGAACAATGCAAAAGGCATCCCCCAAAACAGAACATTCAGAACCTGTTTTTCTGTCTCCTGTAAACTGCTAAGGGCAAACACTCAGAACACACACTGAAAAAAATGATACTTTGGATAAACTGAGGAAAAACCGAATTAAATATTAATTTATGTCTATCATATATAATTTGTGGGGCGGCACGGTGGTGTAGTGGTTAGCGCTGTCGCCTCACAGCAAGAAGGTCCTGGGTTCGAGCCCCGGGGCCGGCGAGGGCCCTTCTGTGTGGAGTTTGCATGTTCTCCCCGTGTCCGCGTGGGTTTCCTCTGGGTGCTCCGGTTTCCCCCACAGTCCAAAGACATGCAGGTTAGGTTAACTGGTGACTCTAAATTGACTGTGAGTGTGAATGGTTGTCTGTGTCTATGTGTCAGCCCTGTGATGACCTGGCGACTTGTCCAGGGTGTACCCCGCCTTTCGCCCGTAGTCAGCTGGGATAGGCTCCAGCTTGCCTGCGACCCTGTAGAAGGATAAAGCGGCTAGAGATAATGAGATGAGATATATAATTTGTGCTGGATATTTTATTTGGCATTAATAAAAACATTTTAAGATGCCTAAATTTGTGGATGTGGTCTAATCTCGCGTATGTTTCCGATTCCTTTTCGCACATGTTTTTTCAGAGGGGACACACACAATGCTAATGCACTACTGCCAATGTGCAATTCTAATATTTTTGCCTGTGTGTCTGTGTGTGTGTGTGTGCGTACATAAGTGTGTGTGTGTATATGTGTGTGTGTGTGTGCATAAATGTGTGTATATATGTGTATGTATGCGTGTGTGTAAAGTCTGGCCCGTAGCCAGGGGGGATCGGAGGGAACGCGCACACTCGCTCCATGCGCTAGGTGAAGGATCGGTCAGTGGAGAGCTCAGCTAAGATCAGCATGTTTAATTCCCCAAGCCAATAACAAGAACTTTCGTGAGAAATAACGCGAACGTCTGCATCATGCGGGATTTGCGGGCGGGAGCAGGACAAAATATGGCGGGCGGGAGCGGGACTGAAAATCATAATTCTTTGTGGGAGCGGGACTGAAAATTCTATCCCGCGCAGACCTCTACGGAAAACCCAGGCATGCAGTGTAACCCCCGGGCTACCAAGGCGCATATAGTCACTGCCGTTTTCCCTTCACATACCGTACATAAATCTTGACATAAATATTGACATTGCGCTGTACCCGATTAGTAATTTCATTTCTATTACACAGCAAAATCCCCAGTGTTGAATTAACACCCAGAGTGTTGACTTAACACCCTACTGTGTTTATATAGGTCCAATTGGACACAAATTAACTCTCAAAGTGTTAATTCAACACTGAGTAATTTGCAGTGTAGGATTTCCCAGTGTGATTGGCAGCTGCAGCAGTGTTGTGCTTCTTTCAGAAAACATATTCAAACATGCTGTATGAGCGCACTAAAATCGTATGGCTTTTTAACTCCCGGTGAAAGTCCTCCGGGTTGAATTAACTAACTGAAATCAGCTGTTCTCAGCGTTTGATAAACCTGCTTTGTGAAACGGACAATCACTGCGCCTCCCCGTGGAAAAATGAGGGATAGCAGCTGGTTTTCACACAAGCTGCTTAGGGGCGTCACCAGTCAGGACTGCATTGACTACATCACTGACTACGTTTACATGCACATCCAAATCGAGCTGCTGTCGGTAATCGAGCTGAAGGTCCCAGCAGGGTGCCAGAGAAATCCAATCGTACATGCACACAATGAAATCGGGCTATTGTGTGAGGTGCATTGTGCACCCGAGCCACAGGTGGCGCTACACGCCCCATCGTGTTGGTACACTTCCGGTTGTCGTCATGAAGAAGAGCTATTCAAGAGTGTAAACAAAGTTATCAGTTCCGTGTTCTCCATTGCGCGTTTTTCTCCCGTCCATGAATTTTAATATATTCAACTCCTTAAGCTGAATGAGCATGAACTCTGTCTCCTCATTGCTCCAGAAGTGCACGTTTCTGCTTGCCTGTGGCAGTGGGGGCGTGGTCAAGCGCCGGTCTGTGACAGGAGGGCGGAGCCAGGGAAGGTGAGTGGCAGAATCATTACACCTGACGGTAATTAACCTGTGTTTGTGTGTCTTCCCAGTAACTGCGCCCTATTTAAGGAGGCAGAGGGAGAGCAGAGGGGAGAGCTCATCCCGGGACTAGAACACAGCACGTGCGCGCGTTTCTCTCAAGAATAAAAGTAGGCTGTTAAACTGAAAAGTCTGACAATAAAAAGCCTATTAGTACCAGAAGCTTTGTCCTGCCGTCCTCTGTGCTCCACCCACACTTCAGAGAGCTCTACATCGCCATTTTCTCTTCTTCGTTTGTTCCTCCTGACCTCTTCTGCTGCTCGCTACTACTGTTGTCATGCCGACCGAGGCTGTTGTGTTTCCCGCTTGTGGTCTCGTCACTCGTCTCTTCCGGAAGGGGCAGTAAGTAGCTCGACTACTAACTCGATAGGGTATACATGCACTAAGTAGCTTGGCAGAAATCGCATAATCTAGGTCGTGTAGCTCGATTCCGAGAAATCAAGTTCGGTTCAATTTCAGCCAAATTAAGGTGTATACATGGCATTTTGAACTTCGATTTCAGTCGAGCAATGGCAGAAATTCGATTCTCTCTATGTGCATGTAAACGCACTGATTGTGGGGGATAAATTATCTGCACTGACCAATCAGCAGACAGTCAAGAACCAGTCAGGGGATGGCTAAGGGCCTGCAGAGGGCCAGTCACGGAAACGTGGAACAAATTCAATGGCTGCCACTGTAATTTTCATAAATTAAAATGCACTGATGTCTCTCATGCTCCTGTGTTTAACGTTTGATGGTTTTCCTCCAACTGCATAAGCAAAGGTCGCATCAGGTGCTCACGGTTTGTCATGTGCCCCGTTTGTGGGTGTGGAGATGACAAACTATTTGTGTGTGTGTGTGTGTGTGTGTGTGTGTGTGTGTGTGTGCAAATGCTCCAAGGAAATGTTAGCAATTGTGCCTTCCATAATTTGTCATCTATTTCAACACCACCACATTTCTAGCTATCTTATCAGGTCAGGTGTGACTGTACAGTGGTGCTTGAAAGTTTGGGAACCCTTTAGAATTTTATAGATTTCTGCCTAAATATGACCTAAAACTTCATCAGATTTTCACACAAGTCCGAAAAGTAGATAAAGAGAGAACCCAGTTAAACAAATGAGACAAAAATGTTATACTTGGTCATTTATTTATTGAGGAAAATGATCCAATATTACATAACTGTGAGTGGCAAAAGTATGTGAACCTTTGCTTTCAGTATCTGGTGTGACCCCCTTGTGCAGCAATAACTGCAACTAAACGTTTCCGGTAACTGTTGATCAGTACTGCACACCGGCTTGGAGGAATTTTAGCCCATTCCTCCGTACAGAACAGCTTCAACTCTGGGATGTTGGTGGGTTTCCTCACATGAACTGCTCGCTTCAGGTCCTTCCACAACATTTTGACTGGATTAAGGTCAGGACTTTGACTTGGCCATTCCAAAACATTAACTTTATTCTTCTTTAACCATTCTTTGGTAGAACGACTTGTGTGCTTAGGGTCGTTGTCTTGCTGCATGACCCACCTTCTCTTGAGATTCAGTTCATGGACAGATGTCCTGACATTTTCCTTTAGAATTCGCTGGTATAATTCAGAATTCATTGTTCCATCAATGATGGCAAGCCATTCTGGCCCAGATGTAGCAACACTAGGGTGACCAGACGTCCCGGTTTTACCGGGACAGTCCCGATTTTACCGGGACAGTCCCGATTTGGGGTTGTGTGTCCCAAGTCCCGACAAAAGTCTGTCGGGACATGGATATGTCCCGGTTTTCGCCACTCGCGACGTTTGCGACTGAGCAGCGTGGGAATCATTAGCGGAGAAATGTCTGCATTTACTATTTTGATGAATTGACAGGAATCGCAAACTTTCCTGGTTACTGCCCCCTGGCCCTGTGGCATGGGTGTTTATTTAGCCACATTATTCCAGACAACAGAACGTGTTGCCATGCAACAATAAAATAAACACTAACTGGCACAAATGTTCTTTGTCTAGCAGCAGTAATGCTGCAGCAATTATGCCAAAAAGAAAATGTACCTTTTCCAAAGATTTACAGGGCACCTACCCCTTCCTCCAAGAGGTGCAGAACAATGCGCACGAAGCCTACTGCACACACTGTAAGTGCTTTGTTCTTGTACTGAGTTGGGCAGCCTATGCTGCAAATGCTGTGCGCTCCTGTGGGGGCTTTCCTCGGGCTGTCGCCCCTCTCGGCCCTTCATATAATCTTTTTTTTTATTCACCTTGTTATCCCGAGATAACGACATAATTAATTTGAGATCTCGAGAAAACAAAACCGTTATTCCGTGATCTCGAGAAAACTAAACAATTATTTCATGATCTCAGCTGGATCACTGTATCTCCGTCAGTAGAGACGAAGCCGGGCCAGTCTTCTGCGGAGGTGCCGCGGACTAATTTTGAAATTATCCCTTATTAAAAGACTTGATGCAATCTCTCCCTGTGTCAACCCCTGATCAAAATATCGCCTTATTAGGTGATCGATTATTCCAGACATTCTAATGACCAAAGTTGCATCTATACAGAATGAGAAATAGCCCCAAAGTCAGCATATCACAAGTCTCTTGGCGCACCTGAATGAACCATTTCTCAGCTGTTTACTCGAGATCATGAAATAATTGTTTTGTTTTCTCGAGATCTCAGAATAACGGTTTTGTTTTCTCGAGATCTTGAATTAGTTGTGTTGTTTTCTCGAGATCCTGAATTAATTATATCGTTATCTCAGGATAACAAGGTGAATAAAAAAAAGGATTATATGAAGGGCCTCTCTCGGCTTCCGTAGTATATACTCTCAAATCACTTGTCTCTTTTTTGTTTCTGTTTAGCATACCATTCTGACAGTTTGGCCATATTGAACAGCTTGTTGCACCTTCCATTAAAGTGTTCACTTTTGTACACATCTTCTTGCTTTATTCATTCAGTTGTGGGGAATGGTTAGTAAGGTTGATTCTGACCTAGGCTATGTTGAGGTCACATATCTACTTTTTAAGTTCATGCTATAGTGCATACAATTTTAGAGATATAGCCTACATGTGCATATGCATTCTTCTTGGTGTTCTCACAAACAGGTGAAATAAATCAGTTTAAATTTGGCCTATGGACATAGCCTGGCCTATTCTCAGCCATTACAAAATCTGTTGTCTGACCATAATTTAACTGATCTGTATACCACTATGCTATTAGATTACAAAATGCCTGTTTGTTTTATTTCATGTGAGATGTTGATAAATATGTGAGCTTCAACAAAATGATAAGAGCACCTCTCTGAGTGTCACGTTTACGTAAAAAAAAGGTGTGCGTGCACGAGCATGGTCGCGCGCAAAAGTGTCCCGGTTTCAGACTAGGGAAGTCTGGTCACCCTAAGCAAAACAGGCTCAAACCATGATACGACCACCACCATGTTTCACAGATGGGATAAGATTCTTATGCAAAGTGCAACATATGTGGTTTTGGTAGTGTGTAAATGTGTATGTGTGGGGGTGTGGTTTTTTTTTTTTTTTTTGTCGTGTGTAAATGTGTTTTTTGATTTTATGTGTTTCCATGTTAGACTCTCGTTTGCCCAAGATGAATTTCTCCACTCTGTAGACAATAAAGGCTCATCTCATCTCACCTTATCTTATGCTGGAATGCAGTGTTTTCCTTTCTCCAAACATAACGCTTCTCATCTAAACCAAAAAGTTCTATTTTGGTCTCATCTGTCCACAAAACATTTTTCCAATAGACCCCTTCACAGTAAACGTCATTCATACGAAAGCGGAAATTGCGCGCGCAGCCTGGACCCAAAAAAGACTCAGAAATGCCTAGTTGTTGTGTTGTCGGGTGTCAGAATCATAGCAGCGATGGGGTTAAAATGTACAGAATTCCAGCAGGATCTCACCCATTCCAAAAAAATCGCCGATGTCTATGACTACAAGCCATCAAACGTGTAGACTGGGATGAAAGCATTATCAAAAATGCGCGGGTTTGCAGCGCCCACTTCATCACAGGTAAGATCAGGCTATTTATTAAATCTTTCTTTTTTATTCTTTCTAGTCTTCGTTTATTGATGTAGAAAAATACTTTGGTAACGTTTGTCTGATTAGCTGGGTCATAGTTACACAATGTAATGAATATTGTTAGCATGTTAACTTAGCTTTGCATGCAATTTTGTTTGTAGGAGAGGTCTCGCTTGACTCAAACAGTCCAGATTTTGTGCCATCATTATTTGTGTATGCTGAAAATCACAATTTTAAAGCAAGGATGGAAAGGTAAAATTGTGTGCCCTCACTCTAAATGCCAACTTACGTTGACTGCTCTAACCTAGCTCCCGCCCCGTTCAGTTTCATTTCTGCTCTCTGCCTCTCGCTTTTTACGCAGCTCTGATTTCTCTTAGCTGCACTCTTTACACTATCATTCCTTTCATGCCATTACCTCCTGCAAATTGCTGTTTAGTGTTGGTATTTGCTGTTGTAGCTAAAGCCACATTGCCATCACATCACTGGCATAATTTGATTAAAACAAAATGAATATGAATGTCCCATTCTTAATCAAGTTGTACATGCCCGCACATAACATAATCATATGCGTCTAAAGACTTGTAGGCACAAAGTTTTTCGTGGGTGTACACTGAAGTCTTGTCAATAAGGTACGAGTATATATCTGGCCATTGTATACCAGGGAACTTACTAACATCGTCCGTCCACTCTTTAATTAAATGCGGATCCGGTAGGCGATGTCCACTTGTTAGAGTTAACTTATTTATGTAGCATTCTCAATCTTGTAACGACAATTGTTTTGCATAATCTGACAGCTCATAATGCCAGTCTATGGGCAGCGCCATTGTTTCTGGGTCCAGGCTGCGCGCGCATCCTGGCAACGGTCGGTTTGTTTACAAACATGCGAAGGGGTCTATAGCCTTCTGGCTTACCTATGTGATCTTTAGCAAACTGCAGACGAGCAGCAATGTTCTTTTTGGAAAACAGTGGCTTTCTCCTTGCAACCCTGCCATGCACACCATTTTTGTTCAGTGTTCTCCTGATGGTGGAATCATGAATATTAACATTAGCCAATGTGAGAGAGGCCTTCAGTTTTGCGCTCGGGTTTCCATTGTTGGGGGGGTTATAGCATCAACTAAGCTGACTTTATGGTAGGACTGTTAATGTTATAGTCATGTTGTCTGTTGTTGCCCAAATAAGGATGGGTTCCCTTTTGAGTTTGGTTCCTCTCGAGGTTTTTTCATGTCGTCTGAGGGAGTTTTTCCTTGCCACCATCGCCACAGGCTTGCTCATTGGGGATAGATTAGGAATAAAATTAGCTCGTATTTTAAGTCGTTCAAATTCTGTAAAGCTGCTTTGCAACAATGTTCATTGTTAAAAGTGCTATCCAAATAAACTTGACTTGACTTGACTAGATGAATTAAAACTTTTCAGATATTCTTAAAGTATCCTAAAAGTTTATGAAATGCTAAATTCCAGTGCCTTTACTTATAATTTATAACTATAAGAATTCTTAAAGTATAACTTTAAGTGATTTTCCATGACTTCTTAAAGATAATGAAATGCTGTGGGTGGTAAAAGAGAGCAACTGGACTTGCCTGAAGATTCTTGAAGACGTTTCACCTCTCATCCGAAAGGCTTCTTCAGTTCTGTCTGACTGGTAGGGAGTATCAGGTATTTATCCTCTCATGGATGAAAAGCTCATCTAAGGTGTCGTTGAGTCATCCTGTTGGTGTGGGTCACTGGGGGCTGAATATGAATGGCCTTGAGAGTCGTTAGGGTGATCAATGGATTGCCCATTAAGGTGATCAATGGAATGCTGATTCTCTCTGTCCTCCTGTGAGCCACTGAAAACAGCTGGGTTTTGGTGTGCATTCAGTTGTCTGGGAAGTGTGCCAAGGACTGCATTGTAGGTGGCTGATAAATTATGTCTTAGACCCCCACCTCTGTTCAGTGATGGCCATTCCAGGTTAACAAAAATGGCTTCTTTAACTCCTCGCTCATACCAACGATCCTCTCTGGCTAAAATACGTACGTTGCAATCCTGAAATGAGTGTCCTTTGTTGTTAAGATGAAGGTAGACAGCAGAGTCCTGGCCTGAGGAATTGGCTCTCCTGTGTTGAGCCATACGCCTGTGAAGCGGTTGTTTGGTTTCACCAATATGAGTCCGTGCATTGCTCACTGCACTGAATTGCATACACCACGTTGTCCTGTTTGTGTCTGGGTATTCTGTCCTTAGGGTGGACCAGTTTCTGCTTCAGGGTGTTACTGGGTCTGAAACGTACTGGAATGTTGTGTTTGTAGAAGATCCTCCTGAGTTTCTCAGATAGACCAGAAATGTAGGGAATGACAATGTTCTTGCATTTGTTCCTGTTATCCTCCTTGTCCGTTATGTTCCTTTTTCTGCTCTTGAAGAAAGACCAGTTGGGATACCCACAGTTCTGAAGTGCTTTCCTGATGTGATTCTGCTCCTTCTCTTTTCCCTCTACCGTTGTAGGGATGTTCTGAGCCCTGTGTTGCAAGGTCCTAATGACCCCCAATTTGTGTTCCAGTGGGTGGTGAGAGTCGAAGAGTAGGTACTGGTCCGTGTGTGTGGGTTTCCGGTAGACCTCGATGCTAAGGCTTCTGTCTTGTCTAGTGTGTATATCACAATCCAAGAAGGCTAGATTATTCCCACTTACGTCCTCCCGAGTGAAATTGATGGTGATATCCACTGCATTGATGTGTTTAGAGAAGGCTTCCACTTCATGGGCTTTGATTTTAACCCAGGTGTCATCCACATATCTGAACCAGTGGCTGGGAGCAACTCCTGAAAAAGTGGTCAAAGCTTTATGTTCCACTTCCTCCATGTAAAGATTGGCCACAATAGGGGACACTGGTGAGCCCATGGCACATCCATGCTTCTGTCTGTAGAAACTTTCATTAAACTGGAAATAAGTGGTAGTCAGGCAGAGGTCAAGCAGGGTGCAAATCTGGTCCGTGGTGAGGTTCGTTCTATCCAGTAAGGTGTTGTCTTGAAGGAGTCGTTTTCTAACAGATTCAACTGCTTCTGTGGTGGGAATGCAGGTGAAAAGAGAAGTGACATCATAAGAAACCATGGTTTCATCTAAGTCTAGTTTGAAGTCTGCAACTTTAGTAGCAAAATCTTGGGAGTTTTTGACGTGATGTAGCGTATTCCCAACAAGAGGAGCCAGGATGGTGGCTAGGTGTTTGGCAATGTTATAGGTGACAGAGTTTATACTGCTGATGATAGGTCTGAGTGGAGCTCCTTCCTTGTGAATCTTGGGGAGTCCGTATATGAGAGGAATGGCTTCCCCAGGGTACAATCTGTAGTACAGAGATCGGTTGATGGCTTGGTCCTTTTCTAGTTGTTGCAGGCAGCTAACAACTTTCTTTTTGTAACAACTGGTCGGGTCCCGCCTTAATGTTTCATAGGTGGTTGTGTCGCTGAGGAGACTGGTCATCTTTGAGTGGTAGTCCACTGTGTTTAGCACCACTGTGCATCTCCCTTTGTCAGCAGGAAGGATGGTGATGTGCCGGTCTCTTTGAAGCAATGTAAGAGCCCTCCTTTCTTGGCTGGTGAGGTTGGAGGGGGGTGCTTTTGCACCAGACAGAGCAGCTGATACCTTCAGTCTAAGTTGTTCTGCCTCTGTGTTGGTCAGATTGTTGTTTCTGATGGCTGACTCTGTGGCTGTGATGAGATCTACCACTGGTATCCGCTCTGGTGAAACTGCAAAGTTAAGTCCCTTGGATAAAACCTCTTTCTCTGGTTGGGTGAGTACCCTGTCAGATAAGTTCTTCACCCATTTGTCTTCTATGTCTGGTTGTGTAGCCTGGTCAGATTTCTTCCTCCAAGTCAGCACTTCTGTCTTCCTGGAGGAGGTGGTTTTAGACAGCAATGTTTGGAATTTGCATATCTGTCATTCCTTGCCTTTGGTATGTTGTGAAATCTGTGCCTTCTCTGCGAAATCAGAGACTCGTTCCAAAACTTCACTGGGAAGAAGTACTGCCAACTCTTCAAACATGCTCTTCAAATGAAATGCTATTAAAAATAACATTTTGGATGTCACTTACAGTTACTAAATTTAACATTTAAATGTACTTAATGTCACCACTACTTTTAAGAATACCACTAAAGGGTCTTAAAGTTACATGACAGGCATTTAACATGCTCTTACCCAGAGCAGCCCGGGGAGCAGCCCGGGGAGCAGCCCGGGGAGCAGCCCGGGGAGCAGCCCGGGGAGCAGCCCGGGGAGCAGCCCGGGGGGCAGCCCGGGGGGCAGCCCGGGGGGCAGCCCGGGGGTTAGGTGCCTTGCTCAAGAGCACTACAGCCATTTCTGCTGGTCCAGGGAATCAAACTATCAACCTTTTGGTCCCAAAGCTGTTTCTCTAACCATTAGGCCATGGCTTCCCCTTGTTACAAGTATCTTGAATTTAATGTCATATTTTCAGTATCGGGGTGGCACAGTGGTGTAATGGTTAGCACTGTCACCTCACAGCAAGAAGGTCCGGGTTCGAGCTGCGGGGCCGGCGAGGGCCTTTCTGTGTGGAGTTTGCATGTTCTCCCTGTGTCTGCGTGGGTTTCCTCTGGGTGCTCCGGTTTCCCCCACAGTCCAAAGACATGCAGGTTAAGTTAACTGGTGACTCTAAATTGACCGTAGGTGTGAATGTGAGTGTGAATGGTTGTCTGTGTCTATGTGTCAGCCCTGTGATGACCTGGCAACTTGTCCAGGATGTACCCCGCCTTTCGCCTGTAGTCAGCTGGGATAGGCTCCAGCTTGCCTGCGACCCTGTAGAACAGGATAAAGTGGCTCGAGATAATGAGATGAGATGAGATTTTCAGTATCTGGGCATTCACATCATGCAAGAACTGTCATGGTCTTACATCCCAGATAGCAGAGGGACGTTGAGCTGGCGGAGGACCATATGGCGGCCGTTCCAACGGCAGGACAGCATGTCTCCCCTTCTCCCCTCCCCTCTCTTTCTCTCTGTCCTTCTGTTCCTCTCCCTCACCCCATTCCCCCACCGCAGAGGCGGGGGCCGGCTCCACCCCAGCCGGCTCCCCGCACCCGCGGTGTCCTATCTTCTCCTACTTCCATGTCTGTGTCTTCCCCCCCCTCAGGTGAGTGATATCCGGAACACTGGTGCAGAGAGAGAGCCCGGGCTGGTGTCCTGGCGCTGCGGGGAGCCGGGGCACCTCCAGCATCAGTGCTCGGCGATGGAGGCGGGCGCGGTGGTCCGGATCCCCGACGCGCCAGGAGCTGCCCTCGATCGGGCCGGAGAGTATCGCATACCGGTGAGTATCCAAGGGGATACGTACAGTGGCGGTTCTAGACCAAAATTACTAGGGGGGCCGAGGTGGGGCCAGTGTTTTTTCAGGGGGGCACATATGAGCAAAACATGGCAATATTTAGGCGTTCAAAATGTTTTGTTTAGTTTATTTAAAACCAAAACAAAATACATTGAGCATAAATACAATGAGATAAACATTCTGTCTCAATAGCCTAAACATAAAATAAATTGTGCTCAGTAAATCTTAAAACCATGTTTCTCTTTTTTGTAAAATAAGATTTCTATTTTTGCATACAATGAACCTTTTCTTCAGACGTGGCTGCACTGGAGTGTCGTCCAAGCACTTGCTGATATCTGGAGAAAGATGAATACAGTAAATATGGGAGTGCGACTGAGAACAACATTTATTTATCATTATTCATTTATTAATTTATTATTATATCTATTATTTGTATTTTATATTTATTAATTATTATTCAGACTTCACACTTTCAGGGTAGGCTATATGAATTGTAGGTCGACACTGCTCACACACATACATTTGTTCAACATCACAAACCTGATGGTGCTGTACTTGATATGCATGGTGAATCTGGTTGTCCCAATGACTTGTTGGGTTGTCCCACATTCTGTCCCTCAATCTGATCCTGAATGTCTTCATCCTCACTCTCAGATTGCCTTTCAGATGCCTCACTTTCCACCTCTCCAACCACCACCTCTGGCTCTCTCTCCACCTCTGGCTCTCTCTCCTCTTTCATAATCTTCATCTTCCTTACTCTCTCTATGTTGCTTTTTGCCAACAGGGGCAAAAAAGGACATAATGTCCTTCTTGCTCCTTTCCATGATGATAGCCTACAGTAGGTCTATACTAAAAAGTAAACGGAGAGGAATGTAGCCTCTACATATCAAAAGGCCATTAAAGTTTTACAAGAAGGTTAAACACTGTCGGTTATTTTACCCATTTCCCAAAAATATTAAGTTAGGCTACTTATTGCTGTGCAACGCACTTTTAAGAAAGCGCAATAAAACGGATTTATTATTGTAGTGAACAACAACAGTAAAACACGGATATGTGCAAACACTGACGTTACGAAATTGAATAATTTTCCTTACCTTCGCCCCCTTTGCAGTAGCCTAGTCCTTGCAGGGCTGCAGCTGTTATCTCTCACGTCCGAAGTTTACAATTCGCGCTGCTGCGGGTCTTTCTGCTGCAGGTAACAGTGTGCGCGTAGCGCTTTAAGGAGTCCGTGTAGAACACTCCGTCATGTCAGTTCCGATCTTTGAGCCAGCGCATGTCAAAATTAATAAATCTTGTTACCTGTTCAGCACAGGGGCCACAACAGGGGCCAGGAGCAATTTTACAGGGGCACTGGCCCCCCCGGCCCCCGTTTAAAACCGCCTATGGATACGTATCAGGCTTTGGTGGATTCTGGCTGTAATCAGACCTCAATCCACCAAAGCCTGGTGCAAGACGAGGCATTGGGGGGAGCACAATTGGTGAAGGTGTTGTGTGTGCACAGGGATGTTCACAGCTACCCTTTAGTGTCAGTTCACATTCTGTTTCGAGGGGAGAAATTTATAGTAAAGGCGGCGGTTAATCCTCGCCTCACCCACTCTATAATTTTGGGGACTGATTGGCCGGGATTTCCGGATTTAATGACTCATTTAGTAAAGAGTGGGTCCTGCAGCAGTTTAATAAGGGAAGGTCCCGGTGTGGCATTGGTGGGAGCAGCTGTCACAGAGCCGTCTACGTCAGCTCTGCATCAGAGTGAGGAGCCGCTGGCCCCTCCTCTCTCTCTCGGGGAATCCCTCACAGATTTCCCGTTGGAGCAATCGCGAGACGAGACTCTGTGGCATGCGTTTGACCAAGTGAGAGTAATCGATGGTCAAATGCTCCAGCCAAGCGCCGCCCCGTCCTTCCCCTACTTCGCAATTATGAAGGATAGATTATACCGAGTGACCCAGGACACTCAGACTAAAGAGCGAGTCACACAGCTTTTGATTCCGAGGAGCCACCGGGAATTGATATTCCAGGCAGCTCACTTTAATCCCATGGCGGGACACTTGGGGCAGGATAAAACACTAGCCCGAATAATGGCCCGATTCTATTGGCCGGGGATTCGCGGCGATGTCCATAGGTGGTGTATGGCGTGCCGCGAATGCCAGTCAGTAAATCCAGCGACTGTTCCAAAAGCGCCTTTGCGCCCTTTACCATTAATCAAGACCCCGTTCGAAAGAATTGGGATGGATATCGTCGGGCCATTAGATCGGTCAGCACGAGGGTACCGCTTTATATTAGTTCTAGTGGACTATGCAATGTGATACCCGAAAGCAGTGCCTCTTCGCAATATCTCAGCATGCAGTATTGTGGAGGCGCTCTTCCGCGTCATCTCCCAAGTTTTGAATCCCAAAAGAGATTCTGACTGATCAAGGCACCGCGTTTATGTCACGAACACTAAAGGAACTGTATAAGTTGTTGGGTATTAAGCCGATCCGCACCAGCGTTTATGACCCACAAACGGACGGTTTAGTTGAACGGTTCAATCGCACCCTCAAAAATATAATTAAAAAATTCATAAGTGAGGACGCACGTAATTGGGATAAGTGGCTCAAACCCTTGTTGTTTTCAGTGTGAGAGGTCCCACAAGCCTCCACGGGGTTCTCCCCATTTGAATTGTTATACGGGCGTAAGCTGCGCGGCATTCTAGATGTGCTGCGGGAAAATTGGGAGGAGGGACCTTCACAAAGTAAAAATGAAATCCAGTACGTTATGGATCTGCACGCAAAACTCCACACACTCACCCACCTAACCCAGGAGAATTTGCGGCAGGCCCAAGAACGACAAACCCGCCTGTACAACAAGGGTACGCGCCTCAGGGAGTTCGCACCAGGAGATAAAGTACTCGTACTGTTGCCGACATCGAGCTCTAAATTAATCGCCAGGTGGCAAGGACCCTTTGAGGTCACACGGCGAGTCGGGGATGTCAACTATGAGGTGAGGCGAATGGACAGGGGTGGGGCATTACAGGTATACCACCTCAATCTGTTAAAACGTTGGAGCAAGGAGGTCCCCGTGGCGCTGGTGTCGGTGGTTCCTGAGAAGGCGGAGCTGGGGCCGGAGGTTCAAAAGGGAAAATTGGCATCACCCACCGCTCCGGTCCCCTGTGGAGCCCACCTCTCACCGACCCAGCTCACCCAGGTTGCCGGTTGCAAACAGAATTTCCAGACTAATCAAAAAAGAAAAGCAGACTAAGTGAGGACGAGTTAGAAAAACGGGTTCATTTCTCCTATGTTTATGTTTACACATTTTGTTCAGACTGCTTTACACCCCAATCCAGTGGGTGGCGATAATGCCCCCATTAGACCCCTTTCACTGACGTCACCCGAAACCGGAAGTAAACAAACCCTGCGCCACATTGGAAGACCAACAAACTCGTGATTGGGGGAAATAACGGCAGCGCGCGGTATGTGAACCCACGAGGCACTTGGTTCATCAAAAACCTACAATGGTAAACTTTTGTGCTGTGTTAGGGTTCTAACAAAGCTGATGGGAAAGGTGAAAAGAAGTCTTTCTACAGAATACCAGCTGTGATTGAGACACAAGCAAACCAAGGAGCTTTCTGCCGGGAGACAGAGAGAGGATTTAGCTGCTTTATGCAGAGCGGATCTGAATACTTCAAGTGTATTTTGTTACTGGTAAGTCACTAGGCTAGAGTGTTGTAGAACATTTTTTTAAATGTTTACTGAATAAAAACATCCTTAATTTTATCAAATATTCTCTACTCTATATTTCATTTCTTTCTTTTGTTTTAATTTTCCTCCCTCCATCCCTCTTTGGATTTTAAATATAGTTTTTCCCCATGTCCAAATAATGAGGTAGGGTGGCATTTAGAAACCCATAGCCTACTGCTGACTTTCTTTATCAATGCTGCATCAAATTAATTTTGGTTATGTTTTTCTGTTTCCATGTACAGGTGTCTGCGCCGCAGGAGGAATAGGCCACAATTATAAATTATAAATAAATCATAAAATATTTCTAAGAACTTGTTCAAGTGTGTTCTGTTCCTTATAAATGTTAAAAGTTATGCCTCATTAGATAGCTTGACAAACATTAGGAGAGGTGCATTGTTGCATGCATTTTTATATCCTGTTGTACATAAAACAGGACGTAGCCTACGCACATTGATATAAATTAAGTTTCACTTTCATGGTTGAAGTATGCATGTGTGTGTTCATCCTAGGCAAGAGCCCCGATGCTTTATTGTTAGCTAGTTTAATTTAGCCTGTTTTGCTTAATTTGTAGCCTTCCTGTTGTACATAAAACAGGAAGTAAAGTTGGATGAATCATCGCCGAAAATTAAACTATAAATCGACCGAAATCCGTAGTTGAATAAAGGGTGAAAGGGGGTCTATTCTCTGTCGGGCACCATCCACTTTTCAACGTCGTTTCAACGGAAACTCGTATGAGCAAAGCGGTGTTGAATCAACGCCGGTGATCCACGATGATTCGACGGCGTATGGTCGAAGAACATGCCGATGATTCCCCGTCGAATCAACGCCCTTTTGCTATCTGGGATACCAATGTCCTGGTTAAGAAGACCCACCAGAGTCTGTTCCACCGAAGATGTCTCAGAGACTTCCGTCTTCCACCAAGGGTGCTGAAGAACATTTACTCCTGCACCACTGAGAAAATACTGATGTGCAATATATACTTAGACATATTCTATTTATGTTGTGCAGTGTATATTGTGTATATTGCAGAGCTATTTAACAGTTATTCCACAAAATTGACTCGTACATGAGCTGACGAGGGGTGTAGCAACAAGGTGTCTATAAGCCATGTGTGATGAGACTGAGTGGAATAACTGTTTTATTCTATCCACATTCACTATATTTTGAAAAAAACAGAACATTGTTTTTTTTTTCACAAATTCGATTAAATAAAAACCAGAGGTGGACAAAGTACCTACAGTAACTTCATTACTTAAGACGAAGTACAGATTCCACTGGTCAAATGTTACTCCAATACAAGTGAAAGTTGTTGTGGCAGCGGGGGCGTGGTCAAGCGCCGGTCTGTGACAGGAGGGCGGAGTTGGGGAAGGTAAGTGGCAGAATCGCTACACCTGAGTGTAATTAACCTGTGTTTTGTGTGTGTTCTCCCCAGTAAACCGTGCCCTATTTAAGGAGGGAGAGTGAAAGCGGAGGGGAGTTGTTGCCGAGAGGAGACTGCAGTGTGTGTGTGAGCGAGTCAGTCTCTGAGTGTTGGTTGTGAGTGTTAGACTGAAAAGTTTGGCAATAAAAGCCTATACTGCATCCTGATCTTTGTCCTGCCGTCTTCTGTGCTCCACCCACACGTTGTACCCGCTACAGTTGTACAGTCAATTTTTTAATGAAGGTACAGTACTGAAGTATTTGTTTTTAAAAATACTTAGTGCCTTGCAAAAGTATTCATACCCCTTGAACTTTTTCAAATTTTCCACCTTACAACCACGAACTTAAAAGTTTTTTATTGAGATTTTATGTGATAGACCAACACAGAGTAGCACATAATTGTGAAGTGAAACAAAAATGATAAATGGTCTTCAAAATTTTAAACAAATAAAAATCTGAAAAATGTGTTGTGCATTAGAATTCAGCCCACCTGCGTCAATACTTTGTAGAGCCACCTTTTGCTGCAATTACAGCTGCAAGTCTTTTGTGGTATGTCTCTACCAGCTTTGCACATCTAGACACTGAAATTTTTGCCCATTCTTCTTTGCAAAATAGCTCAAGCTCAGCCAGATTGGATGGAGAGCGTCTGTGAACAGCAATTGTCAAGTCTTGCCACAGATGCTCAATGGGATTTAGGTCTGGACTTTGACTGGGCCATTCTAACACATGAATATTCTTTGATCTAAACCATTCCATTGTAGCTCTGGCTGTATGTTTAGGGTCATTGTCTTGCTGGAAGGTGAATCTCCTTCCCAGTCTCAAGTCTTTTGTAGCCTCCAACAGGTTTTCTTCCAGGATTGCCCTGTATTTAGCTCCATCCGTCTTCCCATCAACTCTGACCAGCTTCCCTGTCCCTGCTGAAGAAAAGCATCCCCATAGCATGATGCTGCCACCACCATGTTTCACAGTGGGGATGGTGTGTGCAGGGTGATGAGCAGTGTTAGTTTTCTGCCACGCACAGCGCTTTGCATTTAGGCCAAAAAGTTCAACTTTGGTCTCATCTGAGCAAAGCACCTTCTTCCACATGTTTGCTGTGTCCCCAACATGGCTTCTTATGCCTGTCTTTCAACAATGGCTTTCTTTTTGCCACTCTTCCAAAAAGGCCAGATTTGTGGAGTGTATGACTTATAGTTGTCCTGTGCACAGATTCTCCCACCTGAGCTGTGTATTTCTGCAGCTCCTCCAGAGTGATCATGGGTCTCTTGGCTGCTTCTCTGACCAGTGCTCTCCTTGCTCGCTCTGTCAGTTTAGGTGGACGGCCATGTCTTGGTAGGTTTGCAGTTGTGCCATACTTTTTCCATTTTTGAATGATGAACAGTGCTTCTTGAGATGTTCAGAGCTTGGGATATTTTTTTATAGCCTAACCCTGCTTTAAACTTCTCCAGAACTTTATCTCTGACATATCTGGTGAGTTCTTTGGTCTTCATGATGCTGTTTGTTCTTCAGTGTTCTCTAACAAAGCACTGAGGCCTTCACAGAACAAGTGTATGCTGAGAGTAAATTGCACACAGTAGGACTCTATTAACTAATTAGATGACTCCTGAAGGCAATTGATTGCACTGGATTGTATTTAGAGGTATCAGAGGACAGGGGGCTGAATACTAATGCACACCACATTTTTCAGATTTTTATTTGTTTAAAATTTTGAAGACCATTTATCATTTTTGTTTCACTTCACAATTATGTGCTACTCTGTGTTGGTCTATCACATAAAATCTCAATAAAAAACTTTTAAGTTTGTGGTTGTAAGGTGGAAAAATGTGAAAAAGTTCAAGGGGTATGAATACTTTTTCAAGGCACTGTACGTATTAAAAGTACATTTCCGTCAATACATTGTTGTATTATTGACACAACACTTACAAAACCAAATGCCTCTGAAACAATTGACTGGAGTTTCTGACTAACTCATAGAACCTGTAGAATAAACACCTGTTAGAATGTTACAAAAGGAAACACAACTGAACTGAAAAGAATCATTGTCATTTTCATTTTCTTTTTTTTTTATTGTAACACTCCTCCCCATGATGGTGTAGTGGCTAGCGCTGTCACCTCACAAGAAGTTTCAAGAAGTTCCGGGTTCGAGCCCCATGGCAGGCGAGGGCCTTTCTGTGCGGAGTTTGCATGTTCTCCCTGTGTCCGTGTGGGTTTCCTCCAGGTGCTCCAGTTTCCCCCACAGTCCAGAGACATGCAGGTGAGGTTAACTGATGACTCTAAATTGACCATAGGTGTGAATGTGAATGGTTGTCTGTGTCTATGTGTTGGCTCTGTGATGACCTGGCGACTTGTCCAGGGTGTACACCACCTTTCGCCCATAGTCAGCTGGGATAGGCTCCAGCTTGCCTGCAACCCTGCAGAACACGATAAAGCGGCTAGAGATAATGAGATGATGAGACTTCTCCCCATCCCCACAAAGCAGCATGGCAGTGTTCTGACCCAGCTCTGGCAGTGTGTGCACACAAGTAAGTGTATGTTTATCAGGAGGACAGTGGAATAGCTGTAAATGCAGCTTGCTCAGAAAATAAAAATGACAATCCAACCTGATTAAAACCTTGAGCTTAATAACTGCCCAACATCAACACTGCTTTTAGCAAGGCAAAAAAAAAAAAGTGCATGCAAGACCGTCATCTGACATCAAGACAAAAAATTCCAGCAATTTGTTGTGACTGACTAGTACAATACTGTCCATCTCACAGGTCTCATGTGCGCAAGTGTATGTATTCATGCACATATGAATCTGCCTGTGGAATCATGGTGGTTTAATGTTAAGCTAGCTAATCAGTGAAGCTCCATCTGACATGCTAGCAAAATCTTTTCAAACTCGAAATCATAGTGTAGCTAACTTTACTAGAAAAGAAAGATTTCTACATTTTGTTTATTTGGCAATATTATGCTAAAACTTTCTGAAAGCACTTCAGATAAGTTAACGTTATTCATGTTAGCATAACTCCATTTTTACATGCTAACTAACAGTGTCCAATTAACTAGCTATGTGTTATCATTAGCCGTGGACAAGTCTATGGCAACTTGGTGGGCAAATCCATAGAAATTAATTTAACTAACCAGACTGCATAGCTATTGCAATGTATTGCTAGCTCTAAAAGAACAGACAACTTCATTACAAGCTTTCTCTTGGAATAAAATGTTTACATCCCTCAATATTCTTCTGTAGGTCGGATGGCAAGTTTTTGTAGGCTGTGATGTGGTTCATTTTAGGCAAACAAAGCAAACATTTAAAATGAAACAACTCTTTATTCCTTTCAGAAAACTGAAACATGGGTTCGTGCTATGGAACCGTGGGTGTGTGCATTCCCCAGAAGGACCACCTCCTTCCATTCTGCCATCAACTGATCGTGTTAAATAATGCTGCAAAGAAATCATTGATCTTGATTTTATACAGTCTATGGACATGATGTGACTCTAGTGATTACTGATAGGCTGTCTCAGTGTCACCTGTGAAAAACTAATCACGTTTTCGAAAAGAAAAGAAAAAAAATATCAACTTTCAAAGCCACTTCATATTAACAAGTAACGAGGACCTTGATAGAAATGTAATGGAGTAAAAAGTATGATATTTGTCTTTCAAATGTAGTGAAGTTACTCAAAGTGTATTTAAGTACAGTGCTCAAGTAAATGTACTTTGTTACTGTCCACCTCTGGTAAAAACTTTAAACAAAACATCTGACAAAATAATTTCTACTCACATGTAAACAAACCGGCAACATGACAGTAGCAATTTCTGAAAAATGTGTGAATTGTTGAAAAATAAAAAAGATATGTTCTTACCGTCAAATACTTTCATTCAATATTCTGTTGTTTTTTTGTATTTTGGGGGGTTTTGTTTTCTAGTAGAGTTTTAATTTCATCCTTGGTTGATTCAGCAACACATTCCGCCATTTTGTTTTTCACTACTCACTGTCTTTCACGTCCCAACATCTGTTAGCATCATAACCAAATACTTCGGTAACTTCCACATGTGCTTCACCCGAGAAGGCTCTCTAACAAGGTGGCTCCAGCTGGAGGTGGGCATCGCAATGGGCTGTGCGATTTCACCCATACTCTTCGTGGCTGCCTTCGAGCTTATTCTCTGTGGAGCAAGACAGGTGGTTGGAGGCATGAGGCTGCTGTCTGGAAAAAGACTTCCCACCCTGAGAGGGTACATGGACGATGTGACGAGTATTTTACAGACCGCTCCGTGTACAGCAAGGGTCCTCAAATGCCTGGATGAGCTTACGCAATGGGCAAGAATGAGGATAAAGCCAGCTAAGTACCGGAGCCTGTCAATCAGGAGAGGAGTAAGGTCTGATGGGACGGTGTTCAGGGCAGGGGGGGAGAAGATACCCCTGCTGTCAGAACAGCCTATTAGAAGCCTTGGAAGAGAAAACACTGCTGATCTCTCTGACAGGCAGGTGGGCAAGCTGCTGCAACAACAGCTGGGGCATGGCCTGGCCAGGATTGATAGCAGCCAACTCCCTGGGAAGTTTAAATTGTGGTGCTACCAGTTCACATTATTCCAGCGCGTGATGTGGCCACTTAAAGTCTGTGAAATTCCATACACCACGGTCAGCAGGCTAGACAGCATTGCAAACACCTTCTTAGAAAATGGTTGGGTCTCCTGCGCTGCTTCTCCAATGCAGGACTCTTTGGAAGAAATGCACTTCAGCTTCCACTGAAGTCAGTGTGTCTGGGGTACAAACAGGAAAAGGCCTGCCTGGTGTTTGAAATCAAGGAGTCCAGGGACCATGCAGTAAGAGCCGCGGCAGTAGCCGTTAGAATGGGGTGCAAATGGAGGGTCCAATCAGAAGTGAATCAGGCTGGCAGTAGGCTGCAGCACAGAGAGATCACCGGGAGAGTGCAGGAAGGCCGGGCTGGAGTCAGCTTCGGGGAACCAGTAAGATTCTGGTCAAAAGCCTCAAGACAGCAGAGAAAGGCCATGATTGTGGAAGAAGTGGCCCATGTGGAGCAAGAGCAGTACTTCAGCAAAGCTGTGTCCCAGGGCAAGCAAGGGGCATGGACCCAATGGGAGGATATTATCCACAGGGTCGTAACCTGGCAGGACATCTGGCAAGCCCCACAGGCATGGCTCAGCTTCATGGTTAGGGCAACGTACGACACCCTCCCGTGCCCTCAGAACCTCTCCACATGGTTCGGAAGCGAGGACAGATGCCATCTGTGTGAAAGTGACAAAGCAGGCCTTCAACACATCCTGGCATCATGCAGAGTGGCACTGTCACAAGGACGTCTTAGATGGCGGCACAATCAAGTGCTTAGAAAGTTGGCTGAGTACCTGGAGATGAGAAGAACAGCTGCTAATTCCTCAGCAAGCAGCCAAACGACTAGCATCTCCTTCGTACGACCAGGGGAGATCCAGCAAAAGCCACAAGGCAGTCAGGCAAGATCATTGCTAACCCCTGGGAAGGCGTGGGAGATGCGTGTCAACCTGGACAGGCAGCTCACCTTCCCGAGTGAGATTGTGCAATCAATCCTAAGACCAGACATCATGATGTGGTCAACGGCTGTCAAGCGTGTCCTCATCATCGAGTTAACCATGCCGTGGGAAGAGGGAATACCATCTGCACACGAGATCAAGCGGCTCAAGTACACCGAGCTGGCAGCAGAGTGCAAAGAGGCAGGGTGGGCAGCATCCATCTACCCAGTGGAGGTCAGGTGCAGGGGTTTCGTTGCCAGGTCAGCGATCCAGCTTCTCCGCGCTCTAGGAACAACAGGGGCAAGATTGCAGCAAGCAATCAAAGAGCTAGCAGAAGAGGCGGAAAAAGCAAGCTACTGGTTGTGGTTAAGGAGGAAGGACAGTAGATGGAGTCAGACACCCCAGTAGGGTCAGATGCAGGGAGTGGTAGGGAGACGTCCCAAGATGCCACTTGCCCCCCCCACCTGGAGATGTACTGGTTAGGGGGTGAGACATCAGAGAAGGGTGGCACCAGCTGACGACCCTGCATCTGACCCAAAGTGCACTGGAGGAGGTGCGACAGGCAAAATGCCAAGCAGGGAATACCACCTTAACCTGTACATACTACTGTCAGTAAGTGCGTTCAGAGCAACAGCTCAAGATGAACTACAAACATGGATTCCATTAACTACAACTCCCAAGATCCACAGCGCCCTCTGTCACGTGAATTCTAATTGCACCTGTCTTTTATTCCACTAATCACTTGCCCTGCTACCTAGGCCTCCCTTTCACACTTCTAGTGGGGGAGCCTATGTATCTGATTTGGGGTCTCATTGGCTTTGCATGTTAATTATTGGAGACCATTATATATTCATTCTAGGGGGTCTAAGGAATTAAAAAATAAACATGTCTCCATTTTTTCTTGTCACTTTTAGTGACTAGAAAAAGGCGAGATTTGTAAACATATATTTTCTATGGGCGATTCTACAGAATTGGTGCAAATTGCTGTCCCTGAACCAAAAATATAATTTAAAAGACATTTTGTGGAAAGATATTTGATTATGTAAAGATATAAGCAAATAATAATTAAAAGCTATGGTAATATTTGATGTAGCTGCTAACTTATTATGGACATTTTCGTAATTTTTACTATTCTTTTACGAGAGTTAGCCCAAAACGATAAGGTCTGATTTTTTGTATTATATTTGTCTTTAACACATTTTCAGAAGCATCTTTTTTAATACTATTGGCAATTAATTCCATGAATACACATTTATTGGATATTTTTTGTAGAAAGTAACCGAATTAACCAAAACATGTTGAAATTTTTGGTTGGAACGTGATTGTTTCATAGAGACAAAATGACATCTTCTGCCATGTACAGACAAGAGTAAGCTCATGTCTATACTTGAGGACCTGACCAATCAGAGCACTTGTGATGAAAATGATCAACAACAACGGGATGTTACAGCTCATAGTTGCTCATTGCCAACCAAGAAGGTCATTGTAATAGATGGAATGGCAGTTGTGCAGGGAATGGGAAAGACACCATATATCACTACATGTGCCCAATGGGCCAACCACTTCACAGCCACACTGGAAAGCAAGACCAAAGAGTATAATGACATCCATGTAGTGTTTGATCGCTGTGATCTTCCTTCTTCACTAAAGGAGGCCACACGCGAGAGATGCCAAGGTGGCAAGCAACCAACTGCTTACCATGTAGCAGACAGCACACCAGTGGGGAAAGTGTCTGCAAAACAGTTCCTATTGAGTACCAGTACCAAAGATGAACTGACTGTCTACCTTGCGAGGAAAGCTCTTCAACACTTTCAGGGAAAACCAAAAGTCTTGGTTGTTACATTAAGGCAAGATGTTCTGTCAAACTGTATCGATGTGCAGCATCTTTACAGCTCCCAAGAAGAGGCCGACACAAGGATAATACTTCATAGTCTGGATGCTGTTAAAAGAGGGGCAACAAAACTCTATATAGAGTCCCCTGACACCGATATGTTTGTTCTTGCAATTCGACGGTACCATCAGCTATGCAAAGACACCTACTTCATCACTGGTGTGGGTAACAAAAAAACGATTATTTCGCTGGAACCAGTGGTGAATGCTCTTGGTAAAGAAAGAGTTGCAGCCTTGCCAGGCTTCCACGCTCTCTCTGGAGCTGACCAGACAGGCCGATTTGCTGGTAAGGGAAAGCTGACATGTTGGCAAGCATTCAATAGGTGTTCCCCAGAGGTGTGGTCTGCATTTGCTGGTCTTGGAGCAAGATAAGAAATTACTCTTGATATGGAGAAATGCATTGAAGAATTTGTTTGCCAGCTCTACAAGCCTGGCACTACTCTGAGGGACGTCAGTGAGTTCAGGTGGAGGCTATTCACCACACGACAGTTGGAGGCTCAAAAGCTGCCTCCCACATGAGGGGCCTTACATGAAGCCATTGCTCGTGTACATTTTCAGGCAATAGTTTGGGATCAAGACCATGTTGCTAATCCAAATATACCATCCCCACTCAATGGATGGGAGGAAGAGGAAGGCCGACTGGTACCAATTACATCGTGTGTTCCCAATGCCCCAGCCACAATTACACAGCTAGTAAAATGTGGCTGCAAGAAGACCCAATGCATGTCACACTATTCTTGCAGGTCTCAGGGTATCAATTGTTCTGAGATGTGCCTGTGTGGAGCAGATGAAGAGGTTTGTGGAAATGTCAGCCAGGGAGATATGGTAGGAATTGATGATGAGGAGGAGGATGGAGACTGTTCAGTGTGATTGTGCAGTAGACAGCAGCACATAGGAAATTATATGTTTAATTACAAATTGCTTCAGCTGTTCAGTTGTTTTGTTGTTTTTATTATTGTTTGTAATCTGTTTTCCATTGTTGAAATATTACTGGTTGAAATGAATCTATGAGCAAAGCAAAGTGGACAAAAAAGAGATGGAGAGAAAAAAGATGGAGTGAGCTTGAGGAAGAGAGAGAAAGAGACAGAAGGCAATTACAGGCAATATTATTAACGTTAGCATCGGTAAGCAGCAGTATGTAAGCAGGAGGGGTGAGTGAATTGAATCAAAATGGATAATGGCGAGTGAACTGCTATAGCCAGGTAGTGATATTACGGTCGCGGTAGATTGTTCCATTAACATACAGTTTATCGACAGACAGTGTGGCGCGTTTGCCCTCTTGCCTGAGTTGTTTCATTATGGGCAAGAGGGCTCTTCTTCGTTCCTGGATTTCTTTGGGGAATTGATCGTTTAGTCCGAATGATGTGCCTTTCAATTCCTTTCCTTTGCTTTTAACCAGTTCTTTGTGTTTATAATGTTCAAATTTGGCTATTATTGGAGGTGGTTTCTTACTGTCTTTGGAGTTCAGACGGTGGACACGGTGGAAAGTGATCCTGTTAACTGTCTCCGGTGGAATTTTTAGGGATGATTGCATAAAGTCTTGGATTGCTTTCTCTGGGTTGTCGGGAGTGGCTGTTGGTAGTGGTATTCCTGAAAAAATAAGGTTGTCACGCATGCTACGGCACTGTAGGTCTAATACTTGTTCTTTCATGATTTTATTTTCGTTGGTTAGATGGGTTATTTGGGTGGATAGATTGGTGACGTTTCTTTTGAGTTCGCTGTTTTCTAGTACAAGTGTGTCAATCTGTGACTGAGAGAATTCTAGACTTGCTTTTAGGTCTTTAATATCTGCGTGGAGGAGTTCAAGAATTTTAAGTTTGTTGTTGATGGATTCCAGTAGACTGACCTCGATGGATGTGTAGATCGTTGTAGTATTGCTGTCGGTGGTAGCGTGTTGCTCCGTGTCTGAGTCTGTCTCGGTAGACCAGTCGCGTGTTGGACGTTTCTTGGTCGGTTCAGATGTCATGTTGCCCGGAATGAAGAAGTGGCCGTCGGAGAAGGTAGGTAGACAGTTCGGTTCTTGTTGAGATGTTATATCCAGTTTATGCGGAAGGAATTGGATTGAAAGTATTTCTGTAATCCTGTGTTTACAAACAGTATTCAGTGCGCCGCCATGTTGGATCTCACCCGGAGTCTCGCGATAGTTTCAGTACGTCATCACCTCCCTCTCTTTGCTTAATGTTATTTGTTTATATGTGTTAGCTACATGTATGTCTTGTCTATTTATGTCTATTATACATTTAGGCTCAGCCAATACTGTGATTCTTATGTTTATAATGCTAAACAGAAAATGACTTACATTTCATTCATATTTTCTACCTTTCTCCCTCCTCCTCCCCCGTACAACCCAAATACTTTCGGTAATACACACCTACCCCTCTCCCTCCACCTCTCCTCCTTAGCTCATATCAAGGCCTGCACATACACCCTCACACACTCACAGCTTCACCTCTCATCTCACATTTTTATCTTCAAGACCATAACATGGCACCACTTACAATCTTGACTTGGAATATTCGTGGGATTGGGTCTCAGGCAAAGAGGGTCAAAGTCCTAAACCATTTGGAAAAACTACAAGCTGACATATGCCTCCTACAAGAAACTCACCTCTCAGATTTAGATTACACCCGCATCAAATCGACACAATTCAGTCACCTATATTCAGCACATTATAACTCAAAACAGAGGGGAGTTTGTATTTTGATTAATAAAAAAATCTCATTTACTCATAATACCACTATCACAGACACAGAAGGACGTTTTATCATTATAAACATCTCAATTAACAGTGCCCCTATTACAATAGCCAATGTTTACGGACCCAACACAGATGATTCTGCTTTCTTTCAGAAGTTTTTTTCTTCACTCTCCAATCTCTCCGACTGTCCTATCATACTTGCAGGTGACTTCAATACAGTTTTAGACCCCACAATAGACAAATCTGTTCACTCCCAAAACAAACGTATCTGGCAATCCACAAAAACAATAAAACAGTTCATGAGCGATTTTGGTCTTGTCGATAGTTGGCGGCTTCAGCACCCAGACTCCACTGACTACTCTTTTTTCTCACCAGTCCACCATTCTTACTCCCGCATTGATTTCTTCCTAACTAGCAACTCCATTATGTCAAATATCGTTGAATCCACAATACACCCCATAGTCATCAGTGATCATGCCCCTGTAACAATAAAATGGAATAGAACCTCTCCACAGTCATCTAGCAACAGATGGCGCCTGAACACATCCCTTTTACAAGACCCTAAATTTAACAGTTTTATTAGGAGAGAGTGGGCATGCTTTCTAGAAATGAACGATTCCCCTGGATCATCTCCTTCCCTTTTGTGGGAGACAGGAAAGGCAGTGCTTAGAGGCAGAATAATCTCATTTTCAGTACACAAAAAAAGGACAGAAAAAGAACAAGAAGCTGAACTAAACCATAAAATTAAGCAACTGGAAGAAATTAACGCGACACACCCATCTAAAGAAACACAAAATGAATTAAGAAAGTGCAAATCCAAACTAGATGAAATACTTAGTAAACACATCCAATTTATGATCCATCGATTAAGGCAAGAATCTTTTCATCACAGCAATAAATCAGGTAAATATTTAGCAAATCAAATCAGACGCAACAAAGAAAAAGCAACAATTTCAGCCATAAAGAACTCAGCAGGGAAGCTAACCAGCTCACCTGAAGAAATTAACCAAGTTTTCTACAATTTCTACAGCAAACTATATTCTTCTGAAATAACTCCCAACCAGGAATCCATTGACTCATTCCTCAATAATATCAATTTACCACAACTAACCGAAACCCAAATAAATAAACTGGAATCACCTATTATTCAAGATGAACTGTTTTCAGCTCTGAAACACATGCCTAACAATAAAGCACCAGGACCGGATGGATTCCCTGCTGAGTTCTACAAACAATTCTGGTCCATTTTAGCTCCACTATTCATCAGGATGATCAATGAATCAAAAGAAAATTCAAAACTACCAGCTAGCACTACCTCAGCAACAATTTCACTCCTCCTGAAGCCCAATAAGGACCCAACAATTCCATCTAGCTATCGACCAATTTCTCTTCTCAACGTTGACAATAAAATAATCGCCAAAGCTTTAGCACGCAGGTTAGAAGAGGTCACCCCATCCATTATCCATCCGGACCAAACTGGTTTTATCAAGGGTAGAATCTCAACCTCCAATGCTCGCAGATTATTTAATATTATACACTACTCCTCAACCATACAAGAAAATACCATCATAGCAACTCTAGACGCAGAAAAAGCATTTGACAGGGTCAACTGGAATTTCCTGTTCTCCACATTAGGGAGGTTTGGTTTTGGGGAATCCTTCATTAATTGGATCAAAATTCTATACACATCACCTTCAGCCACAGTAATCACCAATGGACTAACATCACATAGTTTCACTTTGCACCGGGGGACTAGACAAGGATGCCCACTCTCTCCTTCACTATTTACCATCTTCATTGAACCTTTAGCCGCCGCCATCCGACAGAACTCCCTCATCAAGGGAGTTCAAACTCCAAATTTACATCACAAAATTAGTCTCTATGCTGATGATATCTTACTTTTCTTACAAAATCCCCCAACATCTGTACACGAAACTATTGAACTGATCAACACATTCTCCAACATTTCTGAATATTCTATCAACTGGAACAAATCTGCAATCCTCCCATTACATTCCAACAGCTGGGATGTGTCGGCCCACTTATCACCTATTCCCCTATGCACCAATCATATCACATACCTGGGGATAAGGGTTTCCCCCAAGCTGTCAGACTTGTTTGGTCTAAATTTCACCCCCCTACTCAATTCAATAACTGATGACCTCCAGCGTTGGATGAACCTTCCACTATCCATCATGGGCAGGATATCAGTTATCAAAATGACAGTTTTACCCAAAGTTAACTATTTACTTTCAATGATTCCTATTCAGCCTACCCAATCCTGGTTTAAATCACTAGACTCTACAATCATCAAATTCTATTGGAAAAACAAGACACCAAGAATCAAACTGACCACACTTCAAAAACCTAAAATACTAGGTGGTCTAGAGGCGCCACACTTCTATTATTATGCACTGGCCAACCAGCTTCAATACATTTACAAATGGATACATCCCACTTCACTTGAATTCACCTGGTTAGACCTAGAACAAACCATTTGCAAGGATATTCAGATCTCAGACTTACCTTTCTGCAGCCAGTCAGTCAAAAAGCATCCATCTTTCAAAGCTCCAACTATAGCATCAAGCCTGACAGCTTGGTGGAAGTTTTACGACCTTACTAATTCGCCTCTGACACTATCAAATCACACCCCTATCTGGAATAATCCTGATTTCACCATCAATAAAAAACCACTCAACTTTCTCACATGGATAGGCAAGGGTATCACTCATCTTCATCATATCATCCAAGACAATAGACTGGTCTCTTTTCCTTATTTGGTCCAGAAGCATGGCATTGAGGGTAAACACTTCTTACAGTATCTTCAAATTAAATCAACTATTCAAGCAAAATGGAATATTCAGATACCTAATTTAGACATCCCCCCACAAATCTTGGAACTGATTAACATACCCTCCCCTCAAAAAATCCTTTCCAAAATATACAAACTTATATCACAATCCGAAAAAACTTTAAGCCTTCCATACCACAATTGGGAATCAGACCTGTCCATTACTCCTGATGCCGGCTTCTGGACCCAAATCTGCAAAAATATCTATCTAATGACTAAAAATGCCAATCTTCAACTAATACAGTACAAGGTACTCCACAGATTTCACTACACTGCACAGAAACTGGCAAGAATGGGTTTTGGCTCCGATACATGTTCCCACTGCATGCTAAACACCCCAGACACATACATCCACGCTGTCTGGCATTGCACCCCAATCCATAGGTTCTGGATAAAAGTCACAGACTCACTCACCTCTATCCTTGGCCATCACATCCCAGCAACTCCTTCCCTCTGCATACTAGGAGATACATCTTCAACCAACCTTAACACCACAGACAATAAATTTCTTCTGGTAGCACTAACTGTCGCCAAGAAAACAATCCTCATGAACTGGAACTCAAAGAACTCAATCCACATTACCCATTGGAAAAATCTGCTAGCAGATTATATATCATTGGACAATCATACCTCTCCCAACTTACTCCACACTCAGAATACACACTCCCCTTGGTCATCTTACCTCACCTTTTTACAGACTTGACCTGGCCCTCTGTGCCTGAGATCCAGTCCCAACGCCACACTCAAATATCCTTCCATAATCGTTAATACTTAGCCATACATATTAGGGAAGGGAGGATGGAAGCTGGAATCTCTTATCTCTGTTTGTTTATGTACATCATTTATTAATTTTTCCCACCACTCCCTCCCTCCCTCTGCTACCATCTTCCCTCCCCCACTTCATCTACTCTTGTTATACCTGGGCATCTGGGATGGCGTGGTCGGCCCCATCCTGTCTGGTTGTCAGGTGGGACTGGCGTTGGTTGGTGCCATTGGGAGGGTTGATGGGTCAGGGTTCCCCTCCGGGTCAGGGTCCCGAGGTTTTCTCGGCGCCCCGCCCACCCCACGCATGCACTCTGATACCTGCCTACTCTTGGTATTGCACAGCGCGCCTTATCCTCTTTTAAATGCTCTACACATTAGGAAGCACACACCATTTGTACACCTGCAATAAGAACAACATGATAGACTAGGGTAAGGGAGGAGTGCATGTGGGAAACCTCTGCAGGTGCTTCGCTGCACTCCTTGCCTCTTTTAATGCAAATACATCTCTTCTTTTAATGCAGTACATTTTAGAGAAGGCACACATTCTTGTCATATACAGTCATATATAGGATAGGTAGGGCGTGTTGTGCGGAGGCTATGGGGGGCTGGTGTCGGTGCATGGGGCGTCAGGGCCCGGAGCCCTGCCTCATGCAGTACCTCCCCCTCCCCTCTGTCGTCCCATCATGAATCGGCTTGGGCGGGGGGGCTGGCACCATAGCCATAACAGGTGCTCAGGTAGTCATCATTATTAACTATTAAATAACTATTATTTTTAAAATTTCTATCTATAAAAAATTTACTAACACAAATGATTAGCAAATAAAATAATACTCCCCCTCCACCTCCCCCTCTCTCCTTCATTATGATCCAGTTTCCTTCTCCCTGGCCCGACACAGACCAGCATTGCTTATACACACACACACACACGTGCTTACTTTCACATATCCCGCTCCCCCCCAACATATACACACTGTCCCTCCACCCATAATTCAAGGCCCAACACCCCTCCAAATCTCCCCCACCTACCCTCCTCTATCTCATATGCACATTCATTACCCCTAATCAACCCCACCCATCCTCCTCTATACAGCAATATAGCTCTTGTTTATCTTTGTCGAATTTGTCTCCATGTGTTCTGTTACATCTCTTTGTTAACATATTAGTAGTATTGTCCAGCCTTTGAAATTGTTGTTAGTTACGTCAGTGCTTCTGTTGTGTGTCATGTGTATGTATTGATTTGTTTCATTCTGTCCTTTTTACTTTGTATTTGTTTGTATTTGTTAGCAAATAAATAAAAAAAAAAAAAATGAAATGAATCTATGAAACAGTTTTGTTGTTCAAAATAAAAAAAATTGAAATGTAGCTATTTTTAACATACAACGCCCAGCATTTTGTTCTGTTTTAACCTGTATATTTCAAAATACCTTCATAAAAATTTTTTTAAAATAATACAAAATATCTAAAATAATTATAAAAAAACCTTACCTGTAAAGAACATTATCTGTAAGATTTTTAATTAAAAAAATATTAATATAGGCCATATTAATGGTGACCATTGCCGCAATATATAAAACATGATGAAAAAAAGGTGAGAAACTGGGGGGGGAAATGGAGACATAATTTTTCTCAAAGTTCAGGGACCCCAGAAGACATTTCAACCAGTCTCCAAAAATTAACATTGAAATCCCACGAAAATACATAGGCTCCCCTACTATTCACAGACGCGAAGTATTGTTCAGTGCTCACTCCTGCGTACTGAGCCATTTGTTTACTTAGCCTTCCCGTTTCCTTGACCTACTTTCTTGTTTTTCCCACCTCGCTCTCTAGTCTAGTCTCCATTGCCCTGTTTGCTGATCTATCGACCCCTGCCTGTTTTCTCGACTATGATTCTCATCTTGTGATTCGGTTTGTTCTCCAGTTTGCTTCCCTGCTCTCCCCTACACATACATCCGTAAGTGCCTGCACCCTGACACTCACGGTAAATGAGCTGATAGCCTTGTAGTAGAGTAGCCAATCAGAGCTCACGATTGCTCATATCCAGTGAATGTGGATAGAATAAATATATTTATACATATTCTGTATATTATGTATATTCTGCATTCTATCATTAGGGCCCGAGCACCATTCGGTGTGAAGACCCTATTGTTTTTCAAAGGATTATTATTATTATTAGGGCCCGAGCACTGTTCAGTGCGAAGACCCTATTGTTTTTTGAAGGATTATTATTATTATTATTATTATTATTATTATTATTATGTCGTGTTTGGCCTTATTTGAGGCATTTCCCATGCACAAAAACTCATGAAATTTGATATACACATCAGTCATTGTCACCGCTACTCAGCCACAGACTTTTGGCCCCGGGCATGGCCCAGGGACTTCATAGCACCCCTTTTCCATTTCCCATTGAAATGAATGGCTAGAACTTTGGAATGATGATGTCATAAGGCCATTTGGAGTGAAATTACACATGGTCATTTTTAAAGCCTAGGTCACAACCGGACGTACGATTTTTTTGGCTGTGCGATTTTTGGCGTTTCGTAAATCGCTGCATTTTTTTTTTGTTCATGGAGAAAGATGCATGTTGGCCGTAAGTTTGTCTTGCAACCTGAACAAAACGTAAGTGCCCGTAGAGTTTGTTTGACATGACAAAGAACCTCTGCGGCCAGTCTACGGCTCGAAAATCAGCACGTCACACACGCACCCTCCATGCGTTTCTTGCGTTTTTTGCACGTAGACCGGCCGTAGAAGCACGTACGGCTGGTTGTGACTGAGGCTTAACGTACTCCTCCTAGATAGTTCATCAAATTCATGTCAGACTTGGCAAACATGATGCCAAGATATTGCTGAAGTTGAATTGCTAAGGGATTTTTGATATGTTGTAATATGTTGAAATATTATAACATGCCAAGATATTGCTGAATGTTGAACTTCATCTCATTCTCATTATCTCTAGCCGCTTTATCCTTCTACAGGGTCGCAGGCAAGCTGGAGCCTATCCCAGCTGACTACGGGCGAAAGGCAGGGTACACCCTGGACAAGTCGCCAGGTCATCACAGGGCTGACACATAGACACAGACAACCATTCACACTCACATTCACACCTACGGTCAATTTAGAGTCACCAGTTAACCTAACCTGCATGTCTTGGGACTGTGGGGGAAACCGGAGCACCCGGAGGAAACCCACGCGGACACGGGGAGAACATGCAAACTCCGCACAGAAAAGCCCTCGCCGGCCCCGGGGCTCGAACCCAGGACCTTCTTGCTGTGAGGCGACAGCGCTAACCACTACACCACCGTGCCGCCCAATGTTGAACTTGATATCTTGTAATATGATTCTGATACTCTTTAGAAGTTATGGGCCTGTTTAGTATAGCACCACCAACTGGCCAAGGAAAGAATAGGGTTTTGAATATGTGTGTTTTGACACATCATGAATTTTAACATGCTCCTCCTAGATGGTTCATGAGATTCATGTGAAATTTGTTATACGTAATGACAAGATGTCGCTGATATTAAATTGCGAAGGGATTTTTGATATCTTGTAATATGTTGAAATGGGGGGCGGCACGGTGGTGTAGTGGTTAGCGCTGTCCTGTGATGACCTGGCGACTTGTCCAGGGTGTACCCCGCCTTTCGCCCGTAGTCAGCTGGGATAAGCTCCAGCTTGCCTGCGACCCTGTAGAAGGATAAAGCGGCTAGAGATAATGAGATGAGATGTTGAAATGGCCTTATGATTTTAATATCTTGCCACATAAACAGGAAACGTGTCAGAAAGCCACAGTGCATTGACTGTATGGTCGGACACTTCTTACTTCATTAGATATTATGATTATTATGATAACCTGATGCCCAATGGGCCTGCCTGTTATAGCGCCACCA
The DNA here is from genome assembly GCF_027579695.1 of Neoarius graeffei. NCBI lineage: Eukaryota > Metazoa > Chordata > Actinopteri > Siluriformes > Ariidae > Neoarius > Neoarius graeffei. The sequence continues at coordinate 114,313,059 of NC_083570.1, read as the reverse complement.
CCTGGCCAAGCAGGAAATGTGCCAGAAATTGGCAATGCCTTAACTGATTGATCTGACACTTTACAAAATATTGTGTATTATGATTGTGATGATATTCACATGTGTAATTCAGATGCCTAGCACAGCGCCACCATCTGGCCAAGCAGGAAATGGGGAAAAATGTTCAATTCATTGATGGATTGATCTGAAACTTTACAAAATATTGGATATCATGAGTCTGACGATATAACATATACAATTCTGTGCACACTCATACACTCACAGTCATATGCATATTTATGCATACACACATACACTCACAAGTATGCACTCACATGCACACACAACATCTATGAGCACACTCTCACACACACTCTCTCCCTCTGACAAACAGACACACACACACACACACACACACACAACACACACACGTACACACAAAAATAGCGGAGCTCCAGCGGAGCACCATACCTAAGAAAAAATAGTAAACCCATTGAGTCGATTTTTTTTGTGGTTTGTCCGTGTACGTGTACCACCAGTCATACACACCGCCTAGTGGCCAGTGTTAGTAATTACCAGTCATACACACCGCCTAGTGGCCAGTGCTATCCAGTAAAGAAATAAAACAAAAGAGGCTGGCTAGGAAATTCTGCAACCCAGAAACAGATGGGAGCTCCGCTTTTAGGCAGTGCCTAAATCTATATATTATTGACCTGCCATCATTGTGCATTTTGTTGCAGACATATGAAAACTCTGCATGTACACACACACACACACACACACACTGCAGACACAGGAAAGCTAAGATGACTTAAGATTACTGCATGAGCTAGAGATAAGGAGGAGACACATGTATAGTTTTGTACATTATAAATGTACATTTTCACACCACAGAAACACACACACACACTTACAGTCTTTGTCTGTCTATCTCTCATCCGTCAAGCAGTCATGGCATTTGCAACATGCACATCACCTTTGAACATTTGATGAATATATGACATGTGACTGTTTTGTTGGGTGGCGGAATGTCCTGGGTTGCGGAACCACACATGTGAGGGCCCGTCAAGGCAGCTAGCAGCTTTAATTACATTTATTTTTCATTCTATTAATTTCATTCTATTTTACTCCCTTTCTTTTCACTACTTTGCCCCTTCCCCCTATCTATTTTCACTACTTTTGTAGCATTGCGCTAAACATTTCCCTGCATGTTGTACTATGTATGATGGTATATCTCATCTCATCTCATCATCTCTAGCCGCTTTATCCTTCTACAGGGTCGTGAGCCTATCCCAGCTGACTATGGGCGAAAGGCGGGGTACACCCTGGACAAGTCGCCAGGTCATCACAGGGCTGACACATAGACACAGACAACCATTCACACTCACATTCACACCTACGGTCAATTTAGAGTCACCAGTTAACCTAACCTGCATGTCTTGGGACTGTGGGGGAAACCGGAGCACCCGGAGGAAACCCACGCGGACACGGGGAGAACATGCAAACTCCGCACAGAAAGGCCCTCGCCGGCCCCGGGGCTCGAACCCAGGACCTTCTTGCTGTGAGGCGACAGCGCTAACCACTACACCACCGTGCCGCCCATGATGGTATATCTCATCTCATCTCATTATCTCTAGCCGCTTTATCCTTCTACAGGGTCGCAGGCAAGCTGGAGCCTATCCCAGCTGACTACGGGCGAAAGGCGGGGTACACCCTGGACAAGTCGCCAGGTCATCACAGGGCCGACACATAGACACAGACAACCATTCACACTCACATTCACACCTACGGTCAATTTAGAGTCACCAGTTAACCTAACCTGCATGTCTTTGGACTGTGGGGGAAACCGGAGCACCCGGAGGAAACCCACGCGGACACGGGGAGAACATGCAAACTCCACACAGAAAGGCCCTCGCCGGCCCCGGGGCTCGAACCCAGGACCTTCTTGCTGTGAGGCGACAGCGCTAACCACTACACCACCGTGCCGCCCATGATGGTATATATGACAAATAAAATTTGAATTGAATTCAGTAAAGTCACTTAAATTTAAGGGCTGGTCTGAAAGGTAACTTAAATACACAGCTACATTTAAGGTTCCTTTAAGGCTTAGATGAAATGCAATTAAATCCACATTTTCACCTGGTGTTGATAGGTCTCTTGTTTTTGTCCTGTGTGTTGTAACTCTGTGGTCGTGTCAACTTGTACTTCTGCCATGCTCTCCTTGAGTTTGTTACCTAACAATGTTGTGTTTCATTGCCCCAGGCTTTTGTGCTGGTGAAATGAATTCACAATCACTTTTGCACTGAAGGAAATAAAGGTGTTTTCTTACTTGCTGCGTAAGTATCTTTGAGCATGTAATCATGTTAATCTGTTATGGCTATGCATTTTATGCATGTGAGTTCACACTTCGAAACTCAGTCCACAGTCAATAGGCATTCCTGTTACACTGTCAATGTTTATGCTGCTTTAGGTGAGGCTTTGTTTGACTTTACCATTTTGAGTAGCCATCGTAGCTCCTGGTTAATTCCACAATTAAAAAAAAAAGCAACGACAATTTGTTAACAGGATAAAGACATACACTGTAATGGTATTGGGATTGTATTGTAATTTCAGGTTTAACTGCTTGTCACATGTCATAGCCTGCTTGCAGTTGCCTGGCACTCGTGATACTGCATGGTTACTTACTGCAATGTCTGCTTTTCATTATTGACGCTTATCCGCCTGCTAACTTTGATCAGGATGTTTGCAAATTTGCACAATTATTTTTTTTTAAAGAAACTGCGTTCATGACTGTCACTGAGGCCTGTATGCACGCAAGCTGCAGTGTGGCCTGAGTACAAACACTGACGTCTGACATTCCACTGCAAACACATCAACAATTAGTGTACATGCCGAATGAAGATCTACTGAACGAGGACTTAGGAAGAATAAAGGAACAAATACACAAGTACTAGGTTATATTGATAAAATTCATTCCACACTAGCAATTAGAATCTTGTTTAAATTTACTGTAAGCAATGAAATCAAATTAATGAGAAACTTATTTATTTTCTTTGATGAACTTTGCCATCAATCCTAAAATTATAGTAAATAATATGAATCTTTACAAGTAAATAAGGTTTTTTATTTAATTATGTATATGGCAGGGTGACCACAACAGCGTTAGCCAATTACTGTAGGGCACAGTATGAAAATAAATAAATAAATAAATAAATAGCTTTATATATAAAATAAAATTTAATAGTAAGATTATTTTTTTCATGTAAATTATACAGTATATTATATTTCCTTTTAAATCTGAGCAACATATTCCCTTCTTTTAATGTTTGTAAAGAAATATTTGTCATCAAGTCCAAATATTGGAACCAACCCAAGTTCTTTGGACTGAGACTCTTTATTCAATAAAAATAAATAAATAAATGAGAACCTTTACATTAAATAAAAGGTTCATCATTGAGGCAAGACAATAGATAGAAATAACAATTTTGGTGAATCATGACAAACTGCAGCAGGAAATGTTTTCCAGTCCTCATTCTTTCATTTATTTATTTTAGATCTTCACTTTTGTTTTTGTCCAGTTTCAACAAAAGCTTGGAAGAAGGCTTTAACTCCGCCCACTTCACAATCACAACACACAGCTTGTTTCCTGAGATATACACCAATTTACATGTACAGACATTTTATTCAAAAAAACTTCCAAATCCCATTAAAAAAAAATCAAAATGTTTACTTTCATCAACAATAATTAAAATATTTTCCAGATTTTCTGTAAAAGTCTTCCTCTTGAGCATGTGTTCAGAGTGAAATAAACAGTTTGTAAATTCTAACATCATCCAGTGACTATATTTATACTTTTCCCTCTACCGTTGTAGGGATGTTCTGAGCCCTGTGTTGCAAGGTCCTAATGACCCCCAATTTGTGTTCCAGTGGGTGGTGAGAATGAAGAGAAGAGAAGGAGCAGAATCACATCAGGAAAGCACTTCAGAACTGTGGGTATCCCAACTGGTCTTTCTTCAAGAGCAGGAAAAGGAGCATAACGGACAAGGAGGATAACAAGAACAAACGCAAGAACATTGTCATTCCCTACATTTCTGGTCTATCTGAGAAACTCAGGAGGATCTTCTACAAACACAACATTCCGGTACGTTTCAGACCCAGTAACACCCTGAAGCAGAAACTGGTCCACCCTAAGGACAGAATACCCAGACACAAACAGGACAACGTGGTGTATGCAATTCAGTGCAGTGAGCAATGCACGGACTCGTATATTGGTGAAACCAAGCAACCGCTTCACAGGCGTATGGCTCAACACAGGAGAGCCATTTCCTCAGGCCAGGACTCTGCTGTCTACCTTCATCTTAACAACAAAGGACACTCATTTCAGGATTCCAACGTACGCATTTTAGCCAGAGAGGATCGTTGGTATGAGCGAGGAGTTAAAGAAGCCATTTTTGTCAACCTGGAACGGCCATCACTGAACAGAGGTGGGGGTCTAAGACATAATTTATCAGCCACCTACAATGCAGTCCTTGGCACACTTCCCAGACAACTGAATGCACACCAAAACCCAGCTGTTTTCAGTGGCTCACAGGAGGACAGAGAGAATCAGCATTCCATTGATCACCCTAACGACTCTCGAGGCCATTCACATTCAGCCCCCAGTGACCCACACCAACAGGATGACTCAACGACACTTTAGATGAGCTTTTCATCCATGAGAGGATAAATACCTGATACTCCCTACCAGTCAGACAGAACTGAAGAAGCCTTTCGGATGAGAGGTGAAACACCACATCTCAAAAAAGTTGGGACAAGGCCATGTTTACCACTGTGAGACATCCCCTTTTCTCTTTACAACAGTCTGTAAACATCTGGGGACTGAGGAGACAAGTTGCTCAAGTTTAGGGATAGGAATGTTAACCCATTCTTGTCTAATGTAGGATTCTAGTTGCTTAACTGTCTTAGGTCTTTTTTGTCATATCTTCCGTTTTATGATGTGCCAAATGTTTTCTATGGGTGAAAGATCTGGACTGCAGGCTGGCCAGTTCAGTACCCGGACCCTTCTTCTATGCAGCCATGATGCTGTAATTGATGCAGTATGTGGTTTGGCATTGTCATGTTGGAAAATGCAAGGGCTTCCCTGAAAGAGACGTTGTCTGGATGGGAGCATATGTTGCTCTAGAACCTGGATATACCTTTCAGCATTGATGGTGTCTTTCCAGATGTGTAAGCTGCAGAGGTGGGTAGAGTAGCCAAAAATTGTACTCAAGTAAGAGTATTGTTACTTTAGAATAATATTACTCAAGTAAAAGTAAAAAGTAGTCATCCAATTAATTACTTGAGTAAGAGTAAAAAGTACTAAGTGAAAAAAACTACTCAAGTACTGAGTAATTGCTGAGTAACTTCTTTGTTTATTGATCAGGATGTCACAACAGGCAGAAATTTCATATATATTTCACACATAAACTGTGTGTGTAATTCTGTGTATTAACAATAACAACAAGAAGCTCAAGGCAATCTGCACATAAACCATAACACACTGTGTGTGTGTGTGTGTGTGTGTGCGCGCGCGCGCATGTTCACTCCATGAAGTGACTGTTCAGCTTTCACAGCAGCTGGCTCTCAATGTTGCACTGTGAAGCTGTGACCTTTTAGCCGTGAACAGGTGAAAACAATAATAAATTAAATATTAATTAATTAAATCTTTACAAAGTAACATGATAACAAAACAATGGGTAGAGGTTAGAAAGAAAAAGAAGAAAAAGTCAGTCTGCAAATAAACCATAACACTGTGTGTGTGTGTGTGTGTGTGTGTGTGTGTGTGTGTGTGTGTGTGTGTGCGCGCGTGCGTGTGCGTGCGTGCGTGCATGTTCACTCCGTGAAGTGACTGTTCAGCTTTAACAGCAGCTGAACATCACACGTAATATCTCCTCGTACGAAAAAGACTGGAAATAATCCTGTAAGATGCGATCAACGATGTTAATCCTTTCATCTCCCAAAAAGTTGTTTACTGGATCCATCTCGCAGAGGAGTTAGCAAGTGGAAGTAACAAGCAGAAAGGTTGCTAACTAGCTGCCAGTGACCAGCTTGGTTGGGTGGTGGTGGGGATTGCTAGCAAGCGGTCAAGCTAACAAGCTAATGCCCTTCATTTTGTGAACAAGCATTTGTAGACAAATAATAAAACAAATCTCACAGAAAAAAAACACCTAAAGTCTTCACAAATCCCTCTAATCCACAACAAATACAGTAGCTTGAAAAATGGAGATTTCACAAACGATATGTTACGCGTTTTTGTTATTTTGTAAGTTTTCACCAGTCTTCCATTCTCAGTTTTTGACCAGAGCCGTGTACAACTGTAACGCTATTGAGGAGCTGACATTAGGCGAGCAACCTTATTTTCATGAGCATTTTTTGGTTTCACATCAATAAAAAGTGATTGTTAGGAAGATTTTTTGTAGTTTTATTTCTTGGTTCTCTGGTGTGTGTGTGTGTGTGTGTGTGTGTGTGTGTGTGTGTGCTATCTTGCCATCTGAGGCCGCAGTGCGTCAATACATTTCCACAAAACAATGCATTTTATAGTTATTTATGATGTTACAACAGGGCTAACGTCTGCCTATGAAGACAGCCAAAAGCACATAGCCTACTTACTGCAATGTGTTTCCTCAAATTCGATGTTGAGTTTTTATAAGCTGAAACGTCCACTGGTTTGGGGAGACACATGTGACACCGCATAACATAACTATTATTTTTTGTTGTTTGGAGAGTGAACATGGTTTGTATGTGTGGCCAGGGGTGTGCCTCTTCGGCTTGATGAGAAACGCTGGCCATTGTCTCTGCCATTTTTCTTCTGCTTCCGTGCTCTTTTCCACCTGGACTGGTCTTGCCGCGGGAATTTTGTGTGAGGGTGCACGTGGCGGCTTGGCTCTGTTTGATTGGCGAAACGGAGTTAAACCATAGCTGCTACCACTATGGCTCTGGCTGCTACATGTGATCGGTGAGATGCTGTCATGTGACAGAGCCTCTGCTGGAAGTCTCGACAAAACATAAACAAACAGACCATGCACCACACGGATCAATGAAAATAAAGTAGCGAGTAATGAGCAGAATATAGCCCAATGTAACAGAGTAAAAGTACCGCTTCTTCTTCACAAATATACTCAAGTAAAAGTAAAAAGTATGCTGCGTTAAAACTACTCTTACAAGTACAATTCATCCAAAAAGTTACTCAAGTAAATGTAACGGAGTAAATGTAGCTCGTTACTACCCACCTCTGGTAAGCTGCCTCTGCCACATGCACTAATGCAACCCCATACCATCAGAGATGCAGGCTTCTGAACTGAGCGCTGATAACAACTTGGGTCGTCCTTCTCCTCTTTAGTCCGAATGACACGGCGTCCCTGATTTCCATAAAGAACTTCAAATTTTGATTCGTCTGACCACAGAACAGTTTTCCACTTTGCCACAGTCCATTTTAAATGAGCCTTGGCCCAGAGAAGACGTCTGCACTTCTGGATCATGTTTAGATACGGCTTCTTCTTTGAACTATCGAGTTTTAGCTGGCAACGGCGGATGGCACGGTGAATTGTGTTCACAGATAATGTTCTCTGGAAATATTCCTGAGCCCATTTTGTGATTTCCAATACAGAAGCATGCCTGTATGTGATGCAGTGCCGTCTAAGGGCCTGAAGATCACGGGCACCCAGTATGGTTTTCCGTCCTTGACCCTTACGCACAGAGATTCTTCCAGATTCTCTGAATCTTTTGATGATATTATGCACTGTAGATGATGATATGTTCAAACTCTTTGCAATTTTACACTGTCGAACTCCTTTCTGATATTGCTCCACTATTTGTCAGTGCAGAATTAGGGGGATTGGTGATCATCTTCCCATCTTTACTTCTGAGAGCCGCTGCCACTCCAAGATGCTCTTTTTATACCCAGTCATGTTAATGACCTATTGCCAATTGACCTAATGAGTTGCAATTTGGTCCTCCAGCTGTTCCTTTTTTGTACCTTTAACTTTTCCAGCCTCTTATTGCCCGTCCCAACTTTTTTTGAGATGTGTTGCTGTCATGAAATTTCAAATGAGCCAATATTTGGCATGAAATTTCAAAATGTCTCACTTTTGACATTTGATATGTTGTCTATGTTCTATTGTGAATACAATATCAGTTTTTGAGATTTGTAAATTATTGCATTCTGTTTTTATTTACAATTTGTACTTTGTCCCAACTTTTTTGGAATCGGGTTTGTATGACGGGATTCATCTCCTAAAATAAGATAAGATGAGTTATATGAGACAGAAGGAAACACTGCAGTTTTATTGTCATGTTGATATGATATAACTGACACCAGGTCAATAAAACAAAGCAAACAGAAACTACCAAGCATAGTCCACTGGCAAAGTAAGGTCTGTTTTATTTAAAGGAATGAGATGTAAAATTGCTGTTTTGCACTGTTAAAAAAATCTTAAATGAATACATCATTGTCAAGATGAATATAAAAACTGTTGTTTGCACGAATGAAATTGTTACATGCTGTTTTTATATATACAGTGCCCTCCATTATTATTGGCACCCCTGGAAATGATAGTGAACACAGTGTAACTGAAGCATGTTTCCATTTAAATTGTACAGTGTTTTTGAATTGATTGGAGTGTGTAGGAACTTTCAAGCTGTAATCCATGACTTCTGGATAAACTGGGGAACAAATATGAGGTGACACAGAGACCAAATTCCCTCAACATCCACAAGGGAAAGATAAAGGACACACAAACCAAATGAGTGAGAAGTGTGTTGACCTTCCTAAGTCAGGGAATGGTTATAAATAAATGGTTACTTGCCTGAAAATGTCCATTTCTACTGTTATGACAATAATAAAAAAGTGGACACCAAATGGAACTGGTACAGACTCGCCTGGAAGAGGAGCCGAGTTTATTTTACCCCCATGTACAGTGAGGAGAAGGGTAAGAGAGGCAAAAAATAAAAATGAAAAAAATCCCCAAGGATCACTGTTGGTGAATTACAAAAAAAAAAGGAAAATCTTGGGGTTTCTGAGTCTCCAAAACCACCATCAGACTCTGTCTCCATGCCAACAGATTATTTGGAAGGTCTGAGAGAGAGAAAAAAAAAAGCCTTTTCTGTCAGTTAACCACAAATGTTAGCACCTGAAATTTGTGAAACGCTATGACAACTTTGACTGGAACCGTGTTCTCTGGTCTGATGCAACAAACATGGAGCGTTTTTGGCAATAAACACTCAAGGTGGATTTGGTGCAAAAAAGAAGGATGGCTATAATGAAAAGAACTCGATCCCCACTGTAAAATATGGTGGAAGTTCTGTGATGTTTGGGGGCTGTTTTTCCTCCAAAGGCCCTGGAAACCTTATTAGGGTCCATGGCATCATAGACTCCATTAAACACCAGGACATTTTAAATCAGAATCTGGCTCCTCTGCCAGGAAACTAAAACTGGGTCATCATTGGATCTTCCAGCAGGACAATGACCTGAAGCATATGTCCAAATCAACACAAAAATGGTGCACAGAATCAAGCTTCTGCCCTGGCCATCTCAGACCCCTGACCTGAACCTCAGTGAAAACCTGTGGGCTGAGCTGAAGACGAGAGAGCACAAGAGAAGGTCGAGGACCCTGGATGATCTGGAGAGATTGTGTAAAGAGGAATGGGCTCAATGCCCTGCTCTGTATCTCCAACCTAATAAAATGTTACAGGAGAGACTCAGTGCTGTTTTACTGGCAAAGGCAGGGTGTACAAAATATAAATGCAGGGGTGCCACTAATAGTGACGTGTTTTTCTTTTGTTGAAAAACATTATTTCTTGATGACAGATTTGTTTTTCTCTGAATAATAACGTTTGTATGGATTTTTTTCTCTCTTTTTTTAGCGTGAGATGAAACGACTTCAACAAAAGGTGGATTTTTTTCAAGCCCTTTTTATTAATCTTTATATGGGGTGCCAATAATTCTGTGAAGTGTGATTTTTTTTTTTTAATTCAATGGAATTCAATTTCATTTAATTGATAGAGCACTTTTAACAATGGCCACTGACACAAAGCAGCTTCACTTCTAGATGAGTGAAAACAAAAATCGAGACAACAAGAAGTGCAGTGTCTGTAATAATAGTGCACATTTTTAACAACAATGTCTGAGACAGAAACACTCCAAACACATGCACAACAGGAGCCTGAGCACGCTGAGGAATTAAAAAATAACCCACCAGGATGACAGATTTTATATATATATATATATATATATATATATATATATATATATATATATATAATCATCATCATGGATGTCACGTGGAAGTCGACGATGACTACTGGTGGACGTGTGTGTGGGCGACGAGGCCGGCAACCGAAGCACAGGGTCTTGAGCAGGTGTTACATCTAAAGGGGGCATCAGCAAAATCTGGTGCTTTCCTCCTTAGTCTGGCCTGGTGTATCTAGTAGGCTCTCTCTTCCTCAAAGGAGAAAACTCCCTTATGGATGGTAACTCTCTACAACAGACATTTTTCTGCTTTTTGCTCAAAATCACAAGCAGCAATATCACACTTTATACAGTAAGAGAGTCTTTAACAGAGTCTTTAAACTATTTTCTGGGTCTTCCAACTCGGCATTTGCCACATGTGAATTCGCTATAAAACAGCTGCTTTGGGATTCTATAGTTGTCCATATGGACAAGGCGTCCCGTCCAGTGCACTGTAAAAAAAAAATCGTCAAGCCAACTTAAAAATGTAACGCAACCTGCTGCCAAAGGATTTTGAGTAAGCTCAACTCTGGGCCAAATAGTTGTGCTGACTTGCTCTTTAAAGTCGACACAGATGAGTATTTTATGTTGACCTTACTTTATTTAGCAAGTTCAGTGCATTCAAATTGTGATGTTGAAATAAAGTGAAATAATCATTCCAATGAACTTGGAAAAGCAAGTTGGCACAAAAAAGATTAAGTTATTCTAAATTATTCTTTTAAGTTCACACAGAAGAGTATTTTATGTTGACTTGACTTTAGAAGTTCAGTCCAACAAATTGTCTCGTCTCGTCTCGTCTTCTTCCGCTTATCCGGGACCGGGTCGCGGAGGCAGCAGTCTAAGCATGGAAGCCCAAACTTCCCTTTCCCCAGACACCTCGGCCAGCTCCTCGGGAAGAACACCGAGGCGTTCCCAGGCCAGCCGAGAGACATAGTCCCTCCAGCATGTCCTGGGTCTTCCCCGGGGCCTCCTCCCGGGGGGACATGCCTGGAACACCTCCCCAGGGAGGCGTCCAGGAGGCATCCGAAAAAGATGCCCGAGCCACCTCAGCTGGTTCCTCTCGATGTGGAGGAGCAGCGGCTCTACTCCAAGCTCCTCCCGAGTGACTGTGCTTCTCACCCTATCTCTAAGGGAGCGCCCAGCCACCCTGCGAAGGAAACTCATTTCAGCCGCTTGTATCCGCGATCTTGTTCTTTCTGTCATTACCCAAAGCTCATGACCATAGGTGAGAGTCGGAACGTAGCTTGACCGGTAAATTGAGAGCTTCGCCTTTTGGCTCAGCTCCTTCTTCACCACGACAGACCGGTAAAGCGACCGCATCACTGCGGAGGCTGCACCGATCTGCCTGTCGATCTCACGCTCCATCCTTCCCTCACTCGTGAACAAGATCCTGAGATACTTAAACTCCTCCACTTGAGGCAGGACTTCTCCACCAACCTGGAGAGGGCAAGCCACCCTTTTCCGGTCAAGAACCATGGCCTCGGACTTGGAGGTGCTGATTCTCATCCCAGCCGCTTCACACTCGACTGCAAACCGCCCCAGTGCATGCTGAAGGTCCTGGTTTGAAGAAGCCAACAGGACAACATCATCCGCAAAAAGCAGAGATGAAATCCTGTGGTTCCCAAACAGGATTCCTTCCGGCCCCTGGCTGCGCCTAGAAATTCTGTCCATAAAAATTATGAACAGAACCGGTGACAAAGGGCAGCCCTGCCAGAGTCCAACATGCACTGGGAACAGGTCTGACTTACTGCCGGCAATGCGAACCAGACTCCTGCTCCGTTCGTACAGGGACCGGACAGCCCTTAGCAAAGATCCCCGAACCCCATACTCCCGAAGCACCCCCCACAGAATACCACGGGGGACACGGTCGAATGCCTTCTCCAGATCCACAAAGCACATGTGGACTGGTTGGGCAAACTCCCATGAACCCTCGAGCACCCTATGAAGGGTATAGAGCTGGTCCAGTGTTCCGCGACCAGGACGAAAACCGCATTGTTCCTCCTGGATCCGAGGTTCGACTATTGGTCGAATTCTCCTCTCCAATACCCTGGAGTAAACTTTCCCTGGGAGGCTGAGAAGTGTGATTCCCCTATAATTGGAGCACACTCTCTGGTCCCCTTTCTTAAAAAGAGGGACCACCACCCCAGTCTGCCACTCCAGAGGCACTGTCCCCGACCGCCACGCGATGTTGCAGAGGCGTGTCAACCAAGACAGCCCCACAACATCCAGAGACTTGAGATACTCAGGGCGGATCTCATCCACCCCCGGTGCCTTGCCACCGAGGAGCTTGCAAACCACCTCAGTGACTTCGGCTTGGGTAATGGACGAGTCCACCTCTGAGTCATCAGCCTCAGTCTCCTCAGTGGAAGACATGACGGTGGGATTGAGGAGATCCTCAAAGTATTCCTTCCACCGCCCGACAATGTCCCCAGTCGAGGTCAACAGCTCCCCACCCGCACTGTAAACAGTGTTGGCAGAGTACTGCTTCCCCCTCCTGAGGCGCCGGACGGTTTGCCAGAATTTCTTCGAGGCCGACCGATAGTCCTTCTCCATGGCCTCCCCGAACTCCTCCCAGTTCCGAGTTTTTGCCTCCGCAACTGCCCGAGCTGCAGCACGCCTGGCCTGCCGATACCTGTCGGCTGCCTCAGGAGTCCCGGAGGTCAACATGGCCCGATAGGACTCCTTCTTCAGCTTGACGGCATCCCTTACTTCCGGTGTCCACCACCGGGTTCGGGGATTGCCGCCACGACAGGCACCGGAGACCTTGCGGCCACAGCTCCGAACAGCTGCGTCCACAATGGAGGTAGAGAACATGGTCCACTCAGACTCAATGTCCCCCGCCTCCCTCGGAAGCTGGGAAAAGCTCTCCCGGAGGTGGGAGTTAAAGACCTCCCCGACAGAGTGCTCGGCCAGACGTTCCCAGCAGACCCTCACCATACGTTTAGGCCTGCCAGGTCTGTCCAGCTTCCTCCTCCGCCAGCGGATCCAACTCACCACCAGGTGGTGATCAGTTGACAGCTCAGCCCCTCTCTTCACCCGAGTGTCCAAGACATAGGGCCGGAGATCAGATGAAACGACTACAAAGTTGATCATCGACCTCCGACCTAAGGTGTCCTGGTGCCACGTGCACTTATGGACACCCCTATGCTCGAACATGGTGTTCGTTATGGACAAACTGTGACTAGCACAGAAGTCCAATAACAAAACACCACTCGGGTTCAGATCGGGGAGGCCGTTCCTCCCAACCACGCCCCTCCAGGTGTCACTGTCGTCGCCCACGTGAGCATTGAAGTCCCCCAGTAGCACAATGGAGTCCCCAGTCTGAGCACCCCTCAGTACCTCTCCCAGGGACTCCAAGAAGGCCGGATACTCTATACTGCTATTTGGCCCGTAGGCACAAACAACAGCAAGAGCCCTCTCCCCAATCTGAAGGCGCAGAGAGGCGACCCTCTTGTTCACTGGGGTAAACTCCAACACATGGTGGCTGAGCTGGGGAGCTATAAGCAAGCCCACACCAGCCCGCCGCCGCTCACCACGGGCGACTCCAGAGAAGTGGAAAGTCCAGCCCCTCTCGAGGAGCTGGGTTCCAGAGCCCAAGCTATGCGTGGAGGTGAGCCTGACTATCTCTAGCCGGTACCTCTCAACCTCCCGCACAAGCTCAGGCTCCTTCCCCCCCAGCGAAGTGACATTCCATGTCCCAACAGCCAGCCGCTGTGTCCGGGGATCAGGTCGTCAAGGCCCCTGCCTTCGACTGCCACCCAATCCACATTGCACCAAACCCCTACTGCTACCTCTGTGGGTGGTGAACCCGCAGGAGGTCGGGCCCACGTCACCTCTTCGGGCTGAGCCCGGCCGGGCCCCAGGGGCAAAGGCCCGGCCACCAAGCACTCGCATACGAGCCCCAACCCCGGGCCTGGCTCCAGGGTGGGGCCCCGGCTGCGTCCTACTGGGCGACATCACGGTCCTGGATTTTTTCTCCATAGGGGGTTTTTGGTGAACTGCTCTTGGTCTGGCCTGTCACCTAGGACCTGTCTGCCTTGGGAAACCCTACCAGGGGCATAATGCCCCCGACAACATAGCTCCTAGGATCATTCAAGCACACAAACCCCTCCACCACAATAAGGTGGCAGTTCTAGGAGGGGAACAAATTGTTTAGTTGAAATAAATTGAAATAATAATGCCAATTAACTTAGAAGAGCAAGTTGGCACATCATGGTTCTGAGTTGAGTTTACTCAAAATCCTTTGGCAGCAGGTTGCGTTACATTTTTAAGTTGGCTTGACTATTTTTTTTTTACAATGATTTAGTGTGCATTACATTTTTTAGTTAACACAAACCTCTCAACACTTAAGTTCTACTTCATTTTGCCTATTATTACAGAAACAAATACCGACATACTGTACAAGGAGGGAATTCCCTGGCCTCTGTTGAGGAAAGCTTAGTCTATACTCCTATACAACATCTCTAAAGTGTCAGTTTCTGGTTCTGGCTGTAAGGTAATGAAAAGGTAATGAAATTGGAACTAGTTAACATTGCATCTTTATTTCTCTTCACAATTTGGCAAGTTAGCATAGACTTTTTTCAGGAATAAAAGCCAGCAGTTATAAATAAAAGTCTCATAATGTAAAATAAAATATTATTGTAGCAAGTGTTTAGGTGGATGGAGCACAGAAGCACGGCAGGCCAGTACTGAGTTCTCACTAACTCTTTTTATTTGCACTTTTCAGTCGCAAACACACTCTCCCAGCCACACGCATACACACACACATAAGTCATCTGGTTGGGGGCCCGCTCTGCTCTCACTCTCTTCCTTAAATAGGGTGTGGCTCCTGGGAAGACACACAAACAGGTTAATTCACCTCAGGTGTAGTGATTCTGCCACTTACCTTCCCTGACTCCACCCTCTGGTCACAGACCGACGCTTGACCACGCCCCCCCTGCCACATACCCCCACCGCCCGACTCAGGCCGGACAGCCGTCCGACCTGCAGCCGACTCCCCCCCCTTGACGGGAGAGGAAGTCCGCCACGACCATCTGTGCCCCCAGCCTGTGGACCACCTTGAAGTTAAAGGGTTGGAGTGCCAGATACCAACGGGTGATCCGCGCGTTGGCATCCTTCATGCGGTGGAGCCACTGGATGGGCGCGTGGTCCGAACAGAGGGTGAAAGGGCATCCCAGCAGGTAGTAACAGAGGGCGAGGACTGCCCACTTGATGGCCAGGCACTCCTTCTCTATGGTGCTGTAGCGCCCCTCATGCACTGACAGCTTCCGACTTATGTACAGCACTGGACGATCCTCCCCCTCCACCTCCTGGGACAAAACAGCCACCAGCCCTCTGTCCGACGCGTCCGTCTGCAATAGAAAAGGGAGAGAAAAGTCAGGGGAGTGTAACAGTGGCCCCCCCACACAGTGCAGCCTTTACCTCAGAAAAAGCCCGCTGACACTGCTCCGTCCACTGGACCGGATCTGGTGCCCCCTTTTTAGTGAGATCAGTCAGAGGGCTGGTGACGTCCGAATAATTAGGTATAAACCTACGATAATAGCCAGCCAGCCCCAGGAACTGTCTCACTCCCTTTTTGGTCTTGGGCCTCGGCAGGCCGCAACTGCCGCTGTCTTGTTAATTTGGGGACGCACCTGCCCATTGCCCAAGTGGAAGCCCAGATACCGTACTTCCACCCGCCCAATCGCACACTTCTTCGGGCTGGCTGTGAGGCCCGCCCACCTCAGCGACCTAAGGACGGCCCTCAGATGTTGGAGGTGCCTCGGCCAGTCATTACTATAGATAATTATATCGTCGAGATAGGCGGACGCATAGGCAGCGTGGGGGTGAAGGACCCTATCCATCAGCCGCTGAAACGTAGCGGGCGCCCCAAACAGCCCAAAAGGAAGTGTGACAAATTGATGTAAGCCAAACGGTGTGGAAAAGGCCATTTTTCCTCGGGATAATTGAGTCAAGGGAATCTGCCAATAACCCTTTATTAAATCCAGTGTCGAGTAAAAGTGAGCCGTGCCTAGTCGATCGAGCAACTCATCAATATGAGGCATTGGGTACGCGTCGAATTTAGACACCACGTTGACCTTCCTTTAGTCGACACAGAACCGGACCGACCCGTCGGCCTTGGGAACCAAGACCACCGGGCTGCTCCGGTTGCTGTGGGACTCCTCAATGATGCCCATTTCGAGCATGGTCTCGAGTTCTTCCCGAACCACCTTTTTCTTCTGTTCAGGCAGTCTGTAAGGGCGGCTGTGCACTACCACCCTTGGGGGCATCTCAATGTGGTGTTCTGTGAGGTGGGTGCGGCTGAGCAGGGGCAAGAACACGTCAGAAAATTCTGTTTGCAACCGGGCAACCTCCGTGAGCTGGGTCAGTGAGAGGTGGGCTCCACAGGGGACCGGAGCGGTGGGTGATGCCAGTTTTCCCTTTTGAACCTCCGGCCTCAGCTCCGCCTTCTCAGGAACCACCGACACCAGCGCCACGGGGACCTCCTTGCTCCAACGTTTTAACAGATTGAGGTGGTATACCTGTAATGCCCCACCCCTGTCCATTCGCCTCACCTCATAGTCGACATCCCCGACTCGCCGTGTGACCTCAAAGGGTCCTTGCCACCTGGCAATTTAGAGCTCGATGTCGGCAACAGTACGAGTACTTTATCTCCCAGTGCGAACTCCCTGAGGCGCGTACCCTTGTTGTACAGGCGGGTTTGTCGTTCTTGGGCATTCCGCAAATTCTCCTGGGTTAGGTGGGTGAGTGTGTGTAGTTTTGCGCGCAGGTCCATAACGTACTGGATTTCATTTTTACTTTGTGAAGGTCCCTCCTCCCAATTTTCCCGCAGCACATCTAGAATGCCCCGCGGCTTACGCCCGTATAACAATTCAAATGGGGAGAACCCAGTGGAGGCTTGTGGGACCTCTCACACTGAAAACAACAAGGGTTCGAGCCACTTATCCCAATTACGTGCGTCCTCACTTATGAATTTTTTAATTATATTTTTGAGGGTGCGATTGAACCGTTCAACTAAACTGTCCGTTTGTGGGTCATAAACGCTGGTGCGGATCGGCTTAATACCCAACAACTTATACAGTTCCTTTAGTGTTCGTAACATAAATGCGGTGCCTTGATCAGTCAGAATCTCTTTTGGGATTCCAACTCGGGAGATGACGC
This sequence comes from Neoarius graeffei, assembly GCF_027579695.1. Taxonomy (NCBI): domain Eukaryota; kingdom Metazoa; phylum Chordata; class Actinopteri; order Siluriformes; family Ariidae; genus Neoarius; species Neoarius graeffei. Next base: position 114,295,655 of record NC_083570.1, on the reverse strand, counting down.
GGAAGAGCACCTCCACAATACTGCGTGCTGAGATATTGCGAAGAGGCACTGCTTTTGGGTATCGCATTGCATAGTCCACTAGAACTAATATAAAGCGGTACCCTCGTGCTGACCGATCTAATGGCCCGACGATATCCATCCCAATTCTTTCGAACGGGGTCTTGATTAATGGTAAAGGGCGCAAAGGCGCTTTTGGAACGGTCGCTGGATTTACTAACTGGCATTCGCGGCACGCCGTACACCACCTATGGACATCGCCGCGAATCCCCGGCCAATAGAATCGGGCCATTATTTGGGCTAGTGTTTTATCCTGCCCCAAGTGTCCAGCCATGGGATTAAAGTGAGGTGCCTGGAATATCAATTCCCGGTGGCTCCTCGGAATCAAAAGCTGCGTGACTCGCTCTTTAGTCTGAGTGTCCTGCGTCACTCGGTATAATCTATCCTTCATAATTGCGAAGTAGGGGAAGGACGGGGCGGCGCTTGGCTGGAGCATTTGACCATCGATTACTCTCACTTGGTCAAACGCATGCCACAGAGTCTCGTCTCACGATTGCTCCAACGGGAAATCTGTGAGGGATTCCCCGAGAGAGAGAGGAGGGGCCAGCGGCTCCTCACTCTGACGCAGAGCTGACGTAGACGGCTCTGTGACAGCTGCTCCCGCCAATGCCACACCGGGACCTTCCCTTATTAAACTGCTGCAGGACCCACTCTTTACTAAATGAGTCATTAAATCCCGAAATCCCGGCCAATCAGGTCCTAAAATTATAGAGTGGGTGAGGCGAGGATTAACCGCCGCCTTTACTATAAATTTCTCCCCTCAAAACAGAATGTGAACTGACACTAAAGGGTAGCTGTGAACATCCCTGTGCACACACAACACCTTCACCAATTGTGCTCCCCCCAGTGCCTCGTCTTGCACCAGGCTTTGGTGGATTGAGGTCTGATTACAGCCAGAATCCACCAAAGCCTGATACGTATCCATAGGCCGTTTTAAACGGGGGCCAGGGGGGGCCAGTGCCCCTGTAAAATTGCTCCTGGCCCCTGTTGTGGCCCCTGCGCTGAACAGGTAACAAGATTTATTAATTTTGACATGCGCTGGCTCGAAGATCGGAACTGACATGACAGAGTGTTCTACACGGACTCCTTAAAGCGCTACACACACACTGTTACCTGCAGCAGAAAGACCCGCAGCAGCGCGAATTGTAAACTTCGGACATGAGAGATAACAGCTGCAGCCCTGCAAGGACTAGGCTACTGCAAAGGGGGCGAAGGTAAGGAAAATTATTCAATTTCGTAACGTCAGTGTTTGCACATATCCATGTTTTACTGTTGTTGTTCACTACAATAATAAATCCGTTTTATTGCGCTTTCTTAAAAGTGCGTTGCACAGCAATAAGTAGCCTAACTTAATATTTTTGGGAAATGGGTACAATAACCGACAGTGTTTAACCTTATTGTAAAACTTTAATGGCCTTTTGATATGTAGAGGCTACATTCCTCTCCGTTTACTTTTTAGTATAGACCTACTGTAGGCTATCATCATGGAAAGGAGCAAGAAGGACATTATGTCCTTTTTTGCCCCTGTTGGCAAAAAGCAACATAGAGAGAGTAAGGAAGATGAAGATTATGAAAGAGGAGAGAGAGCCAGAGGTGGTGGTTGGAGAGGTGGAAAGTGAGGCATCTGAAAAGCAATCTGAGAGTGAGGATTAAGACATTCAGGATCAGATTGAGGGACAGAATGTGGGACAACCCAACAAGTCATTGGGACAACCAGATTCACCATGCATATCAAGTACAGCACCATCAGGTTTGTGATGTTGAACAAATGTATGTGTGTGAGCAGTGTCGACCTACAATTCATATAGCCTACCCTGAAAGTGTGAAGTCTGAATAATAATTAATAAATATAAAATACAAATAATAGATATAATAATAAATTAATAAATTAATAATGATAAATAAATGTTGTTCTCAGTCGCACTCCCATATTTACCGTATTCATCTTTCTCCAGATATCAGCAAGTGCTTGGACGACACTCCAGTGCAGCCACGTCTGAAGAAAAGGTTCATTGTATGCAAAAATAGAAATCTTATTTTACAAAAAAGAGAGGGCAGCACGGTGGTGTAGTGGTTAGCGCTGTCGCCTCACAGCAAGAAGGTCCTGGGTTCGAGCCCCAGGGCTGGTGAGGGCCTTTCTGTGTGGAGTTTGCATGTTCTCCCCGTGTCCGCATGGGTTTCCTCCGGGTGCTCCGGTTTCCCCCACAGTCCAAAGACATGCAGGTTAGGTTAACTGGTGACTCTAAATTGACCGTAGGTGTGAATGTGAGTGTGAATGGTTGTCTGTGTCTATGTGTCAGCCCTGTGATGACCTGGCGACTTGTCCAGGGTGTACCCCGCCTTTCGCCCATAGTCAGCTGGGATAGGCTCCAGCTTGCCTGCGACCCTGTAGAAGGATAAAGCGGCTAGAGATAATGAGATGAGATGAGACAAAAAAGAGAAACATGGTTTTAAGATTTACTGAGCACAATTTATTTTATGTTTAGGCTACTGAGACAGAATGTTTATCTCATTGTATTTATGCTCAATGTATTTTGTTTTGGTTTTAAATAAACTAAACAAAACATTTTGAACGCCTAAATATTGCCATGTTTTGCTCATATGTGCCCCCCTGAAAAAACACTGGCCCCACCTCGGCCCCCCTAGTAATTTTGGTCTAGAACCGCCACTGTACGTATCCCCTTGGATACTCACTGGTATGCGATACTCTCCGGCCCGATCGAGGGCGGCTCCTGGCGCGTCGGGGATCCGGACCACCGCGCCTGCCTCCATCGCCGAGCACTGATGCTGGAGGTGCCCCGGCTCCCCGCAGCGCCAGGACACCAGCCCGGGCTCTCTCTCTGCACCAGTGTTCTGGATATCACTCACCTGAGGGGGGGAAGACACAGACATGGAAGTAGGAGAAGATAGGACACCGCGGGTGCGGGGAGCCGGCTGGGGTGGAGCCGGCCCCCGCCTCTGCGGTGGGGGAATGGGGTGAGGGAGAGGAACAGAAGGACAGAGAGAAAGAGAGGGGAGGGGAGAAGGGGAGACATGCTGTCCTGCCATTGGAACGGCCGCCATATGGTCCTCTGCCAGCTCAATGGCCTGATCCAGCGACGCCAGGCGATGGCACTGGACCCACTCCACGGTTCCCTCTGGAAGTCGAGCGACGAACTGCTCCAGTGCCACCAGATCGATGATCTCCTCGGCATCGCGGTTGTTGGCCCTCAGCCACCGGCGGCAGGCATCCCGGAGTTACTGGCCAAACACGAACGGCCAGCCGACCTCCTCCAGGCGCAGCACGCGGAAGCGCTGCCACTGCTGCCCCGGAGTGCGACCCACGCGCTGGAGGACGGCCCTGCAGAGGTCCGCGTAGACCTCCGCAGTGGCTGTCGGCGGGGAGCTGTAGCGCAGCCAGCTGCGCCTCGCCCGTGAGGAGGGGGAGGAGGCGCGCCGCGCGCTGTTCCACCGGCCAACCCCACACCTCTGCTGCCTGCTCAAAGAGAACGAGGAAGGCCTTGGGGTCATTGTGCGGGCCCATCTTCATCAGGGCGAGGTGGGAAGGGCCCGCGGCGGTGGAGGTGGTGGACCCCGCCGATGCGAGTAGGTGCCGGAATGCCCAGTGATCTTCCTGCTGCGCCAGCACCAGGGCCTCGAACCTTTGCTCCTGTTCTTCCCAGAGTGTGACCAGCGCCTGGTGCTGGCTCTGTTGGGCCGTGGTGAGGGCATGGACCAGGTCCTTAAAGGGGGAGGACTCCATGGGGCTGTTTTCTCCTGCGCTCCGTCCTGGGTTTCGGCACCACTGTAGCAAGTGTTTAAGTGGGTGGAGCACAGAAGCATGGCAGGCCAGTACTGAGTTCTCACTAACTATTTTAATTTGCACTTTTCAGTCACAAACACACTCTCCCAGCCACACACATACACACACACATAAGTCATCTGGTTGGGGGCCCGCTCTGCTCTCGCTCTCTTCCTGAAATAGGGCGCGGCTCCTGGGAAGACACACAAACAGGTTAATTCACCTCAGGTGTAGTGATTCTGCCACTTACCTTCCCTGACTCCACCCTCTGGTCACAGACCGATGCTTGACCACGCCCCCCCGCCACAATTATAAATAAAAAAATATACCTTTGCCTTCTCTCTGTGTTTGAAACAAGCTAACATTGTAGAATTCTTTGTCTACTACTTGGCAAATTAACAGCCTTTTTACAGTTGCACAAGTCAGCAGATTTAAAAAAAAAAGTATCACAGTAAATAACATACAACCCCGATTCCAAAAAAGTTGGGACAAAGTACAAATTGTAAATAAAAATGGAATGCAATGATGTGGAAGTTTCAAAATTCCATATTTTATTCAGAATAGAACATAGATGACATATCAAATGTTTAAACTGAGAAAATGTATCATTTAAAGAGCAAAATTAGGTGATTTTAAATTTCATGACAACAACACATCTCAAAAAAGTTGGGACAAGGCCATGTTTACCACTGTGAGATATCCCCTTTTCTCTTTACAACAGTCTGTAAATGTCTGGGGACTGAGGAGACAAGTTGCTCAAGTTTAGGGATAGGAATGTTAACCCATTCTTGTCTAATGTAGGATTCTAGTTGCTCAACTGTCTTAGGTCTTTTTTGTCGTATCTTCCGTTTTATGATGCACCAAATGTTTTCTATGGGTGAAAGATCTGGACTGCAGGCTGGCCAGTTCAGTACCTGGACCCTTCTTCTACACAGCCATGATGCTGTAATTGATGCACTATGCGGTTTGGCATTGTCATGTTGGAAAATTCAAGGTCTTCCCTGAAAGAGACATCATCTGGATGGGAGCATATGTTGCTCTAGAACCTGGATATACCTTTCAGCATTGATGATGTCTTTTCAGATGTGTAAGCTGCCCATGCCACATGCACTAATGCAACCCCATACCATCAGAGATGCAGACTTCTGAACTGAGTGCTGATAACAACTTGGGTTGTCCTTCTCCTCTTTAGTCTGAATGACACGGCGTCCCTGATTTCCATAAAAAACTTCAAATTTTGTTTCGTCTGACCACAGAACAGTTTTCCACTTTGCCACAGTCCATTTTAAATGAGCCTTGGCCCAGAGAAGATGTCTGCGCTTCTGGATCATGTTTAGATATGGCTTCTTCTTTGAACTATAGAGTTTTAGCTGGCAACGGCGGATGGCACGGTGAATTGTGTTCACAGATAATGTTCTCTGGAAATATTCCTGAGCCCATTTTGTGATTTCCAATACAGAAGCATGCCTTTATGTGATGCAGTGCCGTCTAAGGGCCCGAAGATCACGGGCACCCAGTATGGTTTTCCGGCCTTGACCCTTACGCACAGAGATTCTTCCAGATTCTCTGAATCTTTTGATGATATTATGCACTGTAGATGATGATATGTTCAAACTCTTTGCAATTTTACACTGTCGAACTCCTTTCTGATATTGCTCCACTCTTTGTCGGTGCAGAATTAGGGGGATTGGTGATCCTCTTCCCATCTTTACTTCTGAGAGCCACTGCCACGCCAAGATGCTCTTTTTATACCCAGTCATGTTAATGACCTATTGCCAATTGACATTATGAGTTGCAGTTTGGTCCTCCAGCTGTTCCTTTTTTGCACCTTTAACTTTTCCAGCCTCTTATTGCCCCTGTCCCAACTTTTTTGAGATGTGTTGCTGTCATGAAATTTCAAATGAGCCAATATTTGGCATGACATTTCAAACTGTCTCACTTTCGACATTTGATATGTTGTCTATGTTCTATTGTGAATACAATATCAGTTTTTGAGATTTATAAATTATTGCATTCTGTTTTTATTTACAATTTGCACTTTGTCCCAACTTTTTTGGAATCAGGGTTGTAATCGAAAATATGATTAAAAAATATATATACTTTTGACTTCTCTCTGTTTTGGGAACTAGTTAACATTGTATCTTTGTATTGTTTATAGTTAGACTCCAGTGAGGAAGTCAACAGACTAAACGTGTTACAGTGAAAATAAAATATGATCAAATAAAAGGCCTTCTCTTTGTGTATGGGCTTAAAATAGTATGAACATGGTAGTTAAAGTGGCAAAATTTTCAAAGTAGCATGTTTCAAACTGAGCAACCATTGAGAAGTAGCCAAAGAACAAAGAACCTTAAAACATGTTTGGCTTGCTTTCTACAACAGGCATGCACGCAGCATGCACACCTCTTTCTTAGAACCTCAGCATTTTGTTTCTGAAGGAGAGGACTCTTGCAGAAAGGTTTGTGTCCAGATGCATGAATACCTTCTGGAGGATTTCGAAAGTATATTTGAGGTTCTCGGGATATTTCATTTTCAACACATAAAGCAGTCCAAAGAGCAAGGCCATGGCAGTCTGAAGGTCTGGGACATCATCAAGGACAATTTGCTCCTCCAAAATGACAGAAAGAAATCTTACACTTGCACTGCTGTCAGCTCTGGCCACGTCATCCTCGATGACCGATAAGATTCCGATGTCGATCCCCTTTAGCTGTGCGTCTTCCACATCAACATCAGTATCCTGCAGGAAAAGCACATCACAAAAATACAATTTGAAACAGCCAAACCCAATTTCATGTCTCAGTAGATACACCCTACCGACAATGGAGGGGACGAACAACACTCACAAAATAGCACTGAAATGCCAGCCTGTTGTATCAAAGTGTCAGGTATTATCTTCAGAAAATATGCATATTAGTTTAAGTACAGTAATTGATTGCAATGTAGCTAGAATAATGTTGCTTACCAGGCAAGACTTGAAGAAAGAATCCGGAGTCTCTCTCATAAAGAAAGGCAGGCCTTGTAGAACAGTTGTCTTCCTATATGCAACCACATTGGTCGTGTGAAAGACAGCAGTAGGAAACAAACATCCAAACATTAACACATTTACACCAACACACAAATATCCTACAGCATAGCTGTCAAACTCAAGGCCTGGGGGCCAAATCCGGCCTGCGGTGTAATTTTATTTGGCCCCCCAGATAATATAATGTCTATCAGAACTGGCCCACTGGAATGTCGCATGCACCTTTTAGTTAGTATGATTCAGATTAGTTCAGATTCTATATGTGTAACACTTAGGCTGAGTTCATGTTTAGGCCTATTCAAAATGAATAAATATTATTGCAATAGCTAATAAGCCGAAGCTTTAAGCCACTTTCAGATTCAATACTGTATGTGTAAAACTAAAGTTCATAATAAATACTGAATATGTCCGGCCCTCGACTTGGACCCAGTTTTTTATTTCGGCCTACTGGGTATTTGAGTTTGACAGCCCTATCCTACAGCATATCTCAAGAATGAAATTGAAGAGGAAAGATCAGTGTTATGATGGCATGGTTGAAGTTTTGTTGTGGTGATGTAAATGATTACAGCAATCATCACAAACCTATATTCAAAAATGAGACATACAACTGTACCAGAATCACAACACAGAGTTTCGAGTTCTGCCTTAGCAAAGGAGGCACAAGTAAACCATACTAATATGCAAAGAGAAAGAATAGATCAAATAGTAATTTACTTGATTGTCCAGTTTGTCCAAAAGATTCATCAAGTCATCACTGGAGGACCCCTTTTGTGACCTGAACATTTTGATTATCTTTGGTGAATATTTATCCAGGGAAGAGAAAAAGGTCTCCTTGAGTGGAATGCCAGTAATCCTGTGAAACTCTTAGCAGACCTAAGGAACAAAAACAGAATTTAGGGCATTCAATGACAAGGATTCAGTATATCAGAATGAACCTTAATCAGATTAAGGCACATACCTGTTCTTCCAGAAACAATGCTGGCCACTGTGCCAGAACATCAGCTATCAGTGGTTCTTCATTCACAATCTCCTTCCTTCTCAATGAGAAAGTCCATTTTTGTATTGATGAATGCATTGTTGTGATGTCTTTTTTTCATTTCCTCCTGCAAAGCAACCTTTTCATTTAGTAGAGACTTGTTGCACTGTCCAGCTGGAATATCACGGAGAAAATTTATTTCACAGCGCTTTGCCTTCTTCAAACAATTCCTGCCATCTTGGCCTCCTCTCTTTTTGTTGACCATGACTTCGTTGCAACCTGCTTCTTTTAGTTTACTGTGGTAATTTCCAACCTTGTGGTGGAGTCTCATGGCCCAGCTATCATAACAGGTTCCAAGAGATGGATCCTTCAAACATGGGTGCTTTTTTATCAACTCCATAGCCACTTGTTCCTGATGCTTCTTTGTTGGTATAGGTCAAGCCATTGGACCTGCCTAGCATAGCCAACCACAATGCTACGGCGTTGCGCTACAAAGTTTTGCAAATAGCAACAAGACTACTCCGACATGTACATCCTGAAACTTTATGATTTATAACTTAATAAATCAAAAACTAGGCTAAATTGCATAAAAAGGCAATAGTCCATCTTACCTTGAGGAAGTTGAACAGCCACGGACTTCTCACTCCACCCAACTGTTGAAACTTTCGAACTTGTGAAGTGTGCATGTGCAGTGGCATCGGTTAAGCGGCATCAATCAGCACTTTAATATAAGTTCACTTAACTTAATTTTCCAATTCCTATGAACTTGTGGCAAAGGAAAGGCATCTCAACTATTTTTTTTAGTTACATGAACAATTAGAAGGGAAATTTGTTCATTCAACTTAGAATCCTTTTTCAGTCAACAAATTTGCAAGTTACATTTTTTAGTGTGGTGTTGTTGTTGCATGATGACGCTTTCAACAGATGAGCAGTTTGACTTGCATAACACCTCAAGATTGGACACTTTTTCTTCCCAAGATATTTTCAAGCTTTTTCTGAGACAACATTGCTGGAAGGCCTCAAGCTGCTTGATGTAGCAGAGATATGTTGTCCAGCATTCAGCACCATAGAGTAGGGTACTTAAAACGATGGCTCAAAAGACAGCAATCTTGGTTGTTAGGGTTATGGTGTGGCTACTCCACACCCTCTTTTGCAGATGCCCAAAGGATGCGCTAGCATCCTTCATACATACAGTGCCTTGAAAAAGTATTCATACCCCTTGAACTTTTTCACATTTTTCCACCTTACAACCACGAACTTAGAAGTTTTTTATTGAGATTTTATGTGATAGACCAACACAGAGTAGCACATAATTGTGAAGTGAAATGAAAAGGATAAATGGTCTTCAAATTTTTAAACAAATAAAAATCTGAAAAATGTGATGTGCATTAGTATTCAGCCCACTTGCGTCAATACTTTGTAGAGCCACCTTTTGCTGCAATTACAGCTGCAAGTCTTTTGTGGTATGTCTCTCCCAGCTTTGCACATCTAGACACTGAACTTTTTGCCCATTCTTCTTTGCAAAATAGCTCAAGCTCAGCCAGATTGGATGGAGAGCATCTGTGAACAGCAATTTTCAAGTCTTGCCACAGATGCTCAATGGGATTTAGGTCTGGACTTTGACTGGGCCATTCTAACACATGAATATTCTTTGATCTAAACCATTCCATTGTAGCTCTGGCTGTATGTTTAGGGTCATTGTCTTGCTGGAAGGTGAATCTCCTTCCCAGTCCTCAGTCTTTTGTAGCCTCCAACAGGTTTTCTTCCAGGATTGCCCTGTATTTAGCTCCATCCATCTTCCCATCAACTCTGACCAGCTTCCCTGTCCCTGCTGAAGAAAAGCATCCCCATAGCATGATGCTGCCACCACCATGTTTCACAGTGGGGATGGTGTGTGCAGGGTGATGAGCAGTGTTAGTTTTCCGCCACACGTAGCGCTTTGCATTTAGGCCACAAAGTTCAACTTTGGTCTCATCTGACCAAAGCACCTTCTTCCACATATTTGCTGTGTCCCCTACATGGCTTCTGGCAAACTGCAAATGGGACTTCTTATGCCTGTCTTTCAACAATTGCTTTCTTCTTGCCACTCTTCCAAAAAGGCCAGATTTGTGGAGTGTACGACTTATAGTTGTCCTGTGCACAGATTCTCCCACCTGAGCTGTGGATTTCTGCAACTCCTCCAGAGTGATCATGGGCCTCTTGGCTGCTTCTCTGACCAGTGCTCTCCTTGCTCACTCTGTCAGTTTAGGTGGACGGCCATGTCTTGGTAGGTTTGCAGTTGTGCCATACTTTTTCCATTTTTGAATGATGGATTGACACTAGAAGTCCCAGACAGGGGCCATTTGGCCTTTTTACCTAGAAAACCCACAAGAGGGCCAATTGGCCCCAAGTCCTCCCTGTAGACATTCATTTTGTTATGGAAATGTGGCTGTTAGTTACCTTATAGCTTAGAAATGAAATCTTACAATGCCTGTTGAATGTTGAATCTCTGCATCTTCGTTCCTTGGAGAGGAGCTTCTTTCACCACAAAATTCTTGAGGGAACTGAAGCGATAGTCCATGTGCACTGAGGTATTTATCCATCAAACAATTGTCTGGTTGCAGTCACATGAGTCGTTATGGTCACATGGGACATTCACATGTTCACATTTTAGAATAGAATGTGTTTTTATTCCTCATTCTCACATTCACACAGAAGTAGCCAACATGACTTCACCACTGAAGTGTGAAGTGTGTGAAATGTGACCTCCTCACCCCACAAACTGCCACTAACAGCCTCATTACCATAACAAAATGAGTGATTAGTGTATTGGGGAAAAGCGGTCGGGCCAAATGGCCCCTATGTGGGTCTTCTAGGTAGACAGAAAAATGCTGGGACTTCTGGTGTTGAACAGTGCTTCTTGAGATGTTCAGAGCTTGGGATATTTTTTATAACCTAACCCTGCTTTAAACTTCTCCAGAACTTTATCCCTGACATGTCTGGTGAGTTCTTTGGTCTTCATGATGCTGTTTGTTCTTCAGTGTTCTCTAACAAACCACTGAGGCCTTCACAGAACAAGTGTATTTATGCTGAGAGTAAATTACACACAGTAGGACTCTATTAACTAATTAGATGACTTGTGAAGGCAATTGATTGCACTGGATTGTATTTAGAGGTATCAGAGTACAGGGGCTGAATACTAATGCACACCACATTTTTCAGATTTTTATTTGTTTCAAATTTTGAAGACCATTTAGCATTTTCGTTTCACTTCACAATTATGTGCTACTCTGTGTTGGTCTATCACATAAAATCTCAATAAAAAACTTTTAAGTTTGTGGTTGTAAGGTGGAAAAATGTGAAAACGTTCAAGGGGTATGAATACTTTTTCAAGGCACTCTATATATAATATGCATTTTTAACTTTGTATTCTTTATCACTGAGGATCTTGATGAAAATAATACACTGCTCGTTATGCATATATACCAGTGTATTGATCAAATCAATAGCTGGATGTCACAAAATTTTCTTCAGCTGAACACAGATAAAACAGAAGTAATTCTTTTTGGAAAAAAAGATGAAAGACTCAGGATAACCACTATTCTTGACACAAAAGGGATTAAAACTAAAGAAATGGTTAAAAATCTTGGTGTTTTCATTGAGAGCGAGCTAAACTTTGACAGTCACATGAAAGCAATCACTAAAACGGCATTTTATCACCTAAAAAACATTTCCAAACTAAGAGGACTTATGTCAAAAAATGATCTGGAAAAACTAATACATGCCTTCATCTCTAGTAGGGTTGATTACTGCAATGGCCTTTTCACAGGCCTGCCAAAAAAGACCATCAAACGACTTCAGCTGGTTCAAAATGCAGCGGCTAGGGTTCTCACATGAACTAAAAGAACAGAGCACATTACTCCAATTCTAAGGTCCCTTCACTGGCTTCCAGTAAGCTACAGAATTGACTTTAAAGTATTGCTGCTGGTATACAAATCTCTAAATGGTACAGGGCCCAATTACCTCTCTGATATGTTGCAGCGGCCTAACCCAATCAGATCTACCAGATCAAAAAAGAAAAATTTACTTTTAAAACCAGTTGTTAAAACAAAGTGTGGTGAAGCAGCTTTTAGCTACTATGCAGTACAGCTATGGAACCAACTGCTAGAGGACATTAAAAATGCTCCTGCTGTTGGCAGCTTCAAATCTAGATTAAAGACCAAGCTGTTTTCAGATGCTTTCTGTTAAATAATTAATATTGTCTTCTTGACATTCTTTATAATCTTTACTTCTCTGCATGTTTTAAATTTACTTTAACTTTATTCTCTTTTATTCTTTATTCTATTCTGCTGTTTTTTTTCCTATTTGAACTACTACTTCATTTTATTATTTTATTTTTACTATTGTTTAATTCTTATTATTTTCTTTTAATTCTTTTAATTCTTTTAATTAATTGTTTTAGAATAAAAATAAAATTATTTTATGTAATTTTATTTCTCTATTGTTTACTGTTTTTGTTTTTTACTTCTGTAAAGCACATTGAACTGCCATTGTGTATGAAATGTGCTATATAAATAAACTTGCCTTGCCTTGCCTTGCATATACACACGTCACACCCACAGATCACACAGATGTCAAAGATACATGTCAAACACTTCAGGCACACATATTACGCATACTAAACACACCCACAATCAATATATACACGTCTCTCTCTCTCTCCCTCTCTCTCTCTCTCTCTCTTTTAGGTGTGTACCTGAAGAAAATCTCATGTTGCATCGGTTGGAAACAAAGTTGGTCAGGAAAACATGACATTATGAGTACACACCAAATACTGGGCTCAAGCATGTTTTCTTAAGCAAGTTAAATATGTGTGGCAATGAAGGATGTTTTGTTATAGGGTGTGACTGGAATTGCAAAGAAGATTTCACGGCAGATCACACCACCTTTATTTTAGCCTTTCACAACGTTAAAAAATGAATTTAACCTCTTAGATGTGTGTATTGACAGTCATAGCATGAAACTAGAAGAAGAAGAGGAAGAAAGAAGTTGGGGTCACAAAACAGTTTTGAAACAGATACATTATTATTATGGCTGGGTTACCTACCCAAACTGATAAAGACATCATCAGTTTTTCTTTGGCTAATTAGACACAAGGTGTGCCATCGCACTTGTTGGTGCAGTTGGCGGTTAGGCACCTTGCTAAAGGGCATTTCAGCCAGTCCTGCTGGTCTAGGGACTCAAACCAGCAACCTTTTGCTCTGAAAGCTGTTTCTCTAAACATTTGGCCATGGCTTCCCCCTAAGTGGATACAGGTGCAGGTTACAATTTTTATTAAAGAATCCAGCAAACAAATCCAAAACAAGAATCAAAGTGTAATTTTCACAGGGACTCTGGGTGCAGCTCAATACTAGTGTTGACTTGGGTTGCCCTTTCTTGTTTGGAGATTGTCTCTTTTCAATCTGTTTGTAGTGAGCACATGGCTGAAAAGCCTATTTGCAGTGCTTGAACTGGTTCTTAGTTCTAGGTGAGGCTTTCTCCTTTCAGTGTTTCAATCCATCCATTATCTGTAACCGCTGCGACTGCAGGGTCGCAGTCAAGCTGGAGTCTATCCCAACTGACTATGGGTGAAAGGCGGGGTACACCCTGGACAAGTCACCAGATCATCACAGGGCTGACACATAGAGACAAACAACCATTCACACTCACATTCGCACCTATAGTCAGTTTAGAGCCACCAGTTATCCTAACCTGCATGTCTTTGGACTGTGGGGGAAACCAGAGCATCCGGAGGAAACCCACACAGACTCAGGGAGAACATACAATCTCCACACAGAAAGGCCCCTGTCAGCCACTGGGCTCAAGTCCAGAACCTTCTTGCTGTAAGGTGACAGTGCTAACCACTACACCACCATGCAGCCCCCAGTGTTTCAACTTTGGGCCAAAATATTGAGTAAGACACAAACATGCTATAGTCCTGCTAAAGTTTTTATCCGGAACAGCAAAAATTAGCAATCTGGAAAACAAGACAGAACATAATGTCAGGACAGGATACAGTGGATGTTTAGTGATGTGTAAAGGCCTAGTGGCTGAGAGTATACACACTATGCTTTAGTGGAGAAGCAGCTGGTTTTTATGGGTATGTGCAGGATTAAGGGAGTACAGTATTAAGTACAGTTGATTAGGAAAATGGCAGCTTTCTGTTGATTTTTTGTTCATTAATTCTGTAATATATTAAGGTGTTTTTGTTCATTTCTTTCCCCTTTTGTTCTAATTCTGAATTGTTTGACCTTTTTTGGGGCCTATTCCTTTTTAGAGTTTTTAAGATAATTTTAACGTTATATAATTTTTTGTTTCTGATTTTACTAGCAATGTTCATGTTTGATGAGGACATATGGCTGACCCAGTAAAGGAGGCTTGTAAATTCTCTCCCTGTCTCTCTGAAGATTAATAGGACACTATGTAGGATTTACTGCCATCTAGAGGTGAGGTTCTTGATTGCAGCCAGCTGAATACCCCTCCCTCACCCCCTTTCAAACGTGAAAAACTGGTGACCATCCTTGGCAATAATATCTGTCTGCAAAGATTTGTTTTGGTTTATCGAAGTGACTGTTAGGCTAATCAACATTTCAATCATCTTAGGTGGGTTTCTAATCAATTTGTCATATAAAACCAAAATAAAACAATGCTAGTGTCAAACACTTGCCTCTCTTCAGTTTTCTCTCAAAAAAAAAAAATCTGGTATGTTTTTGGCAGGTTAGGTGTTTGCCTGGGCTTTATGTGTATGGTATGCTAACCATAAACTAGAAGACATTTAAAGTTATTTGCATAGTCTTTTCAAAGATGACAATCCGACACCCTCAAATATCGAAAGACAAGGTGTCACAGAGTTACGCCAGCCTTACACCAAATTTTCAAGTAATTATCTATGATTTTGCAATGACAGAGATCTTGCAGGGGCATTATTTACATGAGCCAAGACCAAAAATAATATTAAACATGGATGAATTAATCAGAATGAAGACAAGAAGAAGACTGGCTTTATATACAGTATCTATCCTGACCACCTTACACCAAATGCTCAAGATGATAGGATTGCATCCCAACTCTAGCAAAAGTCTCATGATTTTATTCAGATGTTGGAAATTTTTCTGCGACAGTGAAATCACTTGAAAAGACAGATGATGTAAGGCCAACATTACATTACATGTGCAAGAATAATGCTTTACTTCAAACAGTCTTAAACTTCTTCAGTGTTCGGCCTGATGGTAGGTCCCCTCTGACAGCTTCAGTCATCAAAGTTTCTCGGGAAGAATAACTGTAGTGGTTAGTGGTTGCTTTCTACTAGATTTTTATAGAGGTTTTCTCCTCTCAACCATTCACACACATTCACACCTATGGACAATTTAGAGTCTCCAGTTAACCTGATCGCATGTCTTTGAGCTGTGGGGAAAACTGTAGCATCCAGAGGAAACCCACACAGACATGGGAAGAACATGCAAAATCCACACAGAAAGTTCCCCATCGGGCACTGGGCTTGAACACAGAACCTTCTTGCTGTGAGGCAACAGTGCTAACCACTACACTATCATGCCACCCTTAGGCTTAAACTGTTCACATAATATTTTACCAAAACAATCACACAAGCAACCCAGGTAACAATTTTACGTAGTAACTACATACTTACAATGTAGTGGTTTGGTAGATGTTACATAGTGTTTTTACGTAGTTACTACATAAAATTCTGGACTACCAGCAACGTTTTTACTACATCATAAAGTTATGTAGAGAAATTAGGTACCCACCACCTTCCCACTACCTTATGGGGACCTTCCCACTACTCTATGGGCACCTTCCAACGACACTATGGATACTTTCACACTCACATTGGCACGTTCTCACCACCTTACATTTTCACATCCTTTCTACTACCTTACAAAACCCGAGTAATATTATGCAGAAAACATGGAAGAAGCAACAATATTTTGCATAGTCGGTGCATTTATTTCAACAACAACAACAAAAAAATAGCTGCATCAGCCAGGTTAGGTTAGAAATGTGAACAATATATATAAAACTGTGTGTACTAGTACACTTGACAATCATAACAGGTCATGTGTTGTTATATATATATATATATATATATCCTTGCACAAGAACTTGAATGGGACAGTCTGGCCACTAGGAGGCACTATCATTCCATGGTGATAATGTACAAGCTCATGAATGGACTGGTACCAGTACACCTGCAGTACACCAGTACACTCATCCCCTCAACAAGAGGCGAACAGAGAACAACTCGACTTCAGCTCCACAGCACAACTCATCTTCATGTACCCCGCTGTAGAACAAAGTTGTACAGGTCCACCTTCATTCCACATGCATCAACTCTTTGGAATCAACTTCCACAGAGACTGAAGGATGCTAACAACATAAATACCTTCAAGAGAAGGTGCAAGGACTATCTCTTGACTCCAAGGCAACACCAGGCGTACAGACGACAGGGTATCCGGAATTACAGCATCCTTGCTGCCAGACTAAGAATGGACTGGAGCCCATTAAACGCCACCTTGCATGTAATAAAGATAAAAGACAAAGCATGTTCCTGTGGTTCCTCCTCTGAAACTGTCGCCCACTATCTGCTACACTGTCCGCTCTACAACAACCAGCGTGAAGTCTTAGCCGCCACTGTTGAACAGTTCACACAAGATCGTCTGACCAAATCAGTTCTACTACAGGGGCTACCGGGCTGTGATAACTGTACAAACAAACAAGTATTTCAGGCACTTGAAACTTACATTTCCTCTACAAAATGATTTGATGTTTCTTCCAGTTAAACCACCCCAGACCTCTCTATGTCTCAAACCAACTTCTAATTTGAACACCTGTTATTCAAAGTTCTGAGCTGAGATTATGACCTCTGACCTCCCAAGGCTCTAAAATTGGATTAAGTTTATGTTACTTATTGTGAATATTGGGTTATGATGTCTATGTCTTTCTATGTTATCTATTGTGAAACTTGGTTCCATAAGTATGTTTGATATGTGGCTTTTTTTTTAATGTATTATTGTGTTACTTTGAAATTGGAACTCTGAGTGTAAGCAAGTTCTTATTAAAGTACAAGTTAAGTTAATGTCGACCTGATGTATGTTTATGGCACCCGAAATCAGTGTCGCTGCCTGGGCTGTCCATTGTATTATGCTGTTGCAATTCAATAAAAGATTAAAAAAAAATATATATAGTACTGTTGCAATTCAATAATATATATATATATATATATATATATATATATATATATATATATATATATATATAAAACCGTATGTACTAGTACAATTGACAATCATAACAGGTCATGTGTTGTAGTTTCACAGGATGAAATAGAAGATTAATACATGCATGACCTGAATCAAATGTAATCATGAATATGCAAAGGAACTCAAAGGTATTATTCTGCACTTTTATGATGGCCGCTAGTCAGATATTACATTACACTATGTCACACGGAGCTCTTTCAGTACCGGCGCCAAGCGCCCATGCACCACACTACACACAAACACCTGATACCATACATATCATTTATGTTGAGTTACTGCTAATTACCAGCTAACTAACTCTGTGGGTGCACACACGAGTTGTTTGTAGCAATAGTTTCATAACAAAAGTACCTCATAGTTAAATGATCACACACATGGGTTTCAGTACAATCTTTAATAACTTATCTTAGCGTGGTGAGTGGGAGCCACATTTGTTTGCTTCTGTTCTCTCCTCAGGGATGTGATTGGCCAAGGACAAAAAAGCAGGAAAATGTATAGACCCATAATGCGACACGGCAGCAGTGTGGTGTGGTATGGCGCGGCAACGACGTGGTGCGGCAACATTGCAGCCACTACACACAGTAACCTCTGACACTTTTAAGTGATGTATGTATACATAAAATATTTGCAAGAGGTAAGTACCTACAGGTAATTCTTCACAATTTCATCTAGGTGCATCAGAACCTTTCTCTGATAATCTATAAAAACACATAAAAAGGAAATGGTTAGTGTCATGGGCCACATAAAAATGAGTGAGCATTATGCATTTATGAATTAAAGACATTAATTTAAAAAATGGTTGGATTTTATGATAAAATACCACACATCAATAAGTAATATTAGTACTGGATGTCACTACACAGATATTCAGACTGACAGATCACAAATGTAAGTCATTTATTCAAGTAGTGTTTCTATCTTTTCATAAAATGTATACACTAGCATGTCTCTTTTGTAAGTAAGAATAGAACTCACTGTCTGATCTGGTATTTTGCCGTGGATCTGTACTCCTCGGCCTGAACAGCTCTTCAAGGTCCTCTGTATCTGAGACAAATTTGCAAACCAATTAATATCTTGCAAAATGAATGGAATTAAGCAAGCTAATGGTAAGATTTTACTGTTTGTTTTTAATGAATGTAATATGCAAACCTTGGAGATGAATGATATTCCCAAGAGATGAAAAGAAATTCCACCTAAGTGAATTTTTCTATATGTGGCAGATCACAGAATCCAGGGACACATGTCTGCCCGGGGGCATTTTGAGTTATTGACAGATTCAGAAAGTACAGTTTCTAAGCTTTCCAATGATGCCTTCCATATGGAGATCTGACAGTATTTGAAGAATGTGTGACCTTTTGAAAGTGTATACTTCTTAAAACAGAAAAGGGAGAAAATCGCCCTCAAAGTTTTCCATCTCAGCTACTCTGGGTGTAGGGCGGGCACATAATGGTGCTCATCTGCATGACATTAAGGAAAGCCCTACCCCCTACGAGCTAGCATGATACTACTTTCATGTAAACAAAGATCACCACGTCAATTTTCCTTCCATGCAAAGTATGCCCAAAACAATTATAAAGTACAAAAATAAGTCCTAAAGTATACTTTAACGTTTTGTGGTTGAAAAATTACTCACACCGTAAGAAAAAAGATAGCACGATGATGACACAACTAACACAACACTAGTTTCATGTAAAGCCTCGGTCACAACCGGCTGTACGTGCTCCTACGGCCGGTCTACATGCAAAAAACGCAAGAAACGCACGGAGGGCGAGCATGAAACGCACGAGAGCGCGCATGTGATGTGCTGATTTTCGAGCCGCAGACCGGCCGCAGAGGTTCTTTGTCATGTCAAACAAACTCTACGGGCACTTACGTTTTTTTTCAGGTTGCAAGACAAACTTACGGCCAACGCGCATCTTTCTCCATGAACAAAAAAAAAAAAAACGCAGCGATTTGGGAAATGCCAAAAATCACATGGCCAAAAAAGCATACGTCCAGTTGTGACCTAGGCTTAACCAAACCACAACACTCTCCGTTACATGCAAAAATAACCACACAGCCTTAGATTAATAAACTTACCCCATCAGAAAGAGAAACGGCGTCTTGCACACACCAATGCCTCCGATGGAATGTAATCCTAGAATGGTCCGTGTATCATCCGATCATTCAAGTATTCCATTCAATCTGGAAAACGAGGTTGCGGTTTTTTTTGCTAGAAATGGTTATCTCCGATGTAAATACCGTGTGTCTGTTTGCTTCGCGGTGTTTCAGCTCCTCTGCACTCTGTTTAGTAACTCATTCCATAGTGAAATTACACGCCTGTATGCAGCTAAGTAGCCATGCGCTCAGCCCGTATCATACAGCTGATTCGCAAAAAAAAAAAAAAAGACTTAGATCATCATGTGAATGGCCCATATGGTAATTTACCCACACCCCCCAGCAGGCTACAGTCCTGACAAAAACGAGACAATTTGCAACAAAAAATGTATGCTTTTCCAACAAAACAATCTATTATCTGAAATACTGATTGCATTCTTCAAGATCTCAACTTGCACATGATGGAAAAAAACAAAAATCATAAATTTCGAAAAAAAAATGCTTCTTTTGTGATTATCTCGGATTCGTTTCGGCCGACAAGTGTCCCTGGATTCGGTGAGGGGTCACATATATTACATAATACATGCATGTAACAGTAAAACAAACTGAAATAGTGTGGAACAGCTTTATGAAACATTCCAAATACCCCAATAAGTAGTCTACATATGTTGTTACAGAATAAATTTTGTGAAACAATTTAGTTTTTAAATTTCACCAAACATTCATATTAGGATGCATGTTTATCAGTTTATATTGTAACAATACTAAATAACTGACCAAAGTCATCTTTTGATTGAAATCAAGAGGTAGTTAAACCTTCACAGCTTTCTTCTCTCTTTGGCTCTTTTCATCTTGGAAGACGGTCAACAGCTTCTTCCATGTCTCGCGGCTTCGGTCAGTCACTGGTACTCTGTGTAGTCCTGGCTGGGCAGCGCCTCTCATGGCTAATGAGTCCGATGTTAGCACAGCAGGCTCTCCCGCAGAATGCACAGCAAAACATTTGACCGTCATTGTTCTCCCCTGTTCTTTTCTTCCTCCTATGTCTTGCTTCCAAAACCCGCCTCTCTCGGGCAACCCTATACAGTCCCACACCAGTGTGTACTGCTGATCTCCATCTACTTCTGTCCATTCCTATATTTTCCCAGCTCTCTTTGCATATGGAGAAGTCTTGAAGGGTAGCTTTGCATACATCTTTGTACCTCAGCTTGGGCCTTCCTCTGGATCGACTCCCAATAGAGAGTTCGCCGTACAGTACTCTCTTTAGAAGCCTGGTGTCCTCCATCCTGCTCACATGGCCTAACCAACATAGCCTTTTTCGCCGCAGGATCTTGAACAACAACAGTATGCCGGCTTGTTGGAGTACTTCTTCATTTGTGATTTTGTTCTGCCATTTTATGTTTAAAATCTTGCGCAAGCAATGTAGGTGGAAACTGTTTAGTCCTTTTTCTTGCTGTGAATAAATTGTCCATGTTTCACTGCCATATAGTAGAGTTGACAGTATGCATGTGTTGTAGATCAGTACCTTTGTCTTTCTTGTCAGATTCTGGTTCTCCCAAACTCTCTTGCTTAGTTTCCCATAGGAAGCAGCAGCTCTACCAATCCTCACATTTATTTCTTCATCCAGAGAATTGGTACTTGCTGCCACTGATCCCAGGCAGGTAAACTTCTCAACTGTTTGGAGAGGATTTCCATGCAGTGTGATTGAAGGGAGGACTGCAGTGCCTTGCCCCATTACCTCCATCTTCTTGACACTGATGGCAATGCAGAACAGATCACAGGCCTGGGCTAAATTGTCCAACAGTCCCTGCAGAGTTGTCTCCTCATGTGCCGTGAGTGCTGCATCATCAGCGAAAAGGAGTTCTCTGCACAACAGCTCAACAGTTTTACTTTTTGCCCTGAGTCTTGCCAGGTTAAACAGTGAGCCATCTGTACGTGACTGGATATAAACGCTATCCTGGCGTCCACTGAAGGCAAAGTGGAGGAGTACAGCAAAGTAGATGCTGAAAAGAGTCGGTGCCAGCACACACCCCTGCTTAACTCCATTTCTGACGTCAAAACAGTCAGAGGTAGAGCCATCAAACTGAATACAGACTTTCATGTCCTCATGAAAGGAGATAACCAGTTTCAGGAGTTTAGGTGGACATCCGATACTCTTGAGTACTTTGTAGAGGGCAGATCTGCAGACAGTATCGAACGCCTTTGTCAAGTCTACGAAGGCGATGTAAAGCGGCATACACTGCTCTCTACACTTCTCCTGTAGTTGTCGCAATGTGAAGATCATGTCCATGGTAGACTGCCCTGCTCTAAAACCACACTGAGACTCCAGGAGCACATGTTCTGCTAGCGTCTGTAGCCGCTTGCATACTATCCGTGCAATAGCCTTCCCTGTTATGCTCAGCAGTGAGATTCCCCTGAAGCTGTTGCAGTCTCCTCGGTCACCTTTGTTCTTATAAAGGGTCACAATCTTGGCATTGTGCATTTCATGAGGAATTTTGCCTTCTTCCCAACACTGTCGAAGAAGTTCGTACAGATAGAGCAGTATTACCTCCTTGTTTTCCTTCAGGACTTCTGCTGGTTTGCCATCCTGACCAGGTGCCTTGCTGCTGGATAGAGCACTCAGTGCCTTGAGAAGTTCACTCTCCTCAGGCATCACATCCAACTCTGCTAGTTCTGGGAATACTGGTAGGACCTCATCCAGTCCGGGTTTCTCTGGTATTTCTTCTGAGTACAATTCAGAGTAATGTTCCACCCATATTTCAAGCTGTTTGGATTTGTCAGTTATTACTTCTCCCTCCTTTGACTTCAAAGGTGCAGTCTTAGAGACCCTCGGGCCAAGAGCCATTTTCATGAGACTGTGCATCACCCCTATCTGAAGCAGATTGAATGGAAGAGCACAAATCTGTCCAGTACTGGTTTGCACACTTCCTAGCTTCCCTCTGTGCCTCTGATCTTGTGTGACGAAGACGATCTAATGTGGCTTGTGATGGGTTTGTGTTCAAACATTGCCACCCTTTTAGCATCAAGCAAGGGCATAAGAGAACCAGCGTATGCCTCAACCCAGTCCTTGCCTGCCTGTCTCTTTTTTCCACAACTGGCAACTGCACTGCCATAGATGCTCTTACTCAGTGTATGCCACACTTCATCGACTGTGCCACCAATCACACGCTCTTGCATTCTCTGCGAGAACTCCCTAGAAAAAGCTTCCTTTCTCTCCGGCTCCCTGGTTACCATAGCATTGACTTGGGGCCTGGCCTCCGGTCTCCGCCTATGGATGCGTTTATGTGTGATCTCCACTCTGCTGGCTACTAGTGAGTGATCTGTGTCACAGTCTGCACTGTGAAAGGAGCGGGTTACCTTGACAGTGTTCAGATGTTGTTTACAGGTGATTATCAAGTCCAGTTGATACCAATGTTTGGACCTTGGGTGGCACCATGATACTCTCCGACACTCATTCACTCCAAACATTGTGTTAGTGATGACGAGCTCCCTCTCTGAGCAGAACTCCAAAAGTCTCTGTCCATTCTCATTCATCTTCCCAACACCAAAGTGACCAAGTGATACGGGCCAAGTGTGATGGTCTCTGCCTACCCGTGCATTAAAATCACCAAGGGTATAGAGCTGTTCTCCTTGTGGGATCAAAGGAAAGACCTGACTGAGCATTTTGTAGAAACTGTCTTTCAACTCTACCGGTGCAGTAAAGGTTGGTGCATATACATTGATTAAATTGACATACCCTCCAGCCAAATTTAGCCGCAATGACGTCAAGCGTTCCGAGATCCCGACAGGTGTAGTTATGGATTGAACAAGGGTGTTTCTCACAGCAAAACCAACACCATACCACCGAGACTGATTAGCTTCCAGTCCCTTCCAGTAGAAGGTTAAATTTGCTTCCCTCAAACACCCACCTTCAGCAATCCTTGTTTCTTGGAGGGCAACAATGTCCATCTGCAGTTTCTGAAGTTCCTCATCAATGAGAGCAGTCTTTCTAAATTCTCCATGTCTGATGTCTGTGTTGTCAAAGCCAGGTAACATAGTTCTCACATTCCACATTCCAATATGCAAGTACTTCTTTCTATTCTTGGTAACAGGTACAGCTTTTCATCTGTCATTCGACTTTTGGTCTATCCTCATGCACCCTGTGAGGCGGACAGAGGTGACGGGTCGACACCTTACTGGCCTGGGGCTGCCAGGCTTTGGCGGATGGTAGTCATATCCTATGCAGCTAAACAGCCGCTCCCACTGTCAAAAACAGCCCATGGCATCCTCCCTTGTGCCAATTTGGGAGAACTTATAACCTGTTACTGCCATTTCCCGCTGAGATAATGGACCTCTGCTGTGCTGGGGCATACTAGGGAGCAGTGCCTTGCCCACAGCGCACCACCCCCCACTCGACTCTAAGAACTCACTCCGAAGGAGAGACAAGGTCTATACAGCCGAAGAATCCCTAGAGCTGCAGGAGATGCCAGAAGATGGCTGCGGATCACTCCGCACCAACGAATGCCTACAGGTCCCTCCCTCCGGAGTTTTGATCAGGGTTTACTCCTTTAGCCTTGGCCTAAACAGGCAAAACCTACAAGACAGCAGGTGGTTTGAAATCAGGGTTTTCCTTCCCTAGACAAACTGCCTTTCAGGGCTAGTGAGCTCCGTCTATCCGGCTGTTTTTGTTGTTGTACTGCCTTTTGTCTGACCTCTCACCTGTATCCTGCCTGGCATGGTTGAACCTGCCAGGGGCTTTCAGCCCCCGCTGGTATAGCCCACAGGGTCCTTGAGGCACTCAAGCTTCCCAACCACGGCAAGGTAGCAGTACAGCTTTAAACCATGGTTTAAAAAGTGAATGAAATTACCCCATAAAGGATCAACACTAACATTCAATAACAGGGTTGCCACTGGGAGCCAGGACTCTGACACCACGCTCATCATCCCCCACAAACAATATGGCACCACGGGGTGCTTTCCTGCAGTGGATACTCATACACTAAAATTCGTTAAAATGAACATTTAATGATAACATTTGCATATAATATATTGTCAGACTTAATCATCTTACATTCACATAGTGACAACAATAGCAAGGGTAACATTCTTACCTTGAAAGGTTCTGTCAATCAAAGCTCTCCAGTTATAACGAAACACCTTCCCTTCACACGAATAAAAAAAACTGGGACGCGGGAAGTCGATCCTTCAACGGGTTTTGAAAGACCGACGCGATCCAGAGCCGGCAAAGCATGATGGGATAGAGGTCAGCCAGCATATGCCCTTTTCCCGCCAAGTTAACAGGGTGGGGTGGTGGAGGGGGTCACGGGATAGGGGCGGGTATTGGATTTGGAAAAAAAGTGGGGGGGATATTGATAATTTCTACGAAAAGTGTCGACGAACGGCCCGAAGGCATGCGCCTGGAAAATGAAAATGTACATTCAGTGAATTTGAGCATATTTTGAATAATTTTGCTTGCTTCAAGCTTTCTGTTGTGTTTATTCTTTTATACCTACCCCCCTCTCCCCTGGGCGCTGAAGGGGGGTGGGGGGTTAAACCCCTTATCTCCCCCGGATCCGCCACTGGGGGATCACAAACATAAAAATTCTCAATCACACATCACAGGAATAGAAACAGGCTCAAATCACGGGTCACGGAAATAATTTGTTGGCAATCACGGATCATGTGAAAGTCCTCCCCTTCAATTAAGTTTTTGCGTGTACCGAACATGATTTTGGATAAAACAAAATACCACTAATAGTTATATTAGAGGGTTACAATGCAGATAAACTGATAAGACATGCCTAACTGCAAAATCATGAATCTACGAACTTTAATTTCATTGAAATGGCCTCATTCAGAGCTATTTTAAAGTTAAATAAACCACGATCAATTCATCAATAGACCAAGATCACATTGTTCATGTTATTCATAGAGACATACAATAAAATGTACGAAAGCAAATTATTAATACATCGATTGTCAAATAGAAAATACACACAACATGTAGACTACGTAGTAGGGTACGTCACTGGATGGTCACCAGATAAAATGTCTGTTAGTATTACCACTACATTGCCGTTAGGTATTACCACTACGTTGTCATTACGTATTACCATTACATTGTCATTATGTATTGGCACGACGTTGTGTTAGGACGTGCCTACTACGTAACTACGACGTATTTCCCTGATATTACCAAACCACTACCTAACCACTATGTCGTATGTGCTTGTGTGTTTGCTGGGAGTACAACTGCACTGACATTTACTTCTTTCTTCTTTGTAGCCACTCTTCTTCCATTTCACTTGGCTGAAGGAAGGTTACTTGTAACAAGCATGAAAAATTTCTCAGAGAATGGAAATCTCCCAGAAAAAAAAATAGTAATCCAATATTGACTGTTACTGTTACACTTGTCAAGGGTAGCAGTATCATGCTGACAAACAGGTTCTGCATACAAACACTTCCACATTGAGTCCCTGGCAAAAGGCAGCTTTCGATGCTTCCTCATTCCATCTGCTCTCTGCAGCTAACACACACATTCAAAGATATATTCTGCCACTCGCCAGTTCCCTTGCTTAACTACCAACAGCCCATCACTAATACCCTTGCCTTCAGGTGCTTGAGCTCGTGTTGTAGTACTTGAGATAAGTCTTGGTCTTGAGACTGTTCTCAAGACCACTTTTTGAATCTCTTGGTCTCATCTCAGAATTGACCACATTTCTACTTGGTCTTGTCTCAGTCTCATACATAAAAAACTCAGGATTTTATTTCAAGATAGGTCGAGACCACAACTGTGATGATATCTCGAACAAATACTGTGACTGGATGTCAAACTTCCTGCTTCAATTGCAACCAGTAACAGGATTATTTGATAATTTGAAATGTATTATTATTATATTAACAGCCTCCTCCCTAAATATTAGGTTCTTGGACTACAAGGCGGGACAACAAACAGATATCACACAGCCAATGACTGAATCTAAGCACAGGTCAACAGCCTACATTCATCAAGGCAACAAGCCATCAGTGATGCCATCATCCAGGATTTGATAAGCAGGTGTTGTTTACTTTTGTCACTTGTGGAAAATGGATAATTAAATCCTTCACATTATTGAGAGCAAGTACACACCAATCTCTAGAAAAAAAAATTCTGAGAGATGTATACCAGTGTTGGTAAGGAGCGTCAAGGAAACTGTTTTGGCAAAGCTGGAGACCCTGTCGCCTGTGTCATTAACAGCTGATCTTTGGTCGGATTGCAGGCTATGTTTCTTCCTTAGAGAGACTGCACATGTGTGCTATTAATAAAAGGATTCTTAGAGTGGTGCTTGAAAGTTTGTGTACCCTTTAGAGTTTACGATATTTCTGCATAAATATGATCTAAAACATCATCAGATTTTCACACAAGTCCTAAAAATAGATAAAGAGAACCCAGTTAAACAAATGAGACAAAAAATATTATACTTTGTCAATTATTTATTGAGGGAAAAGGACCCAATATTACATATCTGTGAGTGGCAAAAATATGTGAACCTTTGCTTTCAGTATCTGGTGTGACCCCCTTGTGCAGCAATAACTGCAACTAAACATTTCCAGTAACTGTTGATCAGTCCTGCACACTGGCTTGGAGGAATTTTAGCCCATTCCTCCATACAGAACAACTTCAACTCTGGGATGTTGGTGGGTTTCCTCACATGAACTGCTCGCTTCATTTCAATTGGATTAAGGTCAGGACTTTGACTTGGCCATTCCAAAACATTAACTTTATTCTTCTTTAACCATTCTTTGGTAGAACGACTTGTGTGCTTCGGGTCATTGTCTTGCTGCATGACCCACGTTCTCTTGAGATTCGGTTCATGGACAGATGTTCTGACATTTTCCTTTCGAATTCGCTGGTATAATTCAGAATTCATTGGTCCATCAGTGATACCAAGCCATCCTGGCCCAGATGCAGCAAAACAGGCCCAAACCATGATACTACCACCACCACATTTCACAGATGGGATAAGGTTCTTATGCTGGAAGGCAGTGTTTTCCTTTCTCCAAAATAACACTTCTCATTTCAACCAAAAAGTTCTATTTTGGTCTCATCCGTCCACAAAACATTTTTCCAATAGCCTTCTGGCTTGTCCATGTGATCTTTAGCAAACTGCAGATGAGCGGAAATGTTCTTTTTGGAGAGCAGTGGCTTTCTCCTTGCAAGCCTGCCATGCACACCATTGTTGTTCAGTGTTCTCCGGATGGTGGACTCATGAACATTAACATTAGCCAATGTGAGAGAGGCCTTTAGTTGCTTAGAAGCTACCCTGGGGTCCTTTGTGACCTTGCCGACTATTACATGCCTTGCTCTTGGACTGATCTTTGTTGGTCGACCACTCCTGGGGAGGGTAACAATGGTCTTGAATGTCCTCCATTTATAAACAATCTGTCTGTGGATTGATGGAGTCCAAACTCATCTCATTCTCATCTCATTATCTCTAGCCGCTTTATCCTTCTACAGGGTCGCAGGCAAGCTGGAGCCTATCCCAGCTGACTATGGGCGAAAGGCAGGGTACACCCTGGACAAGTCGCCAGGTCATCACAGGGCTGACACATATGCCGCTTTTCCACTACAAACGCGGCTGAGCCGTGCCGTGCCGAGTCGAGCTGAGTCGAGCTGAGCGGGGCTGTTGGAGTTGCATTTCGACTACAACCGCGCTGAACCGTGCTGGCTGGAAGTGGGTGGACACATTGGGTGGAGTTAGCGAAAGTGGGTGGACGTCATGTGATGCCGTTAAGCAGCGCAAACAGTGACATCAGTGACAGTGGCGGAACAAGTCAGAGCCGGGCCGGGGGCGGGGCAAATGACCGGGCCCTTTATTAAAGCTTATCATAACATCATTTTAGGCTACAAAATGTCCGCAACTGCGGTGTTTACCAATTTCAACACTACCGGGTGCAACTATGTTATTTAGTACATCAAGTCCTTCAAACGAACATGTAACTCAGAAACAAAAAACATTAGGATACTGTACATGGCTCATAATAAAACATCAATAGCCTATACTGCGCACATTATTTGAAGGGCATACGAATGAGCGCTCAGAGGTTGCAACGCTGACAGGAAGAGTCAGAAATAAAAGGAGGGCGGTGCAAACCTCACTGAATGCACTGTGTTTACCAATTTCAACACTACGGGGTGCAACTATGTTAGTTTGTACATTAAGTCCTTCAAACGAACATGTAACTCAGAAACAAAAAAAAACATTAGGCGACATACTGTACATGGCTCATAATAAAACATCAATAGCCTACTGCGCGCATTATTTGAAGGGCATACGGCGAGCCTTGCGCTCCGCGAACTCGTGCACGATGCTCTGTATGTCACTGATTCAGTGATCTTTTCAGCGGTAGTCTCACGACCCGGATAGTAAACAATAAACATGGAGGACATGGAGTCGTTAGTGTTGCTGGTCTCGGTGCTGTGGCTTGTTGTCACCGACAACGCGGACAGATACTGGCAAGAGCGTATAGATGAGGCGAGGCGCATAAGGCTTCAGAAATTCTCGTAATTCATAATTATTATTCTTCCGGGTTTGCGGTGTTTACAGATCCCAGCGCGCTCGCGGGGCGTGTGTGGGCATGTGAGGACACTCCTCCTCACCAATCAGTGCACATGGGAGTGTCTGCTCACGCCCCCAACCTCAGTCGGCACGGTTTGGCTCGCTTCAGCCCCACTCCAAAACGGTGCGAGTTTTAGGGGCTAAGCAGGGCTGAAACGAGCTGAGTCGTGCTGGTTTTTGGCAGTCGAAACGCGAGCCGTGTCGGGCTGAAGTGAGCTGAAGCGAGCTGAAAAAGGGTAGTGGAAAAGGGCCAATAAACACAGACAACCATTCACACTCACACCTACGGCCAATTTAGAGTCACCAGTTAACCTAACCTGCATGTCTTTGGACTGTGGGGGAAACCGGAGCACCTGGAGGAAACCCACACGGACAGAACATGCAAACTCCGCACAGAAAGGCCCTCGCCGGCCCCGGGGCTCGAACCCAGGACCTTCTTGCTGTGAGGCGACAGCGCTAACCACTACACCACCGTGCCGCCTTTTTGGGCCATTTATTTAGATAAAGTCAATATATTTTCTACAAAGTTCTATGTTGTTTTGACCTATTAACCAGGGTAATGCTCCTTTCTATTGCTTTGGTAGCCATTTTTTTGTAGCAATTTGGCATTTCTGCATTTGTTTGAAATGTGTGTGTGTGTGTGTGTGTGTGTGTGAGACTAGCTCTGGTGTGACAGATTTTCATGCAATGTTTTACATGTTTTTTGTATGTTGTATTGTGTTACATGTTTTGCAGTTGCACATTCTGTTGTTTTGTGTTTTGCCTGATACACAATAAAAAAAAACAAGATATAAATGTTAACATGTTCATTGGTAATTGTATTCATCAAAACAATGTTCTAGATAAGCACATCTTTATCAATAGGCCCATATGAAAATTGCGCGAAATGCACTTAAAAATATTTTGGGAAGGGCTCAAATTTGAACCCCCCCAATATTTATACCATGGTTACGCCCTTGCAACTGTGTGTCTGTGGTGTGTGTACTGGGTGAATCCACCCAGTGATTCACCACCAGTCAACTGCCTGTGCCTTATCTTCCATTACAAAGCACAGAAGAAGCGCAGCTCAGCCCAGGATTCATGTACTGTAACACAGATTAGCAAATACTTTGACGCCATCTATGCCTTTGACACTGACATTGCACTTGTCTTCTGGGTTAAAAACCATGACAGATTCCCACAAATCCACAATTTGGCACTGAAGAAACTGTCAGTCCATGCCTCCTTGGCCCCATTGGAGAGGGTTTTTAGTAGAGGGGGCTTTATAATGAGATCCCATCATGTATGTTTAGGTTGCAAAATGTTGCAGTCTCTCCTTTTTCTGAAATGCAACCAATATCTACTTTAAATTAATTTACCATTGATGATTTATGGTGTTTTCTCATTTATCCCTTCATGTGTTTATCCTTGGTGGTGAGCTTGGACTTACTGTATGAAGAGTGTTTTCCAACTGCATATGCCAAACGTGTCAGGGCTGGCGAGCTGAGGTTAAGTGAGGACCCAAGAGCAGACTCAGAAAACAGGCAGTGTAAAGAGAAAACTTCTTTAATGAAGTAGATGGCAGAAAGGCAAAGGTACAATAGGGCTCAGGCAAAAATCGGTAGTCAAAAAATAGGGCAGGAGGTCAAAAACACAGAGGAGCAGGTAGACATGATCAGGGACAACAAACAGGACAGAAAGGTCTTCACAAAAACTGATCAACACAGGGACAAGGGAAATCCAGGCAGAGGTAGCAAAAGACACGATTCAAAAGAACAGGCAGGCAAAAACAGGGACAAAAAAATGGACAGAAAGACTTGACAAAAAACAAGGAGAAATCCAGGCAGGGGGACTCAAGAAGACACAATACCAATGAGCTGTAGCGAGGCAAGGCAAGTCTACAAGAGACAGTCTGGCAAATGGAGTAGCTCCAAACAGCTTATGATGAAGCTGGTTTGATGTGTTTCCATGTTCCACAGATCCCGCCAAGAGAATTTTCTCTTCTCAACCCCCTCCCATCACATCCACTGCCCCTGCTTTGCTTGAGAAGTGGCTTTTGTTCACCTCAGTGTTTGTTCTTGATGGCATACCTCCTCAACTACAAGACCTTGGCACTGTGATGGTGTTGCTTTGTGCCAGGATAGATTGCTCTCTCCAAGGCCAAGGCCTCCTCTCCCTTGCTGCACATGACCATTGATGTCCTGATGCTTAAGGGATGACTTTGCCTGCTGTGCAGCTAGTGATGGGGTCCACTTTCTTCCAGTGGCCAGAATGGGAGCTGTTCAGGCGACACATGGATCATGGGATTCTGTCAGTGTCATTTCCAGCCTAACTTTGGAACACTTGTATTCCTCTGTTAGACTGGACACTGGAAGTATTTGGCAGTACTGCAATGAAGGACATTCATTTATGTGGGTGGTGTGGGTCTGAAGGTATTTTCTGGCACTCTAAAGATTTTGGCATGCTCTGATTTTGTTGTCAATTTCAACAAATCTAAGCAGTATTTTCAAAGTCATATGACTTTTTCATATTCAGCACAAGTTCAGCTACAATAATATCCATGTATTACGTATGTCATGATTGTACTTTAAAAAATAACAAATGAATATGCTGAATCATATGATTTGGCAGTGGGCACATAGGAAAGTGTAAAGTATAAAGTTTGCCAATATGTTTATCATGCTTGTATGATGAAAAACTCATGAAGATATTTTTCTAAATGCATGACCTGTTCATTCGAAACCTGCCGAGCTTTGCTGGTGAAGCTCTGAATCACAGAGGGTTAACAGAAACTTTATACTTTACACTTTCCTACAGTATATGCCCACTGCAAAATAATACAGGGTTAGTCAAAATTATGTTAACACTTAAATTGTAGCAACCAATCAGATCTGTAGTAGAAGTTGATCAATGGTATACTGCTGCACCATCTATAAGTAGACATCTGACGTCACTGTTGGGGTGTCAAAAAAGTAGGGCCCAACTACACCAGCACCGGTCATGGTGCACCACACATTCAGGAGAAAAATAATTCATTAGTGTTAACATAATTTTGACTAACCCTGTATTATAGTTTTAAAATTACCTGAATTAGATGAAACATAGAACTTGTCACCTTAAAATCTGTAAGCCATAGTTTAGGCTGTTTGGAGATAAAATTTGTTGCGAGATGGCACTCGGATTTATGTGCTTTGAGCAGGTCAGTTGATATGCGTGCGCTGTAGTGCATACACAGGAAAAATGACTGAGCAATTTTTCCAGAGTTAAAAGTATTTTCCTCAAAAATAGTTTATTTTGCTCTATTTTGAGTTTAGAGAGTAACATTTGGAGTGGGAGCAAAATTACAGAGTAATTGTGCAACAGAGTGGGTTGTGGCTCTGAATTGAGTAAAACAGTGCAAGAGTTAATTTCAAGACACACTGAATAGAGTCAAATACCAAAATAAAGTCAAATAACAGATAAAGGAAGCTGTTGTAAAAAGCATTTTTAGAACTGTGTTGAAATGTGTGAAAAACATTACCTTACCCATTCTGACTTGATTTGATGGAATTAAGAGTTAATCTGATGGGATTAAGAGATGGCAGTGAGAGGGGTTTTCATTCTTCTCATTGAATAGAATGGAAATTTTTTTACCCTTTTCATTGAATACCCATCCCACTGCCAACCCTTTATCCCAAAACAATAGAAAATACATTTTTTGAGGCCAGTTAATTGTACACATTAATGAAGCAGATTTAAGTTATTGTGCTTGATACATTCCTAAGACTGAACAGAATCACCTCAAGTGACCAAAATGGTTCGACACAATGGGTAAGGTCATGTTTTTTTTTCCCACACATTCCAACACTTCTAAAACTGCTTTTTACAACATCTTAATGTATCTGTTTTTTAAAGTACAATCATGACATACTTACTACAGAGATATTATTGTAGCTGAACTTGGGCTGAATACAAAAAAAGTCATACGACATTGAAAATACTGCTTAGATTTGTTGAAATTGACAACATACCAAAATGATTAGAGTGCCAGAAAATACCCTCAGACCCCAGAGGGTTAATTAAAAATCATGTAATTGGAAATAAAATATCAAATCAAATCAAGTTTATTTGTATAGTGCTTTTAACAATAAACATAGTAGCAAAGCAGCTTTACAGAATTTGAACGACTTAAAACATGAGCTAATTTTATCCCTAATCTATCCCCAATGAGCAAGCCTGTGGTGATGGTGGCAAGGAAAAACTCCCTCAGACGACATGAGGAAGAAACCTCGAGAGGAACCAGACTCAAAAGGGAACCCATCCTCATTTGGGCAACAACAGACAGCCTGACTATAATATTAACAGTTTTAACAGGTATAACCCTCAACTGTCCTCATGGGGCCGTCCTTCACAGGAGCGGTGGGATAAAACTCCGACCAGACACAGGGCACCAGGATGGACCAAGCAGGTCCGAGGGGCAGAAGAGGCCAGCACCCCAATCCCAGGACCAACATGCAACCCAGAGGGACAGATTGGGGGGGGGGGGATAGTCTGGTTGTACACTGTAGGTAATGTGAACTCCTTTGAGCTGAATTCTCACAGTCCAAAGACATGCAGGTTAGGCTAATTGGTGGCTCTAAATTGACCATAGGTGTGAATGTGAATTGTTGTTTATCTCTGTGTGTCAGCCCTGCAATGATTTGGCAACTTGTCCAGGGTGTACCCCACCTTTTGCCCATAGTCAGCTGGGATAGGCTTCATCTTCCCTGCAACCCTGAACAGGATAAGCAGTTACAGATAATAGATGGATATTTTACATAGTGCATCTCTAATTTCTGCGTGTCTAATGTTTGAAAAATTTTTAACCCAACTTGTGTGTCTACAACCCACCAATGGAGCCATTTCCCCCCATATTTATAGCGAATAAATAATCAGTCATATTTATGTTATACTGTGTTGTGGACCTTTCAAGGTCAAATGTGTTCTTACTATGCCTTATACTGGTGGGTATGTTTGTTGTTATTTGAAATGCATGGTGACCCATGTTTGCAAATGCATACAGTTGAAGAGAAAATTTTAAGTAATGCTTTTATTTCATGAAATATTTCATCCAAACACATTGAAAAAAGTAGACTGTTACTGTCTGACAACACTGTGTTACAGAGCATTTCAATCAACTTTATTTAATCAGGATTAAGAGACTCATTGAAATTAAAAATCTCTTTTCCAAGAGTGTCCTGGCCAAGACAGTAGCACACAACAGTTTCAGACACAAACATAACATTACACACACACACACACACACACACACACACACACATCTACAACCAGATGCAGTTGTATCAAAGTCATTTAAAATCCCTTTAAAAGTGTTCAGTGAAACCAGCTCCTGAAGGTTTAAGTGATTCTGCAACTGGTTCCAACAGAGGGAGCAGTGTATTAAAGGCCCTTTTCCCCCAGTTCAGTACAGACTTTGGGAACCATAAGAACGAATAAATCCTGGGAGCAAAGAGAATAACTTCCTGTAGTTTTTTGTTGTCTATATATCTGTAGATAACAAGGAAGAAGTCCAAGAACTGCCTTGTAAATAAAAATATGCCAATGCTTCAGTCTCTGGGTAGACAGGGTTGACCAACACACCCACTCATACAGAAAGCAATGGTGTGTGAGAGCCTTGATATTTGTGATCAATGTCAATGCTCCATCATAGACTGTATCCAGCATGTGAAGACAATCAAGAGACATGCACATACATAAATATATATATATATATATATATATATATATATATATATATATATATATATATATATATATATGTGTGTGTGTGTGTGTGTGTGTGTGTGTGTATGTGTATGTATGTATGTTTATCAGTCCCTGACAAAAGTCTTGTCGCTTGGGTACAAGTTGACCTTCAGTGCCCCTCAAATATATGTCTAATCATTTTTTTTTTTTTTTTTACAAGAAATGGCTAATTTCAATCCCAACAACTTTTGAAATAATGTTTTGGTGCCAAACGAAACTGCTGAAAAGCATTCTAATGTTCACAGCTTGGTAAAGCCCACTGAGTCAGTTTTTGCAAAGACAAAAGTCTTGTCGCCTTGTCATATGATGCACCCAATCCCAGATTACAGCCTCACCTGTGATCAATAACTGATCAATCAATTAGTAGGTGTGTATAAAAAGAACCCCAGCACACCAGACCTTCACATCAACTGCAACTTGGCCTCTGACAACATGCCTAAGATTCACCCTGCGATAAAATTACCTAAACCTAAGATTAACCAAAGCGTTGATTATCAAGAGGCTGAAGACCAGATCAACTGCTGAGGCAGCTGACACCTTCAATGTGTCTCAGCATCAAGTACAAAGAATAAGAAAAAAATTTGAAGAGACTGGAGATGTTTTTGACAAGCCCAGGTCCGGCAGACCCTGCAAAACAACTGCTCGGGAGGACCGTTTGTTGGCTCGAACATCCAAGGCCAGCCCCTTTTCCACTGCAGCAGAGCTCCACCAGGCCTGGTCACCTCAAGTCCCAGATCAGTTTGTAGAATTCTGTCTCGAAATGGCCTCCATGGTCAAATCAGTGCCCAGAAACCAGCACTAAAGAAAAGGCAATTAAGAAAACGTGTGGCATTTGCCAAGGCCCACAGCCTGCTAAAAGGATGGACGCTGGAAAAGTGGCAGAAGGTGGATTTCTCAGATGAATCTTCAGTTGAATTACATCACAGCCTCTGCAAATATTGCAGGAGACCTACTGGAGCCCGCATGGATCCAAGATTCACCCAGAAAACAGTTAAGTTTGGTGGCAGAAAAATCATGGTCTGGGGTTACATCCAGTATGGGGGTGTGCGAGAGATTTGCAGGGTGGAAGGCAATATCAGTAGCCTAAAATATCAAGAAGTATTAGCTACCTCTTACATTCCCAACCATAAAAGGGGTCAAATTTTGCAGCAGGATGGTGCTTCATCGCATACTTCCATCTCTACATCAAAGTTCCTCAAGGCGAAGAAGATCAAGGTGCTCCAGGACTGGCCAGCCCAGTCACCAGACATGAACATCATTGAGCATGTCTGGGGTAGAATGAAAGAGGAAGCATGGAAGACAAAACCAAAGAATCTTGATGAACTCTGGGAGGCATGTAAGACTGCTTTCTTTGCTATTCCTGATGACTTCATCAATAAATTGTATGAATCATTGTGAAACCGCATGGATGCAGTCCTTCAAGCTCATGGAAGTCATACAAGATATTAAATATGGATCTCACAGCACCACTACTTAATTCACTGATGTTATGCAACATATTTTTGTATTTGAAGTAAATTATTTTTCAATTTTCACATTACTCTCTGTAGGTGACAAAACTTTTGTCTTGTCAAAATCTGACCTTTCTGTGTTCATTAAATGATCAATCTTTCTTCAGTGAAGCAAATTTATTTTAGTATATTAAACATAATTTGGGAGGGTTTTAGCTTTCATATGAGCCATTTCTAAAACCAATGGATTAATTAAAAGTCATGTTATAAGCTGTTGTTTCTACAAAATGGATAAGTGACAAGACTCTTGTCAGGGACTATATATCAGTGGCGGCTGCTGGTTTTTAAAACAGGGGAAGCCCATTTTACGCATTCATCATAAAATCTGTAGGCTGGATATCAAAGCATAGAAAGGTGTGCCCCATTAGCATAGTGAACTAGACAACCCTACCTAGTGGCACAAAGTATTTTTGCTTGTACATTTCATGTTATAGTCTGGCTTGCCAGGCTAGTGCCTCATATCCTTAATCAAAAATATCAAACATCCAAAAATCACTGGCTATTCAACGAAGAGCCTTGAACATCATACCCTGATATGCAACACAGAGTCTTTAACACAACACCCCACTGTGCAACACATCCTTGAACATCTTCTGCAACACAGTCTGGAAATTCATAACCAGGTAGGCTATGCAACACACAGAACCTTGAATATTATACCCAGGTATAACCTATAACACAGAGCCCACCATTCTCTTAACATTACTGAACAATATACACACTTCAGATTCATGAACATTATATGATGCACACTATTTATACACAAATTCTGCCCTCCGCTCCTTTTCCAGAAAATGGTCTGTGACCCTGTCATACTAGCTGGTTGTGCTTTCCAGAGACTTCACCAATTTCTGTTAGCAGCTAGCACTGCAGATTCCAATAAGGCTCAAGCTAACCTACAACCAGATTGAACTACAAATGAAATAAACGAGTGAATTCATGAATGATCAAACTGATAGAATGGATGAAAGTTAACGGAGCACAATGAGTAATATTTACATTTATTTACAGAGTAATGTACAGAGACATCAATGAGAAGAAACGTTTATATGAAAAGAAATTCAGACAGCACTTTGGCACACGACTACACTTTCTCGACATCCGCTAGGGACTGACTGATCATGCGCTTACCGTGTTCCTCGCTGACACCGAAGTACAGAGCCCGCCCTCCTCATGCCTTTCAAACACTACCTCCAATAATCCTTTATCAGCCCAGCTTCTTGCTCCTCCCACTGTCTTGTTAGTCCCAGAGAAGCTCGGCTTCCCTGGAAGTGACGATTTTGTCGATTTTAACCAATAACAACTAGCCGAAATTGGCTGTTCAGAGCCCTCTCATAAACTGCAATGGATACCCGGCTGCCAGTCCATAGAGCCCATTGAAATAAGAAAGGTTACAGCAAGTGTTGCCAGATTGGGCGGTTTTAAGTGCATTTTGGCGGGTTTTGAACATATTTTGGCTTGAAAATGCCAGCAGGATCTGGCAACGCTGGTTACAGCCTGGCAGCAAAGGTGATTCTCGTAGCGAACTGCAAGTTCGTCAGACATCACTCAAATAAGTTACAGGATAGTTATGAACGTAAATACAATCTTGGGCATATATTATGTAATGCAAGTTATTGTTTTAATGTGAATTCAACGTCATAGATGCCGCAGTTTGGGGAGAGAATTTTATGGGAAGCTCGGCTTCCCTTGTTGTCTCTGAGAAATCGCCCCTGAATATATATATATATATATATATATATATATATATATATATATATATATATATATATATACATACACACACACACACACACATATATATATATACACACACACATATATACACACACACACACACCATCCCCACAGTCCAGCACAGACATAAAAAGTAACAGTTACAAGTCACTTCCTGGGCCCAAAAGAGAAGCAGGCCTTATTTTGAAAATAAATCCAAATTTCAGCTTTTTTTTTAAAACCAATTGCTGAATATGAGACCATCATCTATTACAATACCAAGATGCTTGTATTGAGATACAGACTCAATCTCAGAGTCCTGAAAGGTGGGAATAGATTGATGTTTCAGTCCCTTTGAATTTGTATTTGAAAACATGATTTTAATCTTGTCAGCATTCAAAACAAGTTTCAACTCATATAGTGTGTTGTACAGTATTAAAAGCAAGTTGTAGCTGATGAAGAGCCTGATTTGGTGTAGGTGCAGAGCAGTAGATAACTATCATTTGCATAAAAGTGAAAATTTACATTTGGGACATTTTATGCAAAACCATGTATATAAATCATAAAAGTAGTGGTCCAAGGACTGATCCCTGGGGAGCACCCTTACAGACATGAAGGGAACTAGAAATGCAACCGTCTGCCTGCACACATTGAGATCTGCCTGACAGATTGACTTAATCGACTTCCAAAACTTCAGGGGATTGTTTATATTGTTTGTAGTTTCAGTAAGGAAATAATTTGATTTGGCTTTTCTGATCGTGTCTGTTCATAAATTGTGAAGTCATCTGAAAAGTAGCTAACCTGACTCATAATTGGTTTTTCTGGCTTTTGCCCATGCCACTTTGCACTCATGAAGCAGGTCAAAGATATCTTGAGTGAACCATGCATTGTTACAGCCTTTGACATTATACTTTCTGATGGGAGCATGTTTATCAACAAGTTCAAGAAAACCATCATGGAAAAATTTCCAGGCGTTCAAAATGTCAGCAATAATATTTTTTCCCCAGTCAAAGTGAATGAGATCATGTAAAAATCCTTGCTCCACAAAGTCTTTCATGGCCTGCTTTCTAATCATGTGAATTTTGGATTTGGGAATTTTTGTTTTTCTAACTGTGGCAACAACACAGTGGTCACTAATTTCTTTTACAAAAAAAAAAAAAACAGATGCAGTTGTGTATTAATGAGGTACACTGGTTAAGACTACATAAATCAATTAGAGATGCTTTTTCAGGACATTTCAAATTTGGTATTGCGGGACTATCAACCATCTGGAAAAGATTTAGTGAATTTCATTGAGCTTTAATGTTGTCAGAAACTGATTGCAACCAATCCCACTTTAGATCTACAATAACAGCAATTTCATGAAAATTAAAACCTGATAATGTATTAAGGCAGGTAGAGCACTGATGACAGGTAAAGGACACCTATAACAGCCAATAACACGAATAGGAACTGCTTTAAAGACTTCTAAATCAAAAGCAAAACAATTCAGATTGTTTGCTTAATGATCGAGCAGAGCAGATTAACATGAAATTTACTCTTGACAAATACTGCAACACCTCCACCCCTTTTGGTTCGATCAGACCTACAGTGAATATAAAAAGTGTACACACCCCATTAAAAGGATAGGGTTTTCTGATGTAAAAAAAAAAAAAGAGACCACAATAAATAATATCAAAACTTTTCCCACCATTAATGTGACCTATAACCTGTACAATTCAATTGAAAAACAAATCTGTTAGGGAAAAAACATGCAAAATAAATGCACAATAAGTGAGTTGCATAAGTGTGCACACCCTTAAACTAATACTTTGTTGAAGCACCTTTTAATTTAATTACATCATTCAGTCTTTTTGGGTAGGAGTGCCACATCTAGACTTGGCAATATTTGCCCACTCTTCCTTGCAAAAGCGCTCCAAATCTGTCAGACTGTGAGGGCATCGCTTGTACACAGCCCTCTTCAGGTCACCCCACAGATTTTCAAGTGGATTTAGGTCTGGGCCATTCCAAAACTTTTTTGGGGTCTGTGAGGGACCAAGTGGCCACCTCACTCGCAGGATGCCGATACGGTTGGAAGTCAGGGGTACAAGGAGTAAAACAAGGTGTCCAAAATCGCAAAAATAGGTTTCAAAAATAGATGTTTTTTTTTTTTTAATTTATAAATGCACTTTCCACCAGCAAACCAAAATGTCCAAAAATAATAAAGCTCGGGAAGTATTTAAAATAACAATACAAAAATACTAAACACAAAATCAAAATACTAGGCTTCAAAATCTCTTGGCAACAAGACTACACAGCTCTCTCCGGTAAACAGCTCCTCCCTACACACACCCCAACTGCAAAATGAGCGGAGTTTAAATACACCCATCCATTCCCTCAAAATTGGACCAATCATTGAGTAATAGGATGATTGGCCCATACCACTCTAACTGAAAGGTAAATACACTCAGTTAAACAAAATCTAACACATACAAAACAATACCATACAACCCAAACATAAACCACACACATTATAAACACTATTTACAAACGTGATACATATTTTGACACACACAAAAAAAATACAACACAACATGCACTTTCACACCCCCTTCACAAACATTCCCCCCCCCCTTACCCAAAGTCACAATGATTGGAGAAATACTACCAATGAGGCGCGCGCTTCCGTTTGGCAGTACAGCTATGGTGACAGAGCATGGAGAAACATGAGACGAGTATGGCGTTTGTGCACATGAATGAACCTGAGATTTAGACAGCTATATGGGTGTAAAGTGTTGCATGAGAGTGGGTACCTCACCCTAATGCCGGAGATGTTAGACTAAATGCTTGGCACGGAGATATCTGTGTTATGGCTGGTTTGTTTATTAGCGCGACAAGCACTAATTGTTTTTAATGACGAGGGTAACGCAACATGATGAACAATGAGTTTGGGAACACATACCTGAGGGCTGTAGGTCAACTGGAGACAACTTTCATGCTGCAAATAGTGTAGGCAAACTTTAAAAGCTGTGTGTATGTGGGTAGCATGTGTGTAGTGTGCGTGTGTATGCATGCATGCAGGCGCTCAATATCTCTCGTAGGCCCTCCTTGTCTCGCGGTGCTACCATAATACACACAGTTAATCAAAGAAGGAAAAAGTCCACAAATGTCCATAATTCATATATAAACACCATAAAATCTATAAAACACTACACTCGTGAGAAGGGCAAAGCTACCTTCTCACAGGGTCATTGTTATGCTGAAAGATGAAATTCCTCTTCAGGTTTCTAGCAGACAGCTGAAGGTTTTAGGCCAAAATCAACTGGTATTTAGAACTGTTCGTAATTCCCTCTACCTTGACTAAAGCCCCTGTTCCAGCTGAAGAAAAACAACCCCAAAACATGATGCTGACACCACCATGTTTCACCTTGGGTATGGTGTTCTTTGGTGATGTGCAGTGTTGTTTTTGTGCCAGACATACCTTTTGGAATTGTGGCCAAAAAGTTCAACCCTGGTTTTATCAGACCATAACACATTTTCCCACATGCTTTTGGGAGAGTTCATGTATTTTTTTTGCAAAATTTAGTCGGGCCAGGATGTTTTTCTTTGACCCTACCTCATAGTCCAGACATATGGAGAATACGGGAAATTGTTGTCATATGTAGTACACAACCAGTACTTGCCAGAAATTCCTGCAGCTCCCTCAGTGTTGTTGTAGGCCTCTTGGCGAACTCCCTGACCAGTTTTCATCATCTTTTCATCAGTTTTGGAGTGAGTTCGAGTTCTCCGTAATATAAATGTTGTCCCATATTTTCTCCACTTCTTGATGACTGTCTTCACTGTGCTTCATGGTATATCTAATGCCATGGAAATGTTTTTGTACCTTTCTCCTGACTGATACCTTTCAACAGTGAGATTCTTTTGATGCTTTGTAAGCTCTCTGCGACCATGGTTTTTGCTGGAGGATGCAACTGAGTAAATGTCTGAAATTTATTCGGGGTTAATCAGAGTCATTTCAATTGATGGCAGGTGTGTACCCCAAAAATCTGAATCCTGTAATTAAATCAAAAGGTGCTTCAATAAAGTATTAGTTTAAGAGTGTGCACACGTATGCAACCAGCTTATTGTACATTTTTTTAATTTATTTATTATGTTTTCCCCCCTAACAGATTTGTTTGAATTTAATTCAGTTGAATTGTGCAGGTTATAGGTCACATTAAAGGAGGGAAAAGTTTTGAAATTATTTATCATGGTCTCATTTTTTTTACATCAGAAAAACCGATCATTTTAACAGGGTGTGTACACTTTTTATAGCCACTGTATATACATTGTAACCATCAATACTGATATCTTTATCCAAAAATGGTTTTACTGAACCAGATTTCTGATAAAACCACTACATCAGCATCAGTTGAATGCTCCCATATACAAATCATATCCATTTTAGTGACCAGACTGTTAACATTCAAATCGATCAAGCCAAGACCCGACCTTAATTTACAATTGGCAGGTATGTTAAATTTTATTGCAGTATCTGGGCCTGAATTAGGTTGCACAGAACCAGAGATCAAGAGCAATATAATGATTAGACACCTCTGCTGAGGTGATTTAGTGGGGTATTCTCTCTATGTATTTCTGCTGTAAAATCCTGAAGACAATTTAGAGAGATGACAAAGTTATATTGAAGAGCCATGACACTGATCAGACAGGCCAAGCCTATAGTGTCAAAGGAAGATAACAGATGTGGGGGTGACAGGTTGATCCCTGACGCACAGCCAAACGTGCACATTCCCCTGCATGTTGCATTCAGGTTGAATAGCAAGGGATGGGAGTTGTCAGCCTCATGGAGATTTTCTCCAGAACCACACAAGAATCACAATACAGCAAGGAGCCACAACATTTTAAGTTAAGCCTCACTCACAACCCACCGTAAGTGTTTTGGACATGCATGGGTCGCAGAGTTTGGTAGCTCGCAGCCGTGCTGCAGGGTCGCGGTGAATCCGAGGGAAAGTTAGGGTGACTTGCATTTTACCAGTTTCCTGCGCTACGAGTATGGGCCGCACTTGTGAAGCATGTGTGACGCATGCGATTGTAACATGCTAATCACTCATAACTTGCATGTGACGCAAGCCAGGAGTGGGTATAAAACCATCGTGTCTGTAGCATTCTGCATCTGTCTTTTGACTGAACAACATTGGATATTTTGTGGAAAAAATGTAAAAATTTTCAGTTTAAAGTTTAGAAAATGGGACCCAAGAAGAAGCAAGCAAAAGTGAAGTAACCCAGCCTGAAACAGCAGAGGGGGAGGAGGAAGAATTTGATGATGATAGTAGCAGCACCGGCAAGCCCTGCACGGACAGCGAGAAGTATGCCTTCAAGCCGGCAGAAGGCACAGCACCTCGCCAGAGGGATTTTCACAGGTAAATACACATGCTTTAAACATTCATTTCAGTATCGATATGCTGATGTAATAAATATTACTGTGGCAGTGGGGGCGTGGTCAAGCATCAGTCTGTGACCGGAGGGCGGAGTCAGGGAAGGTAAGTGGCAGAATCACTACACCTGAGGTGAATTAACCTGTTTGTGTGTCTTCCCAGGAGCCGCGCCCTATTTAAGGAAGAGAGTGAGAGCAGAGCGGGCTCTCTCCCGACCAGAACATGTGTGTATGTGTATATAGAAATATATGAATAAACATGTGGAAGCAGAAAAGCTGTCAATAAAAGCGTGATCGAGAACTCAGTACTGGCCTGCCGTGCTTCTGTGCTCCACCCACATAGAACGCTTGTTACAATTACATATGCTCATTTTCATGTATGTTTCAGCTAACGACACCCAGAAGTGAGGACACTGCAATCCCACCTTCTTGATATCAAACAGCTGTTTTGATAACTTTCAGTCAGGATTTCATGCCAACCATAGCACTGAAACAGCGATGATTAAAGTTATAAATGACATACGTCTTAATACTGATGCAGGCAAAACATCGGTCCTGGTGTTACTGGACCTCAGTGCAGCTTTTGATACTGTCGATCACAACATACTGCTATATCGACTTGAACACTGGGTTGGGTTGACTGGTAAAGTTATCAACTGGTTAAAATCATACTTAAAAGATAAAAGCTTCTTTGTTACCATGGGAAATTGTACCTCAATATCAATGTCCTTGACCTGTGGTGTCCCCCAGGGGTCGATTCTTGGACCATTACTATTCAACCTTTATATGCTCCCACTTGGACAAATTATCAAGAACAACTCAATTTTGTATCACTGCTATGCAGATGACACCCAAATTTATTTTGCTCTATCACCTAATGATTATGCCCCCCTTGAATGTCTCTACCAGTGTATCGACCAAATCAACGACTGGATGTCACAACATTTTCTTCAGCTGAACACAGATAAAACAGAAGTAATTCTATTTGGGAAAAAAGATGGAAGACTCAGGATTACCACTATTCTTGACACAAAGGGGATTAAAACAAAAGATATGGTTAAAAATCTTGGTGTTTTCATTGACAGCGAGCTAAACTTTGACAGTCACATGAAAGCAATCACTAAAACGGCATTTTATCACCTAAAAAACATTTCTAAACTAAGAGGACTTATGTCAAAAAATGATCTAGAAAAACTTATACATGCCTTCATCTCTAGTAGGGTTGATTACTGCAATGGCCTTTTCACAGGCCTGCCAAAAAAGACCATCAAACGACTTCAGGTGATTCAAAATGCAGTGGCTAGGGTTCTCACATGAACAAAAAGAACAGAGCACATTAGTCCA
This sequence comes from Neoarius graeffei, assembly GCF_027579695.1. NCBI lineage: Eukaryota > Metazoa > Chordata > Actinopteri > Siluriformes > Ariidae > Neoarius > Neoarius graeffei. The sequence goes on along the minus strand of NC_083570.1, from coordinate 114,251,107 downwards.
ATTCTAAGGTCCCTTCACTGGCTTCCAGTAAGCTACAGAATTGACTTTAAAGCATTGCTGCTGGTGTACAAATCCCTAAATGGTACAGGGCCCAATTACCTCTCTGATATGTTGCAGCGGCCTAACCCAATCAGATCTACCAGATCGCAGCAGCAAAATTTACTGGTAAAACCTGTTGTTAAAACAAAGTGTGGTGAAGCAGCTTTTAGCTACTATGCAGTACAGCTATGGAACCAACTCCCAGAGGACATCAAAAATGCTCCTGCTGTTGGCAGCTTCAAATCTAGACTAAAGACCAAGCTGTTCTCAGATGCTTTCTGCTAACTGATTAATATTGTCATCTTTACATGTTTTTAACTTTCTTAACTTTTACAGTCTCTGCATGTTTTAAACTTTAGCCTTTTTAACTTTTATTCTATTTTATTCTGCTGGTTTTTTTTACTGAACTTTTACTTCATTTTATTATTTTATTTCTACTATTGTTTAATTCTTATTATTTTTCTTCCCCATTTATTTTATGTAATTTTATTTTCTATTGTTTACTGTTTTGCTTTTACTTCTGTAAAGCACATTGAACTGCCACTGTGTATGAAATGTGCTATATAAATAAACTTGCCTTGCCTTGCCATCATCGCTGTCAGGCCATTATGCCATTCTCAGTGATCAGGACAACGACATCCTGGCACCCTGTCCCACCACTCAGCAGGAGTAGGAGCAGGACAGTAGCTCAGAGTCAAGGTGTGTTTCAGTGCTCAAACTGTTGGGCTATTTATTTGGGATTTTTTACAATGTAATAAAATGCATTATTCCCTTATAATCATGTTTTATTATTTGACGTTTGCATGGTAAATTAACATATACTCAAATAAAAACAGCAAATGAGGTGGTCGTCTTCCCTTCTACAATGCTACACACTACATGATCAGTTCCTTGGTTCCTCCCCAATATATATACCCAGAGTCTTGCCCCTCGTGTCACGTGCGGGTCACATGCGCTGCGTGCAGGTCGCGTGTGCTGCGTGCAGGTTGCGTGTGCTGCGTGCACACCACACATAGGGGTAGAAAGTGAGATGTATTCTGTCTTGTGGGCCACACAAATAACAAGTGTGGAATACATGTGTAATACTTCTGAGGCACGTCACTCATACAATGACCGTGCGTCACTCATGCATCTTACTGTCATCACAAAAAGCCCCTACTAGCCATGCTGCTGACTTGGTTCAGGCGTACAAAAGGAGTATGGGTTCTGTACATAATGTATGTGTTCTTGATTTGTCGCAAGACCCGTAGAATTTGCATGTGCAGGACCAAGAGTCTCCCCATGGCAGTCTGCGACCTTCTATGGTGCTGAACACACGCAAATGTCATGCAAGTCTCAAGCACGGTTTTGCTAATTTTTTTTACCGTAGACCACCCGTAGCAGCCTGTATGTCGAGTTGTGAGTGAAGCTTTAGATTAGTGATGCTTAGCAATGAAGGCTGAAGCTGTAGCCGATAGTGAAAGCTGAAGCTGTAGCCGATGGTGAAGGCCAAGACTATAGTGGTGGTGGTTAGCAGTGAAGACTGAAGCTGTAGTTGGTTGTAGTTAGCAATGAAGGCCAAAGCTACATAGTTTTTGGTGAAAGCTGAAGCTATAACAGATATCAGCAAGAGCAATAGCTACCAGTAACACAAAAGGCCTGCTTTACAGTTTCAGAAATCGTCACCAGATTTCCACTCACCCACCAACACAGCATGGTTGACCCAAGCCAATTCTAATTATAATTACTGTCTCTGCAGATGGTGGCTATTCCCTGAGACTGAGTCCAAATAAGCTGGCTCAAACAGTACAGACCATGAGCAGCACAAGCAATTCAGAGTAAAAAAAAATATATATATATCCCAGGAAATCAGATATAAACTTCGACAAAATGGGTTTATATTCCATTCCATGAACTCCAGACTCAATAAAAGATACTTTAAAAGTGAATAATCAAAAGATTAAAAAAAAATCAAAACCAACAACAACAAAAAAACATCAAACAATGACCAAAAATGTAGGACAAGACAAAATTGCTGCCATCTTGGAGGAATGAAACCGTAAGAGGAAGTAAGGAAAATGAGACTCTTAACTCAGACATTCAAGTGTTTACTGAATGATTAATTAATGAAAGATTAATTAAGTATTACAAATACCTAGGTCCTGCTAGGGCATATGATACTCCCCCACCCCCAACTCTAGGATCAAAGACACTGTTTAAATCCATAAAGAATTACATAAATTGTGTATGTATAACAGTAAATATATATCTATAGTACAAATCACATTTATATATTATCTGTACCAAGATAAAGTATACAGTATTTCATGTCAAACTTTGATTTATTTTGAATGAAACAAAAAACAACAAACAAACAAGCAGGAAAAAGGTAACTTGGGAGCATCAGATGAAATGTTCCCTCTTTTCTGTATTTTATGTTTAGCTGAAGCAGGCACTTTATTGTTGGTGACAACTGATTGGGAAAACTGGCAAAGCGTTACAGTTGTGTTGCTATTAAATCTAAGGAATTGGTCTGAGTCAGTGCCACATCCATGCAATGAGGGTTAACGTTTAGAACCTTAGAGGGATCTGTCTCTTGAAATCTTTAACCATCTAATGTGACACATTTTGGTATGTCTCATGTTGCCATCCTTTATACATTTTAATTTTATTTCTCTTTTCAAGTTCCAGCATGAAGTTGTATTCAGCACCCCCTCTGTGTGCGGTTGTGTTCATACTTTGACGATATACTTTATCATAGTAATGGTACCATCTTCCATCAGTCCTTGCCCCAAATCCAAAGACATTCACCTGTGACAGAAAAAGACAATTATTGATTTAAAACCCATGATTTCAAAGCATACTAAAGAGGGTGGCATGGTGGTGCAGCAGTTAGTATTGCTGCCTCACAGCTCCATTGTCCCAGCTTTGATTCTGAGCTCAGGTTATTGTCTGTTTGGACTTCCTGGCCAGGTTCTCTCCTGTGCAATGTCCATTACTATTGCATCTCAAACAAACAATTGAAATATCATGAAAAAGTTCTTTTTTCCATAATTTAATTGAAAAAGATAAACTTTCATATATTCTATATTCATTACACATAAAGTGAAATATTTCAAGCTTTTTTGTTTTAATTTTGATGATTATGGCTTATAACTAATTAAAATCAGAAATTCAGTGTCTCAAATTATTAGAATATTTCCAAAGTTCAATCAAAAAAGATTTTCCAACACAGAAATATCCAACTTCTGAAAAATATGTTCACTTTCACAGTCAGTACTTGACTGGGGCTCCTTTACCATGAATTACTGCATCAGTGCAGTGTGGCATGGAGGTGATCAACCTGTGGCACTGCTGAGGTGTTATTGAAGCCTAGGTTGCTTTGATCATGGCCTTCAGCTCATCTGTGTTTTGGGGTCGGGTGTTTCTCATCTTCCTCTTGACAATAGCCCAGAGATTCTCTCTGGGGATCGTCAGGCGAGTTGGCTGGCCAATCAAGCACAGTAATATCATGGTCAGCAAACCATTTGGTAGAAGTTTTGGCACTGTGGGCAGATGCTAAGCCCTGCTGGAAAAAGAAATCAGCATCTCCATAAAGCTTGTCAGCATGAACCATGAAGTGCTCTAAAATCTCCTGGTAGATGGCTGTGTTGACTTTGGACTTGAGGAAACCCAGTGGACCAGCACCAGCAGATGATACGGGACCCCAAATCATCACAGACTGTGGAAACTTCACAATGGACTTCAAAAACATTGGATCCTGTACCTCTCCACTCTTCCTCCAGACTCTGGGACCTTGACTGCCAATGAAATTTAAATTTTACTTTCATCTGAAAAGAGGACTTTGGACCACTGAGCAACAGTCTGGTTCTTTCTCTACTTAGCTCAGGAAAGATGTCTCTGACATTGTCTCTGGTTCAGGAGTGGCTTGATATTAGAAATGTGAAAGTTGTAACCCCTTTCCTGAAGAATTCTGTGTGTGGTGGCTCTTGATGCATTGATATCAGCCTCAGTCCACTCCTTGTGAAGATCTCCAAAGTTCTTGAATTGACTTTTCTTGACAATCCTCTCCAGGCTGTGGCCATTCCTGTTGCTTGTGCACCTTTTCCAACCAGCCTTTCCAGCAATGACCTTCGGTGGCTTACCCTCTTTGTGGAGAGTGTTGATGATTGTCTTCTGGACAATTGTCAAATCAGCAGTCCTCCCAATGATTGCAGTTGTGTGGACTGAACAAGATCAAGAGATGCATGGTATTTCTTCTGTTTTACTCAAATTTGAAATGAAATACTCGTATTTAGAGATTTTTAATCTTATTTTTTGCACTGTAGAAAATAATTATCAAAAATTAAAATAGAAAAAAGATTGAAACATTTTAAATTTGTGCAATTGTGCAATGAGTCTAGAATATATTAAAAGTTCACTTTTTAAATAACTGATGGAAAATATTGAACTTTATGATATTCTAATTGTTTGAGATGTACTAGTCAGGATTCCACTCAATTCTGTGGTTTACTCTGATAGGCCCCTTAAATAATACTTTATGAAGCACATTTTGCTTGTAATACCATAGTGTATTGAGGTAAAAGTCTACTGTGGCAGCGGGGGCGTGGTCAAGCATCAGTCTGTGACTGGAGGGCGCAGTCAGTGAAGGTAAGTGGCAGAATCACTACACCTGAGGTCAATTAACCTGTGTTTGTGTGTCTTCCCCAGCAGTGGTGGCTGGTAGTCTGTCAAACAGGGTAGGCTGGTCGGTTACGATATTTCCAGATTTTAAAAGAAAAAAGAAAAAACATCAATTTTGCCCATACTCTTGCCTCTGATCTGGCCGATTGTTGGCAGGGTCACAAACTGTGAAATAACAGGTTCTTTTGGCCCATTAGTCTACTGTCCAATATACATGATGGTGGTGTTGGGGGGGGTATATTTTGTATTTTAAAATTGTGGCATGTTGTTTAAAAATTGATTATTATTGAAAGCAGCTCTTTGTCAGGAACCTCAGCAGTAACAGCAGAGTCTTCCGGAAACCACTGACCTTGGGGAGCCAAACATAGAGCTGGGTGCCACACATTTCATTCAATGACACTTTCCCTATATTTTACTTATTTTGACTGAGAAATGTTTTATTGACAATTTTGATAACCCTTCACTTTTAATCCAGGCCTGTAGTGTGAAATGTTCTCGGCTGTGTTTTTGTTTAAAAATGTTTTCCAAATTGTAGCAGTGTTTAATTCATATCCAGAAAAATATATATTCCAATATAATAATAATAATAATAATAATAATTTCAACTTATATAGCGCCTTTCAAGAAACCCAAGGGCGCTTTACAATTATAGACAAAGAAAAAAATAATAACAATAAAAAATAATAAATAAATAAATGAATAAATAATAAAAAATAAAAAGTCCACCAAGTAGGAGTCAGGATGTAATTCCAGTGGTGTAGCAGCCACAGTCCCACCAAAAGGCGCATGAAAACGAGTCCCACATCTCCAGCATAGCCGCCGTGACACCGTCAGCCACATCGCTCAAACACCACGCCGTGGATCCACAAAGCGAGCAGAGAAGCTCCGCCACGCAGAGCGCTGGTGTGTCCCAAACCGCCTGCACAGCCGCCGCGACACCACCGAGCAACATCGCTCGGAACATCACGCCAAGCATTAAAGCGCAGAGCACTGAACAACCACGAATGTTAAATGAGCAGCGCGCTCACTGCAGTCCATAGCTGGGAGCGCAGGCATCGCCCACAGCGAATCAAGGCCTAGAGGGAACCGATGCCCAAAACTGGGTCCGGAGCTACACCACAACCGGCGGACAAAACACTCAAACAAACATCAAACTACACAAACATACAGAAAAATAAATAAATAAATAAAATGAAAATTGAAAAAGAAATAAAATAAAAATAAAAAACTCTGGTGAGAAGCGGCAGCCAGAATGCGCACGACGTATATATACTCAGCATAAACATTTTAAATAGATTCTATATTTTTGGTCCATCCATGACATATTACTAAAGTAGCCTATTTACTGTTGTTGATGTGGGTCACTTGCTGTTAGCCAATTCACTTTCTCGTACCAGGAGAGCTGAAAGGAACGAGTATTATTCCTTACCTTTTTCACCAAGTCAATTTGAGGCGTTGGTCTACCCTGCTCTTTAATTTAAATTTTTTCCTCGAAAGGAAGACTGGCAAATGGCTTCGCCAAAATTAAATCAGCAATGCTTGGCATCCGTGTGCAGCTTTCTTGCTAGCTGACTAGCCCCCTCAAGTTCAAGTTCAGTCACTCAAATAAATGAAATTTCTGGAACTAAGATCGCAAACTTGACAACACTATATTTACACTTTATTTACAATGAAAATATATACAAACTAAAAAAGCTGGTAGAAACCGTATGTAATGAATGAAATCGAAATGTAAGCTGATCTCTTACAATACACCACAGCACTTGCGAATCCGCATGGGACTGAACTGAAATTCACCGCTGCCTGTCTACAGTTGAAACGAGCTGTCAATCAAAGAAAATATCCGGCTGCTTTCACCAATCACCAGTCTCCTCACAGAAACTGCCATGTCCCTCCCACTGTGAGGCTCGGAGTCCGTGGGCGGGCATTTTCGCAGTATTTGTCCAATAATCGTCTTGCATTTTGAGATTGACAAGCGCATAGCTCCCAAATGCCATTGAAGTCCACTGAGGCTGGGAGTCCGTGGGACTCCGTGGGCGGGCATTTTCGCAGTATTTGTCCAATAACCGTCTTGCATTTTTGGATTGAAAAGCGCATAGCTCCCAAATGCCATTGAAGTCCACTGAGGCTGGGCTGCATCGCGCTGTCACGAGGGGGAAAACTCACACACACATTAGGCGAACTAGGGAAAGTTATAACGGAATGATTTCACACTGTAGTTGGGTTGAGCACATATATTTCTATGATTCTGGATCTGAACTAGCAATGTTATAAGGTCGGCTATAACATAAGCCTAGCGCAATTCATCCTAAACGATGTTCATCATTTTTAGAGGAGGCTGAGCCTCCCTCGTTGTCTTAGAGCAATCGCCCGTGTTCCCCAGTGACCGCGCCCTATATAAGGAGGGAGAGAGAGGAGGAAGGGAGCTCTCTCCCAAACCAGACGACTAATGTGTATGTGTCTGGGTGACTGGGAGGGTGTGTGTTAAATGCTGAAAAGCTAAATCAAAGAGTTTTGACAACTCAGTTCTGGCCTGCCGTACTTCTGTGCTCCACCCACCTGCTCAAAGTCTTACATCTACACTGTAGCCCATCTGGATTCTGCAATTTTATTCCACTCTTGCTTGCAAAAATGCTCAAGATCTATCAAATTGCAAGGGGATCTCCAGTGTACAGCCCTCTTCAAGTTTTTTTTTTCCCCCACTGTCAGAGTGCAGGCACTTACAGATGTAATTGCAGGAAGAAGCAATGAACAAACAGTGTAGAGCCAAATCGAAAAGGAGAAATCATAGTCAGTAGGTGGGCAAGGGTTGGTCGATCAGCAAATAGAGTAATGTAGACAAAACCAGGAAGAAGAAATGTGAGAAGGATAGCGAGAGTTAAAATAATGAGAGATCAGGCAGAGAATACAAAGGCTTGGTATGGACTGGAAAAGCAGAATGATACTTCGCAATGAGGCAGAGTTTGAGAGGGGCTTAAAGTGCATATTCTGGACCAATTTCGTTTTTTTTTAAATCTGAAAGCATGTCCCTTTACACACTCATCCAGAAGGGTAATTTTGCACAAGGCCATCTGTATACAGGAGAAAAAAATAAAATAATATGCTTCTGGAAAAATCCCAAGGGAGTCTGGAGCCAGATTCGTGATGTTAGCTGTGGAACCGCCAGCAGGCTGTGCGAGCTTTGCACGGTTTCAGTGCACAGCCTGTGTAGACCAAGCGCTCCCATTTCTCTCTCATTGTCCGGTCTTTTTGAAATTAATGAGTATTAATCCCATCAAGATTGGTGTTGCTACACCCTCCTACGATACATCTGTTAACCATTTTAATAATTACATGATAACATTGAAGAAATTTGCAGAAAACCACCAGGTCGTTTTCTCATAAACAAACCAGCGCTGACATAGGATTCAGAAGGAGGCGTCCCGCACGCGACGTCACAAAAATCATATTTCCCAGGAAATCCAAATGCCAAGTTTTGTCAGAGGTAGACAAATTCGCCTCAAATGGCTTGATTTCAACTGAATTTTTCTGGTATTGCGCAAGGTAAAAAATTGCACAAAATGCAAAATGTGACAGATATTTGACCAAAGTTTAATATAAAATAAGGGAATTACATTAATCTTGTTCCTGAATTTACCCATGATATGCACTTTAAGTAGCATGGTGGTAATTGACCTAATGACAAACAGTTGAGTTCAGTACTCCGGTGACAGGGGGTGCTGTGGATCTTGGTCATTGTAGTCTTTGGTGGTCTTGTTTGTAGTTTGGTTAGCGCTGTTGGTTTCAGTGCTCCTACTGACAGAACCCTCCCCGAGGAGCTATACTTTTCTTGGGATGCCCTCTGCCCTTAGGTGTGGGTTTGTCAGGATTTTGAGCATGGAACTCCTGTTTCATCTGGGGCATCCTTAGCACATACCTAGCTTCTCTCTTCAGGCCCATAGCCTTCCCAATCTACCAGATATTCAATTTGGCCTGTTGTGCATCTGGAGCCGAGCAGTCAATTTATCTGGTAGATGGGTACTCCCTCCAAACTTAATGGTTGCGGTCATTGTAGTCTTTGGTGACCATGTTTGTAGTTTGGTTACCACTGTTGGTTTCCATGCTCCTACTGACACCCATGTTTCAAATGGATTTAACTCTGGGCTCTGAATGGACCATCTTTTTCTTCTGAAGTCATTCATTCGTTTATTTTACTTGGATCAGTGTTTCGTTTTTGAAAGTATTTATGCTGAAATAGTTTGGCATTTGGAGCCATGCATGATTCCTCAATCTTGACTAGAATTCTGGTCATTGAAGAGAAGCAGCTCTGTAGCATGATGCTGCCACCACCATGCTTCACTGGAAGTATGGTGTCCTTTGGGTAAAAAGCTGCCATGCTTTTAAGCCAAAAATAGAGAGTATTTTTTAGAATTATTCCTATCAAGTTCTTCCTTGATATCAGCAGACCATGATACGTGGCACATGGTGATTTGTGTGGGCTTGGATTTTAATTTTATATATTTTATGTGAGTAACGGCTTCTTTTTTGCCACACTGTTCTTTCACCCAGATATGAAGAATATGAGGGATTGTTGTACATGCAGGGAGTGACCAGTACTTGCCAGATATTCCTGCAGCTCTTTTAAAGTTGCTGTAGATGTTTTGAAAGAATTCCTCATCAATCCTTTCTTGTATTTTCAACCCATTTTGGAAGAACATTGCGTTCTTGCTAATATCACTGTGTTGCCCCATTTTCCTGACTTCATTTATACCCCACTCCTAGTCAGCACTTTTTGACAAAGCATTCTATCAATTTCCAATATGGCTTGTAAACATTTTTCTGTATTCATTTTTTTTCATTTTTACTGATGAAATATAACATAATTTGGTGTCCAGGGATCTCTCATGAAGACACTCTGGCAAATGTGCAGAACAACTATGGTAAAGTGGTGGTTTTACCTGGTCACAAATATGCAGGGCCAACACGAGTGTGAGGAAGCCAGTGGAAGGATATCTCCCATGTTCTCTTGACCAGTTCTTGTAGACATATCTCATGAACTCAGGACTCATGATCATCACCTATAACAACAACCAGGGAGGACATTGTCAAAAGAAAATGTATTGTTTTTTGATGTTTATACAATATGAATATTTTAATGCACCAGGCATTGAAACAGCACTAATCATAGTAAATCACTGACTGCTTTAATGAATCATTTAAGAGGCATATCATCTTATCATGGAAAAATTAGTTTTCAAGTAACCCCAGGCCAGATAATTATCAGCCTGTCCCAGTATTTAATTATGCTGAGTAGCATGACATTTAGTCTGGCTTGGGTAGCTCTAAACATTTAAGGAATTATTTGTCATTTTGTAATATGAAAAGCATTAAATGGGTTATTATTAAAGATGTTTACTCACCTTGTCTTTGTTTGCTTGTATTGTACGTTTAACATTGGTATATGTGCTAAAACAACACAACAAAAAAGTCATCATATCAAAACAAGAACCTGCTAGAGTAGCATGATGTACAGATCAGTTTCACTTCACAGCAGTTGTGTGCCCTCACCGTGTAATGTTTTTGGTGGTGAAGATACTAATGAGCCACTCCATGTCCAAAACTTTAAATGGCAGCAGCACCAGATGGGTGGAGTTGTCCAAGTCCATAGCACTCTCAGGGTACATGGCTCGGTGTGTGGTTTTCAATCCAACATCCCTCTCATAGCCTATAGTGGGACCGTGATTCATCCTATGTCATAATATAACACTTTGTCAAGGTTTTACATCTGTATGTACAAAAACTAATGGTCTTTCTGTTTATCAAAGTAGAGATAATGACAAATTTAGGTAAGCAGGTAAGTTGGTGTGTGGATGCATAAGAAGGTTGGGTTGATAGGTACTTTCTTTGGGTGGGGATGCAATTTGTAGGGTAGGTGGTTGGGTAGATCAGTGAGTGGGTTGGTAGGTAGAATAAGTAGATAGGAAAGCAGGCAAGTGGGTTGGGTAGATGGTTCAGTAGAAAGGTAAGGCGATCAGTGGGTGTGTTTTTTGGATGCATAAAAAGGTAGATCATGTGGGTGGGTCCATAGGAAGGTAGGATTAGTAAGTAGGTAGGTAATCATTGTAAGTTCTTAGATCAAACAGTGCAGCCTATTTGTTGGTACCTCAAATAGTGAAGACTTCAGCAGGGACAGAAGTAATGACTGCATTCATCATGAACAGTCTTGCACTCAAGTATCAATCAATGAACAGCTGATAACTTCAGTAAAATAGACTTCATGTTAAAACTCTCATGAATTTCCTGGTGACACAATTTCACATTTTTACCATATAGGAGGCAGTTATAGAAGTGAGCTATTTATATTCAAGCTATCCATTATTACCCAGATAAGGATGGGTTCCTCGTACAGTTTCTTTCTCATGTAATTTCAAGGAGTTTTTCCTTGTCACCGTCATTTCAGGCTTGCTTATTATGGATAAATTCATGAATTCTTATTTTAAATTTTATATCCAGAAGTTATCTTCCTGTGAAGCCATTTTGCGACAGGTGTCTATAATTAAAAGTGCTATACAAATGGAAGTCAATTCATGTCAACTTTATTTGTACAGCGCTTTTAACAGGCATTGTCAAAAAGCAGCTTTACAGAAAATTAAAACTTTAAACATATGAGCTAATTTTATCCCTAATAAATTTATTTATCCCTGATGAGCAAGCCTGAGGCAACAGTGCTAAGGAAACACTCTTTCACACAACATGAGGAAGAAACCTTGAGAGGAACCAAACTCAAAAGGGAGCCCATCCTCATCTGGGTGATAACAGATAGCATGATGAAAATAACTCACTTCTATAACTGCGTCCTATAAAGTCACCAAGTACAACTGCGCAACCAGGATATTCATTATAGTTTGAGCATGAAGTCTATTTTGCTAAAGTTATCAACTGTTCATATAGAGCATAAAATTGACTTGAATTGACAAGCACCTGATAATGAAGTCATGAGAATCTATTAGTTGACCATAATGGGATCCGATCAGGTTGTCCGAGTTGCCCACCACAGCGCAGGTTCTGCAGCGGTCAGGACCAGCATCATTGTAGTGCTCCTTATCAGGGAAGTGTAAGAATAGAGGCTGCACAACATCTCTGTATTTCATTTTATGGTATGGTTGTAGCTTCTGAGAAAATATAAAAGAGTGTCCTGCTTTAGTATTTGCATGGATATAGCAACCTCATTTAACCTTCTGTACTGCAGTAGAATTCGAGAACAATGCAGCATTTCACTAAGAAGAGCAAAGAAGTTCCTTTTGTCTTTTGTAAACAGAGTTATCCATCTATCTATCCATCCATCCATTATCTGTAGCTGCTTATCCTGTTCTACAGGGTTGCAGGCAAGCTGGAGCCTATCCAAGCTGATTATGGGCGAAAGGCAGGGTACACCCTGGACAAGTCACCAGGTCATCGCAGGGCTGACACAGAGACAAACAACCATTCACACCTACAGTCAATCTAGACCCACCAATTAGCCTAACCTTCATGTCTTTAGACTGTGGGGGAAACCGGAGCACCCGGAGGAAACCCATGCAGACATGGGAGAACATGCAAACTCCACACAGAAAGGCCCCTGTCGGCCGCTGGGCTCAAACCCAGGACCTTCATGCTGTGAGGTGACAGTGCTAACCACTACACCACTGTGCCGCCCCTATTTGTGATATTTTGTAAATAATTACACAGCGAGTTATTTATCAAACACTACTAAACCACATAGATCATAAGAAGTCGGCTGAGAAGTTCATAATTTCACCAACAAGATAAATCAAAAGATTATGATTTGTTTTCTCTCTCTCTCTCACTTGGGTTTGTGTTTCATGCTGGAAGGTGTACAGTGGTGCTTGAAAGTAGTGAACCCTTTAGAATTTTCTATATTTCTGCATAAATACAATCTAAAACATCATCAGATTGTCACACAAGTCCTAAAAGTAGATAAAGAGAACCCAGTTAAGCAAATGAGGCAAAAATATTACATTTGCTCATTTATTTATTGAGGAAAATGATCCAATATTACATATTTGTGAGTGGTAAAAGTATGTGAACCTTTACTTTCAATATCTGGTGTGACCCCCTTGTGCAGCAATAACTGCAACTAAATGTTTCCGGTAACTGATGATCTGTCCTGCACACCAGCTTGGAGGAATTTTAGCCCATTCCTCCGTACAGAACAGCTTCAACTCTGGGATGTTGGTGGGTTACCTCACATGAACTGCTCACTTCAGGTCCTTCCGCAACATTTCGATTGGATTAAGGTCAGGACATTGACTTGGCCATTCCAAAACATTAACTTTATTCTTCTTTAACCATTCTTTGGTAGAATGACTTGTGTGCTTAGGGTCCTTCTCTTGCTGCATGACCCACCTTCTCTTAAGATTCAGTTCATGGACAGAGGTCCTGACATTTTCCTTTTAAATTCGCTGGTATAATTCAGAATTAATTGTTCCATCAATAATGGCAAGCCATCCTAGCCCAGATGCAGCAAAACAGGCCCAAACCATAATACTACCACCACCAACATGTTTCACAGCTGGGATAAGGTATTTATGCTGGAATGCAGTGTTTTCCTTTCTCCAAACAGAACGCTTCTCATTTAAACCAAAAAGTTCTATTTTGGTCTCATCCATCCACAAAACATTTTTCCAATAGCCTTGTGGCTTGTCCACATGATCTTTAGCAAACTACAGATGAGTAGCAATGTTCTTTTTGAAGAGCAGTGGCTTTCTCCTTGCAAACCTGCCATGCACACCATTGTTGTTCAGTGTTCTCCTGATGGTGGACTCATGAACATGAACATTAGCCAATGTGAGAGAGGCCTTCAGTTGCTTAGAAGTTACCCTGAGGTCCTTTGTGACCTCCCCGACTATTACACACCTTGCTCTTAGAGTGATCTTTGTTGGCCGACCACTCCTGGGGAGGGTAACAATGGTTTTGAATTTACTCCATTTGTACACAGTCTGTCTGACTGTGGATTGGTGGAGGCCAAACTCTTTAGAGATGGTTTTGTAACCTTTTCCAGCCTGATGAGCATCAACGACGCTTTTTCTGAGGTCCTCAGAAATCTCCTTTGTTCATGCCATGATACACTTCCACAAACATGTGTTGAAGATCAGACTTTGATAGATCCCTGTTAGTTAAATAAAACAGGGTGCCCACTCACACCCGATTGTCATCCCATTGATTAAAAACACCTGACTCTAATTTCACTTTCAAATTAACTGCTAATCCTAGGGGTTCACATACTTTTGCCACTCATGGATATGTAATATTGGATCATATTCCTCAATAAATAAATGACCAAGTATAATATTTTTGTCTGAGCACCTCTCAGGTGCTCAGACTGGGGACTCCATTGTTCTACTGGGGGACTTCAACACTCATGGGGGCGACGACAGTGACAGCTGGAGGGGCGCAATTGGGAGGAACAGCCTCCCCAATCTGAACCCGAGTGGTGCTTTGTTATTGGACTTCTGTGCTAGTCATGGTTTGTCCATAACAAACACCATGTTCGAGCATAGGGGTGTCCATAAGGCACCAGGACACCTTTGGTCGGAGGTCGATGATCGACTTTGTTGTCGTTTCATCTGAACTCTGGCCCTATATCTTGGACACTTGGGTGAAGAGAGGGGCTGAGCTGTCAACTGATCACCACCTGGTGGTGAGTTGGATCTGCTGGCAGAGGAAGAAGCCGGACAGACCTGGCAGGCACAAACGTATGGTGAGGGTCTGCTGGGAATGTCTGGCCGAGCACTCTTTCGGGGAGGTCTTTAACTCCCACCTCCAGGACAGCTTCTCCCAGCTTCCGAGGGAGGCGGGGGACATTGAGTCTGAGTGGACCATGTTCTCTGCTTCCATTGTTGACGCGGCTGTTCGGAGCCGTGGCCACAAGGTCTCCGGTGCCTATCATGGTGGCAATCCCCGAACCTGGTGGTGGACACCGGAAGTAAGGGATGCCATCAAGCTGAAGGAGGTGTCCTATCGGGCCATGTTCACCTCCGGGATTCCTGAGGCAGCTGATGGGTATTGGCAGGCCAGGCGTGCCGCAGCTCGGGCAGTGGTGGAGGCAAAAACTCGGAACTTGGAGGAGTTCGGTGAGGCCATGGAGGAGGACTATTGATCGGCCTCAAAGAAATTCTGGCAAACTGTCCTGCACCTGAGGAGGGGGAAGCAGTACTCTGCCAACACTTTACAGTGCGGGTGGGGAGCTGTTGACCTCAACTGGGGATATTGTCGGGCGGCAGAAGGAATACTTTGAGGATCTCCTCAATCCCACTGTCATGTCTTCCATTGAGGAAGCAGCGGCTGATGACTCAGAGGTAGACTCGTCCATTACCCAAGCTGAAGTCACTGAGGTGGTTTGCAAGCTCCTCAGTGGCAAGGCACTGTGGGGTGGATGAGATCCGCCCTGAGTATTTCAAGTTTCTGTATATTGTGGGGCTGTCTTGGCTGACACACCTCTGCAACATCGCGTGGCGGTTGGGGACAGTGCCTCTGGAGTGGCAGACTGTGGTGGTGGTCCCTTTTTTTAAGAAAGGGGACTGGAGAGGACTTCCGGTCTGCTTCTCTACTCCCTCACGCTGCTGCTCCGCAGAAATGGGAGATATACCCAAGAGAGACATTTGGAGATTTCCAAATTTGTTTGGAGAATTTGGGAGAAATTTGTTGGAAATTTGTTGGAGATGTATCACATTCTTCAACATAGATGTGCCAGAAAGTTCCAGGTTTACATTACCCAGGCAACGCTGGGGAAATGGACAACAAAGAACGACGAGAGCTGTGTCGCTAAATTTGAAGCCAAAACACCGCAGCGGGATCCCTTAGTGGAGCCCTCGCTGGTCGCCCTCCCCTTACTGTTAGGCACCATATCCAGGATTAATACAAGGAAAGGGGGAACATGGAAGATGATATTTTTACTATGTCCACATTTAAGGAACTATTAGACCATCAGAAAGGGTGATTCACAAATATGATCGAGCTTCAAGAGAAAAACTTTCGAACTTTCCTAGAAACAATCCTGAAATCAACAAACAAGAGACTTGACTGCCTTGTTAAGGAAGTACAAGAAATAAGAGATAGCTTCCAGTACTCTCAGAAGGACATAGAAGAAGGGAAATCATCAAGCTCACAGCAAGAACAGAGGATTAAGGAAATTGAAACACAACTCTCCCAACTCAAGGCTGACTCTACAACAAGTGTCAACTAAATGGATTATCTAGAGAACCAATCAAGATGCAACAATCTCCTCATCGATGGAATTCCCGACTCAAAGGAGGAAAGCTGGGAGGAAAGCGAACAAAAAGTAAGAGATATACTCAAGGAGAAGCTCAAATTAGACCCACACAAAATTGAGATTGAATGGGCACATAGAAATGGCAGGTTCCAGCAAGGTGGAAGTCCACGACCTATTGTCACCAAGCTCCTAAGGTATAAGGATAGACTGTCGATCTTGCAGAGAGCAAAAAACTTGAAAGAACAGGTATCTATATCAATGAAGATTTTTCTGATGTTGTTCGCCAGAAACGAAAGAACCTCCTACCTGAGATGCGGTCAGCAAGAGAGTGTGGAAACATTGAATTCCTCAGATATGACTGCCTTGTCGTCCATCCTCCCAAACCCCTTTTCCACCAAATCAGTTCCAGGGCTGGTTCAGGGCCAGTGCTGGTGCTGGTTCACAACTCGTTCAACTTGCGAGCCAGCTGAGAACCAGTTTGCTTTTCCATAGCTCGCGGTGCTAAGGGAAGACGCGTCATTACATCGCTGTATACGTCAGTTACGTCACTGTATACGTCATTACGTCGCTGTATATGTCAGTTACGTCGCTACATTTGCATAAACCTTGGCATGAATATTGAAGCAAAAACAACATGGAAGAAGCAGCAGCAGCAACAACAACAATAATAATAATGGCTGACTTCGCGTTTGTACAGCTGCTGCTTCTTGTCGCTTAAAAATGGCGATCTTTCGCGGTCTTGTTATTGTTGTCGGTCTTAACAACTCCGCCCCCCCCCCGCTGATGTAAGCGGTTCTTTCCTCTGGCCCAGCAGAGAGTTGGTGCTAGCTTGGAACCGTTTTTTCTGGCCCCAGAGCCAGTTCTTTGTCAGTGGAAACAGAAAACCCGGTTCCAAACTAAGCACTGGCCCTGAACCAGCCCTGGAACTGCTTTGGTGGAAAAGGGGCACCAGAGGCCCACCCAGAAGTGCTAATGCTTAAGATGTCTAGTCGCAACAAAATGGTTACAGCATCACTTTTTAGTATATTACCTGAAACAAACTATGGACCATACCTGTCAACCCTCCCGTTTTTCCCGGGAAATCCCTTATTTTGACTTATTTCCCGCTGTCTTCCCGTTTTTTTATTTTCCCGAAAATATCCCGTATTTTCACATTATATAAAAGTCCCGTATTTTCACAATATAAAAAAGTCGGTAGGTCCAGAATTCATGACGCGCCTCTATCAGGAGTTTACAGCAGGAAGTCGGCCATGAATTCACGTCCCCGCCCTCTCAGGCATCAGTAATTACAGAACTACATCCGGAGGTGAGGCTGAGCAAGTGATTAGGTCCAGTGTTGCCAGATTGGGTGGTTTCCCGCCCAAGTTGGGAGGTTTCAAGTGCATTTTGGCGGGTTTTGAACATATTTTGGGCTGGAAAACGTCAGCAGTATCTGGCAACACTGATTAGGTCTGAGGTGAAGATGGCGATGCTAATAGCTAAGAAAAACATTAGCCTCTCTTTCTTTGATGATTTCAACAAGTGCGTGGCTGGAATGTTCCCAGACTCTTCCATCGCAAAGAAATTTTCCATGGGGAAAACGAAAGCCTCCCAAATAATCAAAGGTAAACTACACATGTTTACATTAAGTATGTCCTGGCTAAGACCTCATAAATAGCCTAGTGTAAACTAATTGGTGTATTAACTGTTTTATCCACTCATTGTCTATTTTATTTTCTATCTGAAACTTACCCATTTTAAATCACTCTTGGTTTAATATTTTATATTACTCTTTATCTCTTTATTACTCTATCCATCTAGTGTTCCGAAGCCATGACTATGGTAAAACCATAATAAACTGCAATGGAATTGAATTTATTGATTGGTTATATAATGACCTTTCTTATTTTAACATAAGATACGTATTTTAGCCCTTAATTTGGGAAATAACTGGTACCACTGAAAGCAAATAAAAATAAATGTATAGTTTATTCACAAATGCACTCTATAAACCATAAGCATATTGAGTTTGGGTCTTGGCTATCACCAACATGCACCAGAGTACAGGAAATCACAAATACTAGATAGAAAATTGCCCCCCATTCAACTACACACCCACTTTTGGTGAAGGGTATGACTTTCAGAAATTTTCCCTTATTTTGAGTTAAAAATCTGGGAAATATCCCTTTTTTTCAAACCTCAAAGTTGACAGGTATGCTATGGACCCTATAACTTCACAGCAACGAACAATGTCTTGTCCTAAGTGCAAGAAAGTAGTTCACTCCCATAATAATGCAACAATTTGCTCCTGCTGTATGAAAATATTTCATAAGAAATGTACCCCAGTTACCAAGTTGAATCAGAAGCACTGGACAACATGGATCTGTAAGTACTATAGTGATCTTTTTCCCTATCCACATATGGAGGATAGCGAATTATGCATGCACTTAAATAACTTCAATAGTACAATGTATAATCATGAAGATTGTAACTTGATTTTTAATCCCTTCATGCTTGACACTGAAAAGGAAACAAGCTTCACTGACAGCTGGGATCCCGATTTAAATTTTTATAGTAACATCTTAGATTCAAATATGGATACTCCATGTGAATGCGAGTCTGAAAATTCGTTTAACACCTTGTGTACGAAGCAAGGTCATGATACTCACGCTTTCTCAACTTTACATCTAAATATCAGAAGTCTTCCTCAAAATCATGACAATTTAATTCACTATCTATCTACCCTTAATCATGAATTCTCTATCATTGGGCTATCTGAAACATGGCTTAATCAAAGTACATCACAACTTTATGACTTTCCAAACGATACCTTAGCGCATTGTTGTAGATCAAACAGAGTTGGTGGGGGAGTATCTCTTCTTATCCGAGAAAATATAGAGTTCATACAAAGGGACGATCTAACTATACATACATATGAGGAAAATGTAGAATCCTTTTTTATAGAACTTCCAGCATTCTCCTCTCCCACTGTAAAAAATTTGATATTAGGATGTGTATACCGACCGCCTGACACTGATATTAAGGACTTTACTAGTCATCTTGCAACAACATTAGACGCAATAAATAAGGAAGGAAAAACATGTTTACTTCTTGGTGATTTTAATATAGATCTGCTCAAAAATGAAAGTCGTACACTAACTGCTGATTTTCTAAATATGTTGTTCTCGTGCAATATTTATTCCACCATCTCAAAACCAACAAGAACAACTAATAAATCAACTACCTTAATAGACAATATCATAAACTTGTTGACTGAATCGTACACATCAGGCATGCTTGTAATAGATATTTCTGACCATTTTCCTATATTTTACATCATAAAGTGTAAAAGTAGAGTGAATAAAACTAAAAATCAGAAAAGTCGTTCATGCAAATTTACAAGTTCTAATATTACTAAATTCAAAAATCTATTAGTGGCAGAAACGTGGGACAACTTGTACAATCACACAAACGCAAATGATGCCTCCAATCATTTTATTCATGTCTTCACTTCTCTTTTTGAAAGATGTTTCCCTATCATTACTCATTCCAGATGTAATGTAGACAGAAACAAACCTTGGTTCACTCCTGCTCTACACAAATCATCCATTAAGAAAAATAAATTGTATAAAAAATACCTAAAAAATTCTAATCCAACTTCTTTTCAGATTTACAAAACATACAGAAACAAATTCAACACATTAATTCGGAGATCCAAAAGAAATTATTATCATAAAAAAAATAAAGATACAACAAATAACATAAGCAATGCATGGAAATTGATAAACGAGCTTCTCAATAAAAAAAAGAAGTCGAATGTTCTTCCTAGTAAACTTTATGAAGGTACATCTGAAATATCCAACCTGCAAGAGATAGTCAATAGTTTCAACAACGTTTTTAATATTGGACCCTCCCTAGCAAAAAAAAAAATTGACAAGAGTGATTTTTCTCCTTTATCTTTCATTGGTGCCATCTATCCATCTTTTAGCTCCTTTGAAATACCTACTGTATCCGAAATGCAAAACATTATTTGTCATCTTAAGAATTCAGCTCCAGGTAATGATGAATTAAGCACCTCTTTAATAAAGCAAGTCAGCATCACAATATTAGAGCCCCTCACGCATATTTTTAAAATGTCTTTGGAGACTGGTATAGTCCCAAATGATTTAAAGATAGTAAAAGTCATACCTCTTTAAATCTGGAGACCCCTGTTTATTGTCAAATTACCGGCCAATATCTATTTTGCCAGTCTTTTCAAAGGTTCTTGAGAAATTAGTATACAAAAGAATTTCGCAACATCTGGAAGAGAATAGCATCCATCACAAACAGCAACACGGATTCCAAAAACATCACTCAATGTACATGACCCTCTTGAATTTAGTAGATAAAATCACCTTGGCTATAGAAAAGAATGAATTCACCATTGGAGTTTTTTTGGATCTATCGAAGGCCTTCAATACGGTGGACCATGAAATATTGATGGAGAAACTTAACTGTTATGGTTTTCATGGCTATCTTTTCGCCTGGTTAAAAGATTACTTATCAAATAGAAAACAGCATGTTTCCAATAATATCTATTCTTCAAATACAAAACCAATCTTCTGTGGCGTTCCACAAGGTTCTATTCTGGGTCCCCTGTTATTTCTCATCTATATCAATGACTTAGCTTATGTATCTCATAAAATATATGCACTATTATTTGCAGATGACACTAACTTATTTACATCACACTCAAATCTTGATATATTTGTCAGTAGAATGAATTGTGAATTAGATAAAATAAACAAATGGTTCCAAGCAAATAAATTGTCCTTAAATGTTAAGAAAACAAATATTTTATTATTTTTACGGGGAAGAATAAAAAGTACAATAAAGAAAATGTAAAAATAGCTATTAACAACATATCCATTGATCAAGTAATGTGCACACATTTTTTAGGTGTCACCATTGATGAAAAACTTACTTCAAAAAAACATATCGACCTTATTTGCCAAAAAATTTATAAAAACATAGGTATCATCAGAAAAATTGCAAATCTACTATCTTCGAAAACATTCATCATACGATACTATAGTTTGATATATCCCTATCTAGCATATTGTAACATAGTATGGGCTAGTACATACTCTACTTCACTAAAGCCACTACTCCTTCAAAAACGCTTTGTCCGGATCGTTTCAAATGTCTCATACACATTCCCTTCCGCATCACTGTTTAGTAATTTAAAAGTAATAACTGTATATGATATAAACAAGCTACAAATTTATCTTTTTGCTCCATAAAATAATTAACTATAGTTCTTCTATACCAAATCAATTTAAGGGTCTTTTTAACTACAACTCAGATTTTCATCAATAAAGTACAAAGCAGAGGAAAAATTTGAAACAGATCCAAGTAAAAACCCAGCAACGAATGTTCTCCATGATGTTCAGGTGCCCACAAATTTGGAATAGTTTAAATCGGAATTTACAGCTCTGCAAATCATTATCCATCTTAAAGAACATGCTAAAAAATTCTCTACTACACAACCAGTCATTTACCTAATTTCTTGTTCATTGTTTTTTTTTTTATTCTTCCTTATATCTTGGTTGTATTTCTTAAGTTGGATTTTTTGTTATTATTTGTTTATTATTTATCAAATTGATATAATTTGCTTGTTAACTTAGTTGCTAAATTTTCACTAGTCATTTTTTGTTATTTCTTTTCTTATTACTTTTGTTAACTTACTTAATATTAGTTATTATCTATTTATTTGTTATCATTTAGTTTTGGTTATTAGTTGTTTTACTCTTTTGTTTTATCACATTTAGTTATTATAATTAATCTGTTGTAATACTAAGAAACATGGGGAAGGACTTTTATAGACCTTATTGGTCTCCACCTTCCCCAGCACAATCCAAATGTATTTTGTTTTTATTTGTGTGAAATAAAGAAGAAAAAAAAAGTCTGCACCAATTATAGTGTAATCACACTTCTCAGCCTCCCAGGGAAGGTTTACTCCAGGGTACTGGAGAGGAGAATTCGGACGATAGCCAAATCTCGGATCCAGGAGGAACAATACGGTTTTCATCCTGGTCGTGGAACACTGGACCAGCTCTATACCATTCATAGGGTGATCGAGTGGGGTTCATGGGAGTTTGCCCAACCAGTCCACATGTGCTTTGTGGATCTGGAGAAGGCATTCGACCATGTCCCTCATGGTATTCTGTGGGGGGTGCTTCAGGAGTATGGGGTTCGGGGCTCTTTGCTAAGGGCTATCCAGTCCCTCTACAAAACGGAGCAGGAGTCTGGTTTGCATTGCCAGCAGTAAGTCAAACCTGTTCCCAGTGCGTGTTGGACTCCGGCAGGGCTGCCCTTTGCCACCGGTTCTGTTCATAATTTTTATGGACAGAACTTCTAGGCACAGCCAGGGGCCAGAGGGAGTCCTGTTTGGGAACCACAGGATTTCATCTCTGCTTTTTGCGGATAATGTTGTCCTGTTGGCTTCTTCAAACCAGGACCTTCAGCATGCACTGGGGCGGTTTGCAGTTGAGTGTGAAGCGGCTAGGATGAGAATCAGCACCTCCAAGTCTGAGGCCATGGTTCTCGACCAGAAAAGGGTGGCTTGCCCTCTCCAGGTTGATGGAGAAGTCCTGCCTCAAGCGGAGGAGTTTAAGTATCTAGGGATCTTGTTCATGAGTGAGGGAAGGATGGAGCGTGAGATCGACAGGCAGATCGGTGCAGCCTCCACAGTGATGCGGTCACTTTACCAGTCCATTGTGGTGAAGAAGGCCAGCTCCTCGGGAAGAACACCTCCCGAGGAGCTGGCCTGGGAATGCCTCGGTGTTCTTCCTGAGGAGCTGGCCGAGGTGTCTGGGGAGAGGGAAGTTTGGGCTTCCATGCTCAGACTGCTGCCTCCGCAACCCAGCTCCGGATAAGCAGATGAAGATGAGATGAGATATTGTCTTGAGAGATGAGATGAGATATTTACTGGTCGATCTACATTCCGACTCTCACCTATGGTCATGAGCTTTGGGCAATGACCGAAAGAACAAGATTGCGGATACAAGCGGCCGAAATGAGTTTCCTTCGCAGGGTGGCTGGGCGCTCCCTTAGAGATAGGATGAGAAGCACAATCACTCGGGAGGAGCTCGGAGTAGAGCCACTGCTTCTCCACATCGAGAGGAATCAGCTGAGGTGGCTCGGGCATCTCTTTCAGATGCCCCCTGGACACCTCCCTGGGGAGGTGTTCCAGGCATGTCCCCCCAGGAGGAGACCCTGTGGAAGACCCAGGACATGCTGGAGGGACTATGTCTCTCGACTGGCCTGGGAACGCCTCGGTGTTCTTCCCGAGGAGCTGGCCAAGGTGTCTGGGGAGAGGGAAGTTTGGGCTTCCATGCTCAGATTGCTGCCTCCGCAACCCAGCTCCGGATAAGCAGATGGAGATGAGATGAGATATTGTCTTGTTTAATTAACTGGTTTCTCTTTATGTACCTTGAGGACTTGTGTGAAAATCTGATGTTTTAGGTCATATTTGTGCAGAAATATAGAAAATTCTCAAGGGTTCACAAACTTTCAAGCACCACTGAATCTTCATCTTCAGCCATCTTCAGTCCTGCAGGTTTGTGCCAAAATAAATTGGTATTTTCAGCTGTTCATGAGTTATTCTACGAAACCGGTGACATTTGTGTCTGCAACATTTGGTGACATGCATATGGCGCCAAAAATGTGACAAATTGTGTTTCCTAACTGGAAAATTATTACCTAAAGTGTTCTTGAGAAAATAAGATTAAAATACAATTATTTAATTATTTTTCATTCGTCCATGGCCATTTTCACATGTCCCTATTGACCAACATGAGATTAGCATCTAAAACATCACCAAATAAATGTTACATTTTTGTCAAACCTTTATTATTTTCAGAATTATGTGTCCCTGTTTACAT
Organism: Neoarius graeffei; assembly: GCF_027579695.1. Taxonomy (NCBI): domain Eukaryota; kingdom Metazoa; phylum Chordata; class Actinopteri; order Siluriformes; family Ariidae; genus Neoarius; species Neoarius graeffei. Next base: position 114,227,251 of record NC_083570.1, on the reverse strand, counting down.
AAGATATTTCTATTCAAATAAAAAAAATGTATATTTTGAAAAAAGTTTATGATTTGTATGCGTCTCTCTTTTTAATTTATCACCCCATCACACTAACTTATTTTGTCTATAAGTAATGGACAGTTGCTTTAGATTAGATCTCAAAGAGGAAGTGACATCATTTGAGCCATTGAAGCAACAAGAAGCAAAAGCAGACAAGTTCTGACTTTCATTTTCATTGTTTATTTGCTAATTGTTTATGTTGCACCAGGTCCTTCATGCTCAAGCCAACCACCCTGTGACGCAAAAAAAACTGATTTATTATAGTTGTTACACAATTAATGCAAAGAAAATTAAATTTCAAATTGAATACACCCTGTATTTCCTGGAGAGGAGTTGGACACTCTTCTATGCTGGAGTTGCCAAGGATGAGTGGTGCCGGGCAGGGGTGGGGCTACTGGTAGCCCCCCAGTTTGGTTCGCTAACATCGGAGTTCTCCCCAGTGAATGAGAGGGTTATTTCCCTGCACCTTCGGGTCACGGAACGGTCTCTGACTATCATTTGGGCTTATGTGCCAAATGGTAGTTTGGAGCACCCGGCCTTCTTGGAGTCCTTGAGTGGGGTGCTAGACAGTGCACCACGAGGGGACTCCATTGTTTTACTGGGGGACTTCAATGCTCAAAGACGTGGGCAATGACAGTGAGACCTGGAGGGGTGTGATTGGGAGGAAACCCCCTGTCTGATCTGAACTTGAGTGGTGTTCGGTTGTTGGACTTTTGTGCCATGCACGTGGGGCAGTGGGGGCGTGGCCAAGCAGCAGTCTGTGAATGGAGGGCAGGGTCAGGGAAGGTAAGTGGCTAAGTCATTCCACCTGCTGTCAATTAATGTGTATGTGTGTGTGTGTTACAGAGATGGAGCATAAAAGGAGGGAGAGAGCAGAGAAGAGGGGCTCTCTCTCGACCACAACGCATGTGTGCATATTGAGTGAGCGAAAGCTGAAAAGCTGAAAAAAAGTCAAATAAAAACGTGTTTGTATGTGAACATCAACTCTTGCCTGCTGTGCTTCTGTGCTCAACCCACATCAGGAACTACTACAGTGGTGGTGAAACCCAGGAGCACAGAAGGGAACCACCCCATGGAGTCCTCCCCATTTGAAGAGCTCATCCTTGCCCTCGCTACCGCCCAGCAGAACCAGCATCAAGTGCTGATCACCCTCCGAAAGGAACAAGAGCAACTCTTCAAAGCCTTGATGCTGGTCCAGCAAGAAGATCACCAGGACCACTGCAGCCGGTACCCTCATGAAGATGGGCCCGCAGGACGATCCAGAAGTGTTCCTCGCCCTCTTCGAGCAAGCAGCTGAGGCATGGGGGTGGTCGGTGGAGCAGCGCGCGGTGCATCTCCTCCCACTCCTGACTGGCGAGGCACAGTTTGCAGCACAGCAACTCCCTGCTGACAGCTGACTGGTTTATGCTGATCTGAGGAAAGCCATCCTGCAGCAGGTCGGCCGCTCCCTGGAACAACATCGCCAGCGCTTCCGGACGCTGGCATTGGAGGAGGTCGGCCGGCCGTTTGCATTCGGCCAGCAACTCCGGGACGCCTGCCAGTGGTGGATGAGGGCAGAAGACCGTGACGCCAATGAGATCATCAATCTGGTGGCACTGGAACAGTTTATCTCTCAACTTCCAGAAGGAACGGTGGAATGGGCCCAGTGTCACCGCTCGGCGTCGCTGGAATGATTGAGCTGGCAGCGGACCATCTGGAGGCGGCTCCGACAGCAGGCAGATGAGGCACCTCCCCTCGCTTCTCTTCTCTCTCTCTCCCCACCCTGTTCCCCTACTGTGGAGGTGGCAGCCGGCTCTTCCCCAGCTGGCCCATCACACCCATGGTATCCTCCCATCTCCCCCTTCCATGCCTGTGTTCGCTCCTCCTCAGGTGATTGACTCCCATAACACCAGTGCAGAGGGAAAGCCTGGGCCGGTGTGCTGCCGCGGTTGGGAATCGGAGCATCTTCAGAGTCGGAGCGCTGCAAGAAAACTGGGAGCTGTAATCCGGATCCCCAAGGTGCCAGAAACCACCCCCGATCGGGCCGGAATGTATCGCATACCGGTAAGTGTTCAAGGGGATACATATCACGCTTTGGTGGATTCTGGTTGCAATCAGACCTCAAATTCACCAACGCCTGGTGCAAGGTGAGGCATTGGGGAGCGCAAAAGAGGTGAAAGTGTTGTGAGTGCATGGGGATGTTCACAATTATTCCTTAGTGTCTGTCCGTATTCTATTCCAGGGCCAAATGCATAGAGTAAAGGCGGTGGCTAGTCCTCGTCTCACCCACTCACTGATTTTGGGTACTGATTGGCGAGGGTTTAAAAAGCTAATGGAATATTTAACACATAGTGGGTCCTGCACTATCAGGTCATGGGAAGATCCCAGTGTGGCATTGACTGGAGAAGCTGTCACAGAGCTGTCTACGTCAACACCACATCAGAGTGAGAATCAGCCCGCTCCTCCTCCCTCTCTCAGGGATTCCCTTGGGGATTTCCCGTTAGAGCAGTCAGGAGACAAGACTATGCAGCATACATTTGACCAAGTGAGAGTAATCGATAGTCAAACTCTTCAGCCAAGTGCGGCACCGACCTTCCCTTATTTTTCTATTATTAAAGATAGATTGTACCGAGTGACGCAGGACACTCAAACTCGTGAACGAGTAACCCAGTTGTTAATCCCAAAGAGCCGTAGGGAACTCATATTCCATGCAGCTCACTTTAATCCCATGGCTGGACACTTAGGGCAAGATAAGACACCAGCTCGAATAATGGCCCAGTTCTATTGGCCAGAGATTCGTGGGGATGTCCGTCGGTGGTGTTCGGCGTGGTCTCCTGGTCGTAACCACCTCATAGAACACCACATCGAAATGCCCCCAGGAGTGGTAGTGTGTAGCCATCCTTACCACTTGCCCGGACACAAGAAAAAGGTGGTTTGGGACAAAAGTCCAACAACTGCACACCACTCGGGTTCAGATCAGGCAGGATGTTCCTTCTAATCCCACCCCTCCAGGTCTCACCATCATTGCCCACGTGAGCATTGAAGGCCCCAGTAAAACAATGGAGTCCCCTCATGGTGCATTGTCTAGGACCCCACTCAAGGACTCCAAGAAAGCTGGGTACTCCAAACTACCATTTGGCGCAAAAGTGCAAATGATCGTCAGTGACCGTTCCCTGAACCGAAGGCGCAGGGAAACGACCCTCTCGTTCACTAGAGAAAACTCCGATGTTAGCGCACCAAACTGGGGGCTACCAATAGCCCCACCCCTGTCTGGCGCTGCTCACCCTTGGCAACTCCAGCATAGAAGAGAATCCAACCCCTCTCCAGGAAATTGGTTCCAGAGCCCAAGCTATGAGTTGAGGTGAGCCCAACTATATCTATTCGGTACTGCTTAACCTCATGCACAAGCTCAGGCTCCTTTCCCACCAGAGAGGTAACATTCCATGTCCCAAAAGCCAGTTTTGTCAGCCGGAGATCAGTATGCCAGGGCCTCCGCCTTTGGCTGCCACCCGATCCACAATGCACCGGACCATTACGGCACCTCCTGTGGGTGGGGGGTCCACAGGAGAGTGGTTCCTTGTTGCTCATTCGGGCTGGGCCCAGCTGGGCCCCACAGATATAGGCCCGACCACCAGGCGTTCACTGACAAACCCCTCCCCCAGGCCTGGCTCCAGGGTGGGGCCCCGGTATCCCTGGTCCGGGCAAGGGTACTTGGATACCTGTTTTTTCTTTCATAAGGGTCCTTTTTGAACCACTCTTCATCTGACCTCTCATCTATTTTTAATACTCAAGTAATTTAAAAGCAAGTACTTCAGTACTTTAAGTAAAAAAAAAAGACTGTACAACTTTCACTTGTATTGGAGTAACATTTGACCAGTGGGATCTGTACTTTGACTTCAGTAATGAAGTTGGGTACTTTGTCCACCTCTGAGATATATACATTTATTTTATACACACACACACACACACACACACACACAGTGGCATGCAAAAGTTTGGGTACCCTTGCTGAAAATGTCTGTTACTGTGAATAGTTAAATGAGTAGAAGATGAATTGATCACCAGAAGGCATAAAGGTAAAGATGACATTTCTTTTCAGCGTTTTCTGCAAGACTTGTGTATTTTTTTTTGTTTTGTACAATTGGAGAGTGAAAAAAGAAAAGGAACACCATGTGAAAGTTTGGGCACCTTAATACATTTGAGTTCTCAGGTAACTTTTACCAAGGTTCCAGACCTTAATTAGCTTATTGAGCTGGGGCTTGTTCAAATTAATCATTAGGAAAGGTCCAATGATGTAGATTTCAAAGCTGTATAAATTCTCTGACTCCTCAAACTTGTCCCTAAAATCAACAGCCATTGGCTCCTCTAAGCAACTCCCTCACATTCTGAATAATAAAATAATTGACGCTCACAAAGCAGGAGAAGGCTACAAGAACGTAGCAAAGTGTTTTCAAGTAGCTGTTTCCAGAGGTGGGACAAAGTCACTAATGTGCAAGTCACAAGTAAGTCTCAAGTCCTACCACTCAAGTCCGAGTCAAGTCACAAGTCAAGGCACTTTTGACCAAGTCAAGTCCAAGTCCAAGTCCTACCCAAGCCAAGTCGAGTCCAAGTCTCATTTTTTTCCAAGTCCCTAACAAGTCACCATTTATTCTACAGGCAATCAACACATTTTTTATCACAAATGTATTACCTCTCCACACTGCAGTGTATGTCCTCCTTTGCCAGTCACCTTGGATAAAAATGTCTGCTAAATGTAATGTAATGTCAATGATTCATAGAGTCAGCACAAGTAACTACAGTACACCCATTCTTTTCTGTTTTAAAATGTTTTAGAGCTTGTGGCCCAAGACAATCAAAGAATCTCAGAGGAGACAATGATTAGTTAGTTAACGTTAGTAAAGCATCCTGAATTTTCAGTGAGTTTAGTTTGAGTGAGTCAGTGTACATCTGAGGCTAAGGGTGTGAGAATGAGTGAAAGTATGACCATTTCCTTAATTTTTTTTATTGGAAAATTAGTGAGAAATTAAAACAAAATTCTAAACAAAACTTGTACTGGTACTGTGTAACAAAAATCATTTTCTTTTCATTTCATTCATGTCATTTTTCACATAAAAATGCTTTTCATGTGCATTTTAAGACATGAAACTCAGAGTCCAAGCTAACAGATGATCTGTGTACTTTTAGAATCAAAGAATGGTTTTCCTTCTGAAGTTAGGCACTGTCCCAACATACAACATGACATGCCTTTCACACAATACAACGTGGCTTGAGTATGTTTGTGTGTGTGAGAGAGACCAACTAACTGACAAAAAATTCCGGAAATATCTGTTCTCCACTACTGAGAGAGGGATGTTGCATCCAATGACCAAATCTGTTAGTATTGAATTTGTGATGGCTTTTTGTTGTGGGTGGGTAGCATTGTACTGTGTATCTTTTGCAGTAAGGAATCTAGAAATGGACGGCTGCTCTGTCTCACTTGGGATGATCTTGTTCTTCAGATATTCTGCAAATCTAAACAAGAAAAAAAAATGTAAAATTAGTAGGCCTACTTGTTTTCTGTTTTTAATCATGTAGACATTAACATGTTTTTATCATTTTCAATATCAAAGTCTGAGTTCATTTAATCTGAACATATTTGTTTATACACAGTATAATGTTTAATACAAGCCAGCCAGGATGTTTCCTTAAGCAGTTTAGCTAGACCACAATGCATTCACTAAACACTCGCTAAAATACCGGTAGCCTCAGTAAACACAGAACGTTGTGACAATGTAGCCAGAATCAGAGTCCTCTAGGGCTCTGGCCAGAATGTGAGAATGAAGCCCTGGCAACATTCTAGAGAGCCGTATAATAAAGTAGAATAAACAGTTGTTGTGAATTTCAGAATGTTCAGCGGAATCCTCCAGATCCAAGTTGCGTGCTTTTGGCGAATTTGGTTTCTCGCCAGAGACTAATAAATGCACTGGTAAAGCCACGCTATGTAGAGGCATTGTGTGCCCTGTTGTTTGGGTAAGACTGTGGGATAATGCTTTGCGTCGGAGTAGGCTACACTCCAATCTGTCGGGATGTACTGCGCTATAAAACGTCAGCTGAGCTTACATTTTACACAGCCCAAATGGCCCATTATTCACATTGCCTACATGACATCAGAGAGAGGAAGAGAATAGAATTGAATGTCTCTGATGACACGTAATCCCAGCACTAATAACACACATCGCACAGCGTCCACGACTTGGTGCAGTACGTAGCAAACAGTTAAATGCCTGGTTTAACTTGCATTGCTAGTCATCTCGTCTCAGTGGTTTAAATGCCTTTCGTGACAAGCACTGACTTTCCCATTGCAAAGAGCAAACTTCTGTTTTACATACTTAGTTTGCAGCCTGGGTAACTGTTTATTTGATTCATGTTTTATCCTTTGCTGTCCGGTTCTTATCATAAGTCTGTGTCGTTCTGACCAGAGCCTTTATAACAATCTTGTAAACGTTCTCTGCTCTGACCAAATCACCACCTTCTGGCTATGCCTTCCCAATGTGTGTTAACTGGTAGCCTAGCCCACATAATCTAACACTAGACTGAACACAAAAGCAATCCAATAAAAAAAAAATCTACTTCACTATTTTACATTCAGCAAAGCAAAACAAATCCTTGACAGTGTTAATATATTAACACATTCCACTTCTAGCCACCAACTAGCCTGTACAGATTCTTGCTAGCTGTAGCCTAGCTTTGTTACTTACTTTTCCTTATGCAGCCTCAGGTGACGAGCGAAGTTTGATGTGGTTGACTGGCTGTCCGAAATTGTGGCTCCACATGTTCTGCACGTAGCAATGCGTTTGCCATCTGTATTGGAGTATTCTTTAAATCCAAAGGAAATTACGCGGGGAATCATGTTTTTATCCGTCCGTTCATCATTCAGCGTCCTCGTTGCCCATCACCGTTTGGTTTTTCATTTGAACCAGTTGAAGTGCTTGAGTGACACCTAGTGCTAGTGGATTGAGCTGCCATAGCCTAGGACAAGGAGCTACACCGCATTCAAATAATAACTAGTGTACTTGGATTCAAAATCGAGGGGAAGAATATTTATACCTGATACGCCAAGTCACTGCAAGCTAAAACTGTCAAGTCCAAGTCAAGTCTCGAGTCAACAGCGTGCAAGTCCAAGTCGAGTTGCAAGTCATTCCTCATCTAGGGATTTCAAGTCTCAAGTCATCAAAATGGTGACTCGAGTCTGACTCGAGTCCAAGTCACATGACTCGAGTCCACATGTCTGGCTGTTTCCACAGATTGTAATGTTAAGAAATGGCAGTGAACAGAAACAATGGAGATCAAGGTGAAGAAAACTTTCTGAAAGAACTGCTTACTGGATTGCTAGAAAGGCAAATAAAAACCCCTGTTTGACTGCAAAAGAACTTCAGAAAGATTTAGCAGACCCTGGAGTGGTGGTGCACTGTTCTACTATGCAGCAACACCTGAACAAATTTGACCTTCATGGAAGAGTCATCAGAAAAAAACCATTCCTGCAGCCTAGACACAAAATTCAGCATCTGAAGTTTGCAAATGAACATCTAAATAAGCCTGATGCATTTTGGAAACAAGTCCTGTGCACTGATTAAAAAATAGAACTTTTTGGCCACAATGTGTAAAGGTATGTTTGGAGAAAAAAGGGTGCCAAATTCCAGGAAAAGAACACCTCTCCAACCCTGAAGCATGGGTGTGGATCGATCATGCTTTGGAGTTGTGTTGCAGCCAGTGGAACAGGGTACATCTCATTGGTCAAGGGAAGCATGGATTCGAATAAATACCAGCAAATTCTGGAAACAATCATCACACCATCTGTAAAAAAGTTGAAGTTAAAAAGAGGATGGGTCCTACAATAAGACGATGATCCAAAACACACCTCAAAATCTACAATGGAATACCTCAAGAGGCACAAGCTGAAGGTTTTGCCATGGCCCTCACAGTCCCCTGCCCTAAACATCATTGGAAATCTGTGGATAGATCTCAAAAGAGCAGTACATGCAAGACAGCCCAAGAAACTTGTAGAACTGGAAGCCTTTTGCAAGGACAATTGTGTGAATATCCCCCAGGTAAGAACTGAAAGATTATTAGCTGGCTACAAAAAAAGTGTTTACAAGCTGTGATACTTGCCAAAGGGGGTGTTACTAAGTACTAACCATGCAGGGTGCCCAAACTTTTGCTTTGGGCCCTTTTCCTTTTTTGTCATTTTGAAAATGTAAAAGATGAAAATAAAAAAATGTTTTTGCTTAAAATCTAAAGGGAATGAGTCATCTTTAACTTTATGCCTTTTAGAGATAATTTCATCTTCAACTTGCTTAACTGTTCACAGTAACAGCAATTTTGACCAGGGGTGCCCAAACTTTTGCATACCTCTGTGTGTGTAATATATATATTAGTGTGTGTATGCTCAGGCTGAGATTAAAATGATGTTTCTGCCTTTTATAAAACCAAAGGGCTGGAGAATGTTGGTGTTTGATGGAGAATTTTGATGGTGGATGATGAATGTTGGTTTTGAAAGAGCAAGCTGGTGTCTTAACGAAAATGTCAGTGTTTAGTGGTGAATGTCGGTGTTTGCAGGGGAATGCTAGTGTTTGATGGTGAATGGTGGCAGCAGACAACCACTGGAGGATTCTGAACAGTTTGCACTACCACCGGGCTACATGGGTCCAAAGAAGATCCCCACTGTTGAGGAAGTTGATGACCTAAAAAAGTCACTCGACTTCATAACTGAAGAAGTTCCTGCTGTCAGGCTCCAGCAGAAGAGCATATTGGACTTGGTGGAGGAAGTGAAAATGCTGCGGATCCAGAATGCGGAGAAAGACAAGCGAATTGCCTACCTGGAAAGCTGAGTGGCCGACCTGGAGCAATACTCTAGAATGAACGATGTTGTCACCGGGCTCCAGCTAAAACCTCGGTCATATGCTCAGGTGGTGACCGCTATTAACGGTGAGGAGCCCGGGGAGCTGGACATGAGCTCCACGGAGCAGCAGGTAGCTGTTTTCCTGCAGTCCAAGGGAATTTGCCTGGACTGCGATAACATTGAGGCTTGCCACCCGCTACCAAGAAGGAACACCAGCGATAAGCAGACCATCATGAGGTTTGTCAACAGGAAACATAAGACCACACTATTAAAGCAAGGGTACAAGCTAAAGGGATCCAATGTCTACATAAACGAGCATCTGAACAAACAAAATGAGGATATAGCCAGGAGTCCACATGTCTTAAAGAAACAGGAAAATTCAGAACACTTGGACTACAAACTGTAAGGTGTTTATTAAGTTAAACGGTACACCTGAGGAGGCTAAAAGTATTGGTTGTTAAAAACATCAAGGACCTGGAAAAGTATCAGTGACTATCATGAACAGGACCATAAGGTAAAATGCATTTATACACACAATCATGACAATCACTGAAAGAATACACTCATCTACATTTGTAAACAACAGCTACATATCTCAGATGATTACGGAACAGGATTTACTGGAACTAAAATCATTTGAGTACACCAATTACAAATCACAGGATTTGGAATATGATATAGACCCGGACAATAATTTCTTCTCTGCCGTTAACAACAACTGCTATTATTACACCGATGAACAGTTCAATCGGAGCATTAAAGCAGATGGCAAACTCTCAATTATCCACTTATAGCAGAAGCATGTATGCAAATTTCAATCTCATCAAGGAATAGCTACATCAGTTTTCGCAACCATTCAGCATCGTAACAACATCTGCAACTTGGATACATAACATCAAAGGCACGAACTTTGAGCTGGAGGGCTATGAATTCAACTCCATAAATAGACAAAACAAGAGTGGAGGGGGAGTGGCCATATTTGTGGATAGGGCCTTGAAATTCAATGTGATGGAAAGTATATCAACAGGAATTGACAACACACTGGAATGCATAACAGTTGAAATTTGCAGAGAGAAACATGCAATTGTAATTGTTAGTTGTATATATATAGAGAGCTCCAGACTCTAGTATTGAGGTCTTCAACAACTGGATAGAGGAAATGTTTTCAAAAGTGAGTCACAAAACAGTCTTCATATGTGGAGACTTCAATATTGACCTGCTCAATCCAAATAAACACAAAATGACAGACAATTTTATCAATACAATGTACAGTATGGCCTTATTCCCGAAAATTACTAGACCCAGCAGAATCACCTCACATGGAGCCACCCTCATAGATAATATATTCACTAACAGCATTAATGACAATTTAGTAAGTGGACCATTGATAAATGATATCAGTGATCATTTACCAGTTTTCACAGTTTATGAAAAAAATTGAGAATAATTAACCCTCATCCTACCATGCTATTTTACACCTTAATCTTACCATGTGGGGTCCGTTTGGACCCCAATACTTTTCTTTAAAATTAAAGCTTATAAAGACAATCACCAGATAAGTTTTGTTCAGAACATTTTGTATTAATAACAGCAATACACTAAAGGGCCCAAGGCATAAAGAACACACTTAACCTTCATCCTACCAGCCAATTTTACATACACAAACTACCAGGCGGGGTCCGTATGGACCCCAGGGGGGAATACCTTGAAATCAATGCAGTAAGAACCAATTCAATGCAGCAAACAGACATAACTTTATTGAAGAACAAAATCCACTATGGCTGAATATCAATGATGTATTATACATGCAATAACATTGCAATAATATTGCAATAACTAGCATACATGTAGCAAATTATAGCACCACAAAAAAAAATTGGCATTATATACATGATTTTTGCAGCTCATGCAGCTGTAAAACATTCTGGATTACAACTTAAGTCTTTTCTTACAGAATTTAAAACAAAAAAGTAATTGTAAAATAATTTAGGGCTTTTGTTTTGCAGCCTGTGCTTATTGCAGCAGTGGGGTCCACACGGACCCCAAGAAGGGATGCCTTGGTAGTTTCATTATGGAACATAAAAGAAATAAAAGAAGTTAACTTTCAGTGTGCTATTCAATTATAAAATGAAAGACAGATAAATTTTACTCTGGGGTCCAGTTGGACCCCAGTAACAAATTAATTATACCTTCACAATGCAAAAAGCTGATCTTCCGGTGCTTTAGTGTTTTAATTAAGACATAAATTCTGACAAATTCATAAAACAGTGAGGCAGTATGTCACATATTTTTAAAATGGCAAACAAACATATAGGTGCGGGGTCCAGATGGACCCCACTTGGTAGGATGAAGGTTAACCAGAAAACACAAAACTTTTCAGATGACTTAGATCAGAGGAATCAATGAACACTTTTAAAAATGACTTGCTGGCACAAAACTAGGCTGAAATATACTGACTAAAAACCATAAATAAAGCATATGAGGAATTCTTGAGGATATTTACATCATTATATAATAAAAATTGCCAATTGTTCAATACAGTAAAAATGTCAAACATACAGGATGTCCATGGATTACAAAGGGTTTACAAAATGCCTGTAAAATGAAAAATACATTGTATAGAGAGTTCATAAAGCAGAAAACTAAAGACGCAGAAGATAGATATAAAAAATAAATTAAGTAATATTATAAGGGCTGCTAAGAAAGAATATAAGAAATTATTAGACAAAAACAGAAAAAATATCAAAGGAATTTGGAGCACTTTGAACAGTATTATAAAAAAAATGGGTCAAGACATATAAATTATCCAAGGTACGTTCTTAATAATGACAAAGATGAATATAATATGGATGTGGTAGTTAATAGCTTCAACCATTACTTTGTAAATGTAGGACCGGTCTTAGCAGAACAAATCCTGGATCCAGGAACATCTGTTGAAAATCTGGGCAATTTGATAGATAATAATCCTTTTTCAATGTTCCTCACAGTAGTGGAAGAAAAAGAAATTGTTGATATTGTTGGGAAATGTATGAACAAAAAATCTACCGACTGTGATGACATTGACATGATGATATTGAAAAATGTTATTGATGGAATATCCAAGCCATTCACTCACACACACACACACACACACATTATATATGTGTGTGTGTTTTATATATATATATATATATATATATATATATATATATATATATATATATATATATATATAAAATTTGTCATTGCTAACTGGTACATTTCCAAACAGAATGAAAACAGCAAAAGGTCATTCCTCTGTACAAATCTGGTAGCAAACACCACTTCAGAAACTACAGACCGGTCTCACTACTTCCGCAATTCTCCAAAATGCTCGAAAAACTTTTCAATAACTGATTGGATAAATTCATTGACAAACTACTTAGTGACAGTCAATATGGATTTAGAGCATATGCAACAGAGTTAAAAATGCACTTTATTAAATATTCTTTCCAATTTGTATTTGCAAGTTTTATTCATCATTTTATGATTATTTTGAGTATTTATGAATTTTATCTCTACGAGTTATTTTCATTTACCATTATTTTATAAATGTTCCCTGTGTTAATTACCCTCCTGCACTCTGCCCTTTTCATTCCTTCTGGGCTTCTGTAGCCCCACCCGTCTGTCCTCTCAGTCCTATTGTGTTCTGCTGAGGGCTGAGAGAGCAGAGGTGTAGGAAGGAAGAGACAGAAGATTTATAATCTGTGTTGATGTTTTCTGCAGCTCTGCCCTGACAGTCCTGTTGTGTTCTGCTGAGGGGAGAAAATAAACACAGGAAAGCAGCATCTCGAGTCCTCTTCCTTCATGCCCAAACACGCACCCATTACACTGGTGCCGTGACCCTTTGGATCTTCAGATCAGCTTGATGCTCATCACCATGGATGCTGTGCTACTATCCTGATCTACATTTCAAGATGTTTATGCGGTCAGGTTGATGAGAGACTGTGGTTCAGGGCACTCTGCTTTATTTTTTTGTTTTTTACCCTCAGTGAGTTGATGACTTTTAATTGCTGATTATAAACATAAACACACACATACTCCCAGTTAACTTGTTTTTCTACTCCATTTTGTTTCCGCGTACATACACAACACAAGTACATTTAATGGTTAAAAGCAGCTGCTGAAATAATGATGGATGGGTTTGGTAGTCCTACTTTACCTAAAGGTAGGGGTGTTTGGTTCAGTGATGTTGCTGACAGTAGGGCTGTGGGACATTCAAAGTTCACACCTGATGGTTGTGCAGAATCAGGGTTAGGTTTGAGCCCTGGTTGTACTCCTGTTGGTGGGATAATGAGGGAGGGTCCCCTTACTTCCACACCCTGCAGTGATGTTGATGACATTCACCACCTCACAGACATGGTAGGGCAGTTAGGTGCTCAAATTGGTGAATCCATTGTTGCTAAGCTAATGTCAGCTGGTGTTGTTAACATGAATAGTGACCACCAGACTATCCCAGCCACCCAGAACACACCATGTGATGTTAACAGACATGACCTCCCACATGTGACAGTCCATGTTAAACCTGATAAAGTGCTCCAGACATTCAGAGGTGACAACACTGACAAATACTCAGTCCAGGACTGGATTGACATGATTAAAACTCACCTCCAAAAACAAGACATTCCTGTGTGCGAACAAGCAGAAGAAATCATGGGCCCCTTAATGGGCAAGGCCAGAGATGTTGTGAAGATTGCCTTATGTAGTGATCCTGCACTTTATGTTACACAGCGACCTGAACTGATATACAATGTTCTTCTCCACTATTTCAGTGAGGCTCCCTTGTGTCTTCCTCTCGCTGACTTTTATGCTACTCTACCCAAGCACAGAGAAAACCCAGTTGACAATTGGATAAGACTGAACAAGGCAGCAGACCTAGCTCTTGAGGGCCTGCACAGATGAGGGAAGCAGATGGAAGACATGAATGATGAAGTGGCTCTCATGTTCGTCAAACACTGTCCTGACCTGGAGTTATCCTGCACCTTAAAATGTAAGCCAATTCATGAGTGGACCTCATGTGATGTTCAGCTGAGAATCGTTGATTATCAGAGAGAGTTGAGGGCTAGTGGCAGAACCACTGGTGCTACACAACTGAAGAGCCACATCACCACCATCACCCTTGAGCAGCCCAGCCCACCATCATCGAGCCTAGTGGCATATGAGCAGTGTCACATTGAGTCCCTCACCCTCCTCTCTTCATAGGCAGTGCCACACTCCAAGTCCATTGCCCTCCTCTCTCCAAGCCCAACGTCATGTGCGTCACCTTCCTTGCCCCTCTCCAGCACCTGTCTCAGTTCAAGGTGGTCCCCAACATGCTCAGAGCCAAGCCTCAGTACCAGTTGTAGCACAAAATCTCCAACAGTCAGAGGAGAGACTTCTCACTCGCATGGTTGACATGTTTCAGGAGATGATGGGGAAAATGCAGCAGCGCAACACTTCTCATCCAATCCGAGGTTGGGGACTCCAGCGTGCTCCTCGTGAGCGACATACCAGAGAAGCAGGTTGTAAAGTCTGTAATGACTCAAGCCACACCACCATTTCACACTGCATGTCTGAGAGACTGTTTTGGCTGCTTCGCCCCTGGCCACACCAGACTGAACTGCCCTGCTAATAACTCCTCTCAATCCCAGTCTGAGGGAAATTAGTATTTGGAGGGAGGCAGTACAGGTCACACCACAAACTGGAAAAAAAGTGGTGTTGATATGGAGTCATGTGAAGTTTCAAAGGACTGCAAGAGGAGAATGGCTGACCTTGTTCTGCAGTATGAGGATATCTTTTCACGCCACCATCTTGACTGTGGGGAGGCGAAGGGCTTTATACACCACATACACCTGTCAGACAGCAGACCATTCAGGCTCCCATACAGGCAAGTGCCCCCTGGCCAGTACCAGAAGCTGCACCAAGTGCTGAGTGAGATGGAGGAAAAGGAGATCATCAGAAAATCAACCAGTGAATATGCATCACCATTGGTGCTTATGTGGAAACAAAATGAAGATTTCCGCATCTGTACAGACTTTCGCTGGTTGAACAGGAGAACCCTGAAGGATGCCCATCCCCTTCCTCACCAGGCAGATTGTTTGGCAGCGCCGGGAGGTAACTGTCTGTTCAGCACGATGGATTTGACCTCTGGGTTCTACAATATGCCACTCCATGAGGACAACAGGAAGTACTCAGCATTCACCACTCCTATGGGCTTGTATGAGTACAACCATCTGCTGCAGGGCCTCTGCAACAGCCCTGGGAGCTTTATGCGCATGATGACGAGCATTTTCAGAGACCAAAACTATCTGAGTGTACTGTGTTACTTGGATAATCTGTTGGTGTTTGCACCTGATGAGGAGACTGCCTTGCTGCGGCTGGAGATGGTGTTCGAGAGGCTGCGTGTTCATAACTTGAAGCTGGCCCCCAAAAAGTGTTTCTTTCTCAAGAGGTCTGTCAAGTTTCTCGGTCACATAATAGATGAGAATGGTGTTTCAACAGATCCCAGTAAGGTTGAGAACATCACAAACATGGCAACCACTGACCTCATGGAGCCCGATGGCATGACCCCATCTCAGAAGAGGATAAGGTCCTTTCTGGGGATGGTAAATTACTATCAGCACTTCATGCCCAGGTACTCCGCCATCGCTAAGCCGCTCTTTGATCTGCTGAAGGGTGGGAAAAGAAAAGGCAAACACCACAAGACCAAACTGTCAGGCAGGAAGTTGTGTCCCTCTGACTGGACAGCAGAGCAAGAACAGTCTTTTGAACACCTGAAGTCCTCACTAATTCACAGTGCTGTCCTGGCTCATCCAGATTTCACCCGTCCCTTCATGCTGTCAACTGCTGCATCCCTGGATGGCATAGGTGCTGTTCTGTCTCAGGTTCAGGAGGGTGAAACTCGAACCAGGCCCATTGCTTTTGCCAGCAAGTCATTGTCTCAGTCCCAAAAGAATTACCCTCCTCACCAGTTAGAGTTTCTAGCCTTGAAATGGGCAGTCTGCAACAAGTTCAGTCACTGGCTGAAAGGCCACAAATTCACAGTCTGGACTGATAACCTGTTGACTCACATCCTGACAAAGCCAAAGCTAGATTGTTGTGAGCAACGCTGGGTGGCCAAGTTGGCGAGCTACAACTTCCATATCAAGTATATCCCAGGTAGGCAGAACATTGTGGCTGATGCCCTGAGCCATGTGCCGTTTGTCAAAGAGAGCGTTGGCCATAGGTTGCTCGCTGAACCCTATGTAGGTCTCACCGAGGTCAAGGATGTGTCAAATTCCTCCATCCAAAATGCCTTCCAGTCATCCAGTGGTCACAAGAACCCCTTTCCAGTGAGCATCAATGCCCAGTCCACATGCAATCCACTACAAATGCACACTCAGTTTGTTGCAATGGGGGATGTGTCTGCTGTGCTGCAGTCGCACATTGAGTGGGATGCTGGTCTGAGGGCCCGTGCTGTTGAAGTGTTGCAGTATCTACCCCAGTTGGTTCCACCTGGACAGGACACCTTACCTGCCTACACCAAAAAGGACCTCCGTGACAAGCAGTTGGAAGACAGAACTCTCTCGTGTTATGGAACATGTTGAGAGATGTCGGAGGCCCTCTAGGAGAGAACAGTTTATGGAGTCTGTCTGTCACAAAATACCTGAAGCACTGGGATAGGCTAACTGTGAGCAACGGTGTGCTATACAGGATTTCCAGGGATCAGAAGACCAAGGCAAAGTGCTTCCAATATGTTGTCCCTGACTCACTCAAGACTCAGGTCCTGCATGGAGTGCACAATAGAGCAGGACATCAAGCTCAGTTCAGGAGCCTCAGCTTGACAAGACAGAGGTTTTTCTGGCTGAACCTTGACAGAGACGTGAGAGACTATGTTTGCCATTGTCAGCGATGGATTGTCAGTAAGACCATTGAGCCTGAGGGTAGGGCTCCCTTGGAGACCATAACATCAACCAGGCCACTAGAGCTGGCATGTATTGACTTTTGGTTGGCCAAAGACTCCAGAAACAGGTCTGCTGATGTTTTGGTGATAACAGAACATTTTACAAGAATGGCTCAGGCATTTCCATGTAAAGACCAGACAGCTAAGCAGGTGGCAAGGGTTCTCTGGGACTGGTATTTCTATGTCTTTGGCTTCCCTGAAAGGATTCACAGCAACCAAGGGGCCAACTTTGAGAGTCAGCTGATAAGTGAGCTCCTCAGGGTGTCAGGTGTCAGAAAATCACACACAACCCCCTACCATCCAATTGGAAACGGAAGTGTGGAGTGATTCAATTGAACCTTGGGTGGCATGATCCGTGCGTTGCCCCCTGAAGAGAAAGCTGACTGGCCATGGTGCTTGCAGACACTGACCTTTGTGTATAACTGCACAGCCCATGAGATGACAGGTTATCCCCCCTTTTTCCTCATGTTTGTCCGAGTCCCTCGTCTACCTGTTGACGTCCTCTTTCATACTGTCCTTCATGACTCTGCTGTGACTAGCTATGATAAGTATGCCGCATGTCTTGCCAATGACCTGAAGGAAGCGATGGTGATTGCTCAGGACCATGCCACAAAAGAGCAGAAGAGACATGCTCAGCTGTACAACAGGAAAGTGAAGGGATCCAACATTAACATCGGTGACAGAGTGCTCTTCGCCAACAGGAAGGACAGGGGTAAGAAGCAGCTCGCTGACCAGTGGGACTCAACCATCTACACTGTAGTGGACATGAATCCAGAGACGCACACACACAGGATCCGCAACACAGTCACTGGACAGGAGTAGATGATCCACAGGAACCTCCTGATGCTGGCCAATTTTCTTCCTGTGGAGGACACATGTGACATGTCTGACCCTGCCTCATCCATTCCTGCTAGAAAATCCTCAGCCCCAGGAATGGATGGCATCAGAGAGGATGGAGAGACCTTGTTTGAGAGAGAGAGAGAGAGAGAGAGAGAGAGAGAGAGAGACTCTTTTCGGAGCTAGTGAGAGCCTTGATGCTGAAAGTGACAGAAACTCACCTGTGACTGTGGAGGAGGAACAGTGCCCTTCGACTGATCCGGAACCTGTGGACTCTGAGAGGAGAACCATAGAATGGATCACACAGCTGTCTGCACCAAGTATGTCAGAAGCGGATGTTACTGACGTGACAAGCATGACCTCTGACCCACGGAACTGCTCTGTCTCACCTGGGGGCCACACGACAGATGTGTCTGTGACTTGTGACTCTGCACCTGTGACAGCTGTGGACATCTTGGCAAGTGTGAGTCAGCCAGCCCCTGCTTTCAGTACCATGACACAGACAGACAATGCTTCAGACATTCTGCACACTGTTGCAAAGAGCTCAACCATGCACTGTGACCGTTCTAATGCACATACACAAGTCAGGTCAAGATTTGGTCACCTAGTCAAACCTGTGAACAGGCTCATACAGACCATGTCCAGGCAGGATGTTGTTCAGGACAAGCTCAGTGTTAAAGCTGCTTGCAAATCAGTGTTCCAGGCTTTTGCTAAAACCTTAATCAGATAGCCTATGCCCCGTTTGGGTCTGAGAGTTTTTGTATTGATATAATATTCTGCTGTTTTCATTTTATACCGTGTCATGAGCCTGCACCACACTATGCTTTGGGGTCTTGTGGGGTGTACTGTATAAGGCACCCTGTTACCAGTTGCTGGATTAAGGGATAAGCACTGCTCTCATGCCACTTCATCCTTAAGGGATACATTTGGTGTTGGTTTTCTTGATTATGGCCCCTGGTAATTTGTGAACTTGTGTTCTTTATAGTGTAGACTGTGTAGTTGGTGCTCATATTCGATAAAATTCAGTGGGGGTGGGTGTAACAAAGTTAAAAATGCACTTTATTAAATATTTCTAATTTGTAAGTTTTATTTATCATTTTGTGATTATTTTGAGTATTTATTAATTTTATCTCTGAGTTATTTTCATTTACCATTATTTTATAAATTTTCCCTGTGTTAATTACCCTCCTGCACTCTGCCCTTTTCATTCCTCTTGGGCTTCTGTAGACCATTGCCCTCTCAGTCCTGTTGGGTTCTGCTGAGGGAGCAGAGGTGTAGGAAGGAAGAGACAGAAGATTTATAATCTGTGTTGATGTCTTCTCCAGCTCTGCCCTGACAGTCCTGTTGTATTCTACTGAGGGGAGAAAATAAATACAGGAAAGCAGCATCTCGAGTCCTCTTCCTTCATGCCCAAACACACCCATTACACATAGATCAACATCACTGGCTTTAATAGAATTAGTTAAATAAATCACCAATTCCATAGAGCAGAAAAAAACATGCATGTAGCAGTTCCTGATGTGGGAGGAGCACGGCAGGCGAGAGTTGATGGTCACACACAACCTCTTTATTGTACTTATTTTATCTCTTCAGCCTTACTCAATCACACTGTCACACACTACACGCACACATGCGTTGTGGTCGGAAGCCAGCTCTTCTCTACTCTCCCCCTCCTTTTATGCTCCATCCCTGCAACAAGCAAAACACACACACAACACACACACTAATTGACAGCAGGTGTAATGACTTGGCCACTCACCTTCCCCAACCCCGCCCTCCATTCACAAACTGCCACTTGGCCATGCCCCCGCTGCCACAATGCAGTTGGAATATTCATTCATTTAAGGAAAGCATTTGACACAATAAATCACGACATATTAATAAAAAAACTGGAATGATATGGCCTCAGGGGTATAGTTTTAAACTGGGTTAAAAGCTTCTTAAGCAACAGGAGACAGTGTGTGAAGCTGGGAGATTGTTCCTCCTCATGTTTGGACATAACTTGTGGTGTCCCTCAGGGGTCAGTGTTAGGACCAAAGTTTTTTATACTTATATATACACACACAATATATATACGGTATATATATCAACGACATATGTAGTGTATCTAAAGTAATGAAGCTTGTCTTGTTCGCTGACAATACAAATATCCTCTCTTCTGGTGATAATTTAATGGAATTATTGCAGGAGATCACGACAGAAATTAGTAAATTTATAATATGGTTCAACAGTAACAAATTATCATTAAACTTGAACAAATCCAAAGTAATATTATTTGGTAACAAGAAAAAAAAAACACAAATATTCAAATAGATGGGGTTATTATAGAAAGAGTTAAGGAAATCAAATTTCTTGGAACAACTATTGATGAAAAACTCAGCTGGAAACCACATAAAAAAAAAAAACATACAATCCAAACTATCAAGAAGTATTGCAATATTAAGCAAAGTCAAACAGTTTCTACAGTAGGTCACAATTCACTCAGGATTTTTTTACTGTTCCCTGTTTTCACCTTATTTAAGTTACTGTGCAGAGGTATGGGGCAATAATTACAAAAATACATTCATTATTCATTCTCCAAAAAAGAGCAATAAGGATTAGACACAAGGCTGGTTACCGGGATCATACAAATACATTATTCTTACAGTCAGAAATACTGAAATTTGCAGATCTGGTGGACTTTCAAATGGCACAAATATTATTCAAAGCAAACAATAAATCAACTACCACATAATATTCAAATACCACTCCTCTCCCATCAGCCAGGGCCTTTTCAAGAACTAGTAGACTTTCCTTGCCTTGCTATAAGCCATTAGTATTGTGTCTCTTGATTCCCCCTGCCTGAATTGTTCCTTGTGTTTTTGTCTAGTTTCCTGTGCAGTTTTTTGCCCCTGTTTTACCTGCCTGTTCTTTTGGATTGCGTTTTCAGTTAACTGTACCAGCAAGAAAACACACCAACTGGAATTAAAAAAACAACAACAAAAAAAAACAGCATTTTGTAGATATACATCACACACACACACACACACACGGATAAGAATAAAAAAAAATAACTGTAGCAGCCCTTGGATCCCAAAGAGAGTCTCGACAGATGCTTAAGGTTTCTTTTATTTTAGTTTGTAATAGCATCAACTTTAATCCATTTCATCTTAGCCTTATAGCACCGTGAAAATTGTATCAAGACATACAAACAATAAACATCATAGCATCTAGTTTCCATGAATACAAACTTCTCATTGTATAAAAGCAACAATCATATACACAACCACGTTTCATACATACATGGATATGTCTTACAAACCATGACTGAATAAACAAACATACCTCGCTGTGCTTACCAAGGAATGCAAAGAAAAATCTATGATACGATGATCTGTTGTTAAAACAGGTGTCAAAATGAGCTTGTGTAAATAAAGTACAAAACTTGGAGATAAAACTGAAGCTTCCCAGCTAACAATTTTACGTAGTTACTACGTACTTACAACGTAGTGGTTTGGTAGATGTTACGTAGTGATTCTACGTAGTTACTACATAAAATTCTGGACTACCAGTAACATTTTTACTATGTCGTAAAGTTACGTAGAGAGAAATTATGTACCTACCACGTTCCCACTACCTTATGGGGACTTTCCCACTATACTATGGATACTTTCACACTCATATGGGCATGTTCTCACCACCTAACATTTTTCACATCCTTTCTACTACCTTACAAAACCCAAGTAATATTATGCAGAAAACATGGAAGAAGCAGCAATATTTTGCATAGTTGGTGCATTTCTTTCAACAACAACAAAAAAAAGCTGCATCAGCCACGTTAGGTTAGAAATGTGAAATAAATAATTATATACACACACACACACACACACACACACACACACACACACGGCCGCTGACAGCTTTGGCTGGGCCCGGGACAAAATGCTCTGAATGGGCCCCCCCCGGGCCAACCCACACACACACCCACCTCTCTTATCCCAGTCTCTACTCACTCCAACCCTTAAATGACAGTTATTCAAAAACCATTCAACCGGTCAACAACCATTTCATTTTAGCATTTCAACATTTTTACAGTTTTAACATTTCTTTAGTCTGCAACTATTCAGGTGCGAAATGCAATGCGCCGGACTTTTGTTGTGGCAAAGTCGTCAATAAGGTCATTGAAGTCCAGCTTTTTCGTAAGTTCGTGCTCTATAGAGAGCATTGCCAGCCCATTGAGCTGAACGTGGAAGAACATAGTATACTGTGCGTGCGTACTGTCCAGTGTGAAAAGCAGAGAAGAACACACCGCTCGAGAAACAGCGGGATATGATTGCGGGCTAATGTGAATATTCTTAGCTTCAATCAGATATATGAAACACAATGTTATTAAGCCGTTGTGGTTATGAAATGATTCAATGCCCTGTGCGTTTGATATGGTGTTCAGTGTGACTTGCTCTCCCCTTGTTTGTAACATGAATTGCGTGCCGCGTGTGCCTTGGTTGGGGTTACTTTACGGGGCTGGAAAAAGTTGGCTGTGTCTTTAGGGTGACCACCAACATGAGTCTGTAAGTTGGGACACTTGTGTCCAAAAGTGAGGACAAAGGCCCTAAAGTTAGGACACCGTCGCGTTACGGGGGGGTAAGAAAAACTTATTAAAAAACGTATGAAGTCAATATATATTTATTAACTTGGAACACCTATCAAAAAGAGAAATGTGGAAAATGGTCAAGACCATGTCAACAAGAAACAAAACATCACTGTAAAGAGTTGTGTCCATCTATAGACACTGAAAAAACAGTCTTTGCCATGCCATAGGCCAACATATTTACTCACTTGAAAATGACCATCAAAAAGAAAAAAAAAAATGAAAAATCGAAAAATGAGTCAAGAAACATGTAGGCCTACTATCATTTAGCCTACTATACTGGCCTTGGCTTATCCACAGGAACTAAACTAAAAACAAAACATAGTTGTGTTCATTTATGCTCATCCAAAAAATATCAAAAAGAAAAACATGAAAAATGACAGTCAACCATGTCATTTACATTTGGCCTATAACCTTACCTGTCAACTTTTGCAGAGCAGTCTAAACTCCTGTACGAGTGATGGTGTTTAATGGTGTGGAACAATTTAGTCAGCTCAGCAGCAGTGGTTTTGTCATCGATTGGGGTTGGTAGAGCTGGGGCAAAAAATGATGCTAAAGATGACTTGTCCAGCACTGCTGACATTCTCTCTGTGGCGGTCTGTGTCCGCGTGTCTGTCTATCGCACCTTTACCTCTGCTCCCCACATCAATGTCAATGCGACAGAGCTTGCAGAAGGCGAAGTGTTCTCCTTTTTGGCTCTTGCCGACAAAACGATGCTCTAAGCACCAAGCATTTTTAAAAGATGTCTTTCATTTCGGCATGAGTATTATTCAACAGCATGTGTGCCAACATTCATAGGTTTTTCTGTACAAACATTCGCACTGCGCATGCAGCTCGGAGGAGCAAAAATCAGTGAATCGCATGAGCACAGCTTTTGAGTGACAGCAGCTTCCAGACAATCAGAGGCTGCAGAGGCTCCATCAGCTGTGCGCACAGGGCCAATGTTTGTATACGAGAAATCCCTATAGGCTATCTTTGCCTGTATGTCATCGCAGAATAGCAAGTGTAAATAATGGGCAGGGATTTGTGACGATTGATGCAACGGTGGCGGCTGAGGGTCCGAAATGAGGACAAAATGTAAAAAGTGAGGACGCATGACAGACGTCCGGACAGACGGCTCTAAAACCAGACTGTCCAGACGAAATCCGGATGAATGGTCACCTGCTGCATCATCCGAATCTTTTTTAAAATATTTATGCAGTGAGCCTGAGTCTCTTGGTTTCTTTTTCTCTTTTCTTTTCTTTGCTCCTGACTTGTGCATGTTGGCAAATGGCACGCACGCTGATTGTCGAAGCGCTATGATCGAACGATGTCGTTTTTTTCCCCTTAATCAAAGAGTCAGACCAAACCATTTTTGCATTAGGGGTGGTAGGGGGTTCTTGACGCCTTTTTCAAAGACAATCAAGGCAAAATATCTAGAAATCATTTATTGAATGCAAATATAATACATTTCTCCCCCAAATCAACACATTTTGAAATGAAATAAAATAATCGCAACTTCATGAGAGCCCAGTTCTGCCCCCCCCCCATTCCTGGGCCCGGGACAACATACCTGTTTGTCCCCCCCTGTCGACGGGCGGGCGGGTGCACGTGTGTGTTGGATAGTACAGTGGTAATGCTCACTGACTACGATGCAGGAGATCGGGGTTCGAATCCCGGTTGGGGCAAAACATCATCCAGTAAGGGTCCTTAGGCAAGACCCCTCATGATATATCAGCCTACCTCAGGAATGAGTGAAGACATAACTGATAGAGTCATACCGGCTCAGACATCGCAGAGGTCTGTGTCAGTTGCTAGGGAACCAGGGCAAACTGATGAGAAATGGGCTACTGGAACCAGACAGACATCGATGGACGAGGACAGAAAATACGGATTTGCTGGAATGCTACTATACAAGCAATCCCAGAGAGAGGGGATACATGCAGTGAATGTGGGACCATTGGATACTTTGAAACCCACAATCAAGGCTAACAAAGAAACAGCTATTAGCCCAGTGTTCCAACATCTGTAATTGAAATCTACTATCACAACTAGAGATACGGCAAGGGGGAGCCAGGAAGACAGGTCAGCGGGGAGATGTCATCATCTCCACAACCAGAGATTGGGTACCAAGCCCCAACACCTAACAGCTTCAACACAAGAGCTGCTGACCTGAGAAGGAAGATCATGACCCAACTGGAAACCTGGAGCCCCTGACGAATACCGAAGCTGAGTTGCCAAGTACCTTCAGAAGATCTACTAGTAGATGTGAATGCTGCTCTTAAGACAATCTCCACAAGAACCATACAACAAGCTGATACACAGTACAGCAACAGTAATCATGGAGATGCTTGGACAAGGTGGGCTCGGGACATAACAAACAGTATCCACCATAGAAGAGACAATTAGAGGCCAAGATAAAGGCAGCACGGAGAGAAGTTAGCCAGCTAGCTGAACTACAGAAAGGGAACATGGTGAATAAAGGGGCACCCAGGAAGTACAACTCACTCTCCATACCAGAGGCACTCGAAACTGCCAAACAGCGACTAACAGCTCTGGCCACCCGGTTGAAGAGATACACCAAGGAGGGAGAGACCAGAAGAATAAACAAGCTGTTCTCCACTGAACCAGCCAAGGTGTACACTCAGTGGCAGGGGAACAACAACCGGTCAGACCCACCAAGAGCTGAGGTGGAAAAATACTGGAAAGAAAGGCATCACACAACACCGATGCCCAATGGTTAGTGGACCTAAGAGCTGACCACAGCAACCTCCCAGAACAAGAACCAGTAACCATCTCAATGGCAGACGTCCAAGAAAGAGTGTCAAAGATGAAGAGCTGGACAGCACCAGGCCCCGATATGATCCATACATACTGGCTGAAGAAGCTAACTGCACTCCATGAACGCCTAGCAGCACAGATGAACCAGCTGCTGAGGGATGGAACCCACCCAGAATGGCTAACCCAAGGCAGGACAGTCCTAATCATGAAGGACCCTCAGAAGGGACCCATCCCATCCAACTACCGGCCAATTACCTGTCTCTGCACAACATGGCAGAGGCATCATTGCGGCAAAAATGAGTAAGCATGTGGCTCAATACATGAGCGAGGCACAGAAAGGGATTGGCAGTAACACCAGAGGAGCCAAGCACCAGCTACTGGTCGATAGAACAGTTGCCCGAGACTGTAAGAAGAGACAGACCAACCTGTGCACTGCCTGGATTGACTACAAGAAAGCCTATGACTCAATGCCACACACATGGATACTGGAATGTCTGGAACTGTATAAGATCAACAGGAACCTAAGGACCTTCATCCAGAACTCAATGGAAATGTGGAAGACAACCCTAGAGGCCAACTCAAAACCCATTGCCCAAGTCAACATCAAGTGCGGCATATACCAAGGAGATGCGCTATCACCACTGCTGTTCTGCATAGGCCTGAACCCCCTCAGTCGGATCATCACGAAGAGCGGCTACGGGTACCGATTCCGTAGTGGGGCAACAATCAGCCACCTGCTCTACATGGATGACATCAAGCTGTATGCCAGGAACAAGCGAGAAATAGACTCGCTGATCCACACCACCCGGATCTACAGCGATGACATAGGGATGTCATTCGGATTGGACAAGTGTGGCCGGATGGTCTCAAAGAGAGGCAAGATGATCCGGACTGAGGGGACTGAACTACCAGAGGGCAACATAGGTGATATCCAAGACAGCTACAAGTACCTTGGCATCCCACAGGCTAATGGAAACCATGAAGAAGCCACAAGGAAGTCAACCACAGCCAAATACCTCCAGAGAGTAAGGCAGGTCCTGAAAAGTCAGCTGAATGGTAAGAACAAGGTCCGAGCCATCAACATGTACGCACTACCAGTCATCAGATACCCCGCTGGTATCATAAACTGGCCTAAGGAGGAGATAGAAGCCACAGATATCAAGACTAGAAAGCTCCTCACTATGCATGGAGGGTTCCACCCCAAGTCCAGCACCCTGAGACTATACACTAAGTGGAAAGAGGGAGGCCGAGGGCTAGTGAGCGTCAAGACCACGGTCCAGGATGAAACATCGAAAATCCGAGAATACATCAGAAAGATGGCCCCAAAGGATGCACTGCTAAGTGAATGTCTCAGGCAGCAGAACCCTGATGAGAGTGCAGAGGAGGAGGAGGAACAGACAACCTGGAGAGACAAACCCCTACATGGCATGTACCACCGTCAGATAGAGGAAGTGGCTGATATCAAGAAATCCTACCAGTGGCTGGATAATGCAGGACTGACAGACAGCACAGAGGCACTAATCATGGCAGCACAAGAACAGGCCATAAGCACAAGAGCCATAGAGGCCAGGATCTACCAGAGTAGATCAGACCCAAGATGCAGACTGTGCAAAGAAGCCCCTGAAACAGTCCAGCACATAGTAGCAGGGTGTAAGATGCTAGCTGGATCAGCGTACATGGAGAGGCACAACCAAGTGGCTGGGATAGTATACAGGAACATCTGCAACCAGTATGGAATAGAAGTACCCAAGTCCCAATGGGCCATACCACAGAAGGTGGCTGAGAACAACAGGGCCAAGGTTCTGTGGGACTTCAGCTTCCAGACTGACAAACAGATCCTGGCTAACCAACCGGACATAGTGGTGGTGGACAAAGAGCAGAAGAGGGTGGTGGTGATAGATGTGGTGATCCCAGCTGACGCCAACATCAGGAAAAAGGAACATGAGAAACTTGAGAAGTATCAAGGGTTGAAAGAGCAGCTGGAACGGATGTGGAAGGTCAAGGGTTGCGTGGTCCCCGTGGTAGTGGGGGCACTTGGGGCAGTAACCCCCAAACTGGGAGAGTGGCTCCAGCAAATCCCAGGAACAACATCTGAAGCCTCAGTCCAGAAGAGCGCAGTCCTAGGAACATCGAAGATACTGCGCAGAACCCTCAAACTCCCAGGCCTCTGGTAGAGGACCCGAGCTTGAGGATGACATGGATACCACCCCCCCACCGGGGGTGAGAAGGAGATTTTTTTAAAATAATTGATTGGTGTTTGTTTGTGCTTGTCTATGTTCTTGTTTGTCTGTTTTTATATTGGGCATGTATAATCTGTGTGTGTACTTGGACCCTGAGTCTGGCAAATAAAGATGAGGCACACACACGCGCGCACACACACACACACAGCCGAGTGGCCAGTGTTAGTAATTACCAGCCATACACACTGCCTCGTGGCGAGTTAGTAATTACCTGTCATATACACACCACTTAGTGGCCAGTGTTAGTAATTACCTGTCATACACACCGCCGAGTGGCCAGTGTTAGTAATTACCTGCCATACACACTGCAAGTGGCCAGTGTTAGTAATTACCTGTCATAAAGACCGCCTAGTGGTCAGTGTTAGTAATTACCTGTCATACACCACCTAATGGCCAGTGTTAGTAATTACGAGTCATACACACCACCTCGTGGCCAGTTAGTAATTACGTGTCATACACACCACCTAGTGGCCAGTTAGTAATTATCTGTCATACACCACCTAGTGGCCAGTGTTAGTAATTACCTGTTATACACACCGCCTCGTGGCCAGTGTTAGTAATTACCAGTCATACACCACCTCGTGGCCAGTGTTCGTAATTACTGTCATACACCCCACCTAGTGTCCAGTGTTAGTAATTACCAGTCATACACACCGCCTAGTGGCCAGTGTTAGTAATTACCAGTCATACACACCGCCTAGTGGCCAGTGTTAGTAATTACCAGTCATACACACCACCTATTAGCCAGTGTTAGTAATTACCAGCCATTTCATTTCATTTATTTGATTAGGACATTGCACATTAAGCAATACCTCAGTAAAAAACATCAATATAAATATGCCAGAGTTAGCATAGTTGTGCGCTGGCAACATAGCCACCCTGATCCAACATGCTCTTTAAGTTTTCTAGGAAATAGCAGGTAGCTGTATCTGTGGAATGGAATTTCCTAAACCCAAATTGCATTGGATGGAGTGGCATAACCTTTATTTAAATGTTCTGTCAGTTTTGTAGTAACCCATCTCTCCACTACTTTGGAAATGATGGGTAAAATACTTATTGGTCGGTAGTTCTCAGATTTAGTCTTGTCCCCCGACTTAAAGACTGGGGTGACCCTAGCAATCTTCCACATTGATGGTACTTACCATGCTTTATGGATAGATTTACAAGATGTGCAATTGGGTCAGCAAGCGCCTCCTTGTGGGTCTTTAAAAAATCACTAGTAAGACCAAATGTGTCTTTGGCCTTTGAGCTTTTAAAAGATATTATTTTTATGACCTCTGGGACAGTTACTTCTTCTATGATAAATACTGGTTTACTTGCGTCGACAGGATTATGAGGAATGTGTGAGCATTTTAAGTGTTTTGTGAATTCCTGTATTGACTCAATAAAAAAATCTGTTAAGGTCATTCACAATGATGTCTAGGTTGTCAGTTAGCTTGCCATGTACTTGGAGTTGTAAATCACTAAGTTAATTAGAATTGTCCCTTCCCAATAGCTTATTTAGATTGTTCCATATTAGCTTTCCATTACCATTTGCCTCTTTAATTGTCTCAATGTAAAATTCTGCTTTTGATTTACGGGTCATCCTTAGGACTTTATTTCGTAATGATGTGAAGATCTGTCTGTCACTCATAGTTTTTGTTTTTAGAGATTGCTTTAAAGCACTACCTCTACTTTTCATTAATTTTAAAATCTCACTATTCAGCCAAGGCAGATTATTTCTCTGTTTCTTGGATTTACCTTTTTTTGTAAAATGTCTTATAATGTCATTGACTTTCTTGATGAGACTAGCTCAGATAGCTTTAATGTTATTTTCAAGAATATTAGACCAATCTGTGTGTTTTATCTCCTCCTTCAGGATATACTGTTGGCCTTTGGGTATGAAAT
This sequence comes from Neoarius graeffei, assembly GCF_027579695.1. NCBI lineage: Eukaryota > Metazoa > Chordata > Actinopteri > Siluriformes > Ariidae > Neoarius > Neoarius graeffei. The sequence goes on along the minus strand of NC_083570.1, from coordinate 114,198,062 downwards.
AGTAATCGTGACCCCTGATGGACGCTGCTAAGTACTTCCTTGAAATTTTCCTCATACACAGAATAAAATTGTGGTCTGACAGACCAGATAGTAGATTAAAAGTCTTAGAGATCCTGTCTGATTTGTTAGTAAATATTAGATCAATCGTTGTTTTTGATGTATTTGTTATTCTTGTTGGTCCTTTTATAATTTGTGTCATATTGAATTTATCCATAAGTTGTTTAATTTTCTTTCGGTCTGACTTGATGTCCCAGTTGACGTTAAAGTCACCAAGTAATATGATTTCCTTATTAGAGTTGCAATGATTTAAAACTGTTTGCAGATGATCATAAAATACATCTTTTGCAGAGGGAGGTCGATACACACAAATTACAGTAAAAGACATTGCAGAGCAAAGTGATATATTAAGACCAATTTATTCAGCTTTGACTTCAATAGGCCAGCTTAATAGCTCACACTTAAACTTTTCACTTACATAGATCAATACTCCCCCACCTTTCCCTGATTCCCTATCTTTTCTGAACACATTATACCCTGGAATACTAATAGCTGCTGTAGATGATGAATGTGTCAACCAACTTTCAGATACTCCAAGTATATCAATATTCGACTCACTTAATAAATGTTCTATTTGCTCTGTTTTGTTGACAATACTTCGAATGTTAATATGGCCCACCAAAATTCCCTTTGGCTTAGATCGGGAGTCCCAGATGATTTTGGCATAATTAAGGGTTTGAAAGAAGTGCATTTTCTTTTGTTTCTTAATTGCTGGATTAAGCGAATGTAAAGTTTTCTTTATTGAAGGAGACCCAGTTACCTCAGGTAGCTGCAGTTGTAAACATGGTCCTTGATGCAGTGGTTGCTGCTCAGTTCGGTCATGTAACGGAGGTAATTGCTCAGTCTGATGTAGTGGAAGCCCAGCTGGATGTTGAGGCCCAGCTGGATGTTGAGGTGACCCAGCTGGATGTTGAGGTGAGAGCCAGGACTGTTGTGATGGTAGCCCAGCCAGTGTTGATGAAAGCCCAGTTGACAGTGGTGGGAGGTGTGGCTGTGACTCTGCTCGCAATAGTAGAGACCCAGGTAGTTGTGATGTTAGCTGGGTCTAATGTGCTGGTAGCCTAGCCAGTGGTGTTGAAGGCCCAGTTAGCAGTGGTAGAAGGCCCGCTAGTTGTGGTGGAAACCCAGTTTGTAGTCAAGTCTGTCGTAGCTGTTGCTCTGTTAGCAGTGGAGGCTCAGCAAGATGTGGTGATAGCCCAGCTGATTGGGTTGTTAGCCAGGCCAGGCGTAATGGTAGCCCAGCCAATGGTGGTGAAGGCCCAGTTAGCAGAGGTAAAAAGCCTGCTAGCTGTGGTAGAGACCCAGTACAAAGTCGAGCCTGATGTAGCTGTAGCTCCGTTTGCAAAGATGGATGCCCAGCTAGATGTGATGTTAACCCAGCTGGTTGTGTGTTTGGCCAGGCATAATATGATGGTAGCCCAGCCAGTGATGGTGAAGGCCCAGTTAGAAGTAGTGGGAGGCCTGTTAGCTGTGGTAAGTGCCCAGCTAGCAGTCCAGCCTGGTGTAGCTGTAGCTCTTCTAACAATAGTGGCCCAGTTAGTTGTAGTGGTGGCCCAGCTGGTGAAAGCCTAGCCTGGTGTAGTGAACGCCAGGCTAATGATGGTAGATGCCAAGTATGGTAATGGGGCTAGCTGTGGTAACAGCCCAGGTAGCTCTGGGCTAGGCAGTTGTGATAGTAGGTCAATCAGCTGTGGTTGTGGCATATCCAAGAAATGTAAACAGAGAAACTGAGGTCCAGGATTTACTTCAACATCACCAGCCAGGAGCAATATCATCAGGAGATGAACAATTCCCCAAAAGGGAGGAGTTGTCGTTGATTGTTCGTCTTTACCTGGAGATGGCCTAGCCTGGCCATGATGCAGTACTCTTGTGTACAAAGCAAGTTGGCTCAGCTAAGATGGTAACAAAGTCAAGTTATCCACTTTTTTTGGACAGGTTAAACTCAAAAGAAGGTATAGAGTTATAAAGACAATAGACAGACATGTTGATGGTGAAATCTGAGGGCTTTTCCTGCAAGTATATGACTTTTTAAGCAAATACACAGGACCTGCCAAACTGTGTGTCTGCCCCTCGGTGGCCATCTTGTCTTCCCCTAGTGGCCAGTGTTAGTAATTACCAGTCATACACACCGCCTAGTGGGCAGTGTTAGTAATTACTGTCATACACCCCACCTAGTGGCCAGTGTTAGTAATTACCAGCCACACACACCACCTAGTGGCCAGTGTTAGTAATTACCAGTCATACACACCGCCTCAGGGCGGCATAGTGGTGTAGTGGCTAGCGCCGTCACCTCACAGCAAGAAGGTCCGGGTTCGAGCCCCGTGGCCGGCGAGGGAATCTGTGTGGAGTTTGGATGTTCTCCCCGTGTCTGCATGGGTTTTCTCCGGGTGCTCTGGTTTCCCCCGGGTGCTCCGGTTTTCCCCCCACAGTCCAAAGACATGCAGTTTAGGTTAATTTGGGACTCTAAATTGACCGTATGTGTGAATGCGAGTGTGAATCGTTGTGTGTCTATGTGTCAGCCCTGTGATGACCTGGCGACTTGTCCATGGTGTACCCCGCCTTTCGCCCGTAGTCAGCTGGGATAGGCTCCAGCTTGCTTGCGACCCTGTAGAACAGGATAAAGCGGCAAGAGATAATGAGATGAGACACACCGCCTAGTAGCCAGTGTTAGTAATTACTGTCATACACACCGCCTAGTGGCCAGTGTTAGTAATTACCAGCCATACACACTGCCTGGAGGCCAGTGTTAATAATTACCAGCCATACACCCCACCTAGAGGCGGCACGGTGGTGTGGTTAGCGCTGTCGCCTCACAGCAAGAAGGTCCTGGGTTTGAGCCCCGGGGCCGGCAAGGGCCTTTCTGTGTGGAGTTTGCATGTTCTCCCCGTGTCCGCGTGGGTTTCCTCCGGGTGCTCCGGTTTCCCCCACAGTCCAAAAGACATGCAGGTTAGGTTAACTGGTGACTCTAAATTGACTGTAGGTGTGAATGTGAATGGTTGTCTGTGTCTGTGTCAGCCCTGTGATGACCTGGTGACTTGTCCAGGGTGTATCCAGCCTTTCGCCCGTAGTCAGCTGAGATAGGCTCCAGCTTGCCTGCGACCCTGGAGAAGGATAAAGCGGCTTGAGATAATGAGATGAGACACCCCACCTAGTGGGCAGTGTTAGTACACTGTGTGCACAATTATTAGGCAAGTGAGTACTCTGACCCTACCATTATTTCTATGCATGTTTTCCAACCGCAAGCTAGATACACTTGAATGCTAATTGGATTTAAGCATTCTCAGGTGGTATTTATTTGTGTAATGAGGGAGGGTGTGACCTAAAGTCATTAATACTCTATATTAAGGTGTGCATAATTATTAGGCAGCTTCTTTATCTCAGGCAAAATGGGCCAAAAAAGAGATTTAACAGACACTGAAAAGACTAAAATTGTAAAATGCCTATCAGAGGGATGCAGCACTCTTGAAATAGCTAAGCTATAGAAATGTGAGCACAGAACAATCAAACGTTTTGTTGCAAATAGTCAACAGGGTCGCAAAAAATGTGTGGAGAAGAAAAGACACAAATTAACCGCAAAAGACTTGAGAAGGATTAAACATGAAGCTACCAGGAACCCATTATCCTCCAGTGCCACAATATTCTAGAACTGCAACCGACCTGGAGTGTCCAGAAGGACAAGGTGTTCGGTGCTCAGAGACATGGCCAAGGTAAGGAAGGCTGAAACACGACCACCACTAAACAAGACTCACAAGTTGAAATGTCAAGAAATATCTGAAGACAGATTTTCCAAAGGTTTTATGGACGGATGAAATGAGAGTGACTCTGGATAGACCAGATGGATGGGCCCATAGCTGGATAACTAATGGACACAGGGCACTTTGACTCAGACACCAGCAAGGTGGTGGAGGGGTAATGGCATGGGCTGCTATTATTAAGGATGAGCTAGTTTGACCATTTCAGGTTGAAGATGGACTTAACATCAACTTCCAAACCTACTGCCAGTTTCTAAAAGATACATTCTTCAAGCAGTGGTATGGGAAGAAGTCTGCATCATTCAAGAAGGCCATGATTGTTATGCAGAACAATGCACCATCACATGCACCCAAGTACTCCACTGCTTGGCGAGCCCGCAAAGGCCTTAAAGATGACAAAGTAATGACATGGCCCCCTTCCTCACCTGACTTAAACCCTATTGAGTACTTGTGGCCCCTTCTTAAGCATGAGATTTACAGTGAGGGAAGACAATACACCACTCTGAATAGCATTTGGGAGGCCGTGGTTGCTCCTGCACAAAAAGTTGATCGTCAACAAATCAAAAAACTAACAGACTGGATGGAAGGCTCATGGCAGTTATTGAAAAGAAGGGTGGCTATATTGGTCACTGAATATTTTTGAAATGCTAGAAGTGTTTATTTGTTAATTCTGAGTTGTTTATTTGTTACACTGAAAATTAAAATAAACAAGTGAGATGGGAAACTTTAAGCTTTTCATTTAGTTGCATAATAATTCTGCACACTAAATGTTGCCTAATAATTCTGCACACTTATATATTCCCCTGAGAAGGCCTAAACTCCCCTTTCCTTTGTTAATCATTCTGGTTTTAGGTTTATTAACAATTTGGATTGACTGAGAGCACTGTATTTGTTCAACGATAAAATTAATCATCAGGAATACAACTTGCCTAATAATTGTGCACACAGTGTAATTACCAGCCATACACGCCACCTCGTGGCCAGTTAGTAATTATCTGTCATACACACCGCCTAGTGGCCAGTGTTAGTAATTACCTGTCATACACACTGCCTAGTGGCCAGTGTTAGTAATTACCAGCCATAGACACCACCTGGAGGCCAGTGTTAGTAATAAATGTCGCAGACTGACATAGTTACAAAGCCTAAACAATCATCTTTGCAAGTCGTCATCAAGGACACACAAACATCTGACTTGCAGGCCTCCCAACATTCAAGGACAGACGACTCCACTTCTCCTCAGATGGATTTCCCAAATAGCATGAAAAAATTGCTCCCAGTGGCTACACTCTCTTTTTCCAGCCCAAATCTGTTGTGACAAGCAGTGTACCCAGTTCATCAAAATTGTGTTCGTCCAGGACTTTCAGCTGGCTACAAATCTTTTTCACCATCCAAAAGATACATGTCATCTCCAATCCTTTCACCCTCAAACCAAATGGAACATTTAGAAAGTCTTGTTTGATGTACTCTGGGTCCCTGCAAATGGGTGTAGTGTTGGAAACCAGCTGGGACCCAATGTTGACACTATTCCTGTGTTGATAAGAAACAGAAAACATAGAGCACATTTAACCCTGGGGGTGAACCAATCTAATCTCCTTCCTGTTTTAAAACAGCATCAGAGTGCACAAGCAGATATTACTTCTAGAATTTCTGTAAAGCTAGCTCTTCTGAACATTAGATCACTTTTAAACAAGTCATTTTTAATTAATGATCTTATTTGCAAACACAATCTTGATTTTTTGCTTCTAACTGAAACCTGGCTGGATCGAGCAAATAGTGCTACCACCCTTATTGAAGCAGCTCCCCCAAATTTTAATTTTTTGAATGTTACCCGACAAGGGAAAGGTGGAGGGATCGCAAATATATTCAAAGTCTCTTTTCAATGTAAACAATCCTCACTTGGTGATTTTATGTCCTTTGAACACTTATGTGCACTTGTTACATGCTCTCCTAACATATTATTATTAACTATTTATAGGCCTCCGAGACATTCAGCCAAAGTCTTTCTTGAAGAGTTTAGTGAACTGTTATCAGTCATTTGCTTAGAGTTTGATTGTCTTATAATACCTGGGGATTTTAACTTGCATGTAGATAATACTGATAACATTTATGCCAAAGAACTACTTGCAATTATTGACAACTTCAACCTAGTACAACATGTACAGGGGCCGACCCACTCTCGTGGTCATACTCTTGACCTCGTCATCACAAAGGGTCTTACTGTTTCTAATACTGTTGTTGACCTGGCCTTATCTGATCATTTCTGTGTTTTCTTTGATGTTTCTATGTCTCCTCACATTCAGAATAGCTCAACGACTATAGGTAGGAGAGTCATAAAAGACAACACATGTGCTCTCTTTGAGCAAGCTCTCTCTCAGAACTCAACCAAAATGTCAGAATCTGTAGATGATTTACTGGAATTTTTTAATTTAAATATGACCCAAATTAGGGCGGCACGGTGGTGTAGTGGTTAGCGCTGTCGCCTCACAGCAAGAAGGTCCTGGGTTCGAGCCCCGGGGCCGGCGAGGGCCTTTCTGTGTGGAGTTTGCATGTTCTCCCCGTGTCCGCGTGGGTTTCCTCCGGGTGCTCCGGTTTCCCCCACAGTCCAAAGACATGCAGGTTAGGTTAACTGGTGACTCTAAATTGACCGTAGGTGTGAATGTGAGTGTGAATGGTTGTCTGTGTCTATGTGTCAGCCCTGTGATGACCTGGCGACTTGTCCAGGGTGTACCCCGCCTTTCGCCCATAGTCAGCTGGGATAGGCTCCAGCTTGCCTGCGACCCTGTAGAAGGATAAAGCGGCTAGAGATAATGAGATGAGATGACCCAAATTATGGATGATATTGCTCCATTCAAAATAAAAAGAGTCAATGATAAGCAGAAAGCACCATGGAAGCAGTACCCGGCTGTTAAACTGCTAAAGAGAGAATGTAGAAAGACTGAAAGAAAATGGTGCAAATCTAAACTTCACATCCATTATCAAATCCATAAAGAGATGCTTTGTAATTATAATTATAAAATTCGTAAAGCAAGACAGTCTTTCTTCTCCAACATCATCAGCAGGAATATGAACAATGCCTGTTGCGCTCGCTGTCACGGGTGATAATTAGTCCTCGAAACCACGGGTGATGGCGTAATGCAGCACAGCTGCTTAGGTAGGAGGGAGCACTTACCTGGCTGGTGGTTGGTTGCATACACTGTCAGTATTCTAAATATATGCGGGAACGAGCATGGTGACAAACAAGCACTGATCCAACTTGCATGCCTCGAGAGAGTACGCCACTGGTAAGGTGCTGTTGGTTGTTCTAACTACTTGGTCTGCGGTTGTTTTGTGTAAACTAGATCGGATGCTTGTTAACTTTGTCATGCTGATCGCTTGGCGAGAACATTGTTTTAACCCGGTGTTTATTGGTTTGCTTGTCAGTGCAAACATTTGAAACTCTGCGCTTCACTTGTACGAGCCCACTTCCTGATTCACGGTAAATGTTGGGTGATGTAGTTGCGCTGTAGTAGACTGCTTCCTGAAGTGCATGCTGGGTCATGTAGTTCACTTGGTACTAGGGATGAGTTGCCGTGTCTGTTATTTAGAGCTGCTACTTATTTAAATTAGTTGCATATACATTTCCATTGTTTTGTGGATGTGTAGTTGGTTGTGGTTTTAAAGGGCTAAATGTATTTACGTGATTTATGTAAGCTATAATATTATGATATTTATATATTAAATGTTGCTGGTTTTATAATGCATATTTAAATGAATGCATAGCTTATAGATGGTGTATTTATATGGATGTATATTTATTTATATTTGTATTTTAATCTAGCACTTGCATATTATGTAGTTATATTTGTTCAAACAATTATGGCACAACTTGGTGTTTTATTTCACAGGTTGATAACCTGATGATGCTGATGCTGTTGTTGTAAAGTGGACATATAAATAAGGAAAAAAATAAACAAACAATACATTGGACATTTGAGTTATACCGATGTTATTTCGCTCCTGGCACCCTTTCGGCAGGGAAATCTAAAAGAGCCGAACAGTTATCAACCACTGGCCCACTGCACTGGAAAAGTGCAGTAACCAACAAGGACATTCAAAAGCCTCACACAAACACTCTCTCAGCTCTGTGACCGACCGTAGCCTGCTTGGATGTCAAAGTCTTCATCCATCCACACTTCCTGTTGACAAAGGAGCTTCAAAACCCAGTATTGGAACAGTTAGCTTCCCAGTCAACTAAAAAGGAACCAAAATGGCGGATCTGGAGAAACTTAAAAATACGCGATCCAAGGCACAAGTGGCTTTCACAAAAAGAGGGCACATACTTACCAAATTAGGGCTGTTGGAGCCGTCTGAAATTCTGAGAGAGTGGAAGATGTATAAAAATGAGTTCTCCAAAGTCACTGACACAGGATACGAGTATGCTGAGGCTCTAAGGGAAACCGACGATGAGGGGGCAAAGGCGGCTGCTGTCTTAATAGACCAAAAGACGGTGGAATGCGAAGATAAGTTCCTAGAGGTGAAAGCGGCTACCCAGGAAGCCTTCTGGGCAATGTTTGCCGAGGTAGCATTTTTCACGCAGGCCAAGATGATGGAGGTAGCAATTACTGCTGCCGAGGAAGAGGTCAACCTTCAGAAACCTCTGAGAGATCGCAGGCTCGGAATCCGAGGCCTTGACCGTGAAGTTGGTGAACTTGGAGATATGTTGTCTGATTGGAAGGAGCTCGTACCTGGGGCGAAGGCATTAGACCTCAGAACAAGGTATAGGGCTCTGAAGAAAAGGGTCCTGGCTCTAGAAGATAAGCTGCAGGATGACGAAGAAGAGCTGGCAAGAGGAACAGGAAGAAATACTGGAGATGATGGTAGCATGGTTGGTGATCCAGCTAAAGACTCTTTTCTTTCTCTCCCTGATAGGCCTGCTGACCTAAAGCTGGAACCTAAACCCAGCCAAGAGGGCCCAGACTTGCATGTCCAGCCACACCCTCAGCAAAGCAGCCCGGGGACAATGCCTCAATCCTCTGTTAAACCACAGATCAGCCTTGAGCGAGCACGGCTTCCCCTGTTTTCTGGCGACATGAGGGACTATTATCGCTGGAAAGCCGAGTGGGAGGACCTGGAGGAGCTTGGCAATCCACAGCAATCGGACTGCATTAAAAGGTTCCACCTACTGAATAGCCTCCATGAAAAGGTCAAGAAAGACCTAGTCGCAACCAGTTGTGCAACCGCCGCTGATGTGTTCAAGCTCTTGGACAATAAGTATGGGAACAAGGCAAAAATAGTGCTGTTAATCATCAATGAGGTCCAGTCACTACCCCCCATCAAAGGAAACAGTCCTAGAAAGACTATTGAACTCATTCAGGTTGTGGAGAGGGCACTATGCAACCTCCAGATTCTTGGTGAGGAAGATGCCGTAAAGAACAGAATTGTTGCTCAGTCTCTGGAAAGCAAGCTTCCCAGCTCACTCAAGAAGGACTGGATTGTGCACAAGACTGACCCAGCAAACGGGTTCTCGCCATTGAACCACTTCGATTGCCTCCTGCAATTCTTGAAGAAGCAGGAGGAGATTCTAGAAGAACTGGATCAGTTAGAGCCAAGCTCTGACAAAGGTTCTGGTGAGAAAGGTCCCTTGGAGAAAACTAAGAAATCATTCACCAAGTCCACTGCTGGCCAGAAGGATGACCCTCCCAGCTGTACTGTCTGTGGTGAAGACTCCCATGCCGGAAAGCTGTTCTCCTGTAAAGTCTTTAAAGGGCAAGATGTCTCAAACAAAAAGAGCACACCTGAAGAGACTAGGCTTATGCTTTAAGTGCCTACGGTCTCACTCCAAGGATGGAAAAGGGTGCACACCAAGATACCTTTGCCCAAAGCCAGACTGCCGGAATGGAGGAGTGTCAGACCACAACTACCTGCTGTGTCCTAAACCACCAATTCCAAGAAAGGATGGCGGTAGTACAAGAGCCGGAGGAAAGACACCACTTGGCCTAACTGTGCTGCAAGAGGAGTTCCTGGCTGAGCTGACACCAGACCAAAGAGAGCAGTACAAGAACGCATTCTCCAACAAGGCGTCTTCAACTGCATGTGCCAAGGCTGGTGATGGACATGAAGAGTATCCAGTGGTGATGATGCTGCTGGAAGTAACTACAAACTCTGGTGACCTCATCGGCACCTTAATCGATCTGGCATCGGATACCAACTATATCACCAACGAAGCAGCTGATCGCCTTGGGCTATGCGGTGAAACCATCAAACTTGTAGTCCATGGAGTTGGGGGCATGAAGACGATCGTCATAACCAGACGTTACTCCCTGCGGCTAAAGATCAAAACGGCTAAGGGGAAAATAGCCGAGCATAAGATCCTCTGCTACGGCCTGAAAAACATCACGGAGGTCACTCAATCAGTGTCCCCTGACCAACTGCAAAAGTTCTTTCCTGAGGTCAGCAGGGATGAGCTGGTCCGCCCCAAGAAAATCGATCTTCTCTTTAGCCACCGGGAGGGCCGACTGGTTCCCCAGCCAATCAAAATCATGGGAGACCTTGTCCTCTGGGACGGCCCACTGGGGAAGACCATTGGCGGGACCCATCCCGACCTCTTTGAAAAGGTTGACCTGGCTGTGTACCACTCCGAAACTCACATTGCAAGGAGTATGCAGGCATTCTCATCGGTGTACGAAGAAGCCATCATACCCCAAGGAGAAAAAGAACATGCCCTTGCCTGGAGTGCCACAACAACCAACAAAGAGGTCTTTGAGTGGTTCAAATGGGATCGCATAGGATCGGCCTGCAGTCCACAATGTGGTGGCTGTAGGTGTGGCAAGTGTCCCCCAGGAGGGAAGGAAATGACCCTCAAGGAGGAACGAGACCTAGAGAAGATCAAGGAATGCCTTACCTACGTGCTGGCGGATAAACACAGCAATTCCCCCCACTGGGATGCAGCATATCCCTGGACAGGAGACCTCATAGGACTTCCAGACAATTGTCAAGCAGTGGAGGCAACGTTCAGGAACACAGAGAAACGCCTGGAGAAAGAGCCTGTGTGGAAGGCTGCATACAGAGATCAAATTCATGAGATGATCTCAAGAGGAGCTGCTGTAAAACTCACAAAGGAAGAGATAGGCACCTGGAAAGGACCTAAATGGTATATCAGCCATCTAGTCACCCCTAACCCTCACTCCTCCTCAACCCCTGTGAGAATTGTGTGGAACAGCAGCCAAGAGTTCCGAGGCATAAGCCTTAATGACCTCCTCCATAAGGGCCCAGACGTCCTCAATCCCATCAGAGGTGTACTTCTGAGGTTCAGGAGTGGACTCCATGCTGCATTGGGTGATGTAAAAAAAGATGTATAACTCAGTGTGGCTCAAAGATGAGGAGGTCCACCTCCACTGCTTCCTCTGGAGAGACAACCCTGAGGATGACATTGAGGAGTTTGCAGTCGTCAGAGTTAATATTGGTGATAAGCCCGCAGGATGCATCGCTCAAGTAGCCATGAGAGAGACTGCCAACCTTCCCCAGTTTGCTCACATGGTGGAAGAACGACGAGCTCTGATGGAAGACAGCTATGTAGACGACATCCTAACCTCGCACAATGACTTCAGGATGCTGGAAAAGATTACCAAAGGAGTGGAAGAGATCTTGAAAGCGGGAGGCTTCTTCCTCAAGCCATGGGTCCTGTCTTGTCAAAGTGGGAGGAGCGAGGCACCTGAAGACAACAGTGAGAACAAGCCTGCACCCACAATGCTGATATTGCCCAATCAAATGCATGATGGGGAGAACAAAGCACTTGGGGTAGGCTATGAACCAGAGACCGACAAGTTTCGGCTGCTGACATCTGTCAACTTCTCTAAGAAAAGAGGGAAAATGAGGACCGGACTGAATCTGTGCATGGAGGATGTTAGGGAAGAAACACCAAATCCCCTTACCCGTCGCATCCTTCTTAGCCAGATTGCCGGATTCTATGACCCAATTGGTCTTGCCTCCCCAGCCAAACAGAAAGGAGTGATGTTGGTATGAGAAGCATTCCAAGAGGCTGGAAAAGACAGTCAGTCCAAGGATACATGGGATACCCCACTCTCACCCAGGCTTCGAGAAGCTGCAATAACCCTCTTTGAAGAGTATGTAAGACTCGGCTTAGTTAGATTTGAGAGGAGCCTCACACCACCTGGTACCATAGGTCCACCAACTGGAATCACCTTCTCAGATGGAAGTGAGTCCTCCTATGGAGCAGTCCTCTATCTCCAGTGGGAGACTCAAGATGGCGTCAGAGTCAAGTTGGTGGAATCCAAGGCAAAGCTCGCCCCTCTTGACCAAAAGGGAGATGTGATCAAGGCGGAATTATGTGGTGCAGTCTTTGCCACCCGCCTAAAGCAGTACTTTGAGAAGCACTGCCACATAAAGGTCAAGCACTGGGTTCATTTTGTGGATAGCCAAACAATCCTGGCAGCCATCCAAAAGGACAGCTATGGATACCAGACCTTTTTCGCGAACTGAATTGGTGAAATCCAGAAAGCTACTCAAGTGGAGGACTGGAGGTGGATTAAAGGCACCCAAAACATTGCTGACATACTTACCAGAGGTGCAACTCCCGAAGAACTCGACAAAGGGTCGGAATGGCAGCAAGGTCCAGAGTTCTTGAAACTGTCCCAGTCCGACTGGCCAATGAAGACTGCTAGTGAGATCACACCCTCCGCCTCCGAAGAGGTGGGAAGACTTCAGTGGAAAGCATTCTCTGTAGCAGTCACCAGGGCCCAGTCACAATACAAACCTGAATCTGACATCAAGGCAGACCCAGCCAATGACTGCAAAGCAGAACTCCAAGAACCTAAAGCTGGACTGGACTCACCAGGTGTCCCAGGTACCACATTAGAAGGCAAGTGGAGAAGATTCTGGGGAAAAGAACTGGTGCACCTTGTGAAACCTGAGCGCTTCAGTTCCCTGTCCAAGCTGTGTGGAATCATAGCCTGGACACGACGAGCCGCAGAGACCTGGCTGAAAGCACACCAGACCCCAAAGTCTTCAAAGTGGGAGGGAGATCATTCCATGCTGTCTGCTGAAGAAAGGATGCAAGCCTTCCAAGATCTGATCCTTGCAGCACAAAGTGGCAGTCAATTTCTTGACTCGACACTGAACCACTTGGTGGTTCACAAGGACAAGAAGGCTGGACTCCTTCTCTGCAGAGGCAGAATCCAGTCCTGGACTGAAGATGGAGCGGCTGTTCCCTTACTCCCTTTCAATTCATGGATTGCCACCCTCTTGTCAAGAGAAGCTCATGAGGAGAATCATGAAGGTATTGCTGCCACACTGCTGTGCACCCAGAAAAAGGCATGGATTGTGTAAGGTCGAAGAATAGTCAAGAAAATTGTGAATGACTGTATCCCATGTCATAAGCTGAGAGAGAAAATGTGTCAGCAGTTGATGAGCGACCTGCCACCAGAACGATCTCAGCATTCCAATCCCTTGGAATACACCACCCTTGATCTCTTCGGCCCTTTCGAAATCGAGGATGCCGTTAAGAAGAGAACAGGAAAAAAGGTCTGGGGCATAGTGTTCTGCTGCATGGCATCAAGAGCAGTTCACGTGGACCTTGTCGACGACCAGTCATCTGAGAGTTTTTCCAAGCTTACTCTCGCTTCGTGGCTCTGAGAGGTCATCCAAGAAAACTTTGGTCAGACAAGGGGACCAACTTCATTGGGGCCAAACCTGCCCTACAAGATCTGCATAACCATTTGGCTGCCTTGAGAAATGCGTCCATAGAGGACAAAGCTGCCAGAAGTGGAACAGAGTGGGTGTGGAACTTCCACCCTGCTGATGGACCTCACCGCAACGGAGCCACAGAAGCTGCAGTCAAGCTCATAAAGTGAGCGCTTACAAGCCTTGGAGGAGTAACAAGCTCACTTACCTGGGGTGAACTCCAAACTCTCTTCTACCAGGCAGCCAACCTCACCAATGAAAGGCCGATCAATGCCAGGGCACAAGTTCAAGAAGACTCCATCGAGTATCTGACTCCCAATGCTCTACTCCTTGGGAGGACCCGGCAAGGAGGAGATACAAGTGGAATCGACTTGTCCATCCATCCCTGGCGCCATCTCCGGACCATCCAAATCAGCGTGGACATGTTCTGGAAAAGATGGAGTGAACTTGCGGGACCCAACCTGTTCGTTCGACCAAAATGGCACCAGGTGAATAGGAACGTGGAAGTCGGAGATGTCGTATGGATTGCTGATCCAAATGCCCTGCAAGGTCAATTCCGACTCGGACGGGTCCAAGCAGTGCATCCAGATAAGGAAGGAATAGTCAGGGATGTAGACGTGAAGACCTGTGCTGGCCTTCCTGCTTCTCTGGCAGTCGGGCAACTCAAAAGGAACCCTGAGCAGCTGACAGCAGTCACCCTACGGAGAGACGTGAGGAGATTGGTGGTCCTAATCCCTGTGGAAAGCCAGTGACTCCACGACCATAAGAGCTGACGTGGTCTGTCACTATCCCTGATGCTGCTGCCTTGGGGCTTTGTTGCCCAACCCCCAATCCTGTAGGCACTCTGCCTCAGGATGTCACCAACCCTTTCTTGCTCTCTCTCTCTCTCTGGCCGGATGGCACATGCTTATGTTGTCACCGCCAGCACTTGCACCATACATGAAGCAAGAAGAACACACACACTATGACTGAACCTGGCAGAGCACACACACACTCTGTCAGGGGAAGTACTTGAATGGTAAAATGGTATGGTATTTTTCACAAAAAAAAAAACTTTTGGGGAAAGGACTGAACAAATTGTGAAAAAAAAAACAACAAAAAACTATTGTATGTATTGTGGTGCAGGTGCATTATTTGTGGTAAAATGTGATTGCTTGTGACCTCCTTAGATCAAGGATCAGTCGGTCAAGTGGAAGGTGTTGCGCTCGCTGTCACGGGTGATAATTAGTCCTTGAAACCACGGGTGATGGCATAATGCAGCACAGCTGCTTAGGTAGGAGGGAGCACTTACCTGGCTGGTGGTTGGTTGCATGCACTGTCAGTATTCTAAATATATGCAGGAACGAGCATGGTGACAAAAAAGCACTGATCCAACTTGCATGCCTCGAGAGAGTACGCCACTGGTAAGGTGCTGTTGGTTGTTCTAACTACTTGGTCTGCGGTTGTTTTGTGTAAACTAGATCGGATGCTTGTTAACTTTGTCATGCTGATCGCTTGGCGAGAACATTGTTTTAACCCGGTGTTTATTGGTTTGCTTGTCAGTGCAAACATTTGAAACTCTGTGCTTCGCTTGTACGAGCCCACTTCCTGATTCACGGTAAATGTTGGGTGATGTAGTTGCGCTGTAGTAGACTGCTTCCTGAAGTGCATGCTGGGTCACGTAGTTCACTTGGTACTAGGGATGAGTTGCCGTGTCTGTTATTTAGAGCTGCTACTTATTTAAATTAGTTGCATATACATTTCCATTGTTTTGTGGGTGTGTAGTTGGTTGTGGTTTTAAAGGGCTAAATGTATTTACGTGAATTATTTATGTAAGCTATAATATTATGATATTTATATATTAATTGTTGCTGGTTTTATAATGCATATTTAAATGAATGCATAGCTTATAGATGGTGTATTTATATGGATGTATATTTATTTATATTTGTATTTTAATCTAGCACTTGCATATTATGTAGTTATATTTGTTCAAACAATTATGGCACAACTTGGTGTTCTATTTCACAGGTTGATAACCTGATGATGCTGATGCTGTTGTTGTAAAGTGGACATATAAATAAGGAAAAAATAAACAAACAATACATTGGACATTTGAGTTATACCGACGTTATTTCGCTCCTGGCACCCTTTTGGCAGGGAAATCTAAAAGAGCCGAACAATGCCCGTGTGCTATTTTCAACAGTAGAGAAGCTAACTAATCCCCCACCACAATTAGCACCTGAACTTCTCTCAGTTAATAAATGCAATGAGTTTGCATCCTTTTTCAAAGGTAAAATTGATAAAATACGGCAGAATATCTCATAATATATCTCAGTTGCAAAAAATTGAAAAACTGCAATCACCAATGACACAGATAGATAACTTCAACACAATGTCAGAATTTTGTTTAATTGATTATGAGACTCTTGAAAAAACTGTACAAAATCTCAGTTCCTCAACATCTGAACTGGACATTCTGCCCACCAACTTTTTTAAGTCTGTTCTTCATCTTATAATTACAGATGTGCTTCAAATTATGAATACATCCATACAGACTGGCGTTGTTCCTGTCTCTAAAAAAAGTCGTTGTAAAGCCCCTTCTTAAAAAAAATAATCTGGATCCTTCAGTGTTAAATAACTACAGGCCAATATCAAATTTACCATTCATCGGGAAAATCCTGGAAAAAATTGTCTTCAATCAATTAACTGCCTTCTTGATATCAAACAGCTGTTTTGATAATTTTCAGTCAGGATTTCATGCCAATCATAGCACTGAAGCAGCGCTGATTAAAGTTATAAATGACATACGTCTTAATACTGATGCAGGCAAAACATCGGTCCTGGTATTACTGGACCTCAGTGCAGCTTTTGATACTGTCGATCACAACATACTGCTATATCGACTTGAACACTGGGTTGGATTGACTGGTAAAGTTATCAATTGGTTAAATTCATACTTAAAAGATAGAAGCTTCTTTGTTACCCTGAGAAATTGTTCCTCAACGTCAATGTCCTTGACCTGTGGTGTCCCCCAGGGGTCAATTCTTGGACCATTACTTTTCAACCTTTATATGCTCCCACTTGGGCAAATAATCAATAAAAATTCAATTTTGTATCACTGCGATGCAGATGACACCCAAATTTATTTTGCTCTATCACCTAATGATTAGGCCGCCCTTGAATGTCTCTACCAGTGTATCGATCAAATCAACAACTGGATGTCAGAAAATTTTCTTCAGCTGAACACAGATAAAACAGAAGTAATTCTATTTGGAAAAAAGATGAAAGACTCAGGATTACCACTATTCTTGACACAAGGGATTAAAACTAAAGAAATGGTTAAAAATCTTGGTGTTTTCATTGACAGCGAGCTAAACTTTGACAGTCACATGAAAGCAATCACTAAAACGGCATTTTATCACCTAAAAAACATTTCCAAACTAAGAGGACTTGTGTCAAAAAATGATCTGGAAAAACTAATACATGCCTTCATCTCTAGTAGGGTTGATTACTGCAATGGCCTTTTCACAGGCTTGCCAAAAAAGACCATCAAATGACTTCAGGTGATTCAAAATGCAGCGGCGAGGGTTCTCACACGAACAAAAAGAACAGAGCACATTACTCCAATTCTAAGGTCCCTTCACTGGCTTCCAGTAAGCTACAGAATTGACTTTAAAGCATTGCTGCTGGTGTACAAATCTCTAAATGGTACAGGGCCCAATTACCTCTCTGATATGTTGCAGCGACCTAACCCAATCAGATCTACCAGATCGCAGCAGCAAAATTTACTGGTAAAACCTGTTGTTAAAACAAAGTGTGGTGAAGCAGCATTTAGCTACTATGCAGTACAGCTATGGAACCAACTCCCAGAGGACATTAAAAATGCTCCTGCTGTTGGCAGCTTCAAATCTAGGTTAAAGACCAAGCTGTTTTCAGATGCTTTCTGTTAAATAATTAATATTGTCTTCTTTACATTCTTTATAATCTTTACTTCTCTGCATGTTTTAAATTTACTTTAACTTTATCCTATTTTATTCTGTATTCTATTCTGCGGGGTTTTTTTTCCTTCTCATCCTATTTGAACTACTACTTCATTTTATTATTTTATTTTTACTATTGTTTAATTCTTATTTTCTTTTAATTCTTTTAATTAATTGTTTTAGAATAAAAATAAAATTATTTTATGTAATTTTATTTCTCTATTGTTTACTGTTTTTACTTCTGTAAAGCACATTGCACTGCCATTGTGTATGAAATGTGCTATATAAATAAACTTGCCTTGCCTTACCAGCCATACACACCACCTCGTGGCCAGTTAGTAATTACTGTCATACACAACGCCTAGTGGCCAGTGTTAGTAATTATTGTCATACACACCACCTGGTGGCCAGTGTTAGTAATTACCTGTCATACACACCAACAAGTGGCCAGTCTTAGTAATTACTGTCATACACACCACCTGGAGGCCAGTCTTAGTAATTACCAGCCATACACACCGTCTGGAGGCCAGTGTTAGTAATTACTGTCATACACACTGCCTAGTGGCCAGTGTTAGTAATTACCTGTCATACACACCGCTTAGTGGCCAGTGTTAGTAATTACCAGCCATACACACCGCCTGGAGGCCAGTCTTAGTAATTACTGTCATACACACTGCCTAGTGGCCAGTGTTAGTAATTACCTGTCATACACACCGCCTAGTGGCCAGTGTTAGTAATTACCAGCCATACACACCACCTCGTGGCCAGTTAGTAATTACTGTCATACACAACGCCTAGTGGCCAGTGTTAGTAATTACTGTAATACACACCACCTGGTGGCCAGTCTTAGTAATTCCTGTCATACACACCACCTGGAGGCCAGTCTTAGTAATTAGCAGCCATACACACCACCTTGTGGCCAGTTAGTAATTACCTGTCATACACACCACCTCGGGCGGCACGGTGGTGTAGCGGTTACGCTGTCGCCTCACAGCAAGAAGGTCTGGGTTCGAGCCCCATGGCCAGCGAGGGACTTTCTGTGCGGAAATTGCATGTTCTCCCTGTGTCCATGTGGGTTTCCTCCAGGTGCTCCAGTTTCCCGCACAGTCCAAAGACATGCAGGTTAGGTTAACTGGTGACTCTAAATTGACCATAGGTGTGAGTGTGAATGGTTGTCTATGTGTCAGCCCTGTGATGACCTGGCGACTTGTCCAGGGTGTACCCCGCCTTTCGCCCGTAGTCAGCTGGGATAGGCTCCAGCTTGCCTGCGACCCTGTAGAAGGATAAAGCGGCTAGAGATAATGAGATGAGATGAGATGAGACACACCACCTCATGGCCAGTGTTAGTAATTACCAGCCATACACACCACCAAGTGGCCAGTATTAGTAATTACTGTCATACATACTGCCTGGATGCCAGTCTTAGTAATTATCAGCCATACACCACCTCGTCGGCATGGTGGTGTAGTGGTTAGCGCTGTCGCCTCACAGCAAGAAGGTCCTAGGTTCGAGCCCTGGGGCCGGCGAGGGCCTTTCTGTGTGGAGTTTGCATGTTCTCCCCGTGTCCGCGTGGGTTTCCTCCAGGTGCTCCGGTTTCCCCCACAGTCCAAAGACATGCAGGTTAGGTTAACTGGTGACTCTAAATTGACCGTAGGTGTGAATGTGAGTGTGAATGGTTGTCTGTGTCTATGTGTCAGCCCTGTGATGACCTGGCGACTTGTCCAGGGTATACCCTGCCTTTCGCCCATAGTCAGCTGGGATAGGCTCCAGCTTGCCTGCGACCCTGTAGCCATGCACACCACCTAGTGGCCAATGTTAGTAATTACCAGCCATACACTGCCTCATGGCCAGTGTTAGTAATTGCCAGTCATACACCACCTCGTGGCCAGTGTTAGTAATTGCCAGTCATACACATCACTTTGTGGCCAATGCTTGCCAGTAAAGAAATAAAACAAAAGAGACTGGCTATGATAAGAAAATTCTACAAGCCAGAAACAGATGGATGCTCTGCTTTTAGGCAGTGCCTAAATCTCTATATTAATTTCTACGAAAAGTGTCAGCGAGTGGCCTGAAGGCACCCTGGCAAATGAAACTGTACATGTTTGAGTGAATTTGAGCATATTTTGAATAATTTTGCTTGCTTCAAGCTTTGTTGTGTTTACTCTTTTATACCCCCCCCCCAGTTGCTGAAGGGGGTGGTGGGTTAATCCCCTCCCCCAGAACTACCCCTGGGGGTCACAAACAAGCAAAAAACAAACAAACAAACAACAAAAAAAACCCTCAATCACAGGAAAAGAAACAGGCTCAAATCACTGTCACAGAAATAAATTTGTTGGCAAGCACGGATCAAGTGAAAGTCCTCCCCTTCAGTTAAAGTTGTGTGCACCAAGCATGATTTTGGATTTAAAAAAAAAAAAAAAACTCCCACATCCCTCCAATCACTCCCACCTGCAGGCAACCTTTACAAAGATCTCCCCCTTGTGCCAACTACAGTGTCACCCACAGGACAAAATTCAATACTATGAGCACACACAATATTCACTCACAATGTGCAGATCAAAGCACATACAAAAATAGAAATATAAGTTAGAAAATAAATTAGACATTTACATGTTGTTTTTCCCAGGCAAAATGACAACACATACAAGGACAATAATATAATAAACTATTTGCCAGGTATGTGAACACACACGAGGAATTTGACTCCGGTTTCACTTAGCTCTCTTAGTACAAACAGATAAAAAGCGTAGACAGAAACAAAAAAAGGACAATGGTGATCCTTTACACTCCCACCAATCATGTCATGTTGCCCCAAAGTCATGCACGATTCCGGGCAGCACGGTGGTGTAGTGGTTAGCGCTGTTGCCTCACAGCAAGAAGGTCCAGGTTTGAGCCCCGGGGTCGGCGAGGGCCTTTCTGTATGGAGTTTGCATGTTCTCCCCGTGTCTGCGTGGGTTTCCTCCGGGTGCTCCGGTCCCCCCCCCCACAATCCAAAAACATGCAAGTTAGGTTAACTGCTGACTCTAAATTGACCGTCGGTGTGACTGGTTGTCTGTGTCTATGTGTCGGCCCTGTGATGACCTGGCGACTTGTCCAGGGTGTACCCCGCCTTTCGCCCGTAGTCAGCTGGGATAGACTCCAGCTTGCCTGTTACCCTGTAGAACAGGATAAAGCAGCTAGAGATAATGAGAGAATGAGATACATGATTCCCCAAAATTCTAAGGACCATTTACTATCCCAAGGTAGAAAAATGTACAAATAAGCATAAGGTATGTTAATGAAGTGGGTTATGTCTGTTTGTCTAACCGTATATTTGTGTGTGGATGTATGCATGTGTACCTCTCATAACTATTCACTCTCAAGTAGCAGAACTACAGTAGCTTTTGTATTGGTCTATGATGGAGAGTCTAGATGGAGCATTGTGTTTAAGTGACTTCTGTTTCCCCACTTGTACTTTGACTCTTCGGACCAAACCATCACGGTCCACAGTCGCTTCCACCACTCGTCCCAACTGCCACTGGTTTCTTGGAAGTATTTCTTCTTTAATAATGATGACATCATTCACCTTAAGGTTGCATGGGGCACATGCCACTTTTGCCCTGTGGAGATGTTGGAAAGGTATTCCCTCTTCCATCGGCTCCAGAACTGCTCAATCAAATACTGAATTCGGCGCCATCTCTTTGTGCCACATACTTCCTCTTTCACAAACTTCCCAGGAGGCAGAAGAACCACTTTTGATTTCATTATAATTAGATGATTGGGCATTAAAGGCTCGAGAGTTAGGGTCATTTATTCCATCTATGGTCAGTGGGCAGCTATTGACAATAGCCATAGCCTCGTAAAAGAATGTTCTAAGGGAGACATCATCGAGCCTACCTACACATTGGGCTAAAGTAGCGTTTGGGACATTTCGAATCGTGCGTATCTGACGCTCCCAAACACCACCAGCATGGATTGCTGATGGGGCATTAAACACAAATTCACACTGCTTCTCAGGCCCTGTTTACATTATTTCGAATCAGCGGATCAGATTAACGTTTTTAAAACAATTCGCGTGCACACAGCAACGCCAATACATGGATACGCTAATCACATGACTAATTAGACGGCACGTCACATGATCCCAGTGCATATCGGGCATGCGCAAGTCACTCACCACTTGCAAGTGGAAGGATGGCAAGCGAACACCTTCTCCAGCAGATAAACACACCTGGCTGTGATGTTCATGTTCTCACTGAGTTTAAGCGCCTGAAGGAGGTTGAAATGTGTAAATAAACCTCAGTGCAGCTCAGCGCTTCCTCCTGCGCTCCAAATCACTCCGCCCTGAACAGCGAGTGCCCTCTGGAGGGTGCGCACTCCGGCCCTGCGCAGCTCACAGAGCGCGTGAGTGAAGCGCACGAGCAGTGATTCGGGACTGAGCCGCTGTGTGTGTGATCCCAACGCCAGCGAATCAGGAAGGTGGATGTCACAGTGACATTGTCCAATGACGACATCAGCTAGAGCTCAGCACAGCGTATCCTCAATGTTTACACAGCACCGGACCAGACACGAATTGGATTGAATACGTGGGCTCTGGCGGATTCCCGTTTCCCGGCGTTTTAATGTGAACGGGCAGTGCATCCGCGAAGAAAACGAGACAGATACGGTCTAATGTAAACTTGGCCTCAGCCAGAAAGTTTTCCAAGGCCTGGTAGTCACACTGTTTGAGTGCTTCTTTTAATTCGTTCTTGGCTCCTATGAAATTCCTGCCTTGATCACAATAAAACTGGCACACAGCTACTCTTAGACTGATGAAGCACCTAAGAGCGTTGATGAATCAATCCGTAGACAGATCTTCTAGCATTTCTATGTGCACAGCTCGGGGGTAAAAGCAAGTAAATATCAGGCCATACCTCTTATGTTCCTTGCGACTTCATTTAATGAGAAATGGTCCAAAGCAATCCATTCCACAGTTTGTGAAAGGAGCAGATTCCTCAACACGCTCTTTAGGGAGCTCAGCCATCCGCTGTTCAACAGGATGCCTCAGTCTCCGATGTTGTACGCACTTATGTATGAGCTTAAAAACCAACTTGCTACAACCAAGGATCCAGAATCCATTTGCTCCAAGCTCCATTTGAGTTTGACTTCTGCCCTGATGGCATTCTTGAGAATGATCGTGAAATAGAATAAGCTGAGTGACATGACCATCATTGGGCAAAATAGACGGATGCCAAAATTCTTCACTGAGAGCTGCATGTTTCAATCTTCCACCAACGTGAAGTATGCCCTCACTCAAGATTGGATCGAGACAGAAGAGAGAACTGGAACTTGGAAGACTTTGTCCCATTGAGTGTCTTTATCTCTTGGCTAAATGACTGCTGTTGGACAAGCCTTATTAGAACTTTGGCTGCACACTCACGCTCTTTGACAGTCACAACATCTGTGAGACACTTTTGTTCAGAGCAGTCTTTTAATTCTTGCCACTACCTTAAGGAGTGTTGTCCAGGATGAAAATCTAGACAGGTGATCAAGCATATATCTGTGCACTCACTCACACTTGATGCAAATGCTTGAACTGCCTTAACCTCTGGGTCCCCAACCCAGAGGTAATTTAATGGACAGGGTTCAAGTTGAATTTCTTCCCTCCACAAGAACTTGGGACCTGATAGCCAGTTGGTTGACAGAATCTCTGATGCACGAAGCCCCCTAGAGGCGTGATCGGCCAGGTTTTCTGCTGTATCAACATAATGCCACTGGCTTGAGTTGGTATTCTCCCTTATCAGCTGGACACTATTTGCTACAAACACGTGAAACCTCCGCACTTCATTACTGATGTATGCCAAAGTGACTTGAGAATCTGTCCAGAAAAACTATCAATCATCCTGCTCAACTCTGATTTCAGCAGAACACTCAGTCAGGCTGCAATCACAGCAGCTGAAAGTTCTAAGCGGGGAATACTTGTGACCTTTGATGGCACAACTCTAGCCTTAGCCATGATGAGGCTACAATGGACTTTATTTTGGTCATTCTTGTATCGAAGGTAAGAGCATGCACCATATCCCACACTACTAGCATCTGAAAAGTGGTGCAATTCAGCACTCACATTCTTGTCAAAGTGTGGTGGACAGTAACCTCTGGAGATTGAAACCTCTCTCAGCCCTTCGAGACCCGTTTTCCACTCTTCCCACCGTGGATGAAAGTCATCAGGAAGTGGATCGTCCCATTCAATGCTCCTACGACACAGCTCCTGAAGAACACATTTTCCACTCAGAATGAATGGGGCCACAAACCCCAGCGGATCATACAAGGAGGCTATGACTGAAACAATGCCACGGTGGGTGTCAGGCTTGTCTCTCAAGTTTACGTAAAAACTGAAACTGTCACTTTCGATCAGCCACTGAATGCCCAATGCATGTTACACTGAGGCTGACTCTTGATTGAGGTCAAGGCTTTCAACACTTGCCGATCTTTGGGATGGTTCCACACAACTAAGAACTTCTATGATTTTCATTATGGAACCTTCTAACTTGCAAGCCACCCACACTTTGACTGACTACAACTGTATCTACAGCAGTCAGTGTACTGAGCTTCAACTGCAGTGGTTGAGTGACTACATTCAGCTCTCTAACAAGGTCCTCCAAGACAAAGGTTGAATCACTCTGTGTATCCAGAAGAGCATATGTAAGAATTTCCTTTTCAGGTTCTTTCACAGATGACAAGAAAACTAGCATGATACTTGAAGTGGTGGATGCATCTCGAATCAGCGCAAAGGAGTTGACCTTATGGACTTCCTGAGTTGCTTGGCTTTCTGTAGACATGGAACCTTTCATCGCGGCTTCCCCAGATTTCTTCTCTCTCTCTCCGTGCAGACAAGTCAGATGGCGGTGACCACACACCCCACAGGCATGTCTTGTCCTACAGTCTTTAGTGACATAGCCCTTACGCAAACATCCAAAGCAAAGATGATTCTGATGTATAAATGCCCTTTTATCTCCCATAGGCTTGGCAGCAAAGACTGGACACTTAACAATGCCATGCAACTCATGCTTACAGATGAGGCATGGCAACCTTGGCCTAGATGCAGACACACTTTCTAAGGTATTTAATGTGTGATCTTTTGATTGGGCACTTGTGCTAAGAGTTTTTGCTCTCTTAGGCAACTTCTCATCTGCTGTTCTAGAACTTAGCAAGAAGGCAGAAGCGATGGGGTTACAGGCTATGCGAGCTTCTTTTAACACAAAGTCTGTGAAGCAGTTGAAGGCTGGATATGCTCCTAATGCATCAAGTTCTTCTACAACAATCCTACTCCACTTTCGTACAATCTGGCAGTTTTTCAAAAGCTTATGATTTTCCTCACAGTCATTTAGAATGGTCAATCCTTTAACATGAGGCATAGCTTCTACACAGCTTTTTAAGAAATCTGCAAAGTCTCTTAATGCAGAAGAATCATTTGAACTAACCTTTGGCCATTTCATAAGCTTGTCTTGAAAAGCTTTCTGCACAACAAAAGGATTTCCATATCGGTCCTCTAAAACAGCCCAGGCACCCTCATATGCCTCTTCAGAGCTCCGGTAAAAGAACCCTTCTATGGCTTTACAGGCCTCTCCTACAAGGTAGCCTTTCAAATAAAGCATCTTCTCACTGGCAGGGATAGGTTTCCTGCCAATTAAAGTTAGGAATGGCATCTTAAAGTCAACAAACTTCAAAGGATCACCAGCAAACACAGTTGGTTCAGGAACAGGAAGATGATTTAAGCTTAGGGAACTTACAATTGCTTCAGCCAAGCTGGCTGTTGAACTCTGAGGAGAAGCATGTGGTTGCAACAATGTGACTCCTGTGCTTACTGGTCTACTTGAAATCATACCTGTAATGGCTCGAACAGGGACTGTCTCACAGAGCTCTCCCACTACATTTTCCACTTCACCTTCAAATTTGTTGTATGTTCGAACCCGAGCTGCAGCCACCTTAACATCCATGTCTGCCTGCATCATTTTCAGCCTTGTTTTCTCCTCCTCTAGCTTCAGCTCAACTTCAGCTTGCTTCTGCTTCATTTCAATCATCTGTGACTCATGAAGTTTCCATTCACTTTCCAGCTTACTGATTGAGCTTGTATCTCCTGCATTGTCTTTGCTTGCTCTAATTTGCCTTCAAGATCTGCTTCTGCTCGCTTACTAGAAGCTTTGGAGTTGGCAACGGACACATTATCCAATCCTTCAAGCCCTTCTGAGAGGACACATTCAGTGTTTGTTCCACCAAAGATGGATTTATATTCTTCTCCATTTAAAATCATCCGCACTCTTTCCTTTTCAACCGCTGCTTTAAATGCATCTTGGACAAGGTCCACTTCCATTCGTTTACTCACTAAATCACATATTTTAGTAGTCAGTGTATTACAAGCATCCAATTTCTGCACAATATCTAGAGTGTGTTAATAGGATTGTGTTGGAGTGGTTCGTAATTCTGATTTACACGGTCATATACACTTTGAATATGCTGGTTTATTTTATCAAGATCATCTTTTGAACAAAATTTCTTAAGACTTTTCCTACATTCTCTTGCTATCTGCTTCCAGGATTCATAAGCTTTCAAGAATGCCTTTACATGCCTTTTAGCAGTATCTTCACACATCTGTTTGCCTCGTTCAGTTAGCCACCTTTCACGAGAACCAGAGACTACTTCTTGCGTGCCAACTGATTTCCCTTCTCCTGTTGCAGGTTCTTCAGATAAGTCCCTCTTCAGTGGATTTCCCTTTTCCTTCTGACACTGACATATTTAATTTTAAACTTCTGATTATGTGATTTGTAATTATCTTTAAGTGAAGTAATGAACTGAAAGTGAGCTATGTTTTTAAGAGTGCTATAGACCATCACTTCTCACTTTAAAAATTAGAGCATGCCAAGTAAAGTGATGATGGACCTTCCACAAAGCCATTAAACATTCACGTCATAGGCTACACTAAGCATGTCAAGCAATAGCATTCATCTCAAGCATTTAACTTAAAGCTGTATTCACAAACAAAAGCACATTACGCCCTGCTTGAATCAATCAGAAAATTGCGGTATGATAGTTCAGTTCAGCCCAGGTTAACTATCCCATTAACTATCCCGTTAACCGGGTTCTCTCACCGCATCTGCAGTCTCTGTTGAACTCGGTAGCACATTACAATCTCGCCTGAATTCGCGTGGAACAAACCAAAGCTGACCTGCCCTCCCAAACCAAGCCGTCTCGAACAAAGCAGACAACTCAGATGTAGCGTCGAGTTTTCACTGTAGCAGCCCTTGGATCCCAAAGAGAGCCTCAACAGATGATTAAGGTTTCTTTTATTTTAGTTCGTAATAGCATCAACTTTAATCCATTTCATCTTAGCCTTATATCAAGACATAAACAATAAACATCTTAGCATCTAGTTTCCATGAGTACAAACTTCTCATTATATAAAAGCAACAATCATATACACAACCATGTTTCATACATACAAAGATATGACTTACAAACCATGACTGAATAAAACAAACATACCTCGCTGCACTCACCAAGGAATGCAAAGAAAAATGTATGATATGATAATCTTCTGTAATTAAAACAGGCATCAAAATGAGCTTTTCTTATGTGAAAAAAAAAAAGTACAAAACTTGGAGATAAAACTCATACAGCTAAGGCCCAAACAAAGCACTCCCTTCTTCAAGGTCTTATGACAGCCAGCATCCAAAAAGTTGCATTGCTGCCATCTACAGGACTACCACCTTAGTGCACTATATCCTGCTATATATACCAGTGTCCATTAAGAACTTGAAAAAAAAATCGTCTTCCCCTCCCGCTTGACCCTAATTCTAAAATACCTTTCAGAGATATTTCTTCCAAGCCAAATCCCCCGCAACTGTCTAATTAAATCTTGCCTTTGGCGGTCATACTTTCTACAAAAAATCAAAACATGATGTACTGTCTCACGCTCTTGGCAAGAACACAGGCCATTCTGATGCTTTCCCAAAATAAATAAAGTGCTGTTCAGAAATGTATGACCAATCCTCAATCTAGAAATAATTACCTCTTCCTTACGTCTAGCCCCCCCCCCCCCCTTTTACAGACATTAATTGAATCAGTTACCCTACCGACAATTGAGAATAGATGCCTCCCTTTATTTTCTTGCTCCCAAAGCTGTTGCCATTTTAAAATTGTTTCCTGCCACACAATACTTTTACCCTCCGCCTTGGACAGATTTATGTTGACATCTATGGGTACCTTTTGAGCAGCTTCCTTCGCCAACTTATCAACCTTTTCATTTGATGCTATACCTACATGTCAGTGGCAGCTGGTAGTCTTTCAAACAGGGGAGGCTGGTCAGTTACAATATTTCCAGATTTTAAAAGAAAAAAGAAAAAAAACATCAATTTTGCCCATACTCTTGCCTCTGATCTGGCTGATTGTTGGCAGGGTCACAAACTGTGAAATAACAGGTTCTTTTGGCCCATTAGCCTACTGTCTAATATACATGATGGTGGTGTTGGGGGGTATATTTTAACATTTTATATTTTAAAATTGTGGCATGTTGTTTAAAAATTGATTATTATTGAAAGCAGCTCTTTGTCAGGAACCTCAGCAGTAACAGCAGAGTGTTCTGGAATAGGCACAAGCACTGACCTTGGGGAGCCAAACATAGAGCTGGGTGCAACACATTTCATTCAATTACACTTTCCCTATATTTTACTTATTTTGACTGAGAAATGTTTTATTGTAATCCAGGTCTGTAGTGTGAAATGTTCTCGGCAGTGTTTTTGTTTAAAAATGTTTTCCAAATTGTAGCTGTGTTTAATTCATATCCAGAGAAATATATTGTGGCAGTGGGGGCATGGTGAAGCGCCGGTCTGTGACAGGAGGGCAGAGCCAGGGAAGGTGAGTGGCAGAATCACTACACCTGACGGTGATTAACCTGTGTTTTGTGTGTTTTCCCAGTAACCGCTCCCTATTTAAGGAGGCAGAGGGAGAGCAGAGGGAGCGCAACCCGGGACCAGAATGCAGAGTGTGTGTGTGTGTGTGCTTACGCCGCATAATAGAAACTGGCGATTGAAACTGAAAAGTTGTTTAATAAAAAGCCTTCTCTGCCTCTAAAGCGTTGTCCTGCCGTCCTCTGTGCTCCACCCACACGTTGTAAGCACTACAGTGGTGCCGAAACCCGGGACAGGTGGAGCACCAACCTTGCAGCCCCATGGAATCCTCCCCGTTCGCGGACTTGGTCCACGCCCTCGCCACGGCTCAGCAGAGCCAGCACCAGGCACTCGTCACGCTCCGAAAGGAGCAGGAGTGCCACTTCAAAGCCCTGGTGCTGGCCCAGCAGGAAGATCGTGAGGCGTTCCGGCATCTCCTCACGTCGGCGGGGTCCACCAGCGCCCCGGCCGCGGGCCCATCTCCCCTCACCATGACCAAGATGGGCCCGCAGGACGACCCCGAGGCGTTTATCACCTTGTTCGAGCAGGTCACCGAAGCCTCGGGGTGGCCGATGGAGCAGCGCACAGCGCGCCTCCTCCCCCTCCTAACGGGAGAGGCGCAGCTGGCCACACTACAGCTCCCTGCCGACCGCCGGCTGGCCTACGTGGACCTTCGCCGGGCCGTCCTCCAGCACGTGGAACGCATGCCCGAACAGCATCGCCATCGCTTCCGCGCGCTGCGGATGGAGGGAGTAGGCCGGCCGTTCGCGTTCGGCCAGCAGCTCTGGGACGCCTGCTGGCGGTGGCGGAGGGCCGACGATCACGATGCCGAGGGAATCATCGATCAGGTGGTGCTGGAGCAATTCATCACCCGCTTACCAGCCGGAACTGCGGAGTGGGTCCAGTGCCACCGCCCGGCGTTGCTGGATCAGGCTGTAGGACTGGCAGAGGATCATTTGGCGGCTGTTCCGGCGGCAAGGCGGCCGACGATGTCGTCTCTTCTCTCCTCTTCTCTCTCTCTTCCTCCCCCCCTTCTGTGTCCCGTCCTCGCCCCATTTCCCCACCACGGAGGCAGGGGCCGGCTCCACCCCAGCCGGCCCGCCGCACCCGTGGTGCCCTCCCGTTTCTCCCTTCTGTGTCTGTCTCTCCCCCCCCTCAGGTGAGTGAGCCCCAGAACACAGCTGCAGAGGGAAGGCCCAGGCCGGTTTGCTGGCGCGGTGGGGAACCGGGCCACCTGCAGCAACAGTGCGCAGCAATGGAGGTGGGCGCGGTGGTGCAGATTCCCAACGCACCAGAAGCTGCCCTCGATCGGGCCGGAGCGTATCGCATACCGGTGAGTGTACAAGGGGCTACATATCAGGCGTTGGTGGATTCGGGTTGCAATCAGACCTCGATCCACCAACGCCTGGTGCAAGACGAGGCATTGGGGGGAGCACAGGGGGTGAAGGTGTTGTGTGTGCACGGGGATGTTCACAGTTACCCTTTGGTGTCGGTCCACATATATTTCAGAGGGGAAAAATCCATAGTGAAGGCAGCGGTTAATCCTCGCCTTACCCACTCTTTAATTTTGGGGACTGATTGGCCCGGATTTCAGGGTTTAATGACATGCCTAGTAAAGAGTGGGTCCTGCCGTTTAACAGGGGGAGGTCCCGGTGTCGCTTTGGCTGGAGCTGCGGTCGCAGAGCCGTCTACGTCATCTCCGCGACAGAGCGAGGAGCCGCCGGGTCCTCCTCTTTCTGTTGGGGAATCCCTCGCGGATTTCCCACTAGAACAATCGCGAGACGAGACTCTGCGACACGCGTTTGACCAAGTGAGAGTAATCGATGGTCAAACGCTCCAGCCGAACGCCACCCCGTCCTTCCCCTATTTTTCCATTTTGAAGGATAGATTATACCGAGTGACGCAGGACACTCAGACGAAAGAGCGAGTCACACATTTATTAATTCCAAAGAGCCGCCGGGAATTGGTATTCCAGGCAGCTCACTTTAATTCCATGGCTGGACACCTAGGGCAGGATAAGACACTAGCCCGGATAATGGCCCGATTCTATTGGCTGGGGATTCGCAGCGACATCCGTAAGTGGTGTACGGCGTGCCGCAAATGCCAGTTAGTAAATCCAGCGGCCATTCCAAAAGCGCCCTTGCGCCCCCTACCATTAATCGAGACCCTGTTCGAAAGAATTGGGATGGATCTCGTCGGGCCATTAGATCGGTCAACATGAGGGTACCACTTTATATTGGTTCTGGTGGACTATGCAACACGATACCCGGAAGCGGTGCCTCTTCGCAATATCTCAGCACGCAGTATTGCAGAGGCCCTCTTCCACGTCATCTCCCGGGTTGGAATCCTGAAAGAGATTCTGACTGACCAAGGCACCTCGTTTATGTCACGAACACTGAGCGAACTGTATGGGCTACTGGGTATTAAGCCGATCCGCACCAGTGTTTATCACCCACAAACGGACGGTTTAGTTGAACGGTTCAATCGCACCATCAAAAATATAATCAAAAAATTCGTAAGTGAGGATGCACGTAACTGGGATAAGTGGCTCGAACCCTTGTTATTTGCAGTGCGAGAGGTCCCCCAAGCCTCCACGGGGTTCTCCCCATGTGAATTATTTTATGGGCGTAAGCCGTGCGGCATCTTAGATGTACTGCGGGAAAATTGGGAGGAGGGACCTTCACAGAGCAAAAACGAAATTCAGTACATTATGGACCTGCGCGCAAAACTCCACACGCTCACCCACCTAACTCAGGAGAATTTGCCGCAGGCCCAGGAATGGCAAGCCCGCCTGTACAACAAGGGCACACGCCTTAGAGAGTTCACTCCAGGAGATAAGGTACTCGTCCTGTTGCCCACGTCGAGCTCCAAATTAATCACCAAGTGGCAAGGACCCTTTGAGGTCACATGGTGAGTCGGGGACGTCGACTATGAGGTAAGGCGAACGGACAGGGAGGGGGCACTACAGATCTACCACCTCAATCTGCTGAAACTCTGGAATGAGGAGGTCCCCGTGGAGTTGGTGTCGGTAGTTCTGGAGAAGGCGGAGCTGGGGCCGGAGGTTCAAAAAGGGACATTGGCATCACGTACCTCTCCGGTCCCCTGTGGAGACCATCTCTCCCCGACCCAACTCACGGAGGTCGCCCAGTTGCAGGCCAAGTTTTCGGATGTGTTCTCGCCCCTGCCCGATCGCACTAACCTCATAGAACACCACATAGAGACGCCCCCGGGGGTGGTAGTGTGTAGCCACCCTTATAGGCTACCCGAACACAAAAAAAAGGTGGTTTGGGAAGAACTTCAGGCCATGCTTGAAATGGGCATCGTCGAGGAGTCCCACAGTGACTGGAGCAGCCCGGTGGTCTTGGTTCCCAAGGCCGACGGCTCGGTCCGGTTCTGTGTGGACTATAGAAAAGTCAACGCGGTGTCTAAATTCGACGTGTACCCAATGCCTCGTATTGATGAGCTGCTCGATCGACTAGGCACGGCTCGCTTTTACTTGACACTGGATTTGACGAAGGGATATTGGCAGATCCCCTTGACTCCATTATCCCGAGAGAAAACAGCCTTTTCCACACCGTTCGGCTTACACCAGTTCGTCACACTTCCGTTTGGGCTGTTTGGGGCGCCCGCTATGTTTCAGCGGCTGATGGACAGGGTCCTCCGGCCCCACGCCACCTATGCGGCCGCTTATCTAGATGATATTATCATTTATAGTAATGACTGGCAGCGGCACCTGCAAGACCTGAGGGCCGTCCTTAGGTCGCTGAGGTGGGCGGGTCTCACTGCCAACCCAAAGAAGTGTGCGATTGGGCGAGTGGAAGTATGGTATCTGGGCTTCCACTTGGGCAACAGGCAGGTGCATCCCCAAATTAATAAGACAGCAGCGATTGCGGCCTGCCTGAGGCCCAAGACCAAAAGGGGGTGAGACAGTTCCTGGGGCTGGCTGGCTACTATCGTAGGTTTATACCTAATTATTCGGACGTCACCAGCCCGCTGACTGACCTCACTAAAAAGGGGGCGCCAGATCCGGTCCAGTGGACGGACCAGTGCCAGCGGGCTTTCTCTGAGGTAAAGGCTGCACTGTGTGGGGGGCCACTTTTACACTCCCCTGACTTCTCTCTCCCTTTTATGTTACAGACGGATGCGTCGGACAGAGGGCTGGGGGCCGTTTTGTCCCAGCAGGTGGAGGGGGAGGATCGCCCCATCCTATACATCAGTCGGAAGCTGTCGGTGCGTGAGGGGCGCTACAGCACGATTGAGAAGGAATGCCTGGCGATCAAGTGGGTGGTCCTTGCCCTCCGTTACTACCTGCTGGGGTGCCCTTTCACCCTCTGTTCGGACCACGCGCCCCTCCAGTGGCTCCACCGCATGAAGGATGCCAACGCGCGGATCACCCGTTGGTATCTGGCACTCCAACCCTTCAACTTCAAGGTGGTCCACAGGCCGGGGGCGCAGATGGTCGTGGCGGACTTCCTCTCCCGTCAAGGGGGGGGGGAGTCGGCTGCGGGCCGGACGGGTGCCCGGCCTGAGTCGGGTGGTGGGGGTATGTGGCAGCGGGGGCGTGGTCAAGCGCCGGTCTGTGACAGGAGGGCGGAGCCAGGGAAGGTGAGTGGCAGAATCGCTACACCTGATGGTGATTAACCTGTGTTTTGTGTGTTTTCCCAGTAACCGCTCCCTATTTAAAGAGGCAGAGGGAGAGCAGAGGGAGCGCATCCCGGGACCAGAACGCAGAGTGTGTGTGTGTGTCAGAGGTGGACAAAGTACCCAACTTCATTACTTAAGTCAAAGTACAGATCCCACTGGTCAAATGTTACTCCGATACAAGTGAAAGTTGTACAGTCAAATTTTTACTTAAGTTAAAGTACTGA
Source organism: Neoarius graeffei (assembly GCF_027579695.1). Lineage (NCBI taxonomy): Eukaryota > Metazoa > Chordata > Actinopteri > Siluriformes > Ariidae > Neoarius > Neoarius graeffei. The sequence goes on along the minus strand of NC_083570.1, from coordinate 114,164,844 downwards.
AGTACTTGCTTTTAAAAATACTTAAGTATTAAAAGTACATTTTCTGTCAACGCATCGTTGTATTATTGCCACAACGCTGACAAAATCTAATGCTGTTACCAAAGACAGAAATGTGAATTCACAAAATGAACGCATGCTGTGCCATCATGGTGGTTTAACGTTAAACTAGCTAGTCAGTGAAGCTCCACCTGACATGCTAGCAAACTCTTTTCAAACTCGAAATCGTACTGGGTAGCTAACGCTACTAGAAAAGACAGATTTCTACATTCTGTTTATTTGGCAAGATTATGCTATAACATATTTCTAAAAGGACTTCAGATAAGTTAACATTATTCATGTTAGCGTAACTCTGTTTTTACATGCTAACTAACAGTGTCCAAGTTAACTAGCTATGAGTAAACGTTAGCCGTGGACAAGGCTGCGGCAACTTGGTGGGCAAATCCATAGAAAGTCATTTGACTAACCAGACTGCATAGCTATTGTAGCATTATCGCTAGCTCTAAAAGTACAAACAACTTCGTTGCAAGCTTTCTCTAGGAATAAAACGTTTATATACCCCAATATGCTTCCGTAGGTCGGATGGCGAGTTTTTGTAGGCTGTAATGTGGTTCATTTTAGGCAAACAAAGCAAACATTTAAAACGAAATGAATCTTTTATCCTTTCAGAAAAATGAAACATGGGTTCATGGGCCATGGGTGCGTGCATTCGCCAGAAGAACCGCCTCCTTCCATTCTGCCATCAACTGATCGAGTTAAATAATGCTGTTGAGAAATCATTGAACTTGATTTTATCCAGTCTATGGATGTAATGTGACCCTAGTGATTACTGACAGGCTGTCTCAGTGTCACCTGTGAAAAAATCAATCATGTTTTAGAAAAGAAAAGACAAAAACGTCCACTTTCAAAGCTGCTTCATAGTAACGAGTAACGAGGACCTTGATAGAATGTAGTGGAGTGAAAAGTACGATATCTGTCTTTCAAATGTAGTGAAGTTAAAGTCATAAGTTTCCAACAAAAATAATACTCAAGTAAAGTACAGATACTCAAAAAGTGTACTTAAGTACAGTACTCAAGTAAATGTGCTTCGTTACTGTCCACCTCTGGTGTGTGTGTGTGTGCTTACGCTGCATAATAGAAACTGGCGATTGAAACTGAAAAGTTGTTTAATAAAAAGCCTTCTCTGCCTCTAAAGCGTTGTCCTGCCGTCCTCTGTGCTCCACCCACATGTTGTAAGTGCTACATATATATTCCAATATAATATACTCAGCATAAACATTTTAAATAGATTCTATATTTTGGTCCATCCATGACATATTACTAAAGTAGCCTATATACTGTTGTTGATGTGGGTCACCAGCCCACGTTTGACCAAATCACGGATCCGGGTTTAATCAAGAGGCATGGCCAACAATACATTTTCCTCGTCACTGAACTTACTGTTAGCCAATTCACTTTCTCGTACCAGGAGAGCTGAAAGGAACGAGTATTATTCCCTACCTTTTTCACCAAGTCAATTTGAGGCATTGGTCTACCCTGCTCTTTAATTTTAATTTTTTCCTCGAAAGGAAGACTGGCAGATGGCTTCGCCAAAATTAAATCAACAATGCTTGGCATCCGTGCGCAGCTTTCTTGCTAGCTGACTAGCCCCCTCAAGTTCAAGTTCAGTCACTCAAATAAACGAAATTTCTGGAACTAAGATAGCAAACTTGACAACACTATATTTACACTTTATTTACAATGAAAATATATACAAACTAAAAAAGCTGGTAGAAACCGTATGTAATGAATGAAATCGAAATGTCAGCTGATCTCTTACAATACACCACACCACTTGCGAATCCGCATGGGACTGAACTGAAATTCACCACTGCCTGTCTATATTTGAAACGAGCTGTCAATCAAAGAAAATATCCGGCTGCTTTCACCAATCACCAGTCTCCTCGCGGAAAGCTTTGCCATGTCCCTCTCATTGCCTCCCACTGTGAGACTGGGAATCTGTGGGAGTCCGTGGGCGGGCGTTTTCGCAGTATTTGTCCAATAATCATCTTGCATTTTGATATTGAAAAGCACATAGCTCCCAAATGCCATTGAAGTCCACTGAGGCTGGGCTGCATCGGGTTGTCACGAGGGGGAAAAACTCACGCACACATTAGGCGAACTGGGGAAAGTTATAACGGAATGATTTCGCACTGTAGTTGGGTTGAGCACATATATTTCTATGATTCTGGATCTGAAATAGCAATGTTATAAGGTCGGCTATAACATAAGCCTAGCACAATTCATCCTACACGATGTTCATCATTTTTAGAGGAGGCTGAGCCTCCCTCGTTGTCTTAGAGCAATCGCCCGTGCTACATGTGCTGGGACCCATACAAATTATATTTCTACCCCTCTCCTTTTCACATCTCTAATTGCCAGAAGAATATCATATATAATGTCTTGTCGGCTCTTTGATGACCCTTTCCCAATACTATTAATTGCTGACACAGTCACTACATATCAATACTTTATGGTTCTGAATCTGTTCAGCCCATTGTACTGCCATCAGGATTGCATATAATTCCACTGTGAATACACTTATGCCGCTTTTCCACTACAAACGCCGCGCCGTGCCGAGTCGAGCTGAGTTGAGCTGAGCGGGGCTGTTGGAGTTGCATTTCGACTACAACCGCGCTGAACCGTGCTGGCTGGAAGTGGGTGGACACATTGGGTGGAGTTAGCGAAAGTGGGTGGACGTCATGTGATGTCGTTAAGCAGCGCAAACAGTGACATCAGTGACAGTGGCGGAACAAGTCAGAGCCGGGCCGGGGCAAATGACTGGGCCCTTTATTAAAGCTTATCATAACATCATTTTAGGCTACAAAACGTCCGCAACTGCGGTGTTTACCAATTTCAACACTACCGGGTGCAACTATGTTATTTAGTACATCAAGTCCTTCAAACGAACATGTAACTCAGAAACAAAAAACATTAGGATACTGTACATGGCTCATAATAAAACATCAATAGCCTATACTGCGCACATTATTTGAAGGGCATACGAATGAGCGCTCAGAGGTTGCAACGGTGACAGGAAGAGTCAGAAATAAAAGGAGGGCGGTGCAAACCTCACTGAATGCACTGTGTTTACCAATTTCAACACTACGGGGTGCAACTATGTTATTTTGTACATTAAGTCCTTCAAACGAACATGTAACTCAAACAAAAAAACATTAGGCGACATACTGTACATGGCTCATAATAAAACATCAATAGCCTACTGCGCGCATTATTTGAAGGGCATACGACGAGCCTTGCGCTCCGCGAACTCGTCCACGATGCTCTGTATGTCACTGATTCAGTGGGCTTTTAAGCGGTAGTCTCACGACCCGAATAGTAAACAATAAACATGGAGGACATGGAGTCGTTAGTGTTGCTGGTCTTGGTGCTGTGGCTTTTTGTCGCCAACAGATACTGGCAAGAGTGTATAGATGAGGCGAGGCACATAAGGCTTCAGAAATTCTCGTAATTCGTAATTCTTCTTCTTCCGGGTTTACGGTGTTTACAGATCCCAGCGTGCTCGCGGGGCGTGTGTGGGCTTGTGAGGACACTCCTCCTCACCAATCAGTGCACAGGGGAGTGTCTGCTCACGCCCCCAACCTCACTCGGCACGGTTTGGCTTGCTTCAGCCCCACTCCAAAACGGTGCGAGTTTTAGGGGCTAAGCAGGGCTGAAACGAGCTGAGTCGTGCTGGTTTTTGGTCGTCGAAACGCGAGCCGTGTTGGGCTGAAGTGAGCTGAAGCGAGCTGAAGTGAGCTGAAAAAGGGTAGTGGAAAAGGGCCATTAGAAAGTTTGAGGTTTTCTTAACAGCTTGGATATTCCACCTCTGAAGAACAAAAGCTGCTCCTGTAGCACCCGTTTCTTGATCCTTTGAAACGTCAGTAAAAAAATTATATGTATTCCTGATACCTTTCTCTCACATGACATTGAAATTCATACACCAAATCTGCCTCAGGATTATCTGACTTAATTAGCCTGGCAAGCCAGACTAAATGTGAATATTTAGTCTGGCCTCGATCCGTAGACATTTCCAAAGTGGGTAGGAGGAACAAACCACTGTCTTTCAAACTGTCTCTGTGCGTATAGGCCAACGCTCTGACCAATCAGCGCAACAGTGACTGTGACGTAGTCAGAGCGACAGAAAGCAGTGGGGGAGGCCTTGAAATAAATAATTTTTCAAAATGCGTATTAATTAATAAACAGGTTCTAGATATTAAGAAGTTTGGAGATAATGACCACAAGTTTGGAGTCTGTACCACATACACATTTTATTCCAAGTGTTTTTCAAGGGTTTGCTTAAACTGTTTTTGAGAGTTTTTATTTAGTGGTGTTTGGTGAAATAATTTCCCTTAAATTTAAAATAACGGGAAAATAAGAAACAATCAAAAAGTAATGTTTCAAAGCTGTTTATTAATTCTTCGTACTGCACAAACTAGCCCATCCTTTTGGCTACGAGTGGAGCCAGCTGGTAGATCAGACTTTTGCCATAGCCGGTCGGCAAAACAGCGAAAACGTCCTTCTTGAAAAGGAATGAGCGGAGAGCCTCTTCCTGCTCATGTTTCAATGAAAACTCCAAGTCTAATTCTTCTAAAACTGATTCCAAAGCAGAGTCAAACGCGTGCTGTTCACTAGCCCGTAGCCATCTTTCCTGTTGTGCTTTCTCCAGCGTCGCGCAGTTTGTCATCACTCCTGCAAAAGCCCGCCCAAAGAATCCAAACAAAAACCTTGCATTGTGATTGGCGGGCACGATTTGATGCCCGAGGTGTTTTTGTTTATATGGTGCGAGGCTAGACCCATTCGCTAGGCAAAAAATATTTTTGGCCGCTAGGCGGGTGGGTCTAGTTTACTAGGCTATGACTTAATCTCAAGCAATTTTAAATCAGTCTTTGGGGACTCCAATTGCCATAGAGGAACTGATGGCCACATTACTCCTGGACAAAAGTTCTTGCCAAGAATAGCCATTTCCTGTGCCACTGTCTCTCCTACCCATCCAAAACTTGGACGTCTCGCCATCTCTCTCCCAGCTTGCCTGAATTATACTTTTAACTGGGCGATCACACCTTTGACCCATCAGATTAACCCAATAGTTAGCCTGAAGCTGCTTTCTCTGCAAACAGAGTGGCATTTCTCCTGTTTCTACCTGTAAGGAACATACTGGGGAAGATCGCACAGCTCCTGTACATATTCTCAGTGCCTTAGCTTGGACTATATCTAACCCAGCTAAAACTGATTTGGCTGCAGATCCATAAACCAAACATCCATATGCAATTCTTGCTCTAATTAGATATATATAAATATATATATATAAATTTGCTTCAAAAAAAGCTACATCTGCTCCCCATTCTGTGCCAGCAAGGCATCTCATTAAATTCATAACCATTTAACCTTTGTCTATTACTTTTGATACATGATCTCTCCAAGTAAGTCTTGTGTCAAAAAATATGCCAAGAAATTTAAAACTTTTAACCCTTTCCAAAGTCCTACCATACAGTTCCAGTTTAAAACTTTCATCTATTTTCTTCCTAGTAAAGAACATCACCTTAGTCTTTTCAGTAGATAGTCTAAAACCCCATTTCCTTCCCCAATCCTCCACCAGGGTTAGAGCTTCCTGCACCTTCTTCAGGATGTACTTCACATTCTTCCCCCTTTTCCATATGCAACCATCGTCTGCAAATAGCGACTTTCCAATCCCTGGCTGAACATTAGAAAAATTATCATTAATTATTATATTGAAAAGTAATGGACTAATAACTAGAGTTGAGCCGGATACTCGGCTGAAACGAGTATCCGGTACGGATAAAGCACTTTTGCCAAGTATGAGTATTATACGAGTAATACGAGTCAATATCTGTGCTCGGCCTGAATGAAAATCCTCACACAGCGTCACAGCGCCCCTCACCTACACACACTGCTCTGCTCACTCACACAGAGAACAGCTCTCTGTCTCTCCGTCAGTCACTCAGGTTCGTGGCTCTTTTCCATTAACGTTTCAGGTTTCTTCAGCTTCAAGTTTGTTTTTATTTCAGTTTGTACTTACTTATAACCAGTAGAGTTCTGGTAAACGTGGGTTCGTTCAGACATGGTGCTTGGTAGAAAGTGACTTGCATTGCGTCTCTGCCTGTCGGAGATTTTTTTTCTTTTTTTAACCGTCGGTTAAAAACAGGGTTTTTTTTTACTTCACGCATTGAGTGTCTGACACTTTCTTGCTGTAATTCATGTAAAAATAAAGGTAGTAGTGGTATAAGTATTACAAATTAAGCTACACACTCTCTCTCTCTCTCTCTCTCTCTCTCTCTCTGCCGGTTGTCAGAGTTTTTTTTTTTTTTTAAACCGTCAGTTGGCTCTAACCAGTTTTATTTTACTTCACGCACTGAGTGTCTGACATTTTCTAGGTAGTAGTGGTATAAATAATATTACAAATTAAGCTACACACACACACACACACACACACACACACACACACACACACACACCTGGTGTGGAAATTAAAAAAAAAAAATCACACACTGATCATAAAAAAATTAAAAGTTAAAAAAAGAAAGTTATGTTGAGTATGAAAACTCTTGTTCATTACATTTCATTTCATAATTGCAACCGCATGTGTTGTATTCATTGTTGCAAAACTTGTTCTGTAAATAGTTCGTTTGCTATCGTGATCAAAACCATTGATCTGAAGCTCAATGCTGATGCTGTCCTGTAAATAGTTTTCTAATCAGCAATAAATATAACAATTTCTGATCAACTCATATCAATTGCATGCTTAAAGGAACAGTCCACCGTACTTCCATAATGAAATATGCTCTTATCTGAATTGAGACGAGCTGCTCCGTACCTCTCCGAGCTTTGCGCGACCTCCCAGTCAGTCAGACGCAGTCAGACGCGCTGTCACTCCTGTTAGCAATGTAGCTAGGCTCAGTATGGCCAATGGTATTTTTTGGGGCTGTAGTTAGATGCGACCAAACTCTTCCGCGTTTTTCCTGTTTACATAGGTTTATATGACCAGTGATATGAAACAAGTTCAGTTACACAAATTGAAACGTGGCAATTTTCTATGCTATGGAAAGTCCGCACTATAATGACAGGCGTACTAACACCTTCTGCGCGCTTCGGCAGCGCATTGATATCTGAGCTCCGTATCAATGCGCTGCCGAAGCGCGCAGAAGGTGTTAGTGCGCCTGTCATTATAGTGCGGACTTTCCATAGCATAGAAAATCGCCATGTTTCAATTTGTGTAACTGAACTTGTTTCATATCACTGGTCATATAAACCTATGTAAACAGGAAAAACGCGGAAGAGTTTGGTCGCATCTAACTACAGCCCCAAAAAATACCATTGGCCATACTGAGCCTAGCTACATTGCTAACAGGAGTGACAGCGTGTCTGACTGCGTCTGACTGACTGGGAGGTCGTGCAAAGCTCGGAGAGGTACGGAGCAGCTCGTCTCAATTCAGATAAGAGCATATTTCATTATGGAAGTACGGTGGACTGTTCCTTTAAAATAACATACTGGTTAAAGCCCTGCCCGTTTCAAGACAACCAGACCCACCTGGTTAAATCCCGCCCACTCCCGGGTTAGGCCCCGCCCACTCCGAGTACGGCTACAGATAATTCTTATGGTTAACAGGTACAGATAATGCTGTACTCGCTCATCCCTACTAATAACACTGCCTTGTGGAATCCCATTTTCAACCACACACCTAGATATTTCTTTCCCTATTTTCACCTGAATACTTCTATTACTTAAAAAGTCCATTACCCAGTTAAACAAATTTCCCCCAATCCCTAGCATATGCATTTTGATTAAAAGACCCTCTACCCATAGCATATCATATTATGCTTTTTCCACGTCTAAAAATACTGCCACAACAATCTCTTTCTTTACTTGTGGTTTTCTTATTTCATCCTCAAGACATATGATTGAATCAATAATACTTCTCCCCTTTCTAAAACCACTCTGATAGCGAGCCATCAACCCCCTTTCTTCAATAAAGTGCATTAACCTTCCATTAAGAAACCTTTCCATTAATTTACCTAAATGAGAAGTTAAAGCTATTGGCCTATAATTTGCTGAGTTACTAGCATCTTTTCCTGGTTTTCTTATTGGAACAATGACTGCCTCCTTCCACCCTGTAGGAATCTTTCCTTCCTCCCAAACTTTATTAAATACATTTAAAACCTTCTGAAGTCCCTTATCACTTAAATGTCTTAACATGCTAAAACAAATTTCATCTTTACCAGGGGCTGAATTCTTACACCTATCCAATGCATTTCTTAATTCTCTCAGTGTGAATGGAACATTATATTTATCCTCTAATTTTCCATTCTTTTGAATAACCTCTGCACATATGCTCCTTGTTTCTTCCCTCCCTCTTCTTTCTTCTCCTGATAGATTACAGAACTATGCACCTTACTCAGTGTGTTTAACATCATTTCTGCTTTCTCTAGGTTTGATATAGCCAACTGATTTCCATCTGAAAGGATTGGGTAATTCCACTATTACCTTCCATCTTTTTAATCATTCCTCATACATCATTTATATAAGTAGTATTTCCAATTGAACTACAATAATCCCTCCAGTATGATCTTTTCCTTTGTCTTATCATCCTTGTCACTACTGCCTGTGCTTGCTTATAATCAATCATATGTTGAAAGTTATGAGTTCTTTTTAACCTTCTAAAGGCTCTATTCCTTTCTCTAACAACCTCTTCACATTTAACATTCCACCATGGGACCGCTTTTCTTACTAGTTTTCCTGAACTTTTTGATATTGTAGCCATTGCAGCCATATACTCTGTCGCAACTCAATTTCATCAACATCATCTGTTTCTTGGACTGAACTAATATACAAATCACTTATTTCCATAAATCTCTCCCAGTCTGCCTTTTTGAAAATCCACTTTCCATGACTATCTTCTGTGCTCAACCTTACATCAACATCCAGTTTACATATAATTGGATAATGGTCACTTCCAATAGTGCTTCCTCCATACACTTCCCACTCACACTTTGGTGCCAATTTACTAGACAAAAACGTGAGGTCTAGTACTGATTCTTTACCAGTTCTTATATCTATCCTAGTCCCTCTACCATCATTCACACAAAGTAAATTCCTATCATTCATTATCTCCTCAATCACCTGTCCATTATTGTCAGTCTTTTCCCCTCCCCACATTGTATTATGAGCATTAAAATCTCCACACCATATAACATTATCTCTATCCTGTCCTTCTATTTCCTCTAGCTCATTTAATTCTCACAGTTTACAATGATTATAATAAGTTATTACTACTATTTTCTTTTTATCAGCCCATACTTCCACTACCACATATTCTTGTTCCTTACCTGTACCCAACACCCTATAAGGCACACCCTGCCTTACAAAGGTAGCGCAGCCCCCACCACTTCCTTGCTCTCTGTCTCGTCTAATGACAATATAATTAGCTAAAACAAAATCAAATCTAGGTTTTAACCAAGTTTCTTGGATACACATTACATCTGGTTTTACACTCCTATTATCTATAAACTGTTTAAAATCTTGACCATTTGCTAACAAACTCCTTGCATTCCATTGTAAAAGTAACATAATCAATATGATCATCCTACACTATTTCCTTCCTGGCTTGCTGATGTCACACTAAGACCATCTCACACCTCTTCCCATTTTAAACCTGCCATACCCAAATGTTGAATTGCTGCCTTTGTAATAATTTGAATCCTTTCAATTTTTGATTTAACCTCAGCTGTTGCATTAATCACCCCTGCAATGAAGATAACTAAATCCCTCTTTTCCCTCCACTCCTTTTCTCCTTCTCTTTAACAGATTCTTGTCTCTGCATCCATACTTTCCCTGTGGCTAATTCCCCTCTGACATTTCTTCCATTAACCCTTGTTTGCCCCACCCTTTTAACTGCTTCTGCATAGGTAACTTTGTTCTTCATTTTCACATTATAAATCTCCATCTCCCTTCTCATTACTTCACACCCCCAGTAAGCTGCACTGTGTGCCCCTCCACAATTACAACATTTAGGTCTTGTTTTCTCTCCACACTCCCCATAATCATGAGCTCCACTACATTTTGCACACCTTTTCTCCCCTTTACACATTTTAGCTATATGCCCAAACTTTTGACACTTGAAACATCTCATTGGTTTATGAGTAAACTCTCTCACACTATATCTCATACCCAAATATAGCTCTGTAGGCATCTCTTTAGTACTGAACTGAATTAAAACTGATTCAGTTTCCTTTTTCTCAAATCCCCTAGTCAATCGTTTTGCACTCTGAACAGCATCACACTTTTCCTTTAATACTTAACTAGATTCTTCATCTCCATTGATAAAGGAATCCCATAAATCACCCCTTTACTTCCTTGATCATCAACTCTCACAAGCTTCACTACCTTTGCTTTCCCAACTGCTTGCAAATTTTCAGCTCTTCCAACCTGTTCTTCAGAGATATATCCCATTAATAAATTGCCATCGTTCAAAATTCTTGCATATTTAACTTCCCCAACCTGATTCTTAATTATTTTCATCAGCTTTATTGGATCCATATTTTTCACTCCTCCCTCTTCAAACATCACAACAACATTCCATTTCTCCTCACTCTCGTTGCTTTTCCTCAACCGCTTAGCTTTATATATCTTCCTTAATGGCCAACTACCGTCATCTTCATCTAAGTCATCCATAGTACAACAATCTTCCCCCTGACTCACCGCCATGGTAAAGACTGTGTGCAAGTGTATCGTCTACCGAACCCATACAGGCCGTCAGCCGATACTTCTCACAGAATATTCCCTCCACTCAAACTACTCTAACCCTGACAATCAAGACAAAGAAAACCAAAAAGTTGTCGCTTTGGAAGACCACTCAACCAAACTCTCTGCCCTCTCAACCGCTCTCCGACATTGCGCATCCCTCCAATCACTCCCACCTGCAGGCTACCTTTACAAAGATCTCCCCCTTGTGCAAACTACAGTGTCACCCACAGGAAAAAATTCAATAATATGAGCACACACAATATTCAATCACAATTCACACACAAATCAGATCAAAGCACGTACACAAATAGAAATATTTGTGAATAAGTTAGAAAATAAATTAGACATATTAATGTGTTGTTTTTCCCAGGCAAAATGACAAAACACATACAAGGACAATAGTGGTCATTTACAATAACAATAAAATAAACAAAAAAAGAGCAGCATGGATTCATTCATTCTTACCAGCCACCAGTCAAGTGTGAGAGTGCTAAGATTGCTGTTTCTCCTGTTCATAAGTTTTGGCACCTGGCTGTCATAGCGCTCTGCGAACCACGGATCCCTGTTTATGCACTGTGTACATGCACATGTTTTCAATGGAAAGATATTCCATGAGATGTTCTGACCAACACTGAAGCAGTACAGCATCAAGCAGGTGATGCACAACAATGCTAAAAATATTAGAATCCTGATGTTCATCTTCTAAATAAATTATTAATATTAATTTTCATAAATTAAAATGCACTGATGTCTCTCATGCGCCTGTATTTAACCTTTGATGGTTTTCCTCCAACTGCATAAGCAAAGGTCAGTTTGTCATCTGCCCAGTTAGTGGGTGTGGGCACACTACTACCACCGGTAGATGACAAACCCTCTGTCCACAAACGTCATTGTTATCTTATCAGGCTAGGTGCCATTGTACAGTGGTGCCTGAAAGTTTGTGAATCCTTTATGTTAATCATTAGTCATCCAAGAGGCATATCATCGTCTTCTCATCTCATCTCCAGTGGCGGCTGGTAGTCTTTCAAACAGGGGAGGCTGGTCGGTTACGATATTTCCAGATTTTAAAAGAAAAAAGAAAAAACACATCAATTTTGCCCATACTCTTGCCTCTGATCTGGCTGATTGTTGGCAGGGTCACAAATTGTGAAATAACAGGTTCTTTTGGCCCATTAGCCTACTGTCCAATATATATGATGGTGGTGTTGGGGGGGGTATATTTTAACATTTTATATTTTAAAATTGTGCCATGTTGTTTAAAAATTGATCATTCTTGAAAGCAGCTCTTTGTCAGGAACCTCAGCAGTAACAGCAGAGTGTTCCGGAAACCACTGACCTTGGGGAGCCAAACATAGAGCTGGGTGCAACACATTTCATTCAATGACACTTTCCCTATATTTTACTTATTTTGACTGAGAAATGTTTTATTGACAATTCTGATAACCCTTCACTTTTAATCCAGGTCTGTAGTGTGAAATGTTCTCGGCTGTGTTTTTGTTTAAAAATGTTTTCCAAATTGTAGCTGTGTTTAATTCATATCCAGAAAAATATATATTCCAATATAATATACTCAGCATAAACATTTTAAATTGATTCTATGTTTTTGGTCCATCCATGACATATTACTAAAGTAGCCTATTTACTGTTGTTGATGTGGGTCACTTGCTGTTAGCCAATTCACTTTCTCGTACCAGGAGAGCTGAAAGGAATGCGTATTATTCCCTACCTTTTTCACCAAGTCAATTTGAGGCGTTGGTCTACCCTGCTCTTTAATTTTACTTTTCCTCAAAAGGAAGACTGGCAAATGGCTTCGCCAAAATTAAATCAACAATGCTTGGCATCCGTGCATATCTCTGAAGATACTCAGTCATCCAGGTACATAGTAATCTGTGGTTGGTAGAAGAGAGCAACTGGACTTGCTTGAAAAGTCTTGAAGACGTTTCGCCTCTCATCTGAAAGGCATCCTCAGTTCTGTCTGTCTAATAGGGAGTATCAAGTATTTATCCTCTCATGGATCATCATAGAATCCGAATCAGAATGCTGATGGCTGCATTGTAGGTGGCTGATAGATGTCATAGACACCCACCTCTGTTCAGTGATGGTCATTCCAGGTTGACAAAAATGAATGATCCTCTCTGGCTAAGATGTCTGCCAGTTTTCTGGAAGTCCTCTCATACTCCCACACCAGTCGAAGGGAACTCATCCCAAAATGCGTAGAAACATCTGTGAAGATACTCAGTCTGTCATGGTCCTACCTGTGGGTTTCCTCTCTTCAGGTAACATCTCCACTCCTCTCCACTCAGCATTACCGGCCACGCCAACATACACTTCCTCTTATTAACTCTCAGTGGCTGTCATTGGCTGTTGCCTATCACCTGCTCCTCCTCTGTGGGTATTTAATCTGCAGTCCTCCCAAGCTTCAGTGTCAGATCGTCTTCTAGGCTTCGACTCCGTCTACTCTTCAGTCCTGGTAACCTGACCCTGCATTTCTGTCCCTTATCTTGCTACCTGATCTCTGAATCTGTGTTCCAGCCTGTTCCCCACTCCTGCCTGTTGTGCTGTCCTGTCTGTCTGCTGAGGGACTGCTCACTGGGAGACTGCCTGAACACCTTGTGCCATCAGCTTTCAGCCTCCCTACTCTGACAACATCTGATCTCTGAAGCTAAGCAGGGTCGAGCCTGGCCAGTGCTTGGATGGGAGACCGCAGACATCACCACCATGCTCCCACCAGCCATCCCTGCCTCTCAGTCCTCCTGCCACTGAACTTCACACACACACACACATCCTCCCAACCCCCTTTCCCCTGTTATCAATAAAACTCAACATTTAACTTGCGCTCTTGGGTCCTCGTCTGTTTCCCTTGACAGAATGATCTGACCATCATGGACCCAGCGCCCTCCCCGACCAGCATGGTGATTGAGCCTGAAGTGACTGCCCTGCAGCGACTGGAATGTACAGAGAGAGAAATAAACCGGATGGCCGGCGACATTGCATCTCTGCTTCAGCTTGACCACCAGCAGCAACAACTATTTCAACAGCAGCAACAGCTAACCCAGGTCCTGCAAGTTCTCACCAACCTCACCACTCCACCTGCTCTGGCTCCCAGTGACCTGGAACAGAAGATCGGTAATCTGGAACATTTCAATGGTGACCCAAACCAGGTCCGGCCATTCCTGACCAGTAGCCGTATCCAGTTCTCTCTGCAGCCCAGGACCTTCTCGACGGAGGGAGCCAAGGTGGGGTATGTCATCACTCACTTGACCGGCCGGGCTCGGCTGTGGGGGACAGCTGAATTCGACCGGCAGACCCCGGCCTGTGCCGCCTTCACTGAGGAGATGTTAAAGGTGTTCAACCTGGGCTCGTCAAGAACAGAGGCATCACGAGCACTGATGAGTATCTGTCAGGGCAACCGGATGGTGGCAGACTACTCCATTGACTTCCGCACCCTGGCGAGGCGCAGTTCGTGGAACATGGCGGCGCTGGTGGACGCCTTCCTCCACAGTTTGGCGGACTACGTCAAGGACGAGCTCGTTTCCCATGAGCAACCCCCGACACTCGATGAGGCCATTGCCCTTGCCGTATGCATCGATCACCGTATCCAGATCCGCAGACGAGAGAAGGGGCGTTCTAGTCAACCTGCCACCCGCACTCGGGGTGAGTCTTCCGCTGCCCAGTTCCCGCCTGTCACGCCCCAAAGCCGACATAATCAGTCTGAGCCCATGGAGATCGGCCGTGCCTCCCTCACCCCCGAGGAGCGACAGCACCGCCTAACCTCCATCCGTAAACCCCTGCTTCAGCTCCGCCTTCAGCTTCCTGACTCCGTTTGTGCCCTGGCCGCCCTGGTGGACTCTGGAGCCGAAGCTAACATCATGGACACAGAGCTCGCACGGCAGCTGGGTGTGGGGTGCCACCATCTTACTCCACCCATTCCTGTACAAGTGCTGGGTGGACATCGTCTCAGCACAGTTACACACATCACAGCCCCCATGACAATACTGCTGTCAGGAAACCACCAGGAGTCCATCCAATTCCACCTCCTACACTCACCCGGCCAACCACTCATCTTAGGGTACCCATGGCTCCGTCTACACAACCCCCAACTTGACTGGCAGACTGGCACCATACGAGAGTGGGGAAGGGGCTGCCATCAGACCTGCTTGAAGGGAGCCATCCTGCCAACCAACCAGGAGACCACCAGCTCCACCCCCGACATATCCAAGGTTCCTGTCTGCTATCACCACCTGAGGGAGGTGTTCAACAAGTCCAAGGCCACGTTGCTGCCCCCACACCAACCATACGACTGCGCCATCGACCTCCTGCCAGGCACCGCACCCCCTAAGGGCCGTCTCTACTCCCTGTCAGCCCCGGAGAGAAAGGCCATGAAGGACTACATAAACGACTCTCTGGCTGCCGGCCTAATCCGTCCATCATCCTCTCCTGCCGGAGCTGGATTTTTCTTCGTGGGGAAGGATGGTTCTCTTCACCCATGCATAGATTACCAGGGCTTGAACGACATTACGGTTAAGAACCGCTACCCTCTGCCACTACTCTACTCCGCCTTTGAACTACTGCAAGGGGCCACACTGTTCACCAAGCTAGATCTCCGGAACACTTACCATCTGGTGCGAGTGAGAGAAGACAACCAGTGGAAGACTGCGTTCAACACCCTGACGGGACACTATGAATATCTGGTCATGCCATTCGGTCTCACCAATGCCCCAGCAGTGTTCCAGGCGCTGGTAAATGACATTCTCAGAGACATGCTCAACAAGTTCATTTTCATTTACTTGGATGACATTTTGATCTTCTCTAAAACCCTGTCTGAACACACCCACCACATCCAGTTGGTCCTGCGCCGCCTGCTTGAGAATCCGTTGTTTGTGAAAGCCGAGAAGTGCGAGTTCCACGCTCAGTCTGTCTCATTCCTGGGATATGTGGTTACCGAGGGCAGCATACAAATGGACCCTGCGAAGGTGTCGGCAGTGATGTCGTGGCCAGTCCCAGAGAGCCGTAAGAAGCTGCAGCAGTTCCTGGGGTTCGCCAACTTCTATAGGAGGTTCATCCGGGGCTACAGCACCGTGGCAGCCCCACTCACCGCACTGACCAGCATCAAACAGCCCTTCCAATGGACGGCAGCAGCTGACAAAGCCTTCGAAACCCTCAAGGCCCGCTTCACTTCAGCTCCGATCCTCCGGATGCCTGACGCCGAGCGGCAGTTTGTGGTGGAGGTAGATGCTTCGGATGTGGGAGTCAGGGCTGTGCTTTCCCAGCGGACAGCTGAGGATGGTAAAATGCACCCCTGCGCATTCTACTCCCGAAGACTGACCCCAGCAGAGAGCAATTATGACATCGGCGATCGCGAGGTTCGTTCTGAACAGAAATGGAATTTTAACGTTTCCAGTTTTGGGTTCCACCATTAAATAGACGTTCCCGAACCGGTTAGAACAAAAAAAAAATTCGTTCCCGGAAAGGTTAATTACGTTCCCTGTCAGCTGTTTAACAAATGGCTATAAAATTATGTCTCTGTCTCATCCAGCTTAAGCCAAATGTAGGCTAATTCTATTACAACCTTCATTAAATAAGACAAGAAATAATTCAAAACAATTATTATTTCAAATGTTGGCGATTTGGATTCTCAGTATGTCTTCCCATCTACACAAACAGAAAAAGTGCCAAAAATGAAAGATAATTCGTTTAGTGTGTTACCAAAGGCTAGTCAGGCCCTATGCATTGATAGGCTAACAGAGGTTAACGTCATTTAATGTTCGCAAGCCTCTCATTAACATGGACAAATATATTGATATCATGTTTGAAATTGACGTTTTCGAATAACGATAGACTGCAATATTTACCTCTTATTTAAGATGTGGAGACGTGATAGTAGTCCACCCTCCCACTCTCTCCATTCAGTCAGCGAACGTCACACAGGAAGTGAACCCCAGCGGGTCATAGAAGCTTGCGCAGGAGAAGAATGACTTTTTTATTTGTAGGCTACGGAAACTTTGAGGAACGAAATAAAAACCGGTATTAACCGGTTACCATTATTTTTAATAAGCGTTTCTGTTCCGGAACATAAAAAATAATAAAGTTTCTGGTTTCATTTCTGTTCCATGTGAAACAGAAAAAGTTCCCGGTTTTCGTTTTCGTTCCTTGAACCGGTTCAAAGCCCTGCATGCTCCCTCCATCTGCTGTCTCAGCGATTCTGGTGGCCATCGATGAGGAGGGACATCCAGGATTTTGTGAGAGCCTGCCCCACTTGCAACCAGCACAAGTCCCCCAGGAAGCCCCCAGCCGGGTTACTCCAGCCCCTGCCAGTACCCATGCATCCCTGGTCCCATGTCTCCCTGGACTTTGTTACTGGTCTTCCTCCATCGGAAGGTAATATGGTCATCCTCACCATCGTGGACCGCTTCAGTAAGATGACCCACTTTGTGCCTCTCACAAAACTGCCAACTGCTAAGGAGACTGCCCGGGTCATCTTAGAACACGTCTTTTGGGTCCACGGCCTGCCCAGGGATATCGTTTCCGACCGGGGCCCACAGTTCTCCACCTGTTTCTGGAGGGAATTCTGCCACCTCCTTGGGGCCACTGCCAGTCTGTCATCTGGGTTTCACCCACAGTCAAATGGCCAAACTGAGTGCATGAATCAGGAACTGGAGAAGGCACTTAGGTGTGTGGCTTCGTGCAACCCCCATGCCTGGGCTCAACATCTGCTCTGGGTGGAATATGCCCACAACTCCCTCACCAGCTCTGCCACCGGACTCTCCCCCTTCCAGTGTGTGTATGGGTATCAACCACCTCTGTTTACCAGCCAGGAGGGAGAAGCCACCTGCCTGTCTGCTCTCGCCTATGCCCGCCGCTGCTGCCGCACGTGGGCCCAGGCCCGCACCGCACTCCTGAAGTCCAGTACCAGCTATGCTATTGGGGCTAACCAGAGGAGGACCCCTGCACCCATTTACCATGTCGGCCAGAAGGTATGGTTGTCGGCTCGAGACCTACCACTACGGGTGGAGTCACGCAAATTGGTGGCTCACTACATCGGACCCTTTCCCGTACAGAAGGTCATCAGTCCCATGGCAGTTTGGCTGCTGCTTCCCAAGACCATGAGGATACATCCCATCTTCCACGTCTTCAAACTCAAAACGGTGCACGAGAGCCCCCTGGTCCCGGCAACACCGCCGCCTCCTCCTCCACGCATCATTGATGGTGGACCAGTCTACATGGTCCGGCGACTGCTCCGCTCACGACGTAGGGGTAGGGGCATCCAATACTTGGTAGACTGGGAGGGTTATGGTCCTGAGGAGAGGGCATGGGTCCCTGCTGGAAGGATTCTGGATCTGGCCCTCATCGCCGACTTCCATCGACTACACCCTGACCAGCCCTCCAGCTGACGGGGTTGACGTAGGGGTTCTCACCATGCGGATCCCCTTTCGGACCCTGCCCCTGCTCCAGTGCCCGAGCCTGACACTGAACCGAATCCTGGGCGGGGGTCCTTGGATGACGAGTCTTCCGACAGTGAAGATGGTGCGGAGGTTATGGACACTGACCGGTCAGAGGGATTCTGACCCTCCACCGGGATTCCCCCTCCTCTTGCCCGTCTTGGTGGATCTGTGGCTAGGGACTTCTGGAGCCGTCCCTTGAGGGGGGGGGGGGGTTCTGTCATGGTCCTACCTGTGGGTTTCCTCTCTTCAGGTAACATCTCCACTCCTCTCCACTCAGCATTACCGGCCACACCCGCATACACTTCCTCTTATTAACTCTCAGTGGCTGTCATTGGCTGTTGCCTATCACCTGCTCCTCCTCTGTGGGTATTTAATCTGCAGTCCTCCCAAGCTTCAGTGTCAGATCGTCTTCTAGGCGTCGACTCCGTCTACTCTTCAGTCCTGGTAACCTGACCCTGCATTTCTGTCCCTTATCTTGCTCCCTGATCTGTGACTCTGTGTTCCAGCCTGTTCCCCACTCCTGCCTGTTGTGCTGTCCTGTCTGTTTGCTGAGGGACTGCTCACTGGGAGACTACCTGAACACCTAGTACTGTCAGCTTTCAGCCTCCCTACTCTGACAATACCTGATCCTGTCTGATCTTTCCTGCTAAGCAGGGCCGAGCCTGGTCAGTGCTTGGATGGGAGACCGCAGACATCACCACCATGCTCCCACCAGCCATCCCTGCCTCTCAGTCCTCCTGCCCCTGAACTTCACACACGTACATCCTCCCTTTCCCCTGTTATCAATAAAACTCAACATTTAACTTGCGCTCTTGGGTCCTCATCTGTTTCTCCTGACACAGTCATCCAGGTACATAGTAATCTGTGGTTGGTAGAAGAGAGCAACTGGACTTGCTTGAAAAGTCTTGAAGACGTTTTGCAGCTTTCTTGCTAGCTGACTAGCCCCCTCAAGTTCAAGTTCAGTCACTCAAATAAACAAAATTTCTGGAACTAAGATAGCAAACTTGACAACACTTTATTTACAATGAAAATATATACAAACTAAAAAAGCTGGTAGAAACTGTATGTAATGAATTAAATCGAAATGTAAGCTGATTTCTTACAATACACCACAGCACTTGCGAATCCGCATGGGACTGAACTGAAATTCACCGCTGCCTGTCTATAGTTGAAACAAGCTGTCAATCAAAGAAAATCTCCAGCCGCTTTCACCAATCACCAGTCTCCTCGCGGAAAGCTTTGCCATGTCCCTCCCATGTGAGGCTCAGAGTCCGTAAGTGGGCATTTTCACAGGATTTGTCCAATAACCGTCTTGCATTTTGAGATTGACAAGCGCATAGCTCCCAAATGCCGTTGAAGTCCACTGAGGCTGGGAGTCCGTGAGACTCCGTGGGCAGGCATTTTCGCAGTATTTGTCCAATAATCGTCTTGTATTTTGAGATTGACAAGCGCATAGCTCCCAAATGCCATTGAAGTCCACTGAGGCTGGGCTGCATCGCGCTGTCACGAGGGGGAAAAACTCACGCAGACATTAGGTGAACTGGGGAAAGTTATAACTGAATGATTTCGTACTGTAGTTGGGTTGAGCACATATATTTCTAGGATTCTGGATCTGAAATAGCAATGTTATAAGGTCAGCTATAAGCCTAGCGCAATTCATCCTACATGATGTTCGTCATTTTTAGAGGAGGCTGAGCCTCCCTCGTTGTCTTAGAGCAATCGCCTGTGCTCATCTCATCATCTCTAGCTGCTTTATCCTGTTCTACAGGGTCGCAAGCAAGCTGGAACCTATCCCAGCTGACTAAGGGCGAAAGGCGGGGTACACCCTGTACAAGTCGCCAGGTCATCAGAGGGCTGACACATAGACAACCATTCATACTCACATTCACACCTACGGTCAATTTAGAATCACCAGTTAACCTAACCTGCATGTCTTTGGACCAGGCCTGGATTTTCGTCATTTGGGGGGCAAGGCCACTTGGCCTTTTGTGCTGAGGGCACAAAGGCCAAAAGCCAGGGCACCAAGGCAATAAAATAAAACAATGATTTTAAGTTCACGTCTATAATGATTTTAATTTAAGGACTAATGTCGCTTCTGAGGAAGATTGGAGTCTCAGTCGAAACTATCAAGCAGGTAAAGAAACATCTCCTACACTATTATGTCTGAAGATAAGAAAATATTTATGTAATTATTAGAATATTTATATTTTATTTATATATTTATAGCCTAAATATTTATGGAGTGTGCATGATAAACTGATTCCCTGAATTTCACTTTTGGTGTGTTGTTAGATAGCTAACAAACAAACTACAATATCTTGTTTCCTCTTGAATCATAATTAAGCTACCACTCACCTCTTGAAAAAAGTGTCCATTGTTTTGCAGTTTTTAGCTGCATCTTCAATTTTTTTTTTTATGGTACCTCTCCCTCCACTCCTTGCTTGGCATAATTATTAATGGGGGGGTAAATGAATAAAAGTAAATGTTAATGTTGCAATGATGCCAAAAACAATGCGATAAAATCTCTTGCGATGGTGATCTGTCAAGATGGCAGCAGTTACACTTCACAATACTAGTAACAAAACAATGCTAACTGCATCGATTAAAAAAGTGGCTATGCACAGACAACAGCACATATCATGTATCATATTACGGCAGGAACAAGCAGTAGTAACATCCATGACCTTACGCTTAAAGCTCGACAAAGGAAAAACTTGACAGCAAACTAATTAGCATTTGTTACCGGCTACAGTCGTTACTCGGCACGTTAAAAGTGGGTCAACGTTGTAACGACATAACGTCACTGTACAAGCAATGCTTATTTAACAGTAACAAACTTAAGCCCAATATGTTGAAATTCCTCTCTTATTCGTTCGTTAATTCATCACACAGTCTTACCTCAGTCAACTTCTTCCCTCCTTATGTGAAAGAAATTCAACGTCTCAGACGTGGACATAAGTGGGCGGGGGATGCATTTGATTAAGTCTCCTGGTTGGCTGGTGATAGATTGGTGTCATTATAGCACGTCGGAGCGGTTCATGCCAGGCTCGAGTCTAATCCACCACTGATGAGTTGCCCAATAAGAATCCAGAATGTCAACAAAAGACATATTTTTTCTCAATAGATGCAGGTGATGTTAAAGCCTATTGGCAGTCATGAGGCAGACTACAAAACCACAGGGAATCAAGGCCACTGTGGCCTTACAGCAGATATTTTTTTCCAAGGGCACAAGGCCAAAATGAGAGGGCACGAGGGCCATGGTCCTCATGAAATTCCTGCCCTGGACTGTGGGGGAAACCAGAGCACCCAGAGGAAACCCACGCGAACATGCAAACTCCACACAGAAAGGCCCTCGCCGGCCACAGGGCTCGAACCTGGCCCTTCTTGCTGTGAGGTGACAGTGCTAACCACTACACCACCGTGCCACCCCATCAGCTTATCATGGGAAAAAATGATTTTCCAAGTAACCCCAGGCCAGATAATCATCTTATCACATGCCCTGTTAATGGGTGTGGCCACACTACTACCACTGGTAGATGACAAACCCTCTATCCTGTTTGTGTGTGTGTGCGTGCGCAAATGTCATTGCAATCTTATTAGGCAAGGTGCCATTGTACAGTTGTTTGAGTTTCCACTGTATGAGTTTCCAAGTAACCCCAGGCCTGATAATCATCAGCTTGTCCCACTATTTAATTATGCCCCCTGAGGTGGGGCAATAGGCCCCCTCACTCAAAAAAAGCTGTTTGGATAGCAAAAGTGTTTACTTAAGCCTATAATGTGAAAGAAACAAGAAAATATCCCTGAATTAATGAATAGATGCATTATTTTATTATATTTCGAATTTTAATTTCAATATAATTTTGTGTGGATTGAACATGAATTAACAAAGAACAAGTGCATCAATAAATAATGCTAATATTAATATTTTTTAATATTAAGTTCAAATTACTTGCTTTACTCAATCAGGTAAGAGAGATGTTATTAAAAACTATGTATCTGCTATTCAGAAATGTATGAAATACAGTAATTATGATAAAAGGAAACGATGCCCCCTGGGGGGCCATTTACCCCGCCATTAAGGGGGCGTTTTACCCCACAGAGTACACTTTTACAAAAAAGGGTCTTACTTTCAAAATGTGATTCAACTTTTTATACCTAATGTATTTTTTTTAACGTACTGACTTGTCTACTCATACCACATACACAGCTGTGATATCTGACGAAATAGCAGCTATCTAAATACAGTTTTACTGATATCTGAAAATTATATCACTTACCATAAAATTTGATCTCTCTCCTCTGCGTTGCTGATATGCGATCCACAGTGGATATTTGTATATCCCCGTTGTCAAGCCAGTCCATATCAACAATAGAAATGTAACTTTGCGCCATCTGGTGGTTATTTTGGGTAAAACAGGCCGGGGGCGTATTACCCCACGGGGGCTTTTTCCCCCACTCTACTCTACCACCATCGGATTCAGGAGTTTTCCTCTTAGCAAGGGAAACTCCTGCCACTGCACTTGTACATTTTAGCGAGCGGTCCATGTTTGTTTTACAGCGAAAGTCCGAGAGAGGAAGAGTGCACGCGTTGTATCTGTCTGTGTGTGTGTGAACTGTCTGTGTCTGCTGTTTTTTTTTTTTTTTCTGAGTAGGTTACGGGGAGAGAGGGGGGTCAGTCAGTAAAAGAAGGGTTCAATTCAAGTAACCTTGAGAACAGAAGGTAGTCGCGCATTCACATTGATCCATTATTAGATTGACGTTGTCAGGCAATGCAGTAATGTGTGCAGGAATCTCCCGCATTAGAATCGTTAAAGGTGCGGGAAATTAAAAAAAATGTGCACGATACCCGCAATCCCGTGCCCAAATTCAGGCCCTGAACCTAATAAAATGTTACAGGAGAGACTCAGTGCTGTTTTACTGGCAAAGGGAGGGTGTACAAAATATAAATGCAGGGGTGCCACTAATAGTGACGTGTTTTTCTTTTGTTGAAAAACATTATTTCTTGATGACAGATTTGTTTTTCTCTGAATAATAAAGTTTGTATGGATTTTTTCTCTCTTTTTTTAGTGTGAGATGAAACAACTTCACCAAAAGGTGGATTTTTTCAAACCCTTTTTATTAATCTTTATATGGGGTGCCAATAATTCTGTGAAGTGTGATTTTTTTTTTATTCAGTGGAATTCAATTTCATTCATTGACAGAGCACTTTTAACAATGACTTTCAACACAAAGCAGCTTCAATTCTAGACGAGTGAAAACAAAAATCGAGACAACAAGAAGTGCTGTGTCTGTAATAATAGTGCACATTTTTAACAACAATGTTAGCATCATGTCTGAATCAGAAACACTCCGAACACATGCACAACAGGAGCCTGAGCACACTGAGGAATTAAAAAAAAAAACACAAGGATGACAGATTTTAAATATATGTGTGTATATGATCATCATCATGGATGTCATGTGGAAGTCAACGATGACTACTGGTGGACGTGTGTGTGGGCGACGAGGCCGGCAACCAAAGCACAGGGTCTTGAGCAGGTGTTACATCTAAAGGGGGCATCGGCAAAATCTGGTGCTTTCCTCCTTAGTCTGGCCTAGGGCTGGGCGATATGACGATACATATCGTGGGGATGATAGAAAAGTGTCTATCGTGCCCTTTCTCTTCTATCATTTCTCTCGTGATAAACTAATTTTATCCATTATTACAGCAAATATATAATTTAATATAATTTAATATAATTTTGTGTTGTCACTATGCATGCTCTAAGTTTATATAACTGAAAATAAAGAAGAATAAAATGATTCTTAGTAAAGAAACGTGGTTTTGCGACACGACGCTGCTTTACGTTCTTTGAGTCTCACGCAGGTTTGCGACATATGTTTGCGACATGATTGCTGAAGCAGAGCCCTTTTCGTTTTGGAATTTCTCTAGCTGAAAAATGGAGGATGGAAGCGCAACAGATGCGAACATATCCAACCTCTTCTATCACTTAAAGAAGGTCCACGAACAAGAATACATAAGAATCCAACAAATCCGATTTAAACAAAGGGGTGAAACAGCGGGGGCAAGTTCCCAAAAGAAGTACAGCCAGCCGAAGATAAAGCAGTCTCTCGCCCAATGCACACCACATGAAAAGACGTCTCAGCGCCACAAACAAATCACAGGTGCCATCTTGCATTACATTTGTAAAGGCATGGCTCCAGTGTATGTAGTTGAGAAGGACAGCTTTCGAGACCTTGTCAAAGTACTTGATCCGAGGTATGTTATGCCCAGTCGTAAGCACTTCAGTAAAGTCGAGTTGCCTCGCTTATATGATGCATGCCAGGCTGAAGTGGAGAAAGATGTTTGCAGTGTGGTGCATTACGCCTTGACTACGGACCTGTGGACGAGCAGAGCTATGCAGCCCTTCATGAGCATAACCATACATTTCATCAGGAACGACTGGACTCTCTGCGCTCGCTGTTTACAGACTGCGTACTTCCCAGACGATCACACAGGAGTCATGTTAACCCAAGGTATGAGCCTGACCTTGCTACATATTTATTCTGTTACTAATTATCTTTTTACTAATGTGCTTAAAATAAGAATACACTATGTATGTATAAATATATATATATGTAACATATAAGTATGTTATTTAGAAATTCCTATTAGTTTTCTCTCCATAGATGTCTATTGCATGTCTATGGGTTCCAACAACAGCAACCCACGTTGTCTCGTCACGTGATAATAGTCACGTGCCTGCAACGGGTCCATAATTATTTATAGGTATCTCTTTAGTAAAACAATTAGCATATTGGTGTTTTATTATACTGTCTTTTGTCTATTGTAGTAATTCTGAATGACCCATAATTAAGAATTTATCTATTTAGGTCTGAGAGATGCCCTGGAGTCATGGAGATTGCAAGAATGCCATCTTGTCTGTGTCACCACAGATAACGCCACAAACAACATCTCTGCAGTAGAACTGAATGAGTGGGAATGGTTACAATGCTTTGGTCACCGTCTACAGCTAGCCATTGGTAAGTGTAAAACAATCTAAATATGGCTTAGTGTAATATTGCAATGGGCATGTGTGGCAGCGGGGGCGTGGTCAAGCGCCGGTCTGTGACAGGAGGGCGGAGTTGGGGAAGGTAAGTGGCAGAATCGCTTCACCTGAGTGTGATTAACCTATGTTTTGTGTGTGTTCTCCCCAGTAAACCGCGCCCTACTTAAAGAGGGAGAGTGAGAGCGGAGGGGAGTCAGTGATTATCCAGAGGAGACAACAGTCTGTGTGTGTGCGCGCGCGAGTCACTCTCTGAGCTATTGAATTATATGTTAAGCTGAAAAGTTTGGCAATAAAAGCCGACTGTTGGCATCCTGATCTCTGTCCTGCCGTCTTCTGTGCTCCACCCACACATTGTACCTGCGACAATGGTGCTGACACCCGGGAAGGTGGAGCACCTGTCCTGCAGCCCCATGGAATCCTCCCCATTCGCAGACTTGGTCCATGCCCTCGCCATGGCTCAGCAGAGCCAGCACCAGGCACTCGTCACGCTCCGGAAGGAGCAGGAGCGCCGCTTCGAAGCCCTGGTGCTGGCTCAGCAGGAAGACCGAGAGGCGTTCCGGCGCCTCCTCGCGTCGGCGGGGTCCACCAGCGCCCCGGCCGTGGGCCCATCTCCCATGACCTTGACTAAGATGGGCCCGCAGGACGACCCCGAGGCGTTCATCGATTGTTCGAGCAGGTCGCCGAAGCCTCGGGGTGGCCGATGGAGCAGCGCGCGGCGCGCCTCCTCCCCCTCCTGACGGGAGAGGCGCAGTTAGCCGCACTACAGCTCCCCGCTGACCACTGGCTGGCCTACGCCGACCTTCGCCGGGCTGTCCTCCAGCGCGTGGGGTGCATGCCGGAGCAGCAGCGCCAGCGCTTCCGCGCGCTGCGAATGGAGGAAGTCGGCAGCCCATTCGCGTTCAGCCAGCAGCTCCGGGGCGCCTGCTGGCGGTGGCTGAGGGCCGAAGATCGCGACGCCGAGGGGATCATCGACCAGGTGGCGCTGGAACAGTTCATCGCCCGCCTACCCGCCGGAACCGCGGAGTGGGTCCAGTGCCACCGCCCGGCGTCGCTGGATCAGGCCGTAGGACTGGCGGAGGATCATCTGGCGGCTGTCCCAGCGGCAGGACAATGGATGACATCATCTTCGCTCTCCTCTTCTCTCTCTCTCTCTCTCTTCCCCCTCCTCCCATGTCCCGTCCTCGCCCCATTCCCCCACCACGGAGGCGGGGGCCGGCTCCACCTCAGCCGGCTCGCCGCACCCATGGTGCCCTCCCGTTTCTCCCTTCTGTGTCTGTCTCTCCCCCCCCTCAGGTGAGTGACCCTCAAACCACAGCTGCAGAGGGGAGGCCCAGGCCGGTTTGCTGGCGCTGCGGGGAACTGGGCCACCTGCAACAACAGTGTGCCGCAATGGAGGTGGGGGCGGTGCTGCGGATCCCCGACGCGCCAGAGGCTGCCCTCGATCAGGCCGGAGCGTATCGCATACCGGTAAGTGTACAAGGGGCGACATATCAGGCGTTGGTGGATTCGGGTTGCAACCAGACCTCGATCCGCCAAAGCCTGGTGCAAGACGAGGCATTGGGGGGAGCACAAGGGGTGAAGGTGTTGTGTGTGCACGGGGATGTTCACTGCTACCCGTTGGTGTCGGTCCACATACATTTCAGAGGGGACAAATCCATAGTAAAGGCGGTGGTTAATCCTCCCCTTACCCACTCTTTGATCTTGGGGACTGATTGGCCGGGATTTCAGGGGTTGATGGCACACCTAGTAAAGAGTGGGTCCTGCCGGTTAGCAGGGGAGGGTCCCGGTGTCGTTTTGGCTGGAGCTGCGGTCGCAGAGCCGTCTACGTCATCTCCGCGACAGAGTGAGGAGCCCCCAGCCCCTCCTCTTTCTATTGGGGAATCCCTCGCGGATTTCCCACTGGAACAATCGCGAGATGAAACTCTGTGACACGCGTTTGACCAAGTGAGAGTAATCGATGGTCAAACGCTCCAGCCGAACGCCACCCCGACCTTCCCCTATTTTTCCATTTTAAAGGATAGGTTATACCGAGTGACGCAGGACACTCAGACGAAGGAGCGTGTCACCCAGTTGTTAATTCCAAAGAGCCACCGGGAATTGGTATTCCAGGCGGCT
Organism: Neoarius graeffei; assembly: GCF_027579695.1. Classification (NCBI taxonomy): domain Eukaryota; kingdom Metazoa; phylum Chordata; class Actinopteri; order Siluriformes; family Ariidae; genus Neoarius; species Neoarius graeffei. Next base: position 114,137,440 of record NC_083570.1, on the reverse strand, counting down.
CACTTTAATCCCATGGCGGGACACCTCGGGCAGGATAAAACACTCACCCGGATAATGGCCCGATTCTATTGGCCGGGGATTTGCGGCGACGTCCGTAAGTGGTGTACGGCGTGCCGCGAATGCCAGTTAGTAAATCCAGCGGCCATGCCAAAAGCGCCATTGCGCCCCCTACCATTAATCGAGACCCCGTTTGAAAGAATTGGGATGGATCTCGTCGGGCCATTAGATCGGTCAACATGAGGGTACCACTTTATATTGGTTCTGGTGGACTATGCAACGCGATACCCGGAAGCGGTGCCTCTTCGCAATATCTCTGCACGTAGTATTGCAGAGGCCCTCTTCCACGTCATCTCCCGGGTCGGAATCCCGAAAGAGATTCTGACTGACCAAGGCACCTCGTTTATGTCATGAACACTGGCCGAACTGTATGGGCTACTGGGTATTAAGCCGATCCGCACCAGCGTGTATCACCCACAGACGGACGGTTTAGTCGAACGGTTCAATCGCACCCTCAAGAATATTATCAAAAAATTCGTAAGTGAGGACGCACGTAACTGGGATAAGTGGCTCGAACCCTTGTTGTTTGCAGTGCGAGAGGTCCCCCAAGCCTCCACGGGGTTCTCCCCGTTTGAATTATTGTATGGGCATAAGCTGCGCGGCATCTTAGATGTACTGCGGGAAAATTGGGAGGAGGGACCTTCACAGAGCAAAAATGAAATTCAATTTGTTATGGATCTGTGCGCAAAACTCCACACGCTCACTCACTTAACTCAGGAGAATTTGCGGCAGGCCCAGGAACGGCAAACCCGCCTGTACAACAAGGGCACGTGCCTTAGAGAGTTCACTCCGGGAGATAAGGTACTCGTCCTGTTGCCCACGTCGAGCTCCAAATTAATCGCCAAGTGGCAAGGGCCCTTTGAGGTCACACGGCGAGTCGGGGACGTCGACTATGAGGTTAGGTGAACGGACAGGGAGGGGGTGCTACAGATCTACCACCTCAATCCGCTGAAGCTCTGGAATGAGGAGGTCCCCGTGGCGTTGGTGTCGGTAGTTCCGGAGAAGGCGGAGCTGGGGCCGGAGGTCCAAAAAGGGTCATTGGCATCTCGCACCTCTCCGGTCTCCTGTGGAGACCACCTCTCCCCGACCCAACTCACGGAGGTCGCCCAGTTGCAGGCCGAGTTTTTGGATGTGTTCTCGCCCCTGCCCGGTCGCACCAACCTCATAGAACACCACATAGAGACGCCCCCGGGGGTGGTAGTGCGTAGCCGTCCGTATAGATTACCCGAACACAAAACAAAGGTGGTTCGGGAAGAACTTCAGGCCATGCTCGAAATGGGCATCATCGAGGAGTCCCACAGTGACTGGAGCAGCCCGGTGGTCTTGGTTCCCAAGGCCGACGGCTCTGTCCGGTTCTGTGTGGACTATAGAAAAGTCAACGCGGTGTCTAAATTTGATGCGTACCCAATGCCTCGTATTGATGAGCTGCTCGATCGACTAGGCACGGCTCGCTTTTACTTGACACTGGATTTGACGAAGGGATATTGGCAGATCCCCTTGACTCCATTATCCCGGGAAAAAATGGCCTTTTCCACACCGTTCGGCTTACACCAGTTCGTCACACTTCCGTTTGGGCTGTTTGGGGCGCCCGCTATGTTTCAGCGGCTGATGGACCGGGTCCTCCGGCCCCACGCCACCTATGCGGCCGCTTACTTAGACGACATCATCATTTATAGTAATGACTGGCAGCGGCACCTGCAACACCTGAGGGCCGTCCTTAGGTCGCTGAGGCGGGCGGGGCTCACTGCCAACCCGAAGAAGTGTGCGATTGGGCGGGTGGAAGTACGGTATCTGGGCTTCTACTTGGGTAACGGGCAGGTGCGTCCCCAAATTAATAAGACAGCAGCGATTGCGGCCTGCCCGAGGCCCAAGACCAAAAAGGGGGTGAGACAGTTCCTGGGGCTGGCTGGCTATTATCGTAGGTTTATACCTAATTATTCGGACGTCACTAAAAAGGGGGCGCCAGATCCGGTCCAGTGGACGGAGCAGTGCCAGCGGGCTTTCTCTGAGGTAAAGGCTGCACTGTGTGGGGGGCCACTTTTGCACTCCCCTGACTTCTCTCTCACTTTTTTGTTACAGACGGATGCATCGGACAGAGGGCTAGGGGCCGTTTTGTCCCAGCAGGTGGGGGGAGAGGATCACCCAGTATTATACATCAGCCGAAAGCTGTCAGTGCGTGAGGGGCGCTACAGCACCATCGAGAAGGAGTGCCTGGCGATCAAGTGGGTGGTCCTCGCCCTCCGTTACTACCTGCTGGGGCGCTCTTTCACCCTCTGTTCGGACCACGCGCCCCTCCAGTGGCTCCACCACATGAAGGATGCCAACGCACGGATCACCTGTTGGTATCTAGCACTCCAACCTTTCAACTTCAAGGTGGTCCACAGGCCGGGGGCGCAGATGGTCGTGGCGGACTTCCTCTCCCGTTGGGGGGGGGGGGGAGTCGGCTGCGGGCCGGACGGGCGCCCGGCCTGAGTCGGGCGGTGGGGGTATGTGGCAGCGGGGGCATAGTCAAGCGCCGGTCTGTGACAGGAGGGCGGAGTTGGGGAAGGTCAGTGGCAGAATCGCTTCACCTGAGTGTGATTAACCTATGTTTTGTGTGTGTTCTCCCCAGTAAACCGCGCCCTACTTAAAGAGGTAGAGTGAGAGCGGAGGGGAGTCAGTGATTATCCAGAGGAGACGACAGTCTGTGTGTGTGCGCGCGTGAGTCACTCTCTGAGCTTTTGAATTATATGTTAAGCTGAAAAGTTTGGCAATAAAAGCCGATTGTTGGCATCCTGATCTCTGTCCTGCCGTCTTCTGTGCTCCACCCACACATTGTACCTGCTACAGCATGTTATAGTAGCAACAAAAATATTAGTGAATTGAAATTAGTTTGGTTATCCTGTGTTGTTTGATCAGGCCATGTGCAAAACGTTATTGAACAAGTTATTCTTTCCATTTTATTTATTATTTTGCCTGTCATGGTACACAATGAATTGTAATACATACTGCCCACACTATCTAATTATTAAATCAATCCATAAATCATTTAAGTGATGCATGACGATAAAAAATAAAATTGCTGTTAAATATGTTATTACATCACATTTTTTGTTTTATTTCAACAGAGAATGCTCTAAAAGATCTCACACCATCATCTACAAAGCAGGCTGTGGAAAGAGCAGTGGGAGTCTGTAAAAAGGTGGTGAGTGCCTTCTCCAACTCATGGAAGAGAAAACGTGACTTGGCCAAGCAAGGCCGGTTCTGGAGGGGTAGCAATGGTAGCATTTGCACCCGGGACTGGTGTGGAGAGGGGCCCCAAAAAATAAGATGAAATAAAAAATAAAGAGTTCTCTCTGAGGGGCGGCATGGTGGTGTAGTGGTTAGTGCTGTCGCCTCACAGCAAGAAGGTCCGGGTTCGAGCCCCGTGGCCAGCGAGGGCCTTTCTGTGCGGAGTTTGCATTTTCTCCCCGTGTCCGCGTGGGTTTCCTCCGGGTGCTCCGGTTTCCCCCACAGTCCAAAGACATGCAGGTTAGGTTAACTGGTGACTCTAAATTGACCGTAGATGTGAGTGTGAATGGTTGTCTGTGTCTATGTGTCAGCCCTGTGATAACCTGGCGACTTGTCCAGGGTGTGCCCCGCCTTTCGCCCGTAGTCAGCTGGGATAGGCTCCAGCTTGCCTGCGACCCTGTAGAAGGATAAAGCGGCTAGAGATAATGAGATGAGATGAGAGATATCGTGATATATATTTTTTCCATATTGTCCAGCACTAGTCTGGCCTGGTGTATCTGGTAGGCTCTCTCTTCCTCAAAGGAGAAAACTCGCTTTTGAATGGTAACTCTCCACAGCAGACATTTTTCTGCTTTTTACTCAAAATCACAATGAATGAATGAATGAACCCTTTCTCTTTTACCAGTGAAATTGACCATCAACCTGTCCTTACAGAGGGGGAACAGGACAGGAAGACAGGGATAAAAGAAAAGGAAAAAAATGGAAAGATGAGGAAAAAAGAACACCCCCCCCCCCCCACTATGCTCCTATCAGGAGTACAGTGTGGGAGCATTTAAAAACCTCCGCACAAGCACACAATAACACAAGTACACTTTGAAACATGGGACTTGAGGGGGGGGAAGGCAGAAGGAGGTGGCAATCAGGGGTGGGGGGGAAGGGGTAAGGGGGTAGGAGGGGAGGGGAGGAGGTAGAGGTAACCCAGCGCAAGCAAGCAGCCGTCCGCTCCTGCAGCCATGCAAACGGTGCTGGTCACACACCCGCTTGTCACACTGGGGGTGAAAAACGGCGACTGCAGAAAATTGGGGAAGGGCGAGAGTGTCTCCCAGCAGTGACCTTCTGGGGGAATGTTATCCCAGCAACGGCCTTGATCAAGGCCAGTGCTGTTCAGGGAGCCGAATGTCGATAAGATAGAGATTGTTTAGTCTTTCAAACAGACGCAGTCTTTACATGTCCACACCACTCGTCCATATCTGTCCGTTTCGTCCATTTCTGTTCAATTCAATTCCATTTGGTCTCCGAAATACGTATTCCTTGCAAAGCTGAAAGCTGCTCCGAGATAACAACCATTTTGTGGTTAAAGTTCTGAATGTCCACAGTCCGAGTGCGAACAGCTTTGCCCACCACTCCAATCATCGGACAGCTTTGTGGAGCTTTGAACAGCTGTCACCGTTGTCTGATTTCCTCGATATACCAGGGCAATGCCTAATCCAATCAGCAAAAGTCCTGTAATCATGGTTCCGAATAGGTAGATATCTTCAATGTCCTCCACAGACGTTCCGGCAGGACAGGTGGGTTCCCCCGACCCAGAAACTGTGTCAATTTCGTTAGGAGACCAGTTTATCAAATCCATGCTTTTTTAGTTTAGAAATTCAATGTGGAGAGAGTCTCTCAAAAAAAAAGCAGACGAGACAAAGAGCACAAGCAGGAAAAAAAGGAGAGGAGAGGAGAGGAGAGGAGAGGAGAGCAGAGATGTGACTGCCTTCCGTGAGAGCACGGAGGAAAAAAAAAGAAAAAAAAAGCAGCAATATCACACTTTTAAGAGAGTCTTTAACAGAGTCTTTAAACTGTTTTCTGGGTTTTCCCTCTATTGTATGTGTGTGTGTGTGTGTGTGTGTGTGTGTGTGTGTGTGTGTGCGCAAATGTCATTGCTATCTAATCAGGCCAGGTGCCATTGTACAGTGGTTCCTGAAAGTTTGTGAACCCTTTATGTTAATCATTAGTCATTCAAGAGGCATATCATTGTCTCATCTCATCTCATCTCATCTCATCTCATCTCATCTCATCTCATCTCAGCTCATCTTATCTCATCTCATCTCATTATCTCTAGCCGCTTTATCCTGTTCTACAGGGTTGCAGGCAAGCTGGAACCTATCCCAGCGAACTACGGGCGAAAGGCGGAGTACACCCTGGACAAGTTGCCAGGTCATCGCAGGGCTGACACATAGACACAGACAACCATTCATACACACATTCACACCTACAGTCAATTTAGAATCACCAGTTAACCTAACCTGCATGTCTTTGGACCAGGCCTGGAAATTCGTCATTTTAGGGGCAAGGCCACTTGGCTTTTTGTGCTGTCAATTTTTTGAGGGCACGAAAGCCAAAAGCCAGGGAACCAAGGCCATAAAATAAAACAATGATTTTAAGTTCACGTCTATAATGAACTTAAGGACTAATGACTCTTCTGAAGAAGATTGGAGTCTCAGTCAAAACTATGAAGCAGGTAAAGAAACATCTCCTACACTATTATGTCTGAAGATAGGAAAATATTTATGTAATTATTATAATATTTATATTTTATTTATATATTTATAGCCTAAATATTTATGTAATTATTATAATATTTATATTTTATTTATATATTTATAGCCTAAATATTTATGGAGTGTGCATGATAAACTGATTCCCTGAATTTCACTTTTGGTGTGTTGTTAGATAGCTAACAAACAAACTACAATATCTTGTTGCCTCTTGAATCATAATTAAGCTACCACTCACCTCTTGAAAAAAGCGTCCATTGTTTTGCAGTTTTTAGCTGCATCTTCAAAGTTTTTTTTTTTTACGGCACCTCTCCCTCCGCTCCTTGCTTGGCATAATTATTACTGGGGGGGGGTAAATGAATAAACGTAAATGTTAATGTTGCAATGACGCCAAAAACAATGAGATAAAATCTCTTGCAATGGTGATCTCGTCAAGATGGCAGCAGTTACACTTCGGTTAAACAGCAAAAAGAAACACACAATACTAGTAACAAAACAATGCTAACTGCATAGATTAAAAAAGTGGCTATGAACAGACAACAGCACATATCACATATCATACTACTGCTTGTTCCTGCCGTCATAACATCCATGACCTTACGCTTAAAGCGCGACAAAGGAAAAACTTGGCAGCAAGCTAATTAGAATTTGTAAGCAGCTACAGTCAGTACTCGGCATGTTAAAAGTGGGTCAACATTGTAACAACATAACGTCACTGTACAAGCAATGCTTATTTAACGGTAACAAACTTAGGCCCTATATGTTGAAATTCCTCTCTTATTCGTTCATTAATTTATCACACAGTCTTACCTCAGTCAACTTCTTCCCTCCTTCTGTGAAAGAAATTCAACGTCTCAGACGTGGACACAAGTGGGTGGGGGATGCGTTTGATTAAGTCTCCTGGTTGGCTGGTGATAGATTGGTGTCATTATTGCACGTCGGAGCGGTTCATGCCAAGCTCGAGTGTGATCCACCACTGATGAGTTGCCCAATAAGAATCCAGAATGTCAACAAAAGACATTTTTTTTTTTGTCAATAGACGCAGGTGATGTTAAAGCCTATTGGCAGTCACGAGGCAGACTACAAAACCACAGGGCATCAAGGCCGCTGTGGTCATACGGCAGATATTTTTTTCCAAGGGCACAAGGCCAAATTGAGAGGGCATGAGGGCCATGGCCCTCATGAAATTCCTGCCCTGCTTTGGACTGTGGGGGAAACTGGAGCACCCAGAGGAAACCCACACGAACACGGGGAGAACATGCAAACTCCACACAGAAAGGCCCTCACCGGCCACGGGGCTCGAACCCGACCCTTCTCGCTGTGAGGCGACAGTACTAACCACTACACCACCGTGCCGCCCCATCAGCTTATCATGGGAAAAAATGAGTTTCCAAGTAACCCCAGGCCAGCTAATCATCTTATCCCATGCCCTGTTAATGGGTGTGGCCACTGAAGTCCACTCGATCCTTGTTTACCGTCAATGGATCGGTCACTCGTCAAACAGTCCGCCAGAATCCGAGTAGGGAATGGCTGAGCGTAGCTGTCAGTCAAACACAAGTTAGCCAATGGGAATGCATTCCTGGACAGCACACCCACACGTGAAGTTTGTGCCAAAACTGCAAGCAAAAAGTCAGGGAGCGCAAACGAGAAAGCTGGAATCGCAACCAAAAAAAAATTACGTCAAACAAAACTGAGAAAGACGCGGAACAAAAATAAAAGGTTTCTGAAGAGTAATAGACTGATATTTTGCGCGATTACACGAATAATTTGTTTGCCAGTCTAAAAAAAAAATACTTTTTTTTTTGGATTTTGATTTGTCGTTTGGGCGGCACGGTGGTGTAGTGGTTAGCGCTGTCGCCTCACAGCAAGAAGGTCCTGGGTTCGAGCCCCGGGGCCGGCGAGGGCCTTTCTGTGTGGAGTTTGCATGTTCTCCCCGTGTCCGCGTGGGGGTGCTCCGGTTTCCCCCACAAGTCCAAAGACATGCAGGTTAGGTTAACTGGTGACTCTGAATTGACCGTAGGTGTGAATGTGAGTGTGAATGGTTGTGTGTGTCTATGTGTCAGCCCTGTGATGACCTGGCGACTTGTCCAGGGTGTACCCCGCCTTTCGCCCGTAGTCAGCTGGGATAGGCTCCAGCTTGCCTGCGACCCTGTAGAAGGATAAAGCGGCTAGAGATAATGAGATGAGATTTGTCGTTTTTGTTTGATATTTCAAAAGTATTGTATGAACATTTTGGCACAAAATTGATACCGATCCACCACTGATGAGTTGCCCAATGATAATCTAGAATGTGAGTGTAGCCCGGCAGTCTGAACAGCCATTCTCGTATGAAGTTATCTATGTTCACAGGTTTGGTGGCTCGCCACTACCGCTTAGTGTTATAACTGAGCGATAGGAAGTGGTGCACTGACGAGTGGTTACAGAGAAAAAAAAACAACAGACACGAGCGTGGAGAGTCGAGCTTAACAGCATCAGCAGAAAGCTGTTATTAGCCAGACACAACAGTTCACTACTTGTCTTTAAAGTAGAGAGTACGTGAGAAGAGTTTTTTGACTGTGGAAAAGAAGTCGTCCATGTTGCGGAGTTGCCGACCCGTCTTAATGACGTGACTATTGAATATTCCGGTGGGTTAGCTGTTCGCAAACACGGTGATTTTGCACATTGAACTAGCACTCAAAAAATTGTCAAAAAATGATCTGGAAAAACTTATACATGCCTTCATCTCTAGTAGGGTTGTTTACTGCAATGGCCTTTTCACAGGCCTGCCAAAAAAGATCATCAAACGACTTCAGGTGATTCAAAATGCAGCGGCTAGGGTTCTCACACGAACAAAAAGAACAGAGCACATTACTCCAATTCTAAGGTCCCTTCACTGGCTTCCAGTAAGCTACAGAATTGACTTTAAAGCATTGCTGCTGATGTACAAATCTCTAAATGGTACAGGTCCCAATTACCTCTCTGATATGTTGCAGCGGCCTAACCCAGTCAGATCTACCAGATCGCAGCAGCAAAATTTACTGGTAAAACCTGTTGTTAAAACAAAGTGTGGTGAAGCAGCTTTTAGCGACTATGCAGTACAGCTATGGAACCAACTCCCAGAGGACATCAAAAATGCTCCTGCTGTTGGCAGCTTCAAATCTAGATTAAAGACTAGACTAGACTAGGCAACTTTCCAATCAAAGCATAACATATCAATCATCCACTTCAATAGCAGAAGCCTATATGCCAACTTCCACAGTATTAAAGAATATTTGAAACAGTTTAAGAACCCATTCAACATCATAGCAATTTCAGAGACATGGATCAGCACTGACAGAGATGTGGACTTTGAGATGGAGGGTTATGATCTAAATCATATAAGCAGAGTGAAAAAGAGAGGAGGAGGTGTGGCAATATATGTGGACAAAGGATTGAAGTATAAGGTGGTGGAGAGTATGACAGCAGCTGTTGATAATCTGGTGGAATGTATCACAGTGGAAATTTGTATGGAAAAAGTAAAAAATATAATTGTGAGCTGTTTGTACAGAACTCCAGCATCAAGTATCGATATATTTGAAAACTGGATGGAAAACATGTTTTCTAACTCAGTGCAGAAGACTGTGTTTATCTGTGGGGATTATAATATTGATCTGTTAAATCCAAAAAAGCATAAAATGACAGAAGATTTCATAAATACAATGTACAGTATGGGTTTATACCCAAAAATCACCAAACCTAGTAGAATTACTTCTCATTGTGTCACATTAATAGATAATATATTTACAAACAGTATGGAAAATAATACAGAAAGTGGGCTTTTATATAATGACATCAGTGACCATTTGCCTGTATTTATTGTCTATCACTGTAATTACTGGAAACCTAAAGATATGAATCAGCTGAAATACAAACGGATAAGAACCGAAGAAAACATAAGGATACTCAAGAGTGAATTACTTAAACAGAACTGGAGAGTCGTATATGAGGAAGAAGATATTGACAAATCATACAGTGGATTCCTAAATATCTTTAAAACACTATATGATAAAACCTGTCCTGTAAGGAAATACAATGATGGACAAAAACAAGCAAATGGTCCATGGATCACCAAAGGATTAAAAAATGCCTGTAAAAAAAAAAGAACACGCTGTATAGACAATTCATAAAAAACAAGAACTTTGGAGGCAGAAATTAAATATAAAAAATACAAGAATAAATTAACCAGCATTATGAGGACATGTAAGAAGGAATATTATAATAAATTATTAGATAGTAATAAAAATAATATGAAGGGGCTATGGAATGTACTGAATAGTATTATTAGGAATAGAGCTAAAAACAAAAACACAAGCTACCCTGATCATTATATTGAGAATGACAGATCAATAAATAATATGGAGGAAGTGGTAAATGGTTTTAATAGATTCTTTGTAAATGTGGGATCAAATTTGGCAGAAAAGATTCAAGATACAGACACACCTGGAGGGGCGGAGGCTGCTCGATGGGAGAGAAATCCTAAATCTATATTCCTTGGTGCAGTTGGCATAAAAGAGGTCATAGACATTGTAAGGAGAAGTGAAAGTAAAACCTCCACTGACTGGAATGATATTGATATGAGTTTAATAAAAAAAAAGTTATTGAAGGAATTGCAGAACCATTTACTCACATATGCAATATGTCTTTTCAATCTGGTAAATTTCCAAACAACATGAAAATAGCTAAAGTTATACCTTTATATAAATGTGGAGATAGACACCATTACACAAATTACAGGCCAGTTTCTTTACTCTCTCAGTTCTCCAAGATCCTCGAAAAACTGTTCACAGCAAAACTAGACTTCATTGAAAAATATAAACTTTTAGCTGACAGTCAATACGGATTCCGGAAAGACAGATCAACAACCCTGGCATTAATGGAACTTATCGAGAAAATCACAAATGGTATAGACAATAAAAAACATGTTATGGGAATTTTCATAGATCTAAAGAAAGCATTTGATACAATAAATCATGACATTCTATTCAAAAAATTAGAGAGGTATGGTATCAGAAGGGTTGGTTTGGACTGGGTGAGGAGCTACTTAAGTAACAGGCAACAATTTGTAAAAATTGGAGATCACACATCTGAGTATTTGCCCATAACATGTGGAGTACCGCAAGGGTCTGTCTTACAGTAGGTCCTAAACTGTTTATAGTGTACATTAATGATTTATGTAATGTATCAAGTATAATGAAATGCATATTTGATGATACAAACATCTTTTGCGCCGGGGACAATGCACAGCAGCTTATGGAAACAATCACAACCGAAATGAATAAATTAAAAAGGTGGTTTAACGTAAACAAATTGTCATTGAATTTGAGTAAAACAAAGATTATGTTATTTGGAAAATATAAGTCGAACCCTCAAGTTGAATTAAAAATTGACAACATAACCATAGAAAGAGTGTATGAAATAAAATGTCTGGGTGTGATTGTTGATCATAAAGTCTGCTGGAAACCGCATATTAATCATGTTAAAGCAAAAATAGCAAAGATTACTGCAATTTTGGGGAAATCAAGACACATTCTGGACTATAAATCACTACATACTCTGTATAATGCACTCATACTTCCATATCTGAGCTACTGTGTGGAGATATGGGGTAATACCTACAAATCTAACCTGCAGCCGTTATGCACATGACAAAAAAGAGCAATAAGAATTGTCAATAATACGGGATATCTTGAGCATACAAACGCATTATTCGTAAAAGCACACACTCTGAAATTCACTGATCTGGTTAAACACAAGACTGCACAAATTATGTATAAAGCAAGACATAATCTTCTTCCGGGTGAGGTACAAAATACGTTTATGGAAAGGCAGGGTGGGTATAACCTGAGAGGGGAAATGAATTTTAAGAGAGTAAATGTTCGAACAACTATGAAAAGTATGTGCATAACAGTCTGTGGGGTGAAATTGTGGAATGGTCTGGAAAATGAACTCAAAAATAGCACCAACATAAAACTGTTTAAAAAATTATATAAAAACATGTTAATAAAAATATATGAGAATGAGGACAGGCAGACTATAAGGTGATGATGAAATTGAGAGTAAGTATGTGACTGGTCTTCTTGTATTTAGTGTATAGTTATAGGTATGTGTATATGTATGTACTGTATATATGTATTGTATGTGTGTCTATATGCATAACATAAGTATCTGTATATATGATTTGATTTGGTCGATATTATACCATGTCAGTATGTTTTGGTATGTTGGTATGTTTTCTTTTTTGTTTATTGCTTTTGTTTTCTTTTGTATATATAGTTTATTATGGTGGAAAGTGACATTTGATTAGCGGTGGTATAGAGGGTTAGGATTGGATAAGTTATTACTTCTTCCTAATCCTTTCTGAACATTGTTATGTTATTGCCTTGTGGCTATGCTACTCAGTTTGTTTATGATGATGTTTCGATTATTGTATTTTTTATTTAAATTTTTATTTTTATATCTTTCTTCTTTATTGTTCAGAATAAAGTAATCAATCAATCAATCAAGACCAAGCTGTTTTCAGATGCTGATAAATATCATCATCTTTACATGTTTTAAACTTTACTTAACTTTTACAGTCTTTGCATGTTTTAAACTTTACTTAACTTTTATTCCATTTTATTCTGCTGTTTTTACTGAACTTTCTCTCTTCTTCCCCCTTTATTTTATGCAATTTTATTTTCTATTGTTTACTGTTTTGGTTTTACCTCTGTAAAGCACATTGAACTGCCACTGTGTATGAAATGCGCTATATAAATAAACTTGCCTTGCCTTGCACTCTGGTTGATAACTTGAAACACGTTTATAACTTGAAAATGTGGATTTATTGTGTTACAAAACCAGTCGGGATAAGCTCATAAGCTCATGGTGATATTATGAATGGTGTGTTTATTTGAAAATGTTGAATACTGGGGAAAAAAATGCTAAATAGGCCTGTTGGTCAGCTAATTCAGCTAATTTAGCAGGCATGGTTAATATTAGGTTGTTAATGTGTGAATATATTCTTTGTGAGCTATTATTATTATAATTATATTATATTATTAATATATTTATATTATTAATATTATATTATATAATAATAATAATAATAATAATAATAATTATTATTATTATTATTATTATTATTATTATTATTATTAAGCATATGATGCAAAAGTTAAAGCATATGTGAGTGTAATGTTATTATGTGTATTATGAGGGATTGTGTGATTCTGTGTTTAACTTTGAGAGAGAAGGAAAAAAAGAAAGAAAGAGACAATACACAGTGGACTTTGATAGGGACAATTATAAATTTCTTCTGCACGTTTTGTGCAGGCTGGTTTTTTTGTTGAGCTGTCTACAGACTGAATCGAGTTACTCAAGCTGCCTACATCCCGCTGCCTTCTGGTGTCCGCCTCATCCTTTCCCTTAATCACTGCTCAGGTTTATTTTTCAGTCATCATCTTCATCTCTCCTCTCCTCACCTCACCCCCTTCATCGTCTGCAACCAGGATGGACAGTCTCTCTTATAAAGGGTTGTAGGACAATTGAGTGCACTCGAAAGTTAAACTGAACATTCATAAACTTTGGGTTGAGTAAACAAAGACTTGATTCACACTCACCCTGTTGAGACAAGTGTACATTTTCTCTTGGTTTGCTGAGATCTCAATTTTTATTTTGTTTTTATTTTTTTTTGGTTGGGTCCCAATCATTTATTGGTGCATTAATACAACATGAACACAAGTTTATAATTAAGTTCATGCCAAGATGTGTGTTTAAATGGTGTTAATGCCAGCTGTGATTCTTGTTACAAAAAGTGGAAAGTGTATTGAACTGGAAGAACACATTTGAAGCTATGGTTTAACTAGGTTAAGTGAATACAAAAAAAAAAAAGTGAAAGAACCAAATTAACTGTTGGTGTGAGAAATATTGGGAATAAATAAAAAAAGGTGTTTAATCTACTTATTGCTCTATTTTACTTTAAGTCTCATCTTAGAACCTAGACATAGATATACCTGCATGGTTGATGAACACATGCCAGGTAGGTTACATCATCAAAAGACATATTTTTTTCTCAATAGACGCAGGTGATGTGAAAGCCTATTGGCAGTCACGAGGCAGACTACAAAACCACAGGGCATCAAGGCCACTGTGGCCTTACGGCAGATTTTTTTTTTCCAAGGGCTCAAGGCCAAATTGAGAGGGCACAAGGGTCATGACCCTCGTGAAATTCCTGCCCTGCTTTGGACTGTGGGGGAAACCAGAGCACCCAGAGGAAACCCACACGAACATGGGGAGAACATGCAAACTCCACACAGAAAGGCCCTCACCAGCCACGGGGCTCAAACCCAGCCCTTCTCGCTGTGAGGTGACAGTGCTAACCACTACGCCACCATACCACCTCATTATCTTATAATGGAAAAAAAAAGAGTTTCCAAGTAACCCCAGGCCAGATAATCATCTTATCACGTGCCCTGTTAATGGATGTGGCCACACTACTACCACTGGTAAATGATTAACCCTCTATCCTATTTGTGTGTGTGTGTGCAAATGTTCAAAGAAAAGGTTGGCAATTTTGCCTTCCATAATAGGTCATCTATTTCAACACCACCACATTTCATTGCTATCTTATCAGGCTAGGTTCCATTGTACAGTGGTGCCTGAAAGTTTGTGAACCCTTTATGTTAATCATTAATCACTCAAGAGGCACATCACCGAGTTTCCAAGTAACCCCAGGCGAGATAATCATCAGCTCGTCCCAGTATTTAATTATGCTGAGTAGCATGACATTTAGTCTGGGTTGGGTAGCACTAAACATTTAAGGAATCAGTTGTCATTTTGTAATGTGATGAGAATTAATAGGGTCATCAGAGTGCCTTGCAAAAGTATTCATCCCCCTTCATGTTTGTCCTATTTTGTTACATTACAAGTCAGAATTAAAATTGATTTTGGGGATGTTAGCACTATTTGATTTACACAACATGCTTACCACTTTCCAGGTAATTTTTTTTTGTGTAATATGAACAATAATTAAGATGAAAAAAAAACCAGACATCTGAAATGTGCATAGTTATTCACCCCCAAAGTCAATACTTTGTAGAGCCACCTTTTGCTGCAATTACAGCTGCAAGTCTCTTGGGGTATGTCTCTAGCTTAGTACATCTAGCCACTGGGATTTTTGCCCATTCCTCAAGGCAGAACTGCTCCAATTCCTTCAAATTAGATGGGTTGTGTTGGTGTACAGTAATCTTCAAGTTATGCCACAGATTCTCAATTGGATTGAGGTCTGGGCTTTGATTAGGCCATTCCAAGACATTTAACTGTTTCCCTTTAAACCACTCCAATATAGCTTTAGCAGTATGTTTAGGGTCATTGTTCTGCTGGAACGTGACCCTTTGTCCCAGTATCAAACCTCTGGCCAACTCAGACAGGTTTTCCTGCAGAATTGCCCTGTATTTAGTGCCATCCATCTTTCCTTCAGTCCTAACCAGCTTTCCTGTCCCTGCAGATGAAAAATATACTTCCACAGCATGATGCTGCCGCCACCATGCTTCACTGTAGGAATGGTATTCTCAGGGTGTTGTGTTTGTGCCACACATGGTGTTTCCCATGATGGCCTAAAAGATCAATGTTTGTCTCATCTGACCAGGGAATCTTCTTCCATGAGTTTGGGGAGTCTGCCACATGCTGTTGTGCAAACTCCAAACATGTTTTCTTTTTTTTCTCCTTCAAGCAATAGCGTTTTCTGACACTTTTCCAATAAAGCCCCACTCTGTCAAGTGTCCAGCTTAAAGTGGTCCGATGGACAGATACTCCCATCTCCGCTGCGGATCTTTGCAGCTCCTTCCGTGTTATCTTTGGTGTCTTTGTTGCATCTCTGATTAATGCCCTCCTTGCCCGGTCTGTGAGTTTTGGTGACGGACCTTTTGTCAGGTTTGTAGTGGTGCCATATTCTTTCCATTTTGCTATAATGTATTTAATGGTGCTCCCTGGGATATTCAAAGTTTGGGATATTTTTTATAACCCAATCCTGATCTATACTTCTCCACAACTTTGTCTCTGACCTGTTTGGAATGCTCTTTGGTTTTCATATTGTTTGCTTAGTAGTGTTGTGGAGTCAGGGTCCTTCAAAAAAAGGTTGATTTATACAGATATCATGTGACAGATCATGTGACACTTTGATTGCACACAGGTGGAGCTTAATCAGCGAATTATGGCTTAGGAAGTTAATTGTTTGGACCAGCTCTTATTTAGAGGTTTCATATGAAAGGGGGTGAATACCTATGCACAATCCAGATTTCTGTTTTTTGATCTTAATTATTATTTGTGTCACTAAATAAATAAATAGCACATTTAAATTCATAGGCATGTTATGTAAATCAAATAGTGCTAACCGCCCAAAAATCAATTTTAATTCCAGCTTGTAATGCGACAAAACAGGACAAACACCAAGGGGGATGAATACTTTTGCAAGACACTGTATTAAAGATGTTTACCCACCTTGTCTTTGTTTGCTTGTATTGTATGTTTAACCTTTGTATATGTGCTAAAAAACAAAACAAAAAAAGACACCACATCTAAACAAGAACCTCCTGTACTGCTTGTGTAGTATGATGTACAGATGAGTTTAACTTCACAGCAGGTGTGTGCCCTCACCATGTAATGTTTTTCATGGTGAAGATACTAATGAGCCACTCAATGTCTCAAACTTTAAATGGCAGCAGCAGTAGATGGGTGGAGTTGTCCAAGTCCATAGCACTCTCAGGGTACATGGCTCAGTGTGTCATCTTCAAACCAACACCCCTCTCATAGCCTATAGTTGGACCCTGATTCATCCCTTGTCACAATATATTATGTCCCTGGCACTTGTCATTTTTTTTTCCTATGTTCATGTTTACTCATATTCATTTAGATAATGGTGTGCCAGCTCCTACAGTACAAGTGATTGGTGCAGGACTTCATCCCTAAAATGCACCCCTCCAATCACCAAGTCTCCCTCTGTCATCGCCAGTGATTGGTGCATTCATCTCCCTCTGCTGTTGACCAATCTCCTTTCATCTTCCACTTAATATAAGCCAGTTTTTATACCTTGTGTTCAGTCTCTCTTTGCCTCTGTCTTTGCATTCTGTGAGTAGAAAACTCTGACACAAACCTTGTGATGAGGGTAGGCCAGGCAAGTTTGGGGTAGTATATTGCACTCACGCAGGTTAACTGTTGTATAGATACATTAGGTAAGTGGGTGTAACAATTCCTGATGTGAGTGGAGCACAGAAGCATGACAGGCAAGAGGTGATGTTAGCCAAATCACTTCATTTAGCTTTTCAGCTAGCTTACTTTCTTTCTCAGTCACTCACACACACACACACACACACACGGACACACACACTCACTCACACATGCATTGTGGTCAGGGAGAGAGCTCCTTTTCTCTGCTCTCTCTCTCTCTCTCCTTTTATGGTCCATCCCTGTAACAAACACACACACACAGATAATTGACAGCAGGTGGAATGACTTAGCCACTTACCTTCCCTGGCCCCGCCCTCCATTCACAGACTGCTGCTTGGCCATGGCCCCGCTTCCACATACCCCCACCGCTAGAAGCTGACTCACCCCCCCCCGCCAACGGGACAGGAAGTCCGCCACCAACATCTGCACCCCCAGGCTGTGGATCACCATGAATTAAATGGCTGGAAGGCGAGATACCAACAGTTCATCCGCGCATTGGCATCCTTCATGTGATGGAGCCATTGGAGGGGCGCATTGTCCAAACAGAGAGTGAAAGGGCGCCCCAGCAGGTAGTATCAAAGAGCGAGGACCACCCACTTGATGGCGGGACACTCCTTCTCGATTGTGCTGTACCTACTTTCATGCATCGAGAGTTTCCGTCTGATGTACAGCACAGGGCGCTCCTTTCCCTCCACCTCCTAGAACAAAACGGTCCCCAGCCCTCTGTCCGATGCATCAGTCTGCAAAATAAAGGGGAGAGAGAAGTCAGGGGAGTGTAAAAGTGCCCCCCCGACACACAATGCAGCTTTTACCTCAGAGAATGCCTGTTGGCACTGCTCCGTCCACTGGACCGGATCTGGAGCCCCCTTTTTAGTGAGATCGGTTAGCAGGCTGGTGACGTCCGAATAATTAGGTATAAACCTACGATAATAGCCAGCCAGCCCAAAGAACTGCCTCACCTCCTTTTGGGGCTTGGGCCTCGGGCAGGCCGCAATCGCTGCGGTTTTGTTAATTTGGGGACGCACCTGCCCATGGCCCAAGTGGAACCCCAGATACCGGACTTCCACCCACCCAATCGCACACTTTTTTGGGTTAGCTGTAAGGCCCGCTCGCCTCAGCGACTTTAGAACAGCCATCAGGTGTTCCAGGTGCCACGGCCAATCATTACTGTAAATTATAATGTCATCTACGGTAGATAGGCAGCTGCGTAGGCAGCGTGAGGGTGGAGGACCCTGTCCATAAGCCGCTGGAACGTAGCGGGTGCCCCAAATAACCCAAAAGGGAGTGTGACAAATTGGTGTAATCCAAATGGTGTGGAAAAGGCCATTTTCTCTTGGGATAGAGGATTTAAGGGGATCTGCCAATATCCCTTTGTTAGATCCAGTGTCGAATAAAACCGAGCAGCGTCTAACCGATCAAGCAACTCATCAATGCAATGCATTGGGTATGTGTCAAATTTAGACACCATGTTGACCTTTCTATTCTCCACACAGAACCGGACCGACCCATCGGTCTTGGGAACCAGGACCACTGGGCTGCTCCAGTCACTGTGGGACTCCTTGATTATGCCCATCTTGAGCATGGCCTTGAGTTCATTCCGAACCACCTTTTTTTTGTGTTCGGGCAATCAGTAAGGGCAGCTACGCACAACCACCCCCAGGGGCGTTTCGGTGTGGTGTTCTATGAGGTGGGTACGACCAGGAAGGGATGAGTACACATCTGAAAATTCCTTCTGCAACTTGGCTACCTCTGGGAGTTGGGCCGGTGAGAGGTGGTCTCCACAAGGGACCAGAGTGGTCCGAGATGGTATCTTTTTTACCTCTGGCCCCAGCTCCGTCTTCTCTGGGACTACCGATGCCAATGCCACGGTGGCCCCCTCATTCCAGCGTTTTAAAAGGTTGAGGTGGTAGATTTGCAGTGCCCCGCCCCTATCCATTCACTTCACCTCATAGTTGACGTCTCCAACTCGCCGTGTGACCTCAAAGGGCTCTTGCCACTTGGCGACTAGTTTAGAACTTGATGTGAGCAGTAATACGAGCACTTTGTCTCCCAGCGTGAACTGTCTAAGGTGCGTGCCCCTGTCATACAACCAGCTTTGATGTTCTTGTGCCTGCCACAAATTCTCCTGGGTTAGGTGTGTGAGGGCGTGGAGTTTTGCGCGCAGGTCAAGAATGTACTGAATTTCATTTTTACTAGGTGAAGGTCCCTCCTCCAAATTTTCCCGTAGCACGTCCAGAATGCCACATGGCTTACGCCCATATAATAAATCAAAGGGAGAAAACCCCGTGGAGGCTTGTGGGACCTCTCATACTGCGAATAACAGGGGCTGGAGCCACTTATCCCAATTACGTGCATCTTCACTTATGAATTTGTGGATTATGTTTTTGACTGTTGGGTTAAATTGCTCTACTAAACCATCTGTTTGTGGGTGATAGACAATGGTGCGGATAGACTTAATCCCCAGTATCCCATACAGCTCACGCAGTGTGCGTGACATAAATGAAGTGCCTTGGTCTGTCAGGATTTCTTTCAGAATCCTGACCCAGGAGATAAAGCAGAAGAGTGCTTCTGCAATGCTGCATGCTGAGATATTGCAGAGAGGCACTGCTTCCAGATATCGTGTTGCATAGTCCACCAGAACTAAAATAAAGCAATATCCCCATGCTGACCGATCTAATGGCCCGACGAGATCCATCCCAATTCACTCAAACGGGGTCTCGATTAGAGGAAGTGGGCACAACTGCACTTTTGGAGTGGCCGTGGGATTTACTAATTGGCATTCATGGCATGCCGCACACCACCGACAGACATCCCCCGAATCCCTGGCCAGTAGAACCGGGCCATTATTCGGGCTAGTTTATTATCTTGCCCCAAGTGTCCAGCCATGGGATTAAACTGAGCCGCATGGAACACGAGTTCCCTACGGCTCTTTGGGATTAACAACAGGGTTACTCATTCCTTAGTTTGAGTGTCCTGCGTCACTCGGTACAATCTATCTTTAATAATAGCAAAATAGGGGAAGGTCGGTGCTGCGCTTAGCTGAAGAGTTTGACCATTGATTACTCTCACTTGGTCATACGCATGCCGCAGAGTCTCGTCTTGCAACTGCTCTAATGGGAAATCCCCAAGGGAATCCCTGAGAGAGGGAGGAGGAACGGGCTGCTCCTCACTCTGATGCAGTGTTGACGTAGACGGCTCTGTGACAGCTTCTCCCGCCAATGCCACATTGGGATCTTCCCATGACCTACTAGGGCAGGACCCATTACATGTTAAATATTTCATTAGTTTTTTAAATCCCGGCCAATCGGTACCCAAAATCAATGAGTGGGTAAGACGGGGACTAACTGCCGCCTTAATTCTATGCATTTGGCCGCGGAATAGAATATGGACAGACACTAGAGGGTAATTGTGAACATCCCCGTGCACACACAACTCTTTCACCACTTGTGCTCTCCCCAATGCCTCACCTTGCACCAGGCATTGGTGAATTGAGGTCTGATTACAACCGGAATCCACCAAAGCATGATATGTATCACCTTGAATACTCACCGGTAAGCGATACGCTCCAGCCCGATCGGGAGCAGTTTCTGGCGCGTCGGGGATCTGGATTACAGCACCCACCTCCCTTGCGGATCTCTGACTTTGGAGATGCTCCGACTCCCCGCCGCTCCAGCACAGCGGCCCAGGCTTTCCCTCTGCACGGGTGCTATGGGTGTCACTCACCTGAGGGGGAGACAACACAGACAAAGAAGATGGAGAGGGGAGGAGACCACGGTGTGATGGGCCGGCTGGGGAGGAGCCAGACGCCGCCTCCGTGGGAGGGGAACGGGGTGGAGGGGGGACAAGAGACAGGAGAGAGAGAAAGAAGAGAAACGAGGGGAGACACCTCATCTGCCTGCTGTCGGAGCCGCCTCCAGATGGTCCTCCGCCAGCTCGATGGTTCGTTCCAGCGACGCCGGGTGGTGACACTGGACCCATTCCGCCGTTCCTTCTGGAAGTTGAAAGATAAACTGCTCCAGTGCCACCAGATCAATGATCTCATCGGCGTCGCAGTCTTCCGCCCTCAGCAACCGCCAGCAGGTGTCCCAGAGTTGCTGGCCAAATGCAAATGGCCGGCCGACCTCCTCCAGTGCCAGCGTCTGGAAGCGCTGACGATGTTGCTCCGGGGAGCGGCCGAGCAGCTGCTGAACGGCTCTCCTTAGGTCAGCATAGACCAGTCGGCTTTCAGCAGGGAGTTGCTGTGCTGCAAGCTGTGCCTCTCCAGTCAGGAGCAGGAGGAGGCGTGTTGCGAGATGCTCCTGCGGCCACCCCCACACATCGGCTGCTTGCTTGAAGAAAGTGAGGAATGCTTCTGGATAGTCCTGTGGTCCCATCTTCGTGAGGGTACCGGCTGCAGTGGTCAATGCCCCTGCTGACGCGAGCAGGTGCTGGAACGCCTGGCGATCTTCCTGCCGGGCCAGCATCAAGGCTTCGAAGCATTGCTGCTGCTCCTTCCGGAGGATGATGAGCACTTGATGCTGGTTCTGTTGGGCGGTAGCGAGGGCAAGGATGAGCTCTTCGAATGGGGAGGACACCATGGGGCGGTTCCCTTCTGTGCTCCCAGATTTCGGCACTACTGTAACAATTCCTGATGTGGGTGGAGCACAGAAGCATGGTAGGCGAGAGTTGATGTTAGCCAAACCACTTTATTTAGCTTTTCAGCTAACTTTCTTTCTTTCCCACTCGCACACACAAACTCACTCACACATGCGTTGTGGTCTGGGAGAGAGCTCCTTTTCTCTGCTCCCTCTCTCTCCTTTTATGGTCCATCCCTGGAGCAAACACACACACACACACATTATTGACAGCAGGTGGAATGACTTAGCCACTTACCTTCCCCGACCCCACCCTCCAGTTACAGACTGCTGCTTGGCCACGCCCCTGCTGCCCCAGTGGGTAAGTGCCATTGTTGTTGCTTTTTTGAAGCTGTGTTAGTTTAAATTAGAGTAGTTAAGTTAGGTAGGAGTTTTTGGTTTACTTATATTTCTGTGTTCCTTATATTTCTATGAAGAACCAGACTCAAAAGGGAACCTATCCTTATCTGGGTGATAACAGATAGCATGATTATAAATAACTCACTTCTATAACCGCATCCTATAGAGTCACAAAGTACAACTGTGTAACCAGGAAATTCATTATAGTTTGCGTATGAAGTCTATTTTGTTGAAGTTATCAACTGTTCATATCGAGCATAAAATTTACTTGAATTGATGAGCACCTGATAATGAAGTCATGAGACTCTATGATATGAGAAAATATAAAAGAGTGTACTGTTTTAGTACAGTATGACGGGATTCATCTCCTAAAATAAGATAAGATGAGTTATATGAGACAGAAGGAAACACTGCAGTTTTATTGTCATGTTGATATGATATGACTGACACCAGGTCAAAAAAACAAAGCAAACAGAAACTACCAAGCATAGTCCACTGGCAAAGTAAGGTCTGTTTTATTTAAAGGAATGAGATGTAAAATTGCTGTTTTGTACTGTTAAAAAAAATCTTAAATGAATACGTCATTGTCAAGATGAATACAAAAACTGTTGTTTGCACGACTGAAATTGTTACATGCTGTTTTTATATATACAGTGCCCTCCATTATTATTGGCACCCCTGGAAATGATAGTGAACACAGTGTAACTGAAGCATGTTTCCATTTAAATTGTACAGTATTTTTGAATTACTGGAGTCTGTAGGAACTTTCAAGCTGGAATCCATGACTTCTGGATAAACTGGGGAACAAATATGAGGTGACACAGAGACCAAATTCCCTCAACATCCACAAGGGAAAGATAAAGGACACACAAACCAAATGAGTGAGAAGTGTGTTGACCTTCCTAAGTCAGGGAATGGTTATAAATAAATGGTTACTTGCCTGAAAATGTCCATTTCTACTGTTATGGCAATAATAAAAAACTGGACACCAAATGGAACTGGTACAGACTTGCCTGGAAGAGGAGCTGAGTTTATTTTACCCCCATGTACAGTGAGGAGAAGGGTAAGAGTGTTAAGGACCAGACAGGAGAGGAGATCAAATGCACTCAAACCACAGTTTAATAATAGGGGAAAAGGGAGTTGGGAGAATGTTTGCGTGTGAAGTTCAGTGGCAGGAGGACTGAGAGGCAGGGATGGTTGGTGACGTCTGAGGTCTCCCATCCAAGTACTGGCCAGGCCCGACCCTGCTTAGCTTCTGAGATCAAACAGGATCAGGTGTCGTCAGAGAGGTGTGACTGTAGGCTGATAGCACTTGGGTTTCAGGCAGTCTCTCAGCAGTAGTCCCTCAGCAGGCTGAAGTTAGTGAGCAGGCTGGAACACAGGGTCACAGATCAGATAGCAAGACAGGGGACAGAAATGCAGGGTCAGGTTACCGGGGCTGAAGAGTAGGGCTCCAGGCAGGGCTGCTCACACCGGGCTGATGGAGAGGCAGGCGAGCAGCAGGGCTGGGCAAGCTGGAGATCAGGCGAAGGTACAGGAGAGGAAGGCAAGAGGCAGAGTCGACAGGACAGAATGCAGATCAGGTTACCGGGGCTGGAGAGCAGACAGAGTCAGACGGAACAGAATATCGTCAGGAGTCAGAGTAGTAGGAACACAGAGCAGGTTATCACGCTGGAAGTTGCAGCGTGAGAGCTTGGGAGAACTGCAGCTTAAATGCACACGGGGGGAAGCAGGTGATCGGCGACAGCCAATGACAGTCACTGAAAGTTAATAAGAGGAAGTGAGAGCGGGCGTGGCCGGTAATGCTGAGTGGAGATGTTACCTGAAGAGAGAAGCACACAGGTAGGACCATGACAGAACCCCCCCCTCAAGGGACGGCTCCAGAAGTCCCTAGCCACAGATCCACCAAGACGGGCGGGAGGAGGGGGAATACTTGGCCAAGGCACAAGCAGCGCTGAGCTTGCCTCAGCATCAGCTCATCACTGAAACCCCCACAAGATGGGGCTCACGCCAGCAGATGATAGCGAGGTTCCTAGAGCAGGAGAAAGCCCTTTCTCAGGTCCTCAGTGCAGACAAGAAGGTGAGACGTGGCCACTGGACATTGCACATTGATTCTTTTCATTGTGGATTCTGATTATGTTTGCAGCCTAGATTCACCTCATTAAAGTATCCCATCTTTTTGTTATTTGACTTAGGCAAGACATCTGGTGCCAAGCTGGCAAGACATGGCATTGCTGGAGTCCTTGAACAAAGCACTGGGTCCACTGTTTGATTTCACTGACGCTTTGTCTGGGGCAAAGTATGTCAGCGTGTCTTTTCTGAAGCCAGTACTGCACCTATTCAACAACGAAATCCTCAGCCGGAAGGATGGGGACACAGAGCTCACACAAGCTGTCAAAGAGGGTGTTCTCAAGTACCTCAATGAAAAGTATGATGACCCTACTACTGATAACCTCCTCGATATGGCGACACTTGTTGACCCACGATTTAAGATGGCCTACATGAAGGAAGAGAGGGTGGATTGTCAAATAAACTGTTGGCCGACACAGCTTATTGAATTCAACTTGCGTCTTTATTCACTACTCACATGAATCTTACATGTCTGAACTCTCATCCCTCAGTGCGAACCCTCGCGTTACTTCCTGTATAGTCAGTTGACTATGTAATGCACCATTTAATGTTACCGATACCTTGACAGTGGAGTTCATCAAGACAAGAGCTGTAGCAGAGCTGGTGGGCATGGTGGAGGGAGCCACAGCACCAGAAAGTGAACAAACAGCAGCAGCCTCCAGTTCACCCCAAGCTGCTCAAGATGATCCGGAGCATCCCCATCCCACAAAGAAAAAGTTTATGTAGTTACTTTAAGAAGGCAGTTCAAGCCAGCACCCACTCCCAACCCAACAGGGCATCCATTGAACTGGAGGTCTCCAAGTATCTCCAGGCACCTGGGCTTGACTCAGAGACAGACCTACTAGAATGGTGGAATCAGCATGAGCTGAACTTCCCATTGGTGGCCAGGCTTGTCAAAAAGTATCTCTGCATTCCTGCCACTAGTTCTTCATCTGAAAGGGCGTTCAGTGCGAGTGGGAACATCATCACATGTAAGAGGTCATGTCTTAAGCCAAACACAGTTGACCAACTTCTCTTCCTTGCACTCAACCTATAAATACTGACAGAAATATGTCTATGTCTACTTCCACAAAGTATCCTTTATGTTTGCACTTTTCTTCATGGTTAATGCTTTAAACAGAGTTCTGTTCAACCCTGATGTTTACACTTTATATTGGTTTTCAAACTTTGCACTACAAGGTTAAAGATTTCAGAAGGTGAAAAATAATCTATTTTTTTATAGCTGAACTTTTGTGCAAAAATTTTTTTTTCGTCTCAGAAACTTGAAGCTTGTGCAGTTTAAAAAAAAGTGAGTTTATTTTGACAGTTAAGTTTAAATAACTATGTGAAGGCTACTGTACCTCAATGTACTGTAGTGTATAACTATGATTTTGGAAAAAAAATGTGAAGGCTACTGTACCTCACTGTACTGTATAACTATGATTTTGAAAAAAATTGAAGGCTACTGTACCTCACTGTGTACTACTGTAGTGTACCCATTTTCATTTGATACATTTACATGCAGCAATGTAAATACACGTTTCTCATTTGTGACGGTTCAAAATAAAGAGAAGAACTGAAAACATACTTAATTGTGGTATATTGTGATATATATTGTTATCGTGATATAAAGTAATCCATATCGTGATATATGTTTTTTTTCCATATTGTCCAGCACTAGTCTGGCCTGGTGTATCTGGTAGGCTCTCTCTTCCTCAAAGGAGAAAACTCCCTTTTGAATGGTAACTCTCCACAGCAGACATTCACAGACAACCATTCACACTCACATTCACACCTATGGTCAATTTAGAGTCACCAGTTAACCTAACCTGCATGTCTTTGGACCAGGCCTGGAATTTCATCATTTTAGGGGCAAGGCCACTTGGCCTTTTGTGCTGTCAATTTTTTGAGGGCACGAAAGCCGAAAGCCAGGGAACCAAGGCCATAAAATAAAACAATAATTTTAAGTTCACGTCTATAATGAATTTAAGGACTAATGACTCTTCTGAGGAAGATTGGAGTCTCAGTCAAAACTATCAAGTAGGTAAAGAAACATCTCCTACACTATTATGTCTGAAGATAAGAAAATATTTATGTAATTATTATAATATTTATATTTTATTTATATATTTATAGCCTAAATATTTATGGAGTGTGCATGATAAACTGATTCCCTGAATTTCACTTTTGGTGTGTTGTTAGATAGCTAACAAACAAACTACAATATCTTGTTGCCTCTTGAATCATAATTAAGCTACCACTCACCTCTTGAAAAAAGCGTCCATTGTTTTGCAGTTTTTAGCTGCATCTTCAAAGGTTTTTTTTTACAGCACCTCTCCCTCCGCTCCTTGCTTGGCATAATTATTACTGGGGGGGTAAATGAATAAAAGTAAATGTTAATGTTGCAATGACACCAAAAACAATGAGATAAAATCTCTTGCGATGGTGATCTCATCAAGATGGCAGCAGTTACACTTCGGTTAAACAGCGAAAAGAAACACACAATATGAGTAACAAAACAATGCTAACTGCATAGATTAATAAAGTGGCTATGAACAGACAACAGCACATATCATATCATACTACTGCTTGTTCCTGCCATAATAACATCCATGACCTTACGCTTAAAGCGCAACAAAGGAAAAACTTGACAGCAAGCTAATTAGCATTTGTTAGTGGCTACAGTCGGTACTCGGCACGTTAAAAGTGGGTCAACGTTGTAATGACATAATGTCACTGTACAAGCAATGCTTATTTAACGATAACAAACTTAGGCCCTATATGTTGAAATTCCTCTCTTATTTGTTCATTAATTTATCACACAGTCTTACCTCAGTCAACTTCTTCCCTCATTCTGTGAAAGAAATTCAACGTCTCAGACATGGACATAAGTGGGCGGGGGATGCGTTTGATTAAGTCTTCTGGTTAGGTGGTGATAGATTGGTGTCATTATAGCACGTCGGAGCGGTTCATGCCAGGCTCGAGTCTGATCCACCACTGATGAGTTGCCCAATAAGAATCCAGAATGTCAACAAAAGACATTTTTTTCTCAATAGACGCAGGTGATGTGAAAGCCTATTGGCAGTCACAAGGCAGACTATAAAACCACAGGGCATCAAGGCCACTGTGGCCTTACAGCAGATATTTTTTTCCAAGGACACAAGGCCAAAATGAGAGGGCATGAGCGCCATGCCCCTCGTGAAATTCCTGCCCTGTGGGGGAAACTGGAGCACCCAGAGGAAACCCACACAAATCCAGGGAGAACATGCAAACACCACACAGAAAGGCCCTCGCTGGCCACGGGGCTCGAACGTGGCCCTTCTCGTTGTGAGGCAACAGTGCTAACCACTACACCACCGTGCCACCCCATCAGCTTATCATGGGAAAAAATGAGTTTCCAAGTAACCCCAGGCCAGCTAATCATCTTATCACATGCCCTGTTAATGGGTGTGGCCACACTACTACCACTGGTAGATGACAAAGTAGCCACTGAAGTCCACTCGATCCTTGTTTACCGTCAATGGATCGGTCACTCGTCAAACAGTCCACCAAAATCTGACTAGGAAATGGCCGCAACAGCCTCCGGGGGAATGGCTGAGTGTAGCTGTCAGTCAAACACAAGTTACCCAATGGGAATGCATTCCTGGACAGCCCATGCACACATGAAGTTTGTGCCAAAACTGCAAGCAAAAAGTCAGGGAGCGCAAACAAGAAAGCTGGAATCGCAACCAAAATAAATTACGTCAAACAAAACTGAGAAACATGCGGAACAAAAATAAAAGGTTTCTGAAGAGTAATAGACTGATATTTTGCATGATTACACGAATAATTTGTTTGCCAGTCTAAAAAAAATGACTTTTTTTTGTATTTTGATTTGTCATTTTTGTTTGATATTTCAAAAGTATTGTATGAACATTTTGGCACAAAATTGATACCGATCCACCACTGATGAGTTGCCCAATAAGAATCTAGAATGTGAGTGCAGCCCGGCAGTCTGAACAGCCATTCTAGTATCAGGTTATCTATGTTCACAGGTTTGGTGGTTTGCCACTGCCACTTAGTGTTATAACTGAGCGATAGGAAGTGGTGCATTGACGAGTGGTTACAGAGAAAAAAAAACAACAGACACGAGCGTGGAGAGTCGAGCTTAACAGCATGAGCAGAAAGCTGTTATTAGCCAGACACAACAGTTCACTACTTGTCTTTAAAGTAGAGAGTAGCAAGGCTACGTGAGAAGAGTTTTTTGACTGTGGAAAAGAAGTCGTCCAAGTCGTGGAGTTGCCGACCCATCTTAATGACGTGACTATTGACTATTCCGGTGGGTTAGCTGTTAGCAAACACGGTGAATTTGCACATTGAACTAGCACTCAAAAAATTGTCAAAAAATGATCTGGAAAAACTTATACATGCCTTCATCTCTAGTAGGGTTGTTTACTGCAATGGCCTTTTCACAGGCCTGCCAAAAAAGACCATCAAACAACTTCAGGTGATTCAAAATGCAGCGGCTAGGGTTCTCACACGAAAAAACAAACAGAGCACATTACTCCAATTCTAAGGTCCCTTCACTGGCTTCCAGTAAGCTACAGAACTGACTTTAAAGCATTGCTGCTGATGTACAAATCTCTAAATGGTACAGGGCCCAATTACCTCTCTGATATGTTGCAGCGGCCTAACCCAATCAGATCTACCAGATCGCAGCAGCAAAATTTACTGGTAAAACCTGTTGTTAAAACAAAGTGTGGTGAAGCAGCTTTTAGCTACTATGCAGTACAGCTATGGAACCAACTCCCAGAGGACATCAAAAATGCTCCTGCTGTTGGCAGCTTCAAATCTAGATTAAAGACCAAGCTGTTTTCAGATGCTGATAAATATCATCATCTTTACATGTTTTAAACTTTACTTAACTTTTACAGTCTTTGCATGTTTTAAACTTTACTTAACTTTTATTCCATTTTATTCTGCTGCTTTTACTGAACTTTCTCTCTTCTTCCCCCTTTATTTTATGTAATTTTATTTTCTATTGTTTACTGTTTAGCTTTTACCTCTGTAAAGCACATTGAACTGCCACTGTGTATGAAATGCGCTATAGAATAAACTTGCCTTGCCTTGCACTCTGGTTGATAACTTGAAACAAGTTTATAACTTGAAAATGTGGATTTATTGTGTTACAAAACCAGTCGGGATAAGCTCATAAGCTCATGGTGATATTATGAATGGTGTGTTTATTTGAAAATGTTGAATACTGGGGAAAAAAAATGCTAAATAGGCCTGTTGGTCAGCTAATTCAGCTAATTTAGCAGACATGGTTAATATTAGGTTGTTAATGTGTGAATATATTCTTTGTGAGCTATTTTATTAAGCATATGATGCAAAAGTTAAAGCATATGTGAGTGTAATGTTATTATGTGTATTATGAGGGATTGTGTGATTCTGTGTTTAACTTTGAGAGAGAAGGAAAAAAAGAAAGAAAGAGACAATACACAGTGGACTTTGATAGGGACAATTATTAATTTCTTCTGCACGTTTTGCGCAGGCTGGTTTTTTTGTTGAGCTGTCTACAGACTGAATCGAGTTACTCAAGCTGCCTACATCCCGCTGCCTTCTGGTGTCCGCCTCATCCTTTCCCTTAATCACTGCTCCGGTTTATTTTTCAGTCATCATCTTCATCTCTCCTCTCCTCACCTCACCCCCTTCATCGTCTGCAACCAGGATGGACAGTCTCTCTTATAAAGGGTGGTAGGACAGTTGAGTGCACTCGAAAGTTAAACTGAACATTCATAAACTTTGGGTTGAGTAAACGAAGACTTGATTCACACTCACCCTGTTGAGACAAGTGTACATTTTCTCTTGGTTTACTGAGATCTCAATTTTTATTTTGTTTTTATTTTTTATTTTTTTGGTTGGGTCCCAATCATTTATTGGTGCATTAATACAACATGAACACAAGTTTATAGTTAAGTTCATGCCAAGATGTGTGTTTAAATGGTGTTAATGCCAGCTGTGATTCTTGTTACAAAAAGTGGAAAGTGTATTGAACTGGAAGAACACATTTGAAGCTATGGTTTACCTAGGTTAAGTGAATACAAAAAAAAGTGAAAGAACCAAATTAACTCTTGGTGTGAGAAATATTGGGAAGAAATACAAAAAGGTGTTTAATCTACTTATTGCTCTATTTTACTTTAAGTCTCCTCTTACAACCTAGACATAGATATACCTGCATGGTTGATGAACACATGCCAGGTAGGTTACATCATCAAAAGACATATTTTTTTTCTCAATAGACGCAGGTGATGTTAAAGCCTATTGGCAGTCACAAGGCAGACTACGAAACCACAGGGCATCAAGGCCACTGTGGCCTTATGGCAGATTTTTTTTTCCAAGGGCACAAGGCCAAATTGAGAGGGCACAAGGGCCATGACCCTCATGAAATTCCTGCCCTGGTTTGGACTGTGGGGGAAACCGGAGCACCCAGAGGAAACCCACGCGAACACGGGGAGAACATGCAAACTCCACACAGAAAGGCCCTCACCGGCCACGGGGCTCAAACCCAGCCCTTCTCGCTGTGAGACGACAGTGCTAACCACTACACCACCATACCACCTCATCAGCTTATCATGGGAAAAAATGAGTTTCCAAGTAACCCCAGGCCAGATAATCATCTTATCACGTGCCCTCTTAATGGGTGTGGCCACACTACTACCACTGGTAAATGATGAACTCTCTATTCTATTTTATTGTGTGTGCGCAAATGTTCAAAGAAAAGGTTGGCAATTTTGCCTTCCATAATATGTCATCTATTTCAACACCACCACATTTTATTGCTATCTTATCAGGCTAGGTGCCATTGCACAGTGGTGCCTGAAAGTTTGTGAACGCTTTATGTGAATCATTAATCACTCAAGAGGCATATCATCGAGTTTCCAAGTAACTCCAGGCCAGATAATCATCAGCTCGTCCCAGTATTTAATTATGCTGAGTAGCATGACATTTAGTCTGGGTTGGGTAGCACTAAACATTTAAGGAATCAGTTGTCATTTTGTAATGTGATGAGAATTAATAGGGTCATCAGAGTGCCATGCAAAAGTATTCATCCCCCTTCATTTTTGTCCTGTTTTGTTATATTACAAGTCAGAATTAAAATGGATTTTTGGGGTGTTAGCGCTATTTGATTTACACAACATGCCTACCACTTTCCAGGTAAATTTTTTTGTGTAATATGAACAATAATTAAGATGAAAAATAAACCAGACATCTGAAATGTGCATAGTTATTCACCCCCAAAGTCAATACTTTGTAGAGCCACCTTTTGCTGCAATTACAGCTGCAAGTCTCTTGGGGTATGTCTCTAGCTTAGTACATCTAGCCACTGGGATTTTTGCCCATTCCTCAAGGCAGAACTGCTCCAACTCCTTCAAATAATGCCGCTTTTCCACTACAAACGCGGCTGAGTCGGGCTGAGCCGTGCCGTGCTGAGTCGAGCTGAGCGGGGCTGTTGGAGTTGCATTTCGACTACAACCGTGCTGAACCGTGCTGGCTGGAAGTGGGTGGACACATTGGGTGGAGTTAGCGAAAGTGGGTGGACGTCACATGATGTCGTTAAGCAGCGCAAACAGTGACATCAGTGAGCTTTTAAGCGGTAGTCTCACGACCCGAATAGTAAACAATAAACATGAACATGGAGTCGTTAGTGTTGCTGGTCTTGGTTCTGTGGCTTGTTGTCACCGACAACGCCAACAGATACTGGCAAGAGCGTGTAGATGAGGCGAGGCGCATAAGGCTTCAGAAATTCTCGTAATTCGTAATTCTTCTTCTTCTTCTTCTTCTTCCGGGTTTACGGTGTTTACAGATCCCAGCATGCTCGCGGGGCGTGTGTGGGCATGTGAGGACACTCCTCCCCACCAATCAGTGCACAGGGGAGTGTCTGCTCACGCCCCCAGCCTCACTTGGCTCGCTTCGGCTCGCTTCAGCCCCACTCCAAAACGGTGCGAGTTTTAGGGGCTAAGCAGGGCTGAAGCGAGCTGAGTCGTGCTGTTTTTTGGTAGTCGAAACGTGAGCCATGTCGGGCTGAAGTGAGCTGAAGCGAGCTGAAGTGAGCTGAAAAAGGGTAGTGGAAAAGGGCCATTAGATGGGTTGTGTTGGTGTACAGTAATCTTCAAGTTATGCCACAGATTCTCAATTGGATTGAGGTCTGGGCTTTGATTAGGCCATTCCAAGACATTTAACTGTTTCCCATTAAACCACTCCAATATAGCTTTAGCAGTATTGTTCTGCTGGAACGTGACCCTTTGTCCCAGTATCAAACCTCTGGCCAACTCAGACAGGTTTTCCTGCAGAATTGCCCTGTATTTAGTGCCATCCATCTTTCCTTCAGTCCTAACCAGCTTTCCTGTCCCTGCAGATGAAAAATATACTTCCACAGCATGATGCTGCCACCACCATGCTTCACTGTAGGAATGGTATTCTCAGGGTATTGTGTTTGTGCCACACATGGTGTTTCCCATGATGGCCAAAAAGATCAATGTTTGTCTCATCTGACCAGAGAATCTTCTTCCATGAGTTTGGGGAGTCCGCCACATGCTGTTGTGCAAACTCCAAACATGTTTTCTTTTTTTTTTCCTTCAAGCAATAGCTTTTTCTACACTTTTCCATAAAGCCCCACTCTGTCAAGTGTCCAGCTTAAAGTGGTCCGATGGACAGATACTCCCATCTCCACTGCGGATCTTTGCAGCTCCTTCAGTGTTATCTTTGGTGTCTTTGTTGCATCTCTGATTAATGGACTCCTTGCCCGGTCTGTGAGTTTTGGTGACGAACCTTTTGTCAGGTTTGTAGTGGTGCCATATTCTTTCCATTTTGCTATAATGGATTTAATGGCGCTCCCTGGGATATTCAAAGTTTGGGATATTTTTTATAACCCAACCCTGATCTATACTTCTCCACAACTTTGTCTCTGACCTGTTTGGAATGCTCTTTGGTTTTCATATTGGTTGCTTAGTAGTGTTGTGGAGTCAGGGTCCTTCAAAAAGAGGTTGATTTATACAGACATCATGTGACAGATCATGTGACACTTTGATTGCACACAGGTGGAGCTTAATCAGCTAATTATGTCTTATGAAGTTAATTGTTTGGACCAGCTCTTATTTAGGGGTTTCATACGAAAGGGGGTGAATACCTATGCACACTCCACATTTCTGTTTTTTGATCTTAATTATTATTTGTGTCACTAAATAAATAAATAGCACATTTAAATTCATAGGATGTTATGTAAATCAAATAGTGCTAACCAGGGCTGTTGACAGCTTTGGCTGGGCCCGGGACAAAATAATCTGAGTGGGCCCCCCCAAATAATCTGAGTGCCCCCCACACACACACATACGCGCGCACGCACATCGCCACACAGCAACCACCCACACCCAACCCCTCTTTTCACAGTCTCCATTCACTCCAACTCTTAAATAACAGGTATTCCAAGCCCATTATAACAGTCAACCATTTTATTTCAACATTTCAACATATTTACAGTTTGAACATTTCCTTAGTCTGCAACTATTCAGGTGCGAAATGCAATGCGCCGGACTTTTGCTGTGGCAAAGTCGTCAATAAGGTCATTGAAGTCCAGCTTCTTTGCAAGTTCGCGCTCTATAGAGAGCATAGCCAGCCCATTGAGCCTCTCCTGTGACATGTTTGAGCGCAGGTAGTTGATAAACCAAAATGATTGTTTACGGGATGGAACTGGGCCTCAATGAGAACGGAGTTATGGCTTTATGGTTTTTTTTTTCTCCGCCGCCCCACACTGAACCACCGTCCCACCGGGAAAACTCCCGCTACTCCCAATGGCCGGTCCGTGTGTGCCACTAGTGATGTGTACAGTGAGTTTTTCAGTGTATTTTTTGTCTTGTTATTCATAAACATCTTTTCCGTACTCGATTTAGAATGTTACAAAAAAAATTGACACCCTCCCAACCACGTAACATTAGCCTATCTGACCTGGGGGCTGACACGTTTATTACGGATAAACCAAAAGGATTACAACGTTCCCTGGATATAGAACTGGACCGAGAAGATTTCAAAATCTTAACGTGTAAGCAACAACAATAAAACAGAGATTGTTTTATTCATTTAGGGCTTATTAGGCTACTTTCATTAATTGCGCTTTTCATACAGGCCTATCATTTTTCACTTGAGCAAGGGAATTATTTGAAGAGTATCCAGTCTAAGCGAAAGTTTAATGTTTTGCAACAGACTAACCTCAAAACACCCCATTTATAGCCCATTCGTTACATTAAACTCTATCTAGCTGGCAATTTCACATGCCGTCGTATCTACACGGGATGATTTCCAACAAAATAAGGTTTAATTAACAAGAGGCAGCATTCCACGGGCTTTCAGCTAACCGGAGTCCAGCTCAGCGCAGCTCAGCAAGCATGCCTAAAACATTTGGATATGATTGCGGGCCAATGTGCTATTCTTTGCTTCATTGAGATATATGCAACACAGTGTTATTAAACCGATATGTTTATGAAATAATTCAATGCCCTGTGCATTTCAGTGTTCACTCAGTGTACCCTGCTATCCCCTACTTTATAATTATGAATGGCGCGTCGCGCGTGCTGGGGTTACATTACGGGGCTGGAAAAAAGTTATCTGTGTCTTACCTGGCTCAGCTGCCCCACTGCCTTCACCACCTGCTGCATCATCAAATCAAATCAAATCAAGTTTATTTGTATCGCGCTTTTAACAATAAACATTGTCGCAAAGCAGCTTTACAGAATTTGAACGACTTAAAACATGAGCTAATTTTATCCCTAATCTATCCCCATCATCTGAATCTTTTCTAAAATATCTGGGTGATTCTTAGAATTTGTGCACTTTTAGAGTCTCTGGTCATATTTTTAAAAATAATAGCAATTTTGGACAAATTCCTCTTTCTATGTGAAAAAGATAATAAAAAACTCTTATAAAAATTTACCACCTCTTAAATACAATTTTTTTATACTTTTCACCCTCCTGGAAGTTGCAAAATCACTGTTTTTCCCTTGTCACACCCCCAGAGTTTCCAACCTCAACAATGCAAAAAAAGGTTAAAAGCAGGGGTTAAATTGGGCCGGGGCTGTCCGGGGCTGAGCCCTGGCACATAAGCTCGGAGCGGATGGCATATGATCACGCACACATCAAAAGCAACAAACCCTTTTCACGATTTTCAGTTCTGAATAATTAAATATCGTTTTATTAATCAATAAACCCATGACTTTTATGAGATAGATCATAGTTTTCCTGATAACAAGACAACCTGTCAAAGCTATTTAGAACAGAACTTGCGATCAGAGATTCTGGTTTCTGGAACACTGCGTGGGTTGCCAATTCCGCTTTTTATAAGCGACTTTGGGGTTTCTTTTTTTGTGAGCTCGCTTTAAAAAAAAAATCAGAAGTCGTGGTTTGCGGGTTTTTGGGCTTGTGTTTCAGCGTTGTGACTTGTTTATAATTTTCTCCGTACACCGTCTCCCCTTTTACCTGCATACGATCCTATTATTAGTGTAATTATTATTGTTATTATTATGTATTCAATTATTTATTTGGCATGTGGTGCTTTTTGTATTGTCTAGAACATACATAAGATGAGCATATTATAGCAGCAAAATAGAAGCACAATCATTTGAATGCAGCAAAATAGAAGCACAATCATTTGAATGCAGCAAAACTTTTGCTGCATTCAAATGATTGTGCTTCTATTTTGCTGCTATAATATGCTCATCTTATGTATGTTCTAGACCAGGGTTTTTCAAAGTGTGGGGCGCGCCCCCCCTGGGGGGTGCCAGAGTTCTTCGGGGGGGCGCAACGTGAGGAGCCTTTACCAGAGACAAAATAGATCGATTTTTAGTACCTAAAGCTACAGTGAGTGAGGAGACAGAGTTTGGGCCAAGCAAAAAAACCCAAAGCCTCCAGGATGTTGCGATTTGCAACTTCAGCGCAAATTCAACCAATCCCCGCGAATTCAGGGCGGTGTTACAATTATATCCAATCACCGCAACTTTCCCGCAAATTTGACCAATCGTTGGCGTCGTCTTGAGGTGACGTCGACAAACTACCTTCCACCCTACTTCCGTGTATACGTTCAAGAGAAGCAGCATGCGCGCAGTGTTGCCAGATTGGTTTTAAGTGCATTTTGGCGGGTTTTGAACATATTTTGGGTAAGGCAAGTTTATTTATATAGCACATTTCATACACAATGGCAGTTCAATGTGCTTTACAGAAGTAAAAACAAAAACAGTAAACAATAGAGAAATAAAATTACATAAAATTATTTTATTTTTATTCTAAAACAATTAAATTAAAAGAATTAAAAGAAAATAATAAGAATTAAACAATAGTAGAAATAAAACAATAAAATACAGTAGAAATAGGAGGAGAAAAAAAAGAAACCAGCAGAATAGAATAAAGAATAAAATAGAATAAAGTTAAAATTAAAGTAAATTTAAAACATGCAGAGAAAGTAAAAATTATTTAAAAAAAAGAAGACAATATTAATTATTTAATAGAAAGCATCTGAAAACAGCTTGGTCTTTAACCTAGATTTAAAACTGCCAACAGCAGGAGCATTTTTGATGTCCTCTGGCAGTTGGTTCCATAGCTGTACTGCATAAGGTTTGGGCTGGAAAATGTCAGGAGTATCTGGCAACATTGCATGATGTGCGAGTCAGTGTTTATATAGGCTTAAATTCTGTTACTGAAAGTGTGCGATGTTTACAGTGAAGCACTGTGTGCACTTTATTTTTTTTTTACTTAATACAAGAAAGTAATGGATGCCAACATTTTTGCCAAAATGGTATTTTATTTTCCATTGTTTAGGCAGCTTCAGCATCATACTGTGAGATTCTGTTCAATTTTTTTTCCTTCTATGAAGCCTGAGCCATTTATTTTATTAGTTTATGATTATTGTTTAATTTAGTCTTCAGGAGAGACTGCCTGCACACAGCACTAGTATTAATAGTTTTTTTTCTTACATGAAAGCTGGGCGGCACGGTGGTGTAGTGGTTAGTGCTGTCGCCTCACAGCAAGAAGGTCCTGGGTTCGAGCCCGGGGTCGGCGAGGGCCTTTCTGTGTGGAGTTTGCATGTTCTCCCCGTGTCCGCGTGGGTTTCCTCCGGGTGCTCCGGTTTCCCCCACAGTCCAAAGACATGCAGTTTAGGTTAACTGGTGACTCTAAATTGACCGTAGGTGTGAATGTGAGTGTGAATGGTTGTCTGTGTCTATGTGTCAGCCCTGTGATGACCTGGCGACTTGTCCAGGGTGTACCCCGCCTTTCGCCCGTAGTCAGCTGGGATAGGCTCCAGCTTGCCTGTGACCCTGTAGAAGGATAAAGCGGCTAGAGATAATGAGATGAGACATGAAAGCTGAGGCATTTATATTATATTTGAAGGTAACTTCATGTTGTGCTGTGAGGTTCTCTGCACTTTAACTTTTGAACCAACAGGTGCATTTGGATAAGTAAAGCCTATTTTTCTGCATTTTTGTAGTCCTGGTAATCTTTTATATTGGTAAAGTTGTTTATAGGACCATTTCTCAGTGTCTTTGTTTTTTAATCAATAGTTTTTCAGTAATAACTTAATATTTAACATATCACTCAATTTTAATCACAAAAAGAGAAAATCGCAACAATTTCTCACAACTTTCACTTCCTCCCGCAATGTAATCGCAACAAAAACCTAAAAAACACCACAACTTTCATCGCAATTTTTTTGGAAACCCCCGCAACATCAGACATTTTAGCCCGCAACAATCACAAAAAAGGCCCGCGGAATCCTGGGGGACTGGAAAAAGAAGGAAGTATGACCACGATTATTTAAAGTTTGGATTTTCATGGACTGGATCTGAAGATGCTCCTCTGCTACAGTGTGTTGTCTGCCAAGAGGTGCTAGCTAACGATGCTATGAGATGTTTAAAATGTGTAAAACAAGATGTTTTAAAAAGCACAGATGTTTAAAATGTGAAAAAGAGAAAAAGAAAAATGTGTACAACAACCATTTTTTAAAAATACGAATGGAACATTAAGTATAGCAACAACAAAAATTGGGGGGGGGGGGGGGGGGGGGCGCTGTTGTTTATTTGCTCTCCAAGGGGGGGCTGACTCTCCCACACTTTGAAAACCCCTGTTCTAGACAATACAAAAAGCACCACATGCCAAATAAATAATTGAATACATAATAATAACAATAATAATAAATGCTTCCAATGTTATAGTGTTGTTTGTATTTGGTTGCATTCACTGCATGAATATATTTGATTGACAATTTGACTGACAGTGTTTTGGCATATTTAACATTTATCCTCCAAAATAAATCAACTGTTTTGGTTTAAGATTGTGCAAGCCTTCAAATTTTCTCACTGAACATTTCTCCTTCACATTTTTCACCTGTAGGCATGTGACAAGATTTAACATGATATTGCTCAACCTACCTCTGTAAAGTCAGCTAACAACTTATTAAAATGTACCAGAATTCAGCAAATAACATGTATGATAATAAAAAACTTCTGGGGGAGGACCCCCAGACCCCCCACTAATCATTTCCTTCAAACCAATGTACAACAACCTGTACAATCTGTTACATTGGCCATCCAATCTACATTCAAACTGCCATAATGTGTAGGGGGGCACTACAAGACACACATAGGCCTACAACACACAGATAAGGTGTATATCTCTGTGCAATATGATATGGTTATCAAATTAGAGGGTTATTTTCCAAAAAGTATATTGGGGCAGGGCGGCGAGGGCAGGGGCGGGTACGAGGCAGAGCCCCCCCACATAACCAATCCCAATTTAACCCCTGGTTAAAAGTATCAGTTATATGAGAAATGCTGATGCAGTTAAATTAAGAAAGACTAAAATAAATAAAATATAGTGTAATATTTCATTTAAGTCCACTGTCAATATTATATTTTATACAAAATGTACCTGTCACACACCATTGGCGTCATTTCCACCACAACGCCTACTTTCCCTTTAAAAAAGTTCTTGTGAAAGATTGTTTGGGTAGTTTCCATGGAAATGTGAAGTGACATCAGAGCACATGTTGGACATGGAGGCCAGTTAAATTTCCACCCACAACTATTGAAGAAAAATCAAGGTAAATATTGCTTGATCAGCAAATATATTTATTGTATGTCATTTCCAAACATGCTGTAGTTCCATTGTTGTTTTGAAAAAGATTGCAATTTTTGCATAAAAAGAATAATGTTGCATGCATGAAATGCTAACTATCAATTCAAAGCTAATCAATGAAGCCATCATCCATTTTTCATGAAAAAAATGTAGAAATGTCATTTCCACCACAGTCATTTCCACCACACTGCCATCTGTGGTGGAAAAGACAGTATGTGGTGGAAATGACATTTCAGATTATAAATGAGTGGTGTAGATTTTGAAAGTGAATATATTCCTTTAATAGGCCCTTACCTTTACTATATAATATAGTACTATATACTACTATACTCTCAAAATGTACTTAAATCAATTTATTTTCATCTTTTTTAAGATGCCTCCAAAGACAACAAAAGAAAGATCACAAGCCTATCGAGACAAAATAAAAGCCGATCCTATAAAATATGAGGAGAAACTTAAACAAGACAGAGAGAGATATTTGAGGAAAAAGGAAAAAGGAGTTGTCAAGCCAATCACAGACATGACAAAGCAAGAGCAACGGAAACAGAGGAGACAATGGAGAACATATCAAAGGAACAGAAGAGAGAATATTAAAAAAACTCAAACATTGCAGACGTACCTTACCATTATCACACCACCACTGTCTCCTGAACCTGCCATTCAACATCAGGCTGTTGACCTGAATCAGGCTGTTGACCTGCAGCCCACACCACCATCTACGCAATCTGAGTACCAAAAGAAGAGAGGAAGAAGAAAGGTGGTAAGGCATCGCACGAAGGTGTACTCAGCCCTATTTGAAAACAATGAGAAACTGCACAGAGCCTTACAACAAGTGGACAAATACCGCCAGCGGTTACATAGACTAAAGAAGAAAATGGAGCAGACGGACTCTCCAAAGTCCAAAGCCAACCGCCAAATGGGTGCAGAACCTCATATCCTCCGGAGAACCTTGGTCTTCCACAACGCTTTGATTGCTGAAATTAGAGTTAAATACAAAAACCTGAAAGCAAACAAAGATAAACGAATAATCTCAACTATAATGGCAGGAAAAGTGTTAAAGAAATACCGACTTCAAAAAAAGGCTAAAAGGGAGGTTGGTGTGTCAAGTAGGGCAGTGCATGAGGAAAACACAAGGAAGAAAAAGATAAGCATGGTCACCAACAAACAAATTCAAATTCAAGTGCACATAAAGTATCATGTGGAGTATTAAACACCGTCAGACAAACATGTAGCTTCGTAAGAGACCACCACAATCACAATATACGCACACTAATAGATTTTTCTCCTGTCAGATACTGTCTTCAAGTCCTAGCCAAATGTCATGGAGAATCCTCAGCTGCTTCTGCTCTGCGCTAGTTAGTTGCCAGTGCTTCCAACCTGAAACGGTGGTCTTCCCTACATGGGATGAAAGCATTCCCTCTGCCAGTACATCACATCCCGTCGCATCCCATCACATGCAGCGCATTGCTGATCTTAACGAGGGCCTTGTTGGTCAGTGGTGTGCCGTCAATTATGATGGCGATGCCTATCCTGGCATCATTCAAGAAGTTGATGCGTATGGTGGTGCTCTAGTGAAAACTATGAGCCGAATTGGTGAAAATCGATTCTTTTGGCCCCTACGTGATGATATCATTTGGTATGAAACCATGAATGTCCTAGGCCTTATCCCTGAGCCTGTACCGGTCACTAAAAGGCACGAGGAAATTATTGTGCCCGTTTGGAAAGAAATCTGTGAGGCACTTCATAAAATGGAGCTCTGAACAGAGATAAAACACACTCTCTCTCTCTCTCTCTCTCTCTCTGTGTGTGTGTGTGTCTCTCTCTCTCTCTCTCCCTGTCTCACACAGACACTCACACTCAAACACACACATACTCATACACACAGTTGCAAAATACAGTAGTTTATACTGCAGTTAAAAGTTTTTTGTATTGTTAAGAATTAAGGTCAAGAGTTCATTGATTTCCTCAGTACACACACACACACACAGATTGAGAACAAAAAAACAGTTGTCTATGACACTAAAGTTACTGAAATAATCTTTTATTTGAAGTACTGTTGCCAACCCCCTGGTTTTGGGTTATTTACAGCATGTACTGTTACGGTTCTGTGAAAGTTTGAAGATTTTTTGAACAAGCCATAATTTAAATGTTAACCGCAACACTGAAGTGGACAGGTGTGCTCAGTTTTTTCACATGGTGTTGTAAAACGAAGTTGAATGATTGACATTTTTTTCTAATAAATATATCTACGTGTTCTCTATGTGTTAAGTCATTGTCATTTCCACAACACCATGTCATTTCCATCACAGCTTGTCATTTCCATCACCACACATATTTTTCAGAAAATTTCCAAAAACTAGTCAGTTCATATTAAAATCACATATACATTTCTTGATGGTTTGCCTTACTTTATGTAACAAGACAGATTATTCATTATTTACAAGGATCTCCTCAAAGTAATATTGAATTTCACGCTGTGGAAAATGTACCTTTCAGCATTTGATCCTTAGAACTGTTAATTTACATCATTCAGAAATTAATGATTGTTGTAAATACTGGTAACTGGTACAGCTAGTTAAACTAATGGTCCTAGAAGGATCCTGGGATGTTTAAATTATTGCACTGTTTATTTATTTCTGTTAATTGAAATGTGGTGGAAATGACAGTTGTTTATTCCGGGTCAGGTAAAATGTGAAAAATAACAATTATTCTTGTAAATTTAGTTTGAAATCTTATGGATCTCAATACTATAATGGTTATTTAAACATATGAATCTGTGTGTTCAAATTGATCTGTGTTCAAATTGGATAGTCTTTTTTTCACTCAACTTCACAAGGCCAAAGGTGCACATAATCTAAGAATCACCCATCTATGCAGTGAGCCCCTGAGGCTCTTGGCTTCTTCATCTCTTTTTCTCTTTTCTTTTCTTTGCTCCTGACTTGTGCATGTTGGCAAACGGGCTCGCACGCTTATTGTCGAAGCGTTATGATGGAATAGTGCCGTGTTATTTGGCGCCTTAATCAAAGACCAAACCATTTCTGCATTAGGGGTGGTAGGTGGGTTCTTGAATCTATTTTCGAAGACAATAAAGGCAAAAGAACCAGAAATCATTCATTAAATGCAAATATAGCACATTTTTCTCCCCCAAATCAACACATTTTGAAATGAAACAGAATGATTAATGGCATCTTCATGAGGGACCAATTCTGGGCCCCCCCCCCTCATGCCTGGGCCCGGGACAAAATACCCGGTTGTCCCCCCCTGTCGATGGCCCTGGTGCTAACCGCCCAAAAATCCATTTTAATTCCAGCTTGTAATGCGACAAAACAGGACAAACACCAAGGGGGATGAATACTTTTGCAAGACACTGTATTAAAGATGTTTATTCACCTTGTCTTTGTTTGCTTGTATTGTACGTTTAACCTTTGTATATGTGCTAAAAAACAAAACAAAAAAAGACACCACATCTAAACAAGAACCTCCTGTACTGCTTGTGTAGTATGATGTACAGATGAGTTTAACTTCACAGCAGGTGTGTGCCCTCACCATGTAATGTTTTTTCATGGTGAAGATACTAATGAGCCACTCAATGTCTCAAACTTTAAATGGCAGCAGCAGTAGATGGGTGGAGTTGTCCAAGTCCATAGCACTCTCAGGGTACATGGCTCAGTGTGTCATCTTCAAACCAACATCCCTCTCATAGCCTATAGTTGGACCCTGATTCATCCCATGTCACAATATATTATGTCCCTGCCACTTGTCATGTTTTTTTTTTCCTATGTTCATGTTTACTCATATTCATTTAGATAATGGTGTGCCAGCTCCTACAAGTGATTGGTGCAGGACTTCATCCCTAAAATGCACCCCTCCAATCACCAAGTCTCCCTCTGTCATTGCCAGTGATTGGTGCATTCATCTCCCTCTGCTGTTGACCAATCTCCTTTCATCTTCCACTTAATATAAGCCAGTTGTTATACCTTGTGTTCAGTCTTTCTTTGTCTCTGTCTTTGCATTCTGTGAGTAGAAAACTCTGACTCAAACCTTGTGACGAGGGTAGGCCAGGCAAGTTTGGGGTAGTACATTGCACTCACGCAGGTTAACTGTTGTATAGGTATATTAGGTAAGTGGGTGTAACAATTCCTGATGTGAGTGGAGCACAGAAGCACGACAGGCGAGAGGTGATGTTAGCCAAATCACTTCATTTAGCTTTTCAGCTAGCTTACTTTCTTTCTCAGTTACTCACACACACACACACACTCACACATGCATTGTGGTCAGGGTGAGAGCTCCTTTTCTCTGCTCTCTCTCTCTCTCCTTTTATGGTCCATCCCTGTAACAAACACACACACACACAGATAATTGACAGCAGGTGGAATGACTTAGCCACTTACCTTCCCTGACCCCGCCCTCCATTCACAGACTGCTCCTTGGCCATGGCCCTGCTGCCACATACCCCCACCGCTTTAAGCTGACTCCCCCCCCCCATTGGGACAGGAAGTCCGCCACCACCATCTGCACCCCCGGGCTGTGGATCACCACGAATTAAATGGCTGGAGGGCGAGATACCAACAGGTGATCCGCGCATTGGCATCCTTCATGTGGTGGAGCCATTGGAGGGGCGCATTGTCCAAACAGAGAGTGAAAGGGCATCCCAACAGGTAGTATCGAAGAGCGAGGACCACCCGCTTGATGGCGGGACACTCCTTCTCGATTGTGCTGTACCTACTTTCATTCATCGAGAGTTTCCGGCTGATGTACAGCACAGGGCGCTCCTTTCCCTCCACCTCCTGGAACAAAACGGTTCCCAGCCCTCTGTCCGATGCATCAGTCTGCAAAATAAAGGGGAGAGAGAAATCAGGGGAGTGTAAAAGTGCCCCCCCCACACAGTGCAGCTTTTACCTCAGAGAATGCCTGTTGGCACTGCTCCATCCACTGGACCGGATCTGGAGCCCCCTTTTTAGTGAGATCGCTTAGCGGGCTGGTGACGTCCGAATAATTAGGTATAAACCTACGATAATAGCCAGCCAGCCCCAAGAACCGCCTCACCTCCTTTTGGGTCTTGGGCCTCGG
Source organism: Neoarius graeffei (assembly GCF_027579695.1). Lineage (NCBI taxonomy): Eukaryota > Metazoa > Chordata > Actinopteri > Siluriformes > Ariidae > Neoarius > Neoarius graeffei. Next base: position 114,093,102 of record NC_083570.1, on the reverse strand, counting down.
GCAGGCCGCAATCGCTGTGGTTTTGTTAATTTGGGGACACACCTGCCCATGGCCCAAGTTTAACCCCAGATACCGTACTTCCACACACCCAATCGCACACTTTTTTGGGTTAGCTGTGAGGCCTGCTCGCCTCAGCGACTTTAGAACAGCCATCAGGTGTTCCAGGTGCCGCGGCCAATCATTACTGTAAATTATAATGTCATCTACGGTAGATAGGCAGCTGCGTAGGCAGCGTGAGGGTGGAGGACCCTGTCCATAAGCCGCTGGAACATTGCAGGTGCCCCAAATAACCCAAAAGGGAGTGTGACAAAGTGGTGTAATCCAAATGGTGTGGAAAAGGCCATTTTCTCTCGTGATAGAGGATTTAAGGGAATCTGCCAATATCCCTTTGTTAGATCCAGTCTCGAATAAAACCGAGCAGCGCCTAACCGATCAAGCAACTCATCAATGCAATGCATTGGGTATGTGTCAAATTTAGAAACCATGTTGACCTTTCTATAATCCACACAGAACTGGACCGACCCGTCGGTCTTGGGAACCAGGACCACTGGGCTGCTCCAGTCACTGTGGGACTCCTTGATTATGCCCATCTTGAGCATGGCCTTGAGTTCGTTCTGAACCACCTTTTTTTGTGTGTTCAGGCAATCAGTAAGGGCAGCTACGCGCAACCACCCCTGGGGGCGTTTCGATGTGGTGTTCTATGAGGTGGGTACGACCAGGAAGGGATGAGAACACGTCTGAAAATTCCTTCTGCAACTTGGCTACCTCCAGGTGTTGGGCCGGTGAGAGGTGGTCTCCACAAGGGACCAGAGTGGTCCGAGATGGTATCTTCTTTACCTCTGGCCCCAGCTCCGTCTTCTCTGGGACTACCGATGCCAATGCCATGGTGACCCCCTCATTCAAGCATTTTAAAAGGTTGAGGTGGTAGATCTGCAGTGCCCCGCCCCTATCCATTCACTTCACCTCATAGTTGACATCTCTGACTCGCCGTGTCACCTCAAAGGGCCCTTGCCATTTGGCGACTAGTTTAGAACTTGACGTGAGCAATAATATGAGCACTTTGTCTCCCAGCGTGAACTGTCTAAGGTGCGTGCCCCTGTCATACAACCAGCTTTGATGTTCTTGTGCCTGCCACAAATTCTCCTGGGTTAGGTGCGTGAGGGCGTGGAGTTTTGCGTGCAGGTCAAGAATGTACTGAATTTCATTTTTACTAGGTGAAGGTCCCTCCTCCCAATTTTCCTGTAGCACATCCAGAATGCCACACGGCTTATGCCCATATAATAAATCAAAGGGAGAAAACCCCGTGGAGGCTTGTGGGACCTCTCATACTGCGAATAACAGGGGCTCGAGCCACTTATCCCAATTACGCACATCTTCACTTATGAATTTACGGATTATGTTTTTGACTGTTGGGTTAAATTGCTCTACTAAACCATCCATTTGTGGGTGATAGACAATGGTGCGGATAGACTTAATCCCCAGTATCCCATACAGCTTGCACAGTGTGTGTGACATAAACGAAGTGCCTTGGTCTGTCAGGATTTCTTTCAGAATCCTGACCCGGGAGATAAAGCGGAAGAGTGCTTCTGCAATGCTGCATGCTGAGATATTGCAGAGAGGCACTGCTTCCAGATATCACGTTGCATAGTCCACCAGAACTAAAATAAAGCAATATCCCCATGCTGACTGATCTAATGGCCCGACGAGATCCATCCCAATTCACTCAAACGGGGTCTCGATTAGAGGAAGTGGGCACAACTGTGCTTTTGGAGTGGCCGTGGGATTTACTAATTGGCATTCACGGCATGCCGCACACCACCGACGGACATCCTCCGAATCCCTGGCCAATAGAACTGGGCCATTATTCGGGCTAGTGTTTTGTCTTGCCCCAAGTGTCCAGCATTGGGATTAAAGTGAGCCGCATGGAACACGAGTTCCCTACGGCTCTTTGGGATTAACAACTGGGTTACTCGTTCCTTAGTTTGATTGTCCTGCGTCACTCGGTACAATCTATCTTTAATAATAGCAAAATAGGGGAAGGTCGGTGCTGCGCTTGGCTGAAGAGTTTGACCATCGATTACTCTCACTTGGTCAAATGCATGCCGCAGAGTCTCATCTCGCAACTGCTCTAATGGGAAATCCCCAAGGGAATCCCCGAGAGAGGGAGGAGGAGCGGGCTGCTCCTCACTCTGATGCGGTGTTGACGTAGACAGCTCTGTGACAGCTTCTCCCGCCAATGCCACATCGGGATCTTCCCATGACCTACTAGGGCAGGACCCACTACGTGTTAAATATTCCATTAGTTTTTTAAATCCCGGCCAATCGGTACCCAAAATCAACGAGTGGGTAAGACGGGGACTAACCGCTGCCTTTATTCTATGCATTTGGCCGCGGAATAGAATATGGACAGACACTAGAGGGTAATTGTGAACATCCCCATGCACACACAACACTTTCACCGCTTGTGCTCTCCACAATGCCTCACCTTGCACCAGGCATTGGTGAATAGAGGTCTGATTACAACCGGAATCCACCAAAGCGTGATATGTATTGCCTTGAATACTCACCGGTAAGCGATATGCTCCGGCCCGATCGAGGGGGTTTCTGGCGCGTCGGCGATCCGGATTATAGCACCCACCTCCCTTGTGGATCTCTGACTTTGGAGATGCTCCGACTCCCCGCCGCGCCAGCACAGCGGCCCAGGCTTTCCCTCTGCACTGGTGTTATGGGTGTCACTCACCTGAGGGGGAGACAACACAGACACAGAAGACAGAGAGGGGAGGACACCACGGGTGGGATGGGCCGGCTGGGGAGGAGCCAGACGCTGCCTCCGTGGCAGGGGAACGGGGTGGAGAGGGGGACAAGAGACAGGAGAGAGAGAGAAGAGAAGTGAGGGGAGACGCCTCATCTGCCTGCCATCGGAGCTGCCTCCAGATGGTCCTCCGCCAGCTCGATGGCTCGTTCCAGCAACGCTGGGTGGTGACACTGGACCCATTCCGCCGTTCCTTCTGGAAGTTGAAAGATAAACTGCTCCAGTGCCACCAGATCAATGATCTCATCGGCGTCGCAGTCTTCCACCCTCAGCAACCGCCAGCAGGCATCCCGGAGTTGCTGGCCAAATGCAAACGGCCAGCCGACCTCCTCCAGTGCCAGCGTCTGGAAGCGCTGATGATGTTGCTCCGGGAAGTGGCCGAGCAGCGGCCGAGCAGCTGCTGAACGGCTCTCCTTAGGTCAGCATAGACCAGTCGGCTTTCAGCAGGGAGCTGCTGCGCTGCGAGCTGTGCCTCTCCAGTCAGGAGCGGGAGGAGGCATGTCGCGAGATGCTCCTGCGGCCACCCCCACACATCGGCTGCTTGCTTGAAGAAAGTGAGGAACGCTTCTGGATAGTTCTGCGGTCCCATCTTCGTGAGGGTACCGGCTGCGGTGGTCAATGCCCCTGCTGACGCGAGCAGGTGCCGGAACACCTGGCGATCTTCCTGCTGGGCCAGCATCAAGGCTTCGAAGCATTGCTGCTGCTCCTTCCAGGGGATGATGAGCACTTGATGCTGGTTCTGCTGGGTGGTAGCGAGGGCAAGGATGAGCTCTTCGAGTGGGGAGGACACCATGGGGTGGTTCCCTTCTGTGCTCCCAGGTTTCGGCACTACTGTAACAATTCCTGATGTGGGTGGAGCACAGAAGCATGGCAGGTGAGAGTTGATGTTAGCTAAACCACTTTATTTAGCCTTTCAGCTAGCTTTCTTTCTTTCTCACTCACACACACACACAAACTCACTCACACATGCATTGTGGTCAGGGAGAGAGCTCCTTTTCTCTGCTCTCTCTCTCTCTCCTTTTATGGTCCATCCCTGGAACAAACACACACACACACATTATTGACAGCAGGTGGAATGACTTAGCCACTTACCTTCCCCGACCCCGCCCTCCATTCACAGACTGCTGCTTGTCCACTCCCCTGCTGCCACAGTGGGTAAGTGCCATTGTTGTTGTTTTTTTTTGAAGCTGTGTTAGTTTAAATTAGAGTAGTTAAGCTAGGTAGGAGTTTTTGGTTTACTTATATTTCTGTGTTCCTTATATTTCTATGAGGAACCAGACTCAAAAGGGAACCCATCCTTATCTGGGTGATAACAGATAGCATGATTATAAATAACTGACTTCTATAACTGCATCCTATAGAGTCACAAAGTACAACTGTGTAACCAGGAAATTCATTATAGTTTGGGTATGAAGTCTATTTTGTTGAAGTTATCAACTGTTCATATAGAGCATAACATTGACTTGAATTGATGAGCAACTGATAATGAAGTCATGAGAATCTACTATTATATGACCATGATGGGATCCGATCAGGTTGTCCGAGTTGCCCACCACAGCACAGGTTCTGCAGCAGTCAGGACCAGCCTCACTGTAGTGCTCCTTATGAGCGAAGTGTAAGAATAGAGGCTCCACAACATCTCTCTATTTCATTTTATGGTATGGTTGTAGCTTCTCAGAAAATATAAAAGAGTTTACTGTTTTAGTACAGTATGACAGGATTCATCTCCTAAAATAAGATAAGATGAGTTATATGAGACAGAAGGAAACACTGCAGTTTTATTGTCATGTTGATATGATATGACTGACACCAGGTCAAAAAAAAAACAAAGCAAACAGAAACTACCAAGCATAGTCCACTGGCAAAGTAAGGTCTGTTTTATTTAAAGGAATGAGATGTAAAATTGCTGTTTTGCACTGTTAAAAAAATCTTAAATGAATACATGTCATTGTCAAGATAAATATAAAACTGTTGTTTGCATGACTGAAATTGTTACATGCTGTTTTTATATATACAGTGCCCTCCATTATTATTGGCACCCCTGGAAATGATAGTGAGCACAATGTAACTGAAGCATGTTTCCATTTAAATTGTACAGTATTTTTGAATTGATTGGAGTCTGTAGGCAGGGCCGTAACCAGGATTTTTCAAATACCGAGGTCAAGCATGGCCGACAGCACCGAAGGCCCCCCCGGCACAACTTAAATAAATAAATAACAAACCAAGGATAGATTTGGTGGTGGACACATTTATTTTAACAATTCTGCAACTGTGGCACCATAACTGTGGTGTTTTATCTGACATAAAAGTAGAAAGGTAGTGAACTCTTGAACTGAGTATGCATACTTAAAGTACCAGTTACCTAAAGTATTGGCATTATTTACATTACAGCATACACATGACAGAAAGGGTGTGAACTGCTGAATTGTAAGCTTTAGTATTACACCTTATAATAATAGTGTGTGTGTGTGTGTGTGTGAGAGAGAGAGAGAGACAGAGAGAGAGAGAGAGAGAGAGAGAGAGAGAGAGAGAGACAGAGTTTGTGTGTTATTTGTGGGTGTCTGTATGTGTAGAGCCATTCTGAGCAGTAATGTAAAGGCATCAGTCTATCTGGCTGTCTTGAACTGAGATCCATTTGCATGCATTCTCTGAAACAGAGTGTTCTCACCATTGCCTGTAATGTAAGTTTGGCTCATAACACATTTACTTCAACAATTCTAAAACTGTGCCATCATAACTGTAGAGTTTTGTCTGACATAAAAGTCAAAACTGAACTGAACTGAGTGTATTGCTCGGGTCCGTGTATCATCCGATCATTCAATATTCCATTCAATCTGGAAAATGAAAAAAACCTTAAAAAACCACTCAATATTTTGTTTTCCTGTTTTTCTGTATGACCAAAAAATGAGGGATTGGTGTTTGTTTTCCTTTTTTCAACTCAAAACAGAACAAATAATAAACAGGGAAACCAAAACGAAATAATAACTCTAATTTACGATTATTGATTTTCTCTATTCCCCACGTTACATTAGCCTTCCCATGATCCTCAGCGACAGTCCATCATCATCTCTGCGTCTGTGAAACAGAAAAATTGCATGTGCATGTATATACCAAGTAATTTATTCATACATCATATTCATTTAATATATTAAGCTGTTAATGTTAAGCTGATGATCTCTTAATTATTATTATCTCAATATAATAGTAATAATAAATAATGATAACAATAACAACATGGCATTCATTTTGTCGCTTTCAACATATTGTGTCAGACCAACTTTGCTTTTTATTAGAGGACATGCTTAGCATTTTACGATGACTCATGTCAGGAGGAAAATATGAGGAGGAGTAACAAGTCACTGGCACTCCAACTTACGAGATTCTCCGCTTCTTTTGCTGGACAGCTTGAAAGTCAGACTCGGGAACAGCCATGATCTTCCTAGAGTTTTGTTTCCAGTAAAAGGAGCCTGAATGAGTGCAAAAAATTATAATGTATGAATAAGAACTAATTCTTGAGACTGACATGAATACAAATGAATTTAGTTTTATCAAAAATGAAAGTTAAGTTGCTCGTATAATCGTAAATTAGAGTTATTATTTCGTTTTGGTTTCCCTGTTTATTGTTCTGTTTTGAGTTGGAAAAAGGAAAACAAACACCAATCCCTCATTTTTTGGTCATACAGAAAAACAGGAAAACGAAATATTGAGTGTTTTTTTGTTTTTTTGTTTAGATTGAATGGAATACTTGAATGATCGGATGATACACGGACCGGCTCAGCTACCTGAAGTACTGGCATTATTTACATTTCATTATCTTAAATTACATTAGAATGTAGGGCTATTAGCTCTGTGTGAAGACTATGTATTAGAGAGAGTGTGTGAGAGTGTATTATAGACCCCTTCGCATGTTTGTAAACAAACCGACTGTTGCCAGAATATCCCTTTGCCTTCTCTCTGTGTTTGAAACAAGTTAACATTGTAGAATTCTTTGTCTACTACTTGGCAAATTAACAGACTTTTTACAGTTGCACAAGTCAGCAGATTTAAAAAAAAAAAAAAGTATCACAGTAAATAACATACAACCCCGATTCCAAAAAAGTTGGGACAAAGTACAAATTGTAAATAAAAATGGAATGCAATGATGTGGAAGTTTCAAAATTCGATATTTTATTCAGAATAGAACATAGATGACATATCAAATGTTTAAACTGAGAAAATGTATAATTTAAAGACAAAAATTAGGTGATTTTAAATTTCATGACAACAACACATCTCAAAAAAGTTGGGACAAGGACATGTTTACCACTGTGAGACATCCCCTTTTCTCTTTACAACAGTCTGTAAACGTCTGGGGACTGAGGAGACAAGTTGCTCAAGTTTAGGGATAGGAATGTTAACCCATGCTTGTCTAATGTAGGATTCTAGTTGCTCAACTGTCTTAGGTCTTTTTTGTCGTATCTTCCATTTTATGATGCGCCAAATGTTTTCTATGGGTGAAAGATCTGGACTGCAGGCTGGCCAGTTCAGTACCCAGACCCTTCTTCTACGCAGCCATGATGCTGTAATTGATGCACTATGCGGTTTGGCATTGTCATGTTGGAAAATTCAAGGTCTTCCCTGAAAGAGACGTCGTCTGGATGGGAGCATATGTTGCTCTAGAACCTAGCTATACCTTTCAGCATTGATGGTGTCTTTCCAGATGTGCAAGCTGCCCATTCCACATGCACTAATGCAACCCCATACCATCAGAGATGCAGGCTTCTGAACTGAGTGCTGATAACAACTTGGGTCGTCCTTCTCCTCTTTAGTCTGAATGACACGGCGTCCCTGATTTCCATAAAAAAACTTCAAATTTTGTTTCGTCTGACCACAAAACAGTTTTCCACTTTGCCACAGTCCATTTTAAATGAGCCTTGGCCCAGAGAAGATGTCTGCATTTCTGGATCATGTTTAGATACGGCTTCTTCTTTGCACGATAGAGTTTTAGCTGGCAACGGTGGATAGCATGGTGAATTGTGTTCACAGATAATGTTCTCTGGAAATATTCCTGAGCCCATTTTGTGATTTCCAATACAGAAGCATGCCTGTATGTGATGCAGTGCCGTCTAAGGGCCCGAAGATCACGGGCACCCAGTATGGTTTTCCGGCCTTGACCCTTACGCACAGAGATTCTTCCAGATTCTCTGAATCTTTTGATGATATTATGCACTGTAGATGATGATATGTTCAAACTCTTTGCAATTTTACACTGTCGAACTCCTTTCTGATATTGCTCCAATATTTGTCGGTGCAGAATTAGGGGGATTGGTGATCCTCTTCCCATCTTTACTTCTGAGAGCTGCTGCCACGCCAAGATGCTCTTTTTATACCCAGTCATGTTAATGACCTATTGCCAATTGACCTTATGAGTTGCAATTTGGTCTTCCAGCTGTTCCTTTTTTGTACCTTTAACTTTTCCAGCCTCTTATTGCCCCTGTCCCAACTTTTTTGAGATGTGTTGCTGTCATGAAATTTCAAATGAGCCAATATTTGGCAAGAAATTTCAAAATGTCTCACTTTTGACATTTGATATGTTGTCTATGTTCTATTGTGAATACAATATCAGTTTTTGAGATTTGTAAATTATTGCATTCCGTTTTTATTTACAATTTGCACTTTGTCCCAACTTTTTTGGAATCGGGGTTGTAATAGAAAATATGATTACAAAATATATATACTTTTGACTTCTCTCTGTTTTGGGAACTAGTTAACATTGTATCTTTGTCTTGTTTATAGTTAGACTCCAGTGAGGAAGTCAACAGACTAAACGTGTCACAGTGAAAATAAAATATGATCAAATAAAAGGCCTTCTCTTTGTGTATGGGCTTAAAATAGTATTAACATGGTAGTTAAAGTGGCAAAATTTTCAAAGTAGCATGTTTCAAACTGAGCAAACATTGAGAAGTAGCCAAAGAACAAAGAACCTTAAAACATGTTTGGCTTGCTTTCTACAACAGGCACGCATGCACGCATGCACACCTCTTTCTTAGAACCTCAGCATTTTGTTTCTGAAGGAGAGGACTCTTGCAGAAAGGTTTGTGTCCAGATGCATGAATACCTTCTGGAGGATTTCGAAAGTATATTTGAGGTTCTTGGGATATTTCATGTTCAACACATAAAGCAGTCCAAAGAGCAAGGCCATGGCAGTCTGAAGGTCTGGGACATCATCAAGGACAATTTGCTCCTCCAAAATGACAGAAAGACATCTTACACTTGCACTGCTGTCAGCTCTGGCCACGTCATCCTCGATGACCGATAAGATTCCGATGTCTATCCCCTTTAGCTGTGCGTATTCCACATCAACATCAGTATCCTGCAGGAAAAGCACATCACAAAAATACAATTTGAAACAGCCAAACCCAATTTCATGTCTCAGTAGATACACCCTACCGACAATGGAGGGGACCAACAACACTCACAAAATACCACTGAAATGCCAGCCTGTTGTATCAAAGTGTCAGGTATTATCTTCAGAAAACATGCATATTAGTTTAAGTACAGTAATTGATTGCAATGTAGCTAGAATAATGTTGCTTACCAGGCAAGACTTGAAGAAAGAATCCGGAGTCTCTCTCATAAAGAAAGGCAGGCCTTGTAGAACAGTTGTCTTCCTATATGCAACCACATTGGTCGTCTGAAAGACAGCAGTAGGAAACAAACATCCAAACATTAACACATTTACACCAACACACAAATATCCTACAGCATAGCTGTCAAACTCAAGGCCTGGGGGCCAAATCCGGCCTGCGGTGTAATTTTATTTGGCCCCCCAGATAATATAATGTCTATCAGAACTGGCCCACTGGAATGTCGCATGCACCTTTTAGTTAGTATAATTCAGATTAGTTCAGATTCTATATGTGTAACACTTAGGCTGAGTTCATGTTTAGGCCTATTCAAAATGAATAAATATTATTGCAATAGCTAATAAGCCAAAGCTTTAAGCCACTTTCAGATTCAATACTGTATGTGTAAAACTTAAGTTCATAATAAATACCGAATATGTCCGGCCCTCGACTTGGACCCAGTTTTTTATTTCGGCCTACTGGGTATTTGAGTTTGACAGCCCTATCCTACAGCATATCTCAAGAATGAAATTGAAGAGGAAAGATCAGCGTTATGATGGCATGGTTGAAGTTTTGTTGTGGTGATGTAAATGATTACAGCAATCATCACAAACCTATCTTCAAAAATGAGACATACAACTGTACCAGAATCACAACACAGAGTTTCGAGTTCTGCCTTAGCGAAGGAGGCACAAGTAAACCATACTAATATGCAAAGAGAATGAATAGATCAAATAGTAATTTACTTGATTGTCCAGTTTGTCCAAAAGCTTCATCAAATCATCACCGGAGGACCCCTTTTGTGACCTGAACATTTTGATTATCTTTGGTGCATATTTATCCAGGGAAGAGAAAAAGGTCTCCTTGAGTGGAATGCCAGTAATCCTGTGAAACTCTTAGCAGACCTAAGGAACAAAAACAGAATTTAGGGCATTCAATGACAAGGATTCAGTATATCAGAATGAACCTTAATCAGATTTAGGCACATACCTGTTCTTCCAGAAACAATGCTGGCCACTGTGCCAGAACATCAGCTATCAGTGGTTCTTCATTCACAATCTCCTTCCTTCTCAATGAGAAAGTCCATTTTTGTATTGATGAATGCATTGTTGTGATGTCTTTTTTTCATTTCCTCCTGCAAAGCAACCTTTTCATTTAGTAGAGACTTGTTGCACTGTCCAGCTGGAATATCAGGGAGAAAATTTATTTCACAGCGCTTTGCCTTCTTCAAACAATTCCTGCCATCTTGGCCTCCTCTCTTTTTGTTGACCATGACTTCGTTGCAACCTGCTTCTTTTAGTTTACTGCGGTAATTTCCAACCTTGTGGTGGAGTCTCATGGCCCAGCTATCATAACAGGTTCCAAGAGATGGATCCTTCAAACATGGGTGCTTTTTTATCAACTCCATAGCCACTTGTTCCTGATACTTCTTTCTTGGTATAGGTCAAGCCATTGGACCTGCCTAGCATAGCCAACCACAATGCTACGGCGATAGCATTGCCTTAAAGTTTTGCAAATAGCAACAAGACTACTCCGACATGTACATCCTGAAACTTTATGATTTATAACTGAATAAATCAAAAACTAGGCTAAATTGCATAAAAAGGCAATAGTCCATCTTACCTTGAGGAAGTTGAGCAGCCACGGACTTCTCACTCCACCCAACCGTTGAAACTTTCGAACTTGTGAAGTGTGCATGTGCAGTGGCATCGGTTAAGGGGCGTCAATCAGCACTTGAATATAAGTTCACTTAACTTAATTTTCCAATTCCTATGAACTTGTGGCAAAGGAAAGGCATCTCAACTATTTTTTTTTTTAGTTACATGAACAATTAGAAGGGAAATTTGTTCATTCAACTTAGAATCCTTTTTTCAGTCAACAAATTTGCAAGTTACATTTTTTACAGTGTGGTGTTGTTGCATGATGACACTTTCAACAGATGAGCAGTTTGACTTGCATAACACCTCAAGATTGGACACTTTTTCTTCTCAAGATATTTTCAAGCTTTTTCTGAGAGAACATTGCTGGAAGGCCTCAAGCTGCTTGATGTAGCAGAGATATGTTGTCCAGCATTCAGCACCATAGAGTAGGGTACTTAAAACGATGGCTCAAAAGACAGCAATCTTGGTTGTTAGGGTTATGGTGTGGCTACTCCACACCCTCTTTTGCAGACGCCCAAAGGATGCGCTAGCATCCTTCATACATACAGTGCCTTGAAAAAGTATTCATACCCCTTGAACTTTTTCACATTTTTCCACCTTACAACCATGAACTTAGAGGTTTTTTTATTGAGATTTTATGTGATAGACCAACACAGAGTAGCACATAATTGTGAAGTGAAATGAAAAGGATAAATGGTCTTCAAAATTTTAAACAAATAAAAATCTGAAAAATGTGATGTGCATTAGTATTCAGCCCCCCTGCGTCAGTACTTTGTAGAGCCACCTTTTGCTGCAATTACAGCTGCAAGTCTTTTGTAGTATGTCTCTCCCAGCTTTGCACATCTAGACACTGAACTTTTTGCCCATTCTTCTTTGCAAAATAGCTCAAGCTCAGACAGATTGGATGGAGAGCATCTGTGAACAGCAATTTTCAAGTCTTGCCACAGATGCTCAATGGGATTTAGGTCTGGACTTTGACTGGGCCATTCTAACACATGAATATTCTTTGATCTAAACCATTCCATTGTAGCTCTGGCTGTATGTTTAGGGTCATTGTCTTGCTGGAAGATGAATCTCCTTCCCAGTCCCCAGTCTTTTGTAGCCTCCAACAGGTTTTCTTCCAGGATTGCCCTGTATTTAGCTCCATCCATCTTCCCATCAACTCTGACCAGCTTCCCTGTCCCTGCTGAAGAAAAGCATCCCCATAGCATGATGCTGCCACCACCATGTTTCACAGTGGGGATGGTGTGTGCAGGGTGATGAGCAATGTTAGTTTTCCGCCACATGTAGCGCTTTGCATTTAGGCCACAAAGTTCAACTTTGGTCTCATCTGACCAAAGCACCTTCTTCCACATGTTTGCTGTGTCCCCTACATGGCTTCTGGCAAACTGCAAATGGGACTTCTTATGCCTGTCTTTCAACAATGGCTTTCTTCTTGCCACTCTTCCAAAAAGGCCAGATTTGTGGAGTGTACGACTTATAGTTGTCCTGTGCACAGATTCTCCCACCTGAGCTGTGGATTTCTGCAACTCCTCTAGAGTGATCATGGGCCTCTTGGCTGCTTCTCTGACCAGTGCTCTCCTTGCTCGCTCTGTCAGTTTAGGTGGACGGCCATGTCTTGGTAGGTTTGCAGTTGTGCCATACTTTTTCCATTTTTGAATGATGGATTGAACAGTGCTTCTTGAGATGTTCAGAGCTTGGGATATTTTTTATAACCTAACCCTGCTTTAAACTTCTCCAGAACTTTATCCCTGACATGTCTGGTGAGTTCTTTGGTCTTCATGATGCTGTTTGTTCTTCAGTGTTCTCTAACAAACCACTGAGGCCTTCACAGAACAAGTGTATTTATGCTGAGAGTAAATTACACACAGTAGGACTCTATTAACTAATTAGATGACTTCTGAAGGCAATTGATTGCACTGGATTGTATTTAGAGGTATCAGAGTACAGGGGGCTGAATACTAATGCACACCACATTTTTCAGATTTTTATTTGTTTAAAATTTTGAAGACCATTTATCATTTTCGTTTCACGTCACAATTATGTGCTACTCTGTGTTAGTCTATCACATAAAATCTCAATAAAAAACTTTTAAGTTTGTGGTTGTAAGGTGGAAAAATGTGAAAAAGTTCAAGGGGTATGAATACTTTTTCAAGGCACTGTATATATAATATGCATTTTTTAACTTTGTATTCTTTATCACTGAGCATCTTGATGAAAATAATACACTGCTCGTTATGCATATACACACATGTCACACCCACAGATCACACAGATGTCAAAGATACAAGTCAAACACTTCAGGCACACATATTACGCATAGTAAACACACCCACAATCAATATATACACATCTCTCTCTCTTTTTTAGGTGTGTACCTGAAGAAAATCTCATGTTGCATAGGTTGGAAACAAAGTTGGTCAGGAAAACATGACATTATGAGTACACACCAAATACTGGGCTCAAGCATGTTTTCTTAAGCAAGTTAAATATGTGTGGCAATGAAGGATGTTTTGTTATAGGGTGTGACTGGAATTGCATAGAAGATTTCACGGCAGATCACACCACCTTTATTTTAGCCTTTCACAACGTTAAAAAATGAATTTAACCTCTTAGATGTGTGTATTGACAGTCATAGCATGAAACTAGAAGAAGAAGAAGAGGAAGAAAGAAGTTGGGGTCACAAAACAGTTTTGAAACAGATACATTATTATTATGGCTGGGTTACCTACCCAAACTGATAAAGACATCATCAGTTTTTCTTTGGCTAATTAGACACAAGGTGTGCCATCGCACTTGTTGGTGCAGTTGGTGGTTAGGCACCTTGCTAAAGGGCATTTCAGCCAGTCCTGCTGGTCTAGGGACTCAAACCAGCAAACTTTTGCTCTGAAAGCTGTTTCTCTAAACATTTGGCCATGGCTTCCCCCTAAGTGGATACAGGTGCAGGTTACAATTTTTATTAAAGAATCCAGCAAACAAATCCAAAACAAGAATCAAAGTGTAATTTTCACAGGGACTCTGGGTGCAGCTCAATACTAGTGTTGAATTGGGTTGCCCTTTCTTGTTTGGAGATTGTCTCTTTTCAACCTGTTTGTAGTGAGCACATGGCTGAAAAGCCTATTTGCAGTGCTTGAACTGGTTCTTAGTTCTAGGTGAGGCTTTCTCCTTTCAGTGTTTCAATCCATCCATTATCTGTAACCGCTTATCCCGTGCAGGGTCGCAGTCAAGCTGGAGTCTATCCCAACTGACTATGGGTGAAAGGCGGGGTACACCCTGGACAAGTCACCAGATCATCACAGGGCTGACACATAGAGACAAACAACCATTCACACTCACATTCGCACCTATAGTCAGTTTAGAGCCACCAGTTATCCTAACCTGCATGTCTTTGGACTGTGGGGGAAACCGGAGCATCCGGAGGAAACCCACACAGACTCAGGGAGAACAATCTCCACACAGAAAGGCCCCTGTCAGCCACTGGGCTCAAGTCCAGAACCTTCTTGCTGTAAGGTGACAGTGCTAACCACTACACCACCATGCAGCCCCCAGTGTTTCAACTTTGGGCCAAAATATTGAGCAAGACACAAACATGCTGTAGTCCTGCTAAAGTTTTTATCCGGAACAGCAAAAATTAGCAATCTGGAAAACAAGACAGAACATAATGTCAGGACAGGATACAGTGGATGTTTAGTGATGTGTAAGGGCCTAGTGGCTGAGAGTATACACACTATGCTTTAGTGGAGAAGCAGATGGTTTTTATGGGTATGTGCAGGATTAAGGGAGTACAGTATTAAGTACAGTTGATTAGGAAAATGGCAGCTTTCTGTTGATTTTTTGTTCATTAATTCTGTAATATATTAAGGTGTTTTTGTTCATTTCTTTCCCCTTTTGTTCTAATTCTGAATTGTTTGACCTTTTTTGGGGCCTATTCCTTTTTAGAGTTTTTAATATAATTTTAACGTCATATAATTTTTTGTTTCTGATGTTAGTAGCAATGTTCATGTTTGATGAGGACATATGGCTGACCCAGTAAAGGAGGCTTGTAAATTCTCTCCCCGTCTCTCTGAAGATTAACAGGACACTATGTAGGATTTACTGCCATCTAGAGGTGAGGTTCTTGATTGCAGCCAGCTGAATACCCCTCCCTCACCCCCTTTCAAACATGAAAAACTGGTGACCATCCTTGGCAATAATATCTGTCTGCAAAGATTTGTTTTGGTTTATCGAAGTGACTGTTAGGCTAATCAACATTTCAATCATCTTAGGTGGGTTTCTAATAAATTTGTCATATAAAACCAAAATAAAACAATGCTAGTGTCAAACACTTGCCTCTCTTCAGTTTTCTCTCAAAAATTAAAAAAAAAAAAAATCTGGTATGTTTTTGGCAGGTTAGGTGTTTGCCTGGGCTTTGTGTGTATGGTATGCTAACCATAAACTAGAAGATGTTTTGTTTGTGTTGTGGGTTCTTCAATAAACACACTGGTACTTGAAAAGAACGAGCTTTATCTAGTAACGGGTTGCACACTCATATTACAGGCGTACACTCTGAACTGTGTTCACCACTCCATCTACCTGTTCTAACACCAGGCTTCCGTATGCGCATGCGCCACCTATCTAGCTCATAGGGAATCACATCACTCAGGATGACTAATCAAATTGTTCATATCATTACATCTCCCTTCTTTAAGTAAAAGTATTATACTTTTAAAATGATGGCTCATGCACCTTTAAACCTTTTGAACTTACTTTAACCTTACAGTTACTCTATTGTAATTTACTTACTTTAATCTGAAAATCCATCAAACTATGTAAAACTAAATTTCAAAAATGTTACCACATCCTGACTGAACTACTATACTAAATCTGTTCAATCAGTCTCTCAGGTGCTCTTATAATCCTTGAAGATCTCTTGAGGGGTTGTTCTGGACTCGGAGCAGGATCTGTTGCCTCGGATAATGGATTCTCTGGATGCTGATGTTGCTCGGTTGCTTCATCAAACGGCTGATCTGCTTTGGCTGGCCCCAGGATGTCACAGCGATTCCTCCTCAGCACAGCGCCATCTTCTGTCTGAATGTTGTATGATCTTGGTTGAATCTCTTTCAGGACAGTTGCTTTCTGTGCCCATGTGTTGGTTTTGTCTTTGAGTCGCACCTTGTCGCCAGTATGCAGTTCAGGTAAGTTCTGTGTCCCTCTGTCGTAGTAGAACTTTTGTTTTGCTTTCTGCTGTTCTTTGTACCTCTTCACCTTTCCTCCCTCCTTTGTTTTCAGCAGCTTTTCCTGAATAGGCAGATTTGATCTCAGTCTGCGTCCCATGAGGAGTCTTGCAGGTGACATACCACACTCCAGCGGTGTTGTGCGGTACACGAGCAGGCTTTGGTAGTAGTCTGTTCCACTGTCCATGGCTTTGTACAGCAGTCTCTTCACAGTCTGAACTGATTTTTCAACTAGTCCATTCGACTGTGGGTAATGTGGACTCGATGTTGTGTGCACAAAGTTCCATTCCTCAGCAAAGCGTTTGAAGCTCTCACTGGAAAATTGCGGTCCATTATCTGAGAAGACCTCACTTGGCACTCCATGTCTCGCAAAGATGGCTTTCATGGCTGTTATTACTGCCTCCGCTGTTGTAGTGTTCAGTCTACTAACCTCTGGATATAATGAGTAGTAATCTGTCACGACAATGTAGTCTCTTCCAGCACATTCAAACAGGTCAGCACCCACTTTTTGGTATGGTCTGTCAGGCACTGTGTGTGGTTTGAGTGGTTCAGCTGGATTGCTTGATTGATATCTCAGACATGTTGAGCAATCAGACACTTCATTTGCGATGTCTCGATTTATCCGCGGCCAGTACATCACCCCGCGAGCTCTTTTACGACACTTTTCAATTCCAAGATGCCCTGCATGAATCTTCTTGAGCATGTCATGTCGTAGACTCTTTGGAATGACGATCTTACTGCCCTTGTAGATGATGTCGTCAACTACGGACAACTCTGCTCTGCAATTCCAGTATTCTGTGATATCAGGTGAACAATCTTGCTTTGTGTTGGGCCATCCATCTTTGATGATTTGACATAATCTTTTTAAAGTTTGATCTTTGTATGTCTCTGTCTTTATCAGTTCCATCTTGACATCAGAAACAGGTAAGGCACTTGTGATCATGTCCACATAAGCATTCACATCATCATTTATGTTACTGCTCACCGGTTCCTTTGGGTCAACTGCTCTTGACAAGGTGTCGGCTGTGTACATCAGCTTCCCTGGTGTATATGTCACTGTCAAAGAGTAGCGTTGAAGGCGAATCATCATTCTCTGGATTCTCAGTGGACAGTCATTGAGTGGCTTTTGAAACAGTGCGATCAATGGTTTATGATCAGTTTCCACACTAATTTCCTGTCCTGACACGAACTGGTGAAATCTCTCACAGGCATAAGTTATACTCAACAGTTCTTTTTCGATTTGTGCATAACGCGTCTCCGCGTCTGTCATTGAGCGTGATGCATATGCAATTGGCTGCCGTTCATCGTACAGCTGCAGAAGAACAGCTCCTAGTCCACTCTGTGATGCATCGGATGAGATCTTGATGGGTTTAGCTGGATCATAGAATCTAAGTACCGGTTCAAGTGTAAGCTGTGTCTTCAGGTCTTTCCATGCTTTTTCATGTTCATGACTCCACTCCCATTCTGTTTTCTTTTCGGTTAGTTGTCTCAGTGGTGCCATGCGTTCAGAGAGATTGGGTATAAACTTTCCCATGTAGTTTATCATTCCATTGAACCGCTACACGTCTTTCTTGCATTGTGGCCTTGGCATGTTTTCTATTGCTGACACCTTTCTGGGATCAGGCCTAACCCCTTTGCTGCTCAGTATGTCTCCAACAAATGTCAGTTCTTTCATGCCCAGCTGGCATTTCTCTTTGTTCAGTTTTAAGTTTGCTTTTCTTGTCGCTTCTAGGACACTTTTCAGTCTCTTGTCGTGTTCAACTTTTGTACTTCCCCATATGATTATGTCGTCCATTGATGTGTCTACACCTTCCAGATGCTCATAGATCATATGAATTGTCTTATGGTACACCTCAGGCGCTGAGGCTATGCCGAATGGTAATCTCAAAAATCGGTATCTGCCAAAAGGGCTGTTAAACGTGCACAATTTTGAGCTTGCACTGTCCAATTTGAGTTGCCAAAATCCAGAAGACGCATCCAATTTGTTAAAATACTTTGCGTTGGCAAACTGTGATATTATTTCCTCTCTCGTGGGTAATTTGAAATGTTCTCGCTTTATAGCTCTGTTCAAATTTCTTGGGTCCATACATATTCTAGGTTTGCCATTCTTTTTGTTCACAATGACCAGAGAACTCACCCAGTCAGTTGGTTCGTCTATTCTCTCGATCACTCCCAGTCTTTCCATCCTGTCCAATTCTTCTTTCATGGGCTTATGAAGAGCAAATGGCACTTTTCGGCATGGATTGATGACTGGTGATACTGTCTTGTCAACTTGGATTGTGTGCTCTCCAGGAAGACAGCCTAGACCCTGAAACAGATCCTTGTACTCTTCCATCAGTTCGTCATACTCTGTATCTGCATTTTCCACTGTTAACACTCTTTTTACTAGATTCAGTCTCTCACAAGCAGCTAATCCTAATATGGTCTGCACATTCCCGGCCGCTACTATGAACGCCAGTGTATGCTCTTTGTCCTTATGTGTCACTTTGACCATGCATTTTCCTTTAACAGGTATTGCTGCTCCAGAATATCCACTCACTTTCACTTTTGTTGCATGTAATTTAGGTCTGGGTCTGATTTTGTTAAACACAGTCTCTGAAATCACATTTGCTTGAGCTCCAGTGTCTAATTTCATCACAATGTTTGCGTCATTCACTTTCAGGTTCAGCATCCAATCTTTCTTGTCTGTATTTTCTTCTGTTACTACATCCACATAGAATTCCTCAGAGTCACTCTCATTCACTGTATGCACTTTGCTCTGTTGTGCCTGACTCATGCACTGTCTTGCATAATGGTTCTTTTTGTTGCAATTATTACACACTTTACCATACGCGGGGCATTTTTTGGGAGGATGCTGCGTGCCACATCGACTGCATGCCTTTCCTTGCACGTCTCTATGCGCTAGTTTCGTTTCACTCTTGACGTCGGGAGCGCCTCTTTTCTTCCTGACTGCTCCTCGTTCTTCTCTTCTCACTGCATCAACGTTGCAACTCTCACCGACCAGTTCTTTTGCTTGCATTCTGACTGTTTCCGCCGCTCTGCACATAGTAATTGCTTTCTCTAAGTCCAATTTTTCTTCTCTCAGTAGCCTTTCTCGTAGACTATTATCTGGAATTCCGCAAACAAGTCTGTCTTTTATCAACGAGTCTGTCAGTTCTCCAAATTCACACGTCTTGCTTCGGTTCCTCAACTCGGTTACATACTGATCAATTGACTCTCCCGTTTTCTGAACACATGTAAAAAATCTGTGCCTCTCAAACCTGACGTTTCTTTTCGGAATACAGTATTCCTCGAACTTCCTCAGTATTTTATCCAATTTCATTTTGTCATCTTCTGCGTCAAACTGAAAGTTGTTATAGACTTCTAGCGCATCTTCGCCCACTACATGTAAGAACACTGATGCTTTCGTCTTTGCACTCTTATCGTCGGCACCAATAGCTGATAAGTACAATTGAAAACGTTGCTTAAACTTCCTCCAATTCTCAGCCACATTACCTGTCAGTTGTAGACTGGGTGGTGGTTGTAGCACTTGCATCTTTGTTATGCTCTTTTTCTCCCGCGGAAAACAGGCTAACAATCCTCGGTTGACTTAACTTGCTATGTTCTCACCGGACTAGCATCGGATGTTTTCAGTCAATCCTCTCCAATTCGCTCTTAATGTCGAAGTTTCTCCTCAAGTCCATCTTCTGACACCATGTTTTGTTTGTGTTGTGGGTTCTTCAATAAACACACTGGTACTTGAAAAGAACGAGCTTTATCTAGTAACGGGTTGCACACTCATATTACAGGCGTACACTCTGAACTGTGTTCACCACTCCATCTACCTGTTCTAACACCAGGCTTCCGTATGCGCATGCGCCACCTATCTAGCTCATAGGGAATCACATCACTCAGGATGACTAATCAAATTGTTCATATCATTACAGAAGACATTTAAAATTATTTGCATAGTCTTTTCAAAGATGAAAATCTGACACCCTCAAACATCGAAAGACAAGGTGTCACAGAGTTACGCCAGCCTTACACCAAATTTTCAAGTAATTATCTATGATTTTGCAGTGACAGAGATCTTGCAGGGGCATAATTTACATGAGCCAAGACCAAAAATAATATTAAACATGGATGAGTTAATCAGAACACGAAGACAAGAAGAAGACTGGCTTAATATACAGTAGCTATCCTGACCACCTTACACCAAATGCTCAGGATGATAGGATTGCATCCCAACTCTAGCAAAGGTCTCGTGATTTTATTCAGATGTTGGAAATTTTTCTGCGACAGTGAAATCACTTGAAAAGGCAGATGATGTAAGGCCAACATTACATTACATGTGCAAGAATAATGCTTTACTTCCATCAGTCTTAAACTTCTTCAGTGTTCGGCCTGATGGTAGGTCCACTCTGACAGCTTCAGCCATCAAAGTTTCTAGGGAAGAATTACAGTAGTGGTTTCTGGTTGCCTTCCACTAGATTTTTATAGAGGTTTTCTCCTCTCAACCATTCACACACATTCACACCTATGGACAATTTAGAGTCTCCAGTTAACCTGATCGCATGTCTTTGAACTGTGGGGAAAACTGGAGTACCCAGAGGAAACCCACACAGACATGGGGAGAACATGCAAAATCCACACAGAAAGGTCCCCGTCGGACACTGGGCTTGAACACAGAACCTTCTTGCTGTGAGGCAACAGTGCTAACCACTACACAACCATGCCACCTTTAAACTTAAACTGAAAAGACAATGACCCTAAGCACACAAGTCGTTCTACCAAAGAATGGTTAAAGAAGAATAAAGTTAATGTTTTGGAATGGCCAAGTCAAAGCCCTGACCTTAATCCAATCGAAATGTTGTGGAAGGACCTGAAGCGAGCAGTTCATGTGAGGAAACCCACCAACATCCCAGAGTTGAAGCAGTTCTGTATGGAGGAATGGGCAGTTGTTGGTTTAGAGCACCTCTTTTCTAAACTTCAATGGGTGTTTATGGGCAGAGTTTCTTCCACTACTTTAACTGTAGGCTTTGATGATACAGTGGGTGGTTGGCCAAGCAAATTTAAGAAGTAATCTTTCCATTTCTTGACACAGTCCATTGGACTTTTAGTACTAATTTGACCCGTTTGTACCTTTTCTACCAGTTAGCTCATTGACCCTTTCACATCCAAGTCCTGATTTCCGATGTCTGATGGGATTTGTAATGGCATGCATTTTTTCATTTACATACTTTTCTTGTTCTGAGTTGTAGTCTTTCTGAAGTTCTTTTTTTGCTTCGTTTACTTTTCTTGTGCCTTCCCTTGTTTTCTTTTGGACTTTCTCCTCATAAGCCTTCCTCACATTCTCTCTTTTTGCAAAGATGTTATCAGTCTCCCATGGTGCATGCTGTTTTGCCTTATGTAACCTGTTGGAAAAAAAGGGAAGAGAAACCTAACTGTTAAATTAGTTATGTAACCTGTTGAGAAGGAAAAAAAGCGTGTTACAACATTTAGAAATATTTTTTTTTCTTTCATTGAGCCGGCTCTGTGGTCGGCATGAAGCTGGACTCTCTGGTGACGGTGGCAGAGAAGAGGTCTATGGACAAACTATTGAACATCATGGATGATGCTAGTCACCCTCTGCACACCGTCATCAGCAACCAGAGGAGCCTGTTCAGTGACAGAATGCTCCTTCCCAAGTGCAGGACGAACAGACTCAAAAACTCCTTTGTCCCTCATGCCATCAGACTGTACAACTCCTCTCTGGGGGGGAGGAGGGGTAACAGGAGGACAGAGGACAGGAAGGAGCAGTAGCCTAGCCTAACAATAAGCAATACCGGACAATGTGCAATATAAAGTGCAATATCTTTCCTGCCCCCCCACACACACTTACCCTAACCCCACTTCTCCCCCCTTTACCCCCTCCCCCTTCCTCTCTTCCCCATATCTTATTCTTTTATATTTGTATATGTAAATACTTAATTTATTTTAATTTATCTAGAAGTTTTTCTCTATTTCTTTTCTCTATTTATCTGTAATGATGCTGCTGGAATCTTAATTTCCTTGAGGGAACCCTCCCAAGGGATCAATAAAGTTTCATCTAATCTATCTAATCTAATCTATTTTCCTTTAATTCCTAATCATAGCCTTTATTTAATTCTGCATTTGAATTATTATTATTATTTTTTTCCCAGAGGTCTGTTGCTACTTCAGTAGTGGTCCTGTGAGGAAAAAGTGATTTCATTCATTCATAGTGGTGTAGCTGAATTGCTACTGGTGAAAACAACTCATGTCCAGCCTCCTTGGTGCAGGTTTGCGAGATGCATTGTGAGAGATGCACAGAACGATAGCAGGAGGAGAGCAGAAACACGGGAGTGAAAAAACTCGTTAAAACACTTGATATTGTGAATACTGTGAAAAAAAAGAGGAAGGAACTGTTTGAGTTCATACGTGAGTGTCTGGTGAACCACGGAGAAGTGACCATGGGAACCTTACCTGTGTTTATTCTTTTCTTTTCTCGGTGAGTACTGTGAAGTATAAGTAGTTAGTTAGCCCCATGAGTTAGCATAACCAGGGTTTTTTGGACACCTGGGATTTTGGATGGAACTGGATTCTTTCCCTGACGAGGAGGATGGCGAGCCAACTGTGTGAACATCTGGACTGAAGAGGACCCTCTCAATTTCTGTGAGCCTTTCTCGGTCCTACCACACTGACAGGATGACAGATGAAAGAGGAGAGGGTCCTCTTTGTACAATAAAGATGAGACGGACGCCGAGGTACGAACACTGCATACTTTACTGATCGTAACCGGAACTCCCCCCACAGCCCCCAAACACCACAATGGAGTATGGGTAGCGTAGTCTACCCCGCTACATCTCCTCCTTTTAGCTAAGCACATCAAACATGTATCTGTCTCTTATCCCGACCACAATTCGATCTCTGATGAGCTCATCCTTCAGTAAGCCAAATTTACAGTGTTCTGCTAGCTTGTGAACTTCGGTGATGTAAGCTTCCGAACTCTCCCCTTCTTGCTGGCATCTCATATTAAACCGTGCCCTTTCGAAAATCACATTGTGTTGCCCTATGAAGTGGTTTTCCATCGCTGCTTTAACTGAGGCATATTTCTTTTTCTCCGCAGTAGTGATCGGCAGGATACTGAGGATGTCGTCAGCCGCATCGCCCATAGCATATAGGAGAGCATTTACCTGATATTCCTCGTCTTGGTCGCGTAATCCGGATGCAATGTGGAATCTGTCAAATCTTCGGATCCATCTCAGCCAGTCAGACAGGTTCGAGAAGTCGAACGGTTCTGGTTGTGTTATTTGCAATGAAACCGCCATGACAAGTGTCTTTTTGTGTTTCACGTTCCGAAAAGGCTAGTTGGTTCCCTGTAGCTTAGCTGTGTTTCCCGCTCACCAGCTTGTGCAGCTTCACTGGCGTCCTCCTCGCTTTCGTGTGCATGCCAAAATCCGTTTCTTGCAGGTATATATCCGCTCTTTCGCCGTGTCCGCGACCGCCTTATTTCTTTATCTAACTCCGTGTAGGAGATATGCGTCCTATCCCACTTCTGACACCATGTACAATAAAGATGAGATGGACGCCGAGGTACGAACACTGTATACTTTACTGATCGTAACCGGAACTCCCCCCACAGCCCCCAAACACCACAATGTATTATGGATAGCGTAGTCTACCCCGCTACACTCTTCAGTCCAGATGTTCACACACTTGGCTCGCCATCCCCCTCATCAGGGAGAGAATCCAGTTCCATCCAAAATCCAGGGTATCCAAAAAACCCAGCCTGTACCATATAACAGGCTTAAATAAATCCACTCACTTCTTTTTTCACTGTACAGTTTCTAACTATGATCTACATCAATGTATAATACAACATTTAACTGTTAACTTAGAAAAGGTAACTGCTGCATTAGTGACAGCATATGAAATATCAGCCTCACAGTTTTTTATAATGAAAATAAAATCATTAATTGACTGATAAACAATCAAGAAATCCATATGTAAATGATTATAAAACCACTCACAGTTCAACAGTAATTACTCACACTGGATTAAGGTAAGTAAAATAATGTAATATGAATTCGTTGTAAGTTTGTTTCACAACCCTGAAAACAGCACAGTGCTACACAGAAGAATGAAGCAATCTCATAACCCATGACCCTCATCTTAATGATGTCTCTCTCTATTCACACAATGTAAATAACATGCACACATACTGTTTTTTAACACACACGAACGTTTTTTTCTCTTCTATCACAAGAAAATTAACACAACACTGTGAGTTTATGCTCCAGCTCGGAGGCTAACACACCACGAGGCGATGCTAACTCGCGGGGCTAACTACTTACCGTACGCTTCACAGTCCTCACCGAGAAAAGAAAAGAATAAACACAGGTCAGGTTTCCAGGGTCGCATCTCCGTGGTTCACCGGACACTCACGTATGAGCTCAAACAGTTCCTTCCTCTTTTTTTTAACAGTATGCACAATATCAAGTGTTTTAACAAGTTTTTTCACTCCCGTGTTTCTGCTCTCCTCCTGCTATCGCTCTGTGCATCTCTCACAACGCGTCTCGCTAACCAGCGCCAAGGAGGCTGGACATGAGTTGTTTTCACCAGTAGCAATTCAGCTACCGTACACCACTATGAATGAATGAAATCACTTTTTCCTCACAGAACCACTACTGAAGTGGCAACAGACCTCTGGGAAAAAAATTAATTTATAAATTAAATGCAGAATTAAATAAAGGCTATGATTAGGAATTAAAGGAAAGTAATGCTCAATGAAAGAAAAAAAAATTCTAAATGTTGTAAAAATTTTTTATTCCTTGTCAACAGGTTACAGAACTAATTTAACAGTTAGGTTTCTCTTCCCTTTTTTTCCAACAGGTTACACTTAGTTTTCACAGGGATGCTATATCTACCTGTTTCTTCGTGGGTTGACATGATGTTCTTGTACTGTATGTCTGGTTTGCATCCTCATTATCGTCTAGATCTTTCAAAGCTTTGTATTGATTTTATACTTCAACAGTATATGATTCCTTGGTGGTGTTGTCTGTGAGAAGTTTCTGCTAGTACTTCTTCTTACTAGATGTTTTGTTTTGATGCAAACTCGGTCTTATTTTATCAGTGATGATGTGATGGTCAGATCCAACTATGTAAAAGGTATTGTATGCCTCACAGTTAAAAGTACCATTTTTCTATTTGTTATTCATAAGAATGTAATCTGTCTGGGATCTTGTTCCAGTTGGTGATGTACAGTGCCTTGCAAAAGTATTCATCCACCTTGGTGTTTGTCCTGTTTTGTCGCATTACAAACTGGAATTACAATTGATTTTTTGGGGGGTTAGCACCATTTGATTTACACAACATGCCTACCATTTTAAAGATGAAAATTGTTGTTTTATTGAGACACAAACAATTATTAAGATGAAAAAAAAAACAGAAATCTGGAGTGTGCATTGGTATTCACCCCCCAAAGTCAATACTTTGTAAAGCCACCTTTTGCTGCAATTACAGCAGCAAGTCTCTTGGGGTATGTCTCTATTAGCTTAGCACATCTAGCCACTGGTATTTTTGCCCATTCCTCAAGGCAAAACTGCTCCAACTCCTTCAAGTTAGATGGGTTGCATTGGTGTACAGCAATCTTCAAGTTATGCCACAGATTCTCAATTGGATTGAGGTCTGGGCTTTGATTAGGCCATTCTAAGACATTTAAATGTTTCCCTTTAAACCACTCCAGTGTAGCTTTAGTAGTATGTTTAGGGTCATTGTCCTGCTGGAACATGAACCTTCATCCTAGTCTCAAACCTCTGGCTGACTCAAACAGGTTTTCCTCCAGAATTGCCCTGTATTTAGTGCCATCCATCTTTCCTGCAGTCCTGACCAGTTTTCATGTCCCTGCAGATTAAAAACATCCCCACAGCATGATGCTGCCACCACCGTGTTTCATTGTCGGAATGGTGTTCTCAAGGTGTTGGGTTTGCGCCACACATGGCATTTCCCAAGATGGCCAAAAAGATAAATTTTAGTCTCATCTGACCAGAGAATCTTCTTCCATGTGTTTGGGGAGTCAAGGCCAATTTATGCTGACAACCCAGTCCTCGCAGATAGCATCGCAGACAGTGTCACAGACAGTGTCTGCGTAGCCCCCCCCACCTTCGCAGACGCTCTGCGCGCACCTCCCAAAAATTGTGACCACCGCAGAAGTCTCGCAGACAGCGCCGCAGACAAGAGGGCTCTGATTGGTCCACCTTACATCCACTGTACACGCACTTCCGCTTCCCTACTTTCCCGGTTTGGTTTGTTTTCACAACTGGCATTTTTAAAAACACGAGCGAAGATGGAGCAGCACGAAGAGCGGTTGATTGAGGAAGTATGTACATCTATACGACTCCAGTTCTAGTCATTATAAAAAAAAAAGTTCTAGTCATTATAAGTAACCGGAGGATAAACACTCCACTAACCACACCCACCAACTACTCCTAGCAACTTCGCGCCCCCTTGCTTTGTGCCGGTGAATAACAACGCGCATGCCTATACTCCCCGCTCAACGATAAATTACAACTGTCTGCGAAAAGCTATCTGCGAAAGCCTTGTCGCAAGAGCATGCAGAGGCCTTCAGCCACATGCTGTTGGGCAAACTCCAAACGTATTTTTTTAAGCAATTATTTTTTTCTGGCCACTCTTCCATAAAGCCCCGCTCTGTGGAGTGTATGGCTTAAAGTGGTCCTATGAACAGATACTCCCATCTCCGCTGCGATCTTTGAAGCTCCTTCAGTGTTATCATTGGTGTCTTTGTTGCATCTCTGATTAATGCCCTCCTTGCCCAGTCTGTGAGTTTTGGTGGGCGGCCTTTTCTTGTCAGGTTTGTAGTGATGCCATATTCTTTCCATTTTGTTATAATGGTGCTCCGTGGGATATTCAAAGTTTGGGATATTTTTTATAACCCAATCCTGATCTATACTTCTCCACAACTTTGTCCCTGACCTCTTTGGAGGCTCCTTGGTTTTCATGTTGCTTGCTTAGTAGTGTTGCAGAGTCAGGGTCCTTCCAGAACAGGTTGATTTATACAGGCATCATGTGACAGATCATGTGACACTTTGATTGTACACAGGTGAATCTTAAACAA
This sequence comes from Neoarius graeffei, assembly GCF_027579695.1. NCBI lineage: Eukaryota > Metazoa > Chordata > Actinopteri > Siluriformes > Ariidae > Neoarius > Neoarius graeffei. The sequence continues at coordinate 114,065,698 of NC_083570.1, read as the reverse complement.
CTAATTATGTGACTTATGAAGTGAATTGTTTGGACCAGCTCTTATTTAGGGGTTTCATAGGAAAGAGGGTGAATACCTATGCACACCCCAGATTTCTGATTTTTTCATCTTAATTATTGTTTGTGTCACAATAAAACAATTTTCACCTTTAAAGTGGTAGGCACATTGTGTAAATCAAATGGTACTAATCCAGGGCTGCAAACTTTTCGAAATTCCTTGGAGTGAGATTTTTTTTTTTGGGGGGGGGGGGGGGGGGTCAACGGCAAAATTTTTCCGCACACCATGCAGTAAGTGGGAATTTTGTATTCAGTTTGATATTCACTTGTCCCCCTGCATTCTGGTGTTTTGTTTGTGGGTTGTCCAGCTGGAGATGGACAATGGGGGGGGGGGGGGGGGGGGGTGAGATTTTGGATTTAGTAGATGTTCCTGCATTCTGGTGGATTTTTGGAGTGGCTTGCTGTCCCATACCTACATTCTTACACACCCTGACTTGCCAGGCCTTCAGCTTGTGGCCAACAAAAGCACTAATTTTTGGCTTAAAAGCCCCCACACTAGAAAACTACAGATGACTGCCAATGTTCCTATAGCCCTATAGACCTGTGTTTCAGATTTAAAGGCAAGTTCATGTTTGAAAATATTTCATCAGCTAAGCCTAAACACCTTCTGGATTGAAACTAAATGTTAAGTTTTTAATAACTGTTGCAAAAAATAAGATTGTCCCTCATTGACTATTCATTATGCATTTAAGGGCTTTCCCCACCACTGGGTTCAGCAGAAGATTGGCATAGGGAAAAATATCAACAGCAAAAGAACAAATAAAATGCTTAAACAGTAAGCAAAATGTGCATGTGCTACAAGAAACATTAAAATGATTAAGTTTGAACAGTATTGAAACACAAAAAGCTGAACCTTGGCCATAGGTGGGAATGTGCATACAAAGTTGGGCTTAAAATTTTGGTCATACTTAAATAAGCTATATTAATATATTTTTTATTAATTTATTTCTTATCTATGTTTCTTATTAGTAATAGAGCATTTGTCAGGGCCTGTTATCTGACAAATATTCTCTACCTGTCTTGCCCTCTTTGAAACCCTGTCTCCTCAGTATATTGTTCTCTGTCTTTTTTTTTTTAATTATTCACAAGTTCAAGTTCTTTGATATTATAGGTGACCATGCTTTATTTACTTTAACTGAGCAATTACATACATCATAAATAATTAAAAATAAATACCCTGTAAATAAACAACAGGTATGGTGGCTAATGGCTCTTCTTGCATTTGTAATATTATCTCTTACTTGCTTTATTTTACAACATTTCCAGTATGGCTTCAAATAAAGTCATAAAGTATGATAACATACAGTAAACAAACTAAAAATGCACCTTAATAAACGTGTGCTAAGGAGGTGCTCTCCCGTGCTGCTTGTTGTGGAAGATAGAGGCTGTGGCACGGCAGTAGGCCTATAATGGTTTATCATGCCTAGTACACAGCTCTCGAAATGGCATTAAATATTCTCACAACACTTATAGGCTAAAACGATTAAGAAACTTTATATAAGTTCATAATTACGCCAGTAACACCACACATTGGCGTGCATATGTACAAACCTGTCTGAGACACCCGTATTCAACTCGGATACCTTCTTCTCTCTCCTTTTCCTCTAAATTGACGGTAGGCAATTATCCAACTTCCGGCGAGTGCAGCATCATTAGATGCGCCACCTACCATAGGGGAGTGTGTACAGAAGGGAACACCTCTCTGCCTGTTTAGCCGTGCGTAAGGCGTAATTGATCAATCACAAGTGGTTGGCGCGACGCAATGGGTAGCCTAGATCAGATAGATAAACTAGATTTTTTTCTAGCGTGAGAAATCGGAGGTATGGTGTGTGAGCGTGTGAAGACAATCAAATGCGTGTGTCTCACGCTCATTGCGTGAGAGTTGGCAGCCCAGACTAATCACCCCAAAAATCCATTTTAATTCCAGCTTTTAATGTGAAAAACAGGACAAACACCAAGGGGGATGAATACTTTTGCAACACTGTAGGCATCCAGAGTTTGCCCATGCGTTTGATATAACTTGTGTTCAAAGCTTTCAGACTGCATTCTTGCATGTGATCTAGAAGGTACTGATCGTTCTCATTGGTTGTGTGTCATGCTCCGCCCCGGACATCCACTCCGGAGATTACGGATCTCTCACACCAGCGCTGATCCGGATCTGGGACAGGAATGTTCTCACCCATATTCACTTCCTGGTTTTCACTGCTGTGTATAAATAAGCCATTCTCAGACTCAGACTTTGCCAGAACGTCTCGTTTGCTTCTTTAGCCATTTCCGTGCCTCTCTTGCTGTTCATGGTTATTCTCTCTAGTGACTTTTTCTTGTTCATGGTTTTCGCACTAGCATTCTTCTGGTTCATGGTGTTTTTTGCGCTAAGGGTTATTTCTGATTCATGGTTTCTTGCACTAGGGTCTTTTCTTGTTCATGTTTTTTTTTTTTCACCAGCGTTTTTGTCTTTGGCTGTCTCATGTTTTTGTCAAGTTGTTTCTCATTTTGTCCGGACTATTTTTGCCATTTGTTTTTTGTCCTGTTTGTTTACCTTTTTGCCATGCCCTTTCTTCCCTGAATTAAATCATATTATTTATTGGATTACTATCTGTGTTCTGCTTGTGGATCCTAACTTCACCATACCTCCACCCAACTTAACAGTACGTTCTGACCAACATGGATCCAGCAGAACTTGCCCATCTGAGAATGGCCATCCAGCAGCAAGGGACTCTCCTCAGGACCCACCAACAAGACCTACAACAAATTACCCAGAGCCTCGCCACCCTGTCCAACGCACTCAACCTTCTCACCATGCAGATGCAGCACTGTCAAGTTATGCCTACCCCTGCTCAGCCATCTCCTACTTCAGCTCCTGCCACTGCCTTTCTCCATGAACCGAGACTTCCAGCGCTTCAGCCCTATGATGGAGAACCAGGTACTTGCAGATCGTTTTTGTCTCACTGTTCATTGATCCTAGAGCTGCAACCTCTGGCCTTCCCCACAGAATGCTCCCGGGTAGCATATACAATAATGCTCCTCACTGGCAAGGCCAGAGAGTGGGGAACAGCGGTCTGGGATGCCAATGCACCTTTTTGTTCCAGTTTCAAGGATTTCTCTGAGGAGATGAGGTGAACTTTCAACCGTTTTCTGTCCGGCCGGGAGGTGGCCAGAGAGCTCATGGAGCTGCGGCAGGGGTTCTGGTCTACCTTAGATTACGCCATCAAGTTCCGGACGTTGTCGGCTTCATGCAGTTGGAACAAGAACGCCCAGATTGACGCGTTCCTGCATGGCTTCTACGATGCTATCAAGGATGAATTGGTATCGCGGGAACTGCCGTCAGACCTCTCCAGCCTCATGGACCTCACCAACTGCATCGACGCTCAGATCCAGCAATGGAGGAGAGGGAAGACCCGCCCCATACTCACCTTCTCTCCACCTCCCACCGCGTCCATCAAACCCATGCAGGTAGACTGGGTTCGGGTGTCAGCAGAGGAACAACATTGCCAGCAGAGGAACAACATTGCCGGTGGAGCACGGGGGCCTGCTTCTACTGGGGTCAGCTGGGGCACATCTGCCGAGCCTGCCTGCTAAAAGGATGAGCCCACCAGTGAATCAAGGGGCCCTGGTGGGCAATGCTTGGAACCAGTCCCCCACTAATCATCCATTACTTCCTGTCATCATTATCCATGACAACCAGCATCACCACCTCCAGGCCCTTGTCGACTCAGGGGTGGACAGGAACCTGATCTGCTCTGCCACTGACAAGCATCTGGGAATCCTGCTACTTGCTCTTGACGTCCTTCTCACTATCCTGACACTCAATGGCACTGGCTTGACCAGTATCACCCACCTTACTGCCCCGCTCACCCTAAGGACTTCCGGTAACCACTCAGAAACCATCCAGCTTCACATCATGAACAAGCCCCACGTACCCATCATCCCAGGATTACCATGGTTAATGCAGCACAATCTCCACCTTAACTGGACTAATAATACTAGGCTGGAGTCCTTCCTGCCTGGCCTCCTGTCTGATCTCCGCTCTGCCTCCCACCAAACCACCACAGCCCTCAGCCAGCGAGTTTCATGACCTCTCTCACGTGCCTCTGGAATATCTGGACCTTAAAGCAATTTTCAGTAAGACCCGAGCAGTGTCCCTCCCTCCTCACAGACCCTACGACTGTGGTATCTACCTCCTGCCTGGGACAGCACCACCCAAAGGATGCCTCTACTCTCTTTCTCCTGCCGAAAGACAAGCCATGGAAAAGTATATCACTGAGTCACTGGCAGCTGGGATTATCCGCCCTTCCTCCTCCCCAGCAGGGGCGGGGTTCTTCTTCATCGAAAAGAAGGACAAGTCACTCCGCCCCTGCATTGACTATCGGGGTCTCAATGCCATCACGGTCAAGAACCGCTATCCACTACTGCTCATAACCATGGCCTTTGAACTACTCCAGGGAGCCACGGTATTCACTAAGCTAGATCTATGCAATGCATACCATCTCATCAGGATCAGGGAGGGGGACGAGTGGAAGACAGCCTTTAACACTACCTCTGGTCACTACAAGTACCTCGTGGTCCCTTTCGGTCTGACCAATGTGCCCACAGTCTTCCAGACACTCGTTAATGACGTCTTAAGGGACTTCCTAAACATCTTCATTTTCGCGTACCTGGATGACATCCTGATCTTCTCCCACTCCCTGGAGGAACATCAGGGTCATGTCTGGCCGGTCCTCCAGTGCCTGCTAGAGAACAAGTTGTTCATCAAGACAGAAAAGAGCGAATTTCACCAGAGCTCTGTCTCATTTCTGGGATTCATCATTTCCCTAGCAAGGATCCAGATGGACCCCCTCAAGCTCGAGGCAGTTGCCGATTGGCCCACCCCACCTTCGAGACGAGAGCTCCAGCACTTCCTAGGATTTGCCAACTTCTACAGGCGCTTCATTCGCAACTTCAGCACTGTGGCCAGACCTCTCTCAGCCCTGACCTCAACCAAGACCCAATTCAAGTGGAGGGAGGAAGCAGAGAAAGCCTTTTCCATGCTCAAGCACAGGTTTACCACAGCACCCATTCTCACCATACCCGATCCAACCAAGCAGTTTATTGTCGAGGTCAACGCTTCCGAGTCAGGGGTCAGAGATATACTTTCCCATGCTCCTTCTCCCGCTGGCTATCCCCAGCCGAACGGAATTACGACATTGGTGACCGAGAACTACTGGCTGTTAAACTAGCCTTGGAGGAGTGGAGGCACTGGCTCGAGGGGTCGGAGTTCCCCTTCCTAGACTGGACCGACCATAAGAATCTGGAGTACCTCAAGTCCACCAAACGCCTTAATTCCTGTCAAGCCCATTGGTCTCTCTTCTTCTCCCGGTTCAACTTCACGCTCTCCTACTGCCCAGGCTCCAAGAATGGCAAACCCAATGCCCTGTCCAGGATGTTCTCCTCCCACCAAGAGGAGTCCAAGCCTCCCGAGACCATCCTTCCTCCACGCTGCCTGGTGGGAGCCGCCATTCTAGAGGTTGAGACGCTCATGCAGAAGGCCCTGGAGCAGGACACCGGTGAAGGTAACCCCAACAACATTCCTCCTAACCATCTGTTTGTTCCCGGTCCTGTGCATACCCAGGTGCTGCAGTGGGGTCATGGCTCCAAGCTGGCCTGTCATCCGGGAGCCACCCGAACCCTTGCACTCATCCAGCAGCACTTTTGGTGGCCATCCATCAAGGAGGACATCCAGGAGTTCGTGGCAGCCTGTGACACATGTTCCCGGAACAAGACAGCCAATCGACCCCCTGCTGGCTTGCTAAGACACCTCCCGACTCCATATCGACCTTGGTCTCACATCGCCCTGGACTTTGTCATAGGACTCCCCAACTCGGGTGGCAACACATGCATTCTCACTGTCATTGACCATTTCTCCAAGACCATTCATTTCATCCCTCTGCCCAAGCTCCCCTCAGCCAAAGAAACCGCTGAACTACTCATCCAGCACATTTTCCATCTACATGGACTGCCCACTGACATTGTTTCTGACCGGGGTCCTCAGTTCAGTGCGCAATTCTGGAGGGCTTTCTGCAAACTCATCAGGGCCACCTGTAGTCTCTCCTCAGGCTTCCACCCACAGACCAATGGCCAGGCAGAACAGGTGAACCAGGCTTTGGAGGTTGCACTCAGGTGCATGGCATCCAGGGATGCCAGTTCTTGGAGTAAGTACCTACCCTGGATCAAGTATGCTCATAACACTCTTCCTTCATCTGCCGCAGGTCTCTCACCCTTCCAGTGCTCCCTAGATTACCAACCCCCACTCTTCCCCAACCAAGAGGAGGAGGTCGCCGTACCCTCTGCCCAGATCTTCATACACCGCTGCAGGAGGATGTGGGCATTGGCCTGGAGAAAACTCATTCGCTCTGCCCTAGCATCCAAGAGGCAGGCTGACAAATGCCGCTCTAAGGCGCCGGGTGGGGCAATGAGTCATGCTCTCCACATGCCATCTGCCACTCAGAACCATCTCCCACAAGCTGGCTCCTAGGACTCTTCCTCATCAAAAAGGTAATCAACCCATGTTCCATCAGACTGGCACTACCACTCACCATGTGACACATTCACCCCACGTTCCACGTGTCACAGCTTAAACCTCTAGTCTCTAGTTCTTTCAGACTGCATTCTTGTATGTGATCTAGAAGGTACTGATCATTCTCATTGGTTGTGTGTCATGCTCTGCCCCGGACATCCACTCCGGAGATTACGGATCTCTCACACCAGCACCGATCCGAATCCGGGACAGGAATCCCTTCTCACCCGTATTCACTTCCTGGTTTTCACTGCTGTGTATAAATAAGTCGTTTTCAGACTTTGTTAGAATGTCTCATTTGCGTCTTTAGCCATTTCTGTGCCTCTCTTGCTGTTCATGGTTATTCTCTCTAGTGACTTTTTCATGGTTTTTGCACTAGCATTCTTCTGGTTCATGGTGTTTTTTGCACTAAGGGTCTTTTCTTGTTCATGTTTTTTATTTATTTATTTATTTATGCATTTATATTTTTTGCACCAGCGTTTTTGTCTTTGCCTGTCTCATGTTTTTGTCAAGTTGTTTGTCTCATTTTGTCCGGACTATTTTTGCTATTTGTTTTTTGTCCTGTTTGTTTACCTTTTTGCCACACCCTTTCTTCCCTGAATTAAATCATATTATTTATTGGATTACTGTCTGTGTTCTGCTTGTGGATCCTAACTTCACCATACCTCCACCCAACTTAAAATTGTGACATTGTAGACTGAGCCCTTTGCATTTCTTCTTCCTATTCTGGTGTTTATATTGCCTCCAACCAGTAAAACATTGTGTTTTGGGATCTTTATCAGTTCTACCATTTCTGTGTAGAATGCCTCTTTCTCATCCTCATTTGATATGGTTGTAGGGCTGTAGCATGAGATGACAGTGACAGCAGGATTACGAGTCATTTTCAGCTGAAGACGTTATCATAACCCATCCTTTTTTCATGTCGCAATGTTTGATGGTTAAATCATTGTGATAGATCCAGTGTTCTTGGAGACAAATGATGTCAATGTTCTGTTCCTGAGCTAGAGCAGTCCATTCTCCCATCTTTTCATTTAAGCTCAGAGAACAGCAGCTGAGTGTAGAAAAAAAGAGTAATCTTTCTGCACATCAGAATCCAGATATCCTTTTAAGAAGTATTTTGGTCAGTAGCATTCTTTTCAATCCCAGCCTGACTTCCCACTGGGGGATGTACTCCTTGTTCTCCCACTCAACAAGTGATGTGGTATGAAGAATTGGAATTACGAGTCATGGTGTTTTTCTGTTGCATTCACACTTCCAGACAGAGTATGATTCAGTGCTAGTGGTTGCAATTCCTACTAACAATCGCAGTATTCTACTAACTAGAATTGTTTGATCCCTGCTGTTGTGGTTGACTGTCGTTCATCATCCGCCATTGATCACTACATATCAAGCCAATGTACTGATCTATTGATATTTGCCTATCAGTGCAACTGGAGAGCTGCTGCCCACTCCAGGTTTTTTGTCATTGAGGTTTGCTCCTCTAAGGTGAATAAGATTTTGTCTAACTACTACCGTTCAACCTGTCTGGCTTGGTTGAACCTACTAGAACATGAACTCCAGCCAGCATAGCTCTTCAGATCACAGGAGTGCACAAGCTGCTCCACCACGTCAAGGTACTTAATCATGGAATGGCATATATTTCTTAAATCTATGAATTATTTTCTTTGTTGTCAAAACACAAATAACGCTAAGTTTGTGCTTTTGTATGGAATAATAATAGTAATAATAATAATCATTCAGAAAGTTACTCTCTCTCACACTGAAAACACTCTTTTGAGGCAACAGAACCTTCTACTCCACCATTTGAAGAAAAACTGATTAAACCAATGGCCTTTATTTGTATTTTCTTATAGTGAAAGAGGATAAATCATCATTTTATGATGTTACTGATTCAGTACAGCCCTGAAACTTCTCCGAACCTGTAGACTGAGGAGACTGTGAGAAATATTGTCATTCAGGCACAAGATGGCGATGTTGTAATTCAGTTACCTTGAATTATCCTCACACAGCAAGACATAAATCCACATTAAACAGCTTTGTTTGATTTGTGCCAATCTGAGTTAAAGATAACTTTAATGTGCTTGTGTTTAATCATAATTATTATAATCTTAATTATCTGAGACTTTAAATTAAGCAGAGTGAGCATGAAGAGTTCAAGCTAATTGTACACCATGAGCAAATGGAAATTAAATCCAGATTAATGATGGTCCAGTATAAACTGGATTATTCACACTTCCTGTCATTAAACACATTATCTGTAACTGTGACTAATTGTTTTTTTTTAATTAATATTTACAGTAACACCTGTTTCACTGATGGGGCTTTGTTTCATTAATCTTATCATTTATTCATTGTTATTCATTAATAGTTATACTGTTTGCCATCTTCTGTAATTCCTTGTTTGGTTTTATTTATTACTTACTTGTAAGCAATTTTATTTACATTTAATGCTCATATTTTTAAAAGCGCTTTTAAATGCCTCAGGGAAGGAGGTGAGGCCTCTGTGTGTCAGTCTCAATGAAGGAGGTGTGGCCTTTGTGCACTATTGATCATTCCATTCTCCTCAATAGATTAGAAAATGTTGTGGGAGTTAAAGGATTGGTCGGTTGCTTTTTTCTTTATACAACCCCGATTCCAAAAAAGTTGGGACAAAGTACAAATTGTAAATAAAAACAGAATGTAATAATTTACAAATCTCAAAAACTGATATTGTATTCACAATAGAACATAGACAACATATCAAATGTCAAAAGTGAGACATTTTGAAATTTCATGCCAAATATTGGCTCATTTGAAATTTCATGACAGCAACACATCTCAAAAAAGTTGGGACAGGGGCAATAAGAGGCTGGAAAAGTTAAAGGTACAAAAAAGGAATAGCTGGAGGACCAAACTGCAACTCATTAGGTCAATTGGCAATAGTTCATTAACATGACTGGGTATAAAAAGAGCATCTTGGAGTGGCAGCGGCTCTCAGAAGTAAAGATGGGAAGAGGATCACCAATCCCCCTAATTCTGCACCGACAAATAGTGGAGCAATATCAGAAAGGAGTTTGACAGTGTAAAATTGCAAAGAGTTTGAACATATCATCATCTACAGTGCATAATATCATCAAAAGATTCAGAGAATCTGGAAGAATCTCTGTGCGTAAGGGTCAAGGCCGGAAAACCATACTGGGTGCCCGTGATCTTCAGGCCCTTAGACGGCACTGCATCACATACAGGCATGCTTCTGTATTGGAAATCACAAAATGGGCTCAGGAATATTTCCAGAGAACATTATCTGTGAACACAATTCACCGTGCCATCCGCTGTTGCCAGCTAAAACTCTATAGTTCAAAGAAGAAGCCATATCTAAACACGATCCAGAAGTGCAGACATCTTCTCTGGGCCAAGGCTCATTTAAAATGGACTGTGGCAAAGTGGAAAAATGTTCTGTGGTCAGACGAATCAAAATTTGAAGTTCTTTATGGAAATCAGGGACGCCGTATCATTCGGACTAAAGAGGAGAAGGATGACCCAAGTTGTTATCAGCGCTCAGTTCAGAAGCCTGCACCTCTGATGGTATGGGGTTGCATTAGTGCATGTGGCATGGGCAGCTTACACATCTGGAAAGACACCATCAATGTTGAAAGGTATATGCAGGTTCTAGAGCAACATATGCTCCCATCCAGACGACGTCTCTTTCAAGGAAGACCTTGCATTTTCCAACATGACAATGCCAAACCACATACTGCATCAATTACAGCATCATCGCTGCGTAGAAGAAGGGTCCGGGTACTGAACTGGCCAGCCTGCAGTCCAGCTCTTTCACCCATAGAAAACATTTGGCGCATCATAAAACGGAAGATACGACAAAAAAGACCTAAGACAGTTGAGCAACTAGAATCCTACATTAGACAAGAATGGGTTAACATTCCTATCCCTAAACTTGAGCAACTTGTCTCCTCAGTCCCCAGATGTTTACAGACTGTTGTAAAGAGAAAAGGGGATGTCTCACAGTGGTAAACATGGCCTTGTCCCAACTTTTATGAGATGTGTTGTTGTCATGAAATTTAAAATCACCTAATTTTTGTCTTTAAATTATACATTTTCTCAGTTTAAACATTTGATATGTCATCTATTTTCTGTTCTGAATAAAAAATGGAATTTTGAAACTTCCACATCATTGCATTCCATTTTTATTTCTGTATTTATTTTTATTTATTATTTATGTACTTTGTCCCAACTTTTTGGGAATCAGGGTTGTATACAGTATGTTACCTCTGGGGGATATTATTCATAAGCATGGTATGAGTTTCCATTGTTATGCTGATGACACATTGTATGTTTCCGCAAAGCCAGATGAGAGACACCAGCTTAATAAAATTGTGTAAAGGACATTGGATACTGGATGCTTATTAACTTCCTTCTGCTTAACTCTGACAAGACAAAAGTACTTGTACTCAGACCACATGCTGCTAAAAGTAGGTTTTCTGATTACACACTAACTCTGGATGGCCTTTCTGTTTCTTCATGTGCAGCAGTAAAAGACCTCGGGGTGATTATTGACCCCAGTCTTTCATTTGAAACTCATATCGATAACATTACCCCGATAGCATTCATTCATCTCAGAAATACTGCTAAGATAAGAAATATAATGTCACTACATGACGCAGAAAAACTAGTCAATTCCTTTCTTACCTCCAGGTTGGATTATTGTAATGCCTTACTGTCTGGATGTTCAAATAAGTGCATAAACAAGCTCTTGTTACAGTAGTTCAAAATGCAGCAGCAAGAGTCCTTACAAGAACTAGAAGATATGACCACATCACCACCCCTGTCTTATCCACACTGCATTGGCTCCCAATAAAATTTCACATTGATAATAAAATACTACCTTTGACCTTTAAAGTACTGAATGGTCTCGCACCACAGTACCTAAGTGAACTTTATGACCCACCATGCCTACTTGAATCAAAAGGTGCAGGCTATTTGTTGGTACCTCATATAGTGAAGGCTACATCAGGGGGCAGAGCCTTTTCTTACAAAACCCCACAGTTATGGAACAGCCTTTCAAGTAGTGTTCAAGAATCAGACACTATCTCAGTGTTTATGTCTCGGCTGAAAGCATATCTGTTGAGTCAAGCCTTTTGTTAATCATTTTTATGAGGTAAAGGAGTAGATCTGGGGGTCCTCAGGCATAGAGTGTTTTGGTAAACTGGGATGTATGGCTGCTCCCCCCTACATTCTTACATGTTCACTCTGGTTTGTTGATGGTGTAGTGGCTGCTGCTTTATGTCCCAGGGCACCCTCATGTCTGTGTTATGTTCTGGCTGTTCCTTTTAGTTATGGTGTCATAGTTAGTCTTACTGGAGTCCCTGCTTGCACTCAGCACAAAATATATACTGTTCTTGGGCATTCCAAACAACCTCTGTTTTCTGTCTGTCTCTCTTTCTCTCCCTCCCTCTCTTTCTCTCTCCTTTTGTCTGTCTCTCTCTGTTTAGTTACATGTTGATCCTGAAACACCAGTCATGCTGACCTCTTCAGACCTGCCTGATCCATCCTGATGCCCTACTTCTGGCTGGAGTCTCATCACATTGCTTCCGTGAAGGATGGCCCCGTATGGACAGACCAAAAACACACTTAGAAGATGGCTCTGGACAGTTACAGTTTTGCTATGATGGTTTAGGATTACAATCACCATGATAACTTTAGGACTGCAGTTGTCATGAACAGTTTTGCACTCAAGTCTCCATCAATGAACAGCTGATAACTTCAACAAAACAGACTTCATAGTAAAACTATAATGAATTTCCTGGTTACACAATTGTACTTTGTGACTCTATGGGACCAGTGGCGGCTGCTGGTTTTTAAAACAGGGGAAGCCCATTTTACACATTCATCGTAAAACCTGTAGGCCGGATATCAAAGCATAGAAAGGTGTGCCCCATTAGCATAGTGAACTAGACAACCCTACCTAGTGGCAGAAAGTATTTTTGCTTGTACATTTCATGTTATAGTCTGGCTTGCCAGGCTAGTGCCTCATATCCTTAATCAAAAATATCAAACATCCAAAAATCACTGGCTATTCAACGAAGAGCCTTGAACATCATACCCTGATATGCAACACAGAGTCTTTAACACAACACCCAGCTGTGCAACACATCCTTGAACATCTTCTGCAACACAGTCTGGAAATTCATAACCAGGTAGGCTATGCAACACACAGAACCTTGAATATCATACCCAGGTATAACCTATAACACAGAGCCCACCATTCTCTTAACATTACTGAACAATATACACACTTCAGATTCATGAACATGAACACTATTTATACACAAATTCTGCCCTCCGCTCCTTTTCCAGAAAATGGTCTGTGACCCTGTCATACCAGCTGGTTGTGCTTTCCAGAGAGTTCACCAATTTCTGTTAGCAGCTAGCACTGCAGATCCCAATAAGGCTCAAGCTAGCCTACAACCAGATTGAACTACAAATGAAATAAACGAGTGAATTCACGAATGATCAAACTGATAGAATGGATGAAAGTTAACGGAGCACAACGAGTAATATTTACATTTATTTACAGAGTAATGTACAGAGACATCAATGAGAAGAAACATTTATATGAAAATAAATTCGGACAGCACTTTGGCACACGACTGCACTTTCTCGACATCCGCTAGGGACTGACTGATCATACTTCCGTGTTCCTCGCCGAAGTACCACCCTCCTCATGTCTTTCAAACACTACCTCCAATAATCCTTTATCAGCCCGGCTTCTTGTCCCTCCCACTGTCTCGTTTAGTCCCAGAGAAGCCCGGCTTCCCTGGAAGTGACGATTTTGTTGATTTTAACCAATAACAACTAGCTGAAATTGGCTGTTCAGAGCCGTCTCATAGACTGCAACGGATACCCGGCTGCCAGTCAGTGTTGCCAGATACTGCTGACGTTTTCCATCCCAAAATATGTTCAAAACCCGCCAAAATGCACTTAAAACCGCCCAAATGGCAACACTGCTGCCAGTCCATAGAGCCCATTGAAATAAGAAAGGTTACAGCCTGGCAGCAAAGGTGATTCTCGTAGCAAACTGCAAGTTCATCAGACATCACTCAAATAAGTTACAGGATAGTTATGAACATAAATACAATCTTGGGCATATATTATGTTATGCAAGTTATTGTTTTAATGAGAATTCAACATCGTAGACGCCTCAGTTTGGGGAGAGAATTTTAGGGGAAGCTCGGCTTCCCATCTTGTCTCTGAGAAATCGCCCCTGTATGGGACACAGTTATAGAAGCGAGTTATTTATAATCATGCTATCTGTTATCACCCAGATGGGGATGGGTTCCCTTTTGAGTCTCTTTCCTTTCAAGTTTTCTTCCTCAAGTCATCTGAGGGAGTTTTTCCTTGTCACCATCACCTCCGGCTTGCTCATCAGGGAGAAATAAATTTATTCTGAATAAAATTAGTTCATATGTTTAAAGTCTTTATTTTCCTGTAAAGCTGCTTTGCAACAATGTCTGTTGTTAAACGGGCTACACAAATACACTGGCTTGACTTTGCTTGTCAGTATCAGTGAAGGAGGTGTGGACTCTTGAATATTCTCATTGAAGAATGCTTGATATAATCATATAATGAATCCGTTTCTGGTTGAAAATTTTCAGTGCCATTTCAGGCTGTTGCTGTGAGAATGTTGTATCAGCTCAGAATGAGATACCCACCCTCACTGTGTATTCATATATTCATACAGGTATTAGATCTCAAAATCCTATTTCAGTTGCTGTGTCCGCATCTCACTTCATCTCAGACTACACACTCAGACACAGAAGAGCTTTTATACAGCCAGTGTCTACTCTCCTGTTCTGTGTACTGATTCCAATCCCACATTTTCAACCCTGCTGTATGTTTCTTGATGAGCTGGTTATACTGAAATTGTGCAATATTCTGCCAGAGTGAAAAACGTGCACATATTGTAGTTTTGTAATAATATCCATATCATAATAATCATGATATACATGACCTCCTTTGCTTTACATTATTAGTGGCATGAAGTAGCACAGTGCTGTAAGACGTCCCATCCTGGTGCCTGAACACAACAGTATAATATAGCAATGTAAATTCAGTATGTCTCATATGACAGCCAAAATATGATATATTTTCTACATGAATTTAATGATGCATGCTGGATAGCGTGTATCATGGGGCACTGAGATTTATTACAAACTGTGTTTCTTTTACTCACCACTGTGTTCTCTACTCTAAAGTGAATTGGTCATCCTTATGTGCTCGTTGCCTCGGTCACTGGTATGTGTTCATCAACAAAATAATTCTGGGCAAAATTCCCTCTTACTTATCTTCTCTTTTAAAATGGAAACAAGGAGGTCACAATCTTCGCTCTCTGGACATTTTGCAATTTGTTGTTCCCAAAGTAAGAACTGAATTAGGAAGGAAAGCTTTTAGATTTTCGGCACCTGTTGGAACAATTTACAATCTGAACTTCAACTTCAAAACCTCATACCCTTGATTGAATTTAAAGCACTAGTGAAAACTTTGGAGGCCAGGCTATCTGTGTGCAAATGTCTTATATGAGTAAGTTTTAATGTAGCTAACTTTTGTGTTGTCTATTATCTTATTGTAACTGTGTTGCTGCTGTCTTGGCTAGGTCTCCATTGTTAAAGAGATCCTTGATCTCAATGGGACAAACCTGGTGACATAAAGGCTAAAAAAAAGTAAAGAAAAATAAATTATTCCATCTCTGTACCACAAAATCAATGAAATGGGAAGCTCATGAACTTATAAATAGAAGTGGACATAGAAAGACAAATAGTTGATAGACTTACTGTTCCCTGACAGAAAAAAATACATATATTACACATGAGTAATACAGTGGATATAAAAAGTATACACACCCTGTTAAAATGATCAGTTTTTCTGATGTAAAAAAATGAGACCACGATAAATCATTTCAAAACTTTTCCCACCTTTAATGTGACCTAAAACCTGTACAATTCAATTGAAAATCAAACAAATCTGTTAGGGGGAAAAACATATTTAAAAAAATAGAAAAAGTACAATAAGTTGGTTGCATAAGTGTGCACACCCTTAAACTAATACTTTGTTGAAGCACCTTTTGATTTAATTACAGCATTCAGTTTTTTGGGGTTCACACCTGCCATCAATTAAAATGACTCTGATTAACCCCAAATAAAGTTCAGACATTTACTCAGTTACATCCTCCAGCAAAACCCATGATTCACAGAGAGCTTACAAAGCATCAAAGGGATCTCATTGTTGAAAGGTATCAGTCAGGAGAAGGGTATATAAAGCATTTCAACAGCATTAGATATACCATGGAGCACAGTGAAGACAGTCATCAAGAAGTGGAGAAAATATGGGACAACAGTGACATTACTGAGAACTGGACATCCCTCCAAAATTGATGAAAAGACTAGAAGAAAACTGGTCAGGGAGTCTGCCAAGAGGCCTACAGCAACACTGAAGGAGCTGCAGGAATTTCTGGCAAGTATTGATTGTGTGCTACATGTGACAACAACCTCCTGTATTCTCCATATGTCTGGATTATGGGGTAGGGTCGCAAGACGGAAGCCTTTTCTTACAACGAAAAATATCCAGGCCTGGCTGAATTTTGCAAAAAAAAAAAAAATAAATAAAAAAATATATATACATCAACTCTCCCAAAAGCATGTGGAAAAATGTGTTATGGTCTGATGAAACCAAGGTTGAACTTTTTGGCTACAATTCCAAAAGGTATGTTTGGCACAAAAACAATACTGCACATCACCAAAAGAACACCATACCTACGGTGAAGCATGGTGGTGGCATCATCATGTTTTGGGGTTGTTTTTCTTCAGCTGGAACAGGGGCTTTAGTCAAGGTGGAGGGAATTATGAACAGTTCTACAGGGAGTGCAGAATTATTAGGCAAGTTGTATTTTTGAGGATTAGTTTTATTATTGAAAAACAACTATGTTCTTGATGAACCCAAAAGACTTATAAATATCAAAGCTGAGTATTTTTGGAAGTTGGAGTAGGGCTTTCTTAGTTTTAGCTATCTTAGGAGGATATCTGTGTGTGCAGGTGACTATAACTGTGCATAATTATTAGGCAACTTAACAAAAAACAAACATATACCCATTTCACTCATTTATTTTCACCAGGGAAACCAATATAACAACTCAACATTCACTAATATACATTGCTGGCATTCAAAAAAACAAAAAAAAACAAAATCAGTGACTAATATAGCCGCCTTTCTTTACAAGGACACTCAAAAGCCTGCCATCCATGGATTCGGTCAGTGTTTTGATCTGTTTGCGATCAACATTGCGTGCAGCAGCAACCACAGCCTCCCAGACACTGTTCAGAGATGTGTACTGTTTCCCCTCCTTGTAGATCTCACATTTGATGAGGGACCACAGGTTTTCTATGGGGTTCAGATCAGGTGAACAAGGAGGCCACGTCATTAATCTTTCTTCCTTTAGACCCTTTCTGGCCAGCCATGCTGTGGAGTACTTGGATGCATGTGATGGAGCATTGTCCTGCATGAAAATCATGTTTTTCTTGAAGGATGCTGACTTCTTCCTGTACCACTGCTTGAAGAAGGTGTCTTCCAAAAACTGACAATAGGACTGGGAGTTGAGCTTGACGCCATCCTCAACCCGAAAAGGTCCCACAAGCTCATCTTTGATGATACCAGCCCATACCAGTACCCCACCTCCACCGTGCTGGCGTCTGAGTCGGACTGGAGCTCTCTGCCCTTTGCTGATCCAGCCACGAGCCCATCCATCTGGCCCATCAAGACTCACTCTCATTTCATCTGTCCATAAGACCTTAGAAAAATCAGTCTTGTGATACTTCTTGGCCCAGTCTTGACGTTTCATCTTGTGTGTCTTGTTCAGTGGTGGTCGTTTTTCAGCCTTTGTTACCTTGGCCGTGTCCCTGAGTATTGCACACCTTGTGCTTTTTGACACTCCAGTGATGTTGCAGCTCTGAAATATGGCAAAACTGGTGGCGAGTGGCATCTTGGCAGCTTCACGCTTGACTTTCCTCAGTTCACGGGCAGTTAGTTTGCGCCTTTTTTTTTTCAACGTGCTTCTTGTGACCCTGTTGACTATTTTGAATGAAGCGCTTGATTGTTCGATGGTCACGCTTCAAAAGCTGGGCAATTTTAAGAGTGCTCCATCCCTTTGCAATATATGTCACTATTTTTGACTTTTCTGAGTCCGTCAAATCCCTCTTCTGACCCATTTTGCCAAAGGAAAGGAAGTTGCCTAATAATTTTGCACACCTGATATAGGGTGTTGATGTCATTAGACCACACCCCTTTTCATTACAGAGATGCACATCACCTGGTATGCTTAATTGGTAGGAGGCTTTCAAGCCTATGCAGCTTGGAGTAGGCCAACATGCATAGAGAAGGTAATGTGGTCAACATACTCATTTGCCTAATAATTCTGCACTCCCTGTAAATACCAGTCAATTTTGCCCCAAAACCTTCAGGTCTCTGCTAGAAAGCTGAAGATGAAGAAGAATTTCATCTTTCAGCATAACAATGACCCCAAGCATACATTGAAATCAACAAAATCTGGCTTCACCAGAAGAAAATTAAAGTTTTGGAATGGCCCAGCCAGAGCCCAGACCTAAATCCAACTGAAAATTTGTGGGGTGACCTGAAGAGGGCTGTGCACAAGAGATGCCCTCGCAATCTGACAGATTTGGAGCGCTTTTGCATTGAAGAGTGGGCAAATATTGGCAAGTCTAGATGCGGCAGGCTGATAGACTCCGACCCAAAAAGACTGAATGCTGTAATTAAATCAAAAGGTGCTTCAACAGTGTAGTTGTTATTAGTTTAAGGGTGTGCACACTTAAGCAACCAGCTTATTGTATATTTTAAATTTTTAAATTTTTTATGTTTTTCCTCCTAACAGATTTGTATGTTTTTCAATTGAATTGTACAGGTTGTAGGTCACATTAAAGGTGGGAAAAGTTTTGAAATTATTTATCGTGGTCTCATTTTTTTTTTAATTTACATCAGAAAAGCCTATCATTTTAATGGTGTGTGTACACATTTTATATCTACTGTATGTGATTAAACATTAACAACATGTTAATGTTACACCTGGAAAATTCACATCTGGTTAAAATTAATCTCATGATATCAGGTGAATAATATACAAATAAATATGACAAAAGTGAAGGAATGGTGATTGGCGATCAATTAGTTGTTTGTTACAATGGAGATCAGTTATTGGTTGTTTAGAAAAGTGGTGATTAGATATTGGTTGTTGGGAACAATGGTGATCACTGATTTTTCATGACCTGCAGCGTTTCTCCTTCAGTGAAATGTTTTTTTTTTTTATGACAAGGGAATTATATTTGTGTTTGGTTTGACCCTTGCCAGGGCCCAAAACTGCAAAATTTGATGAACGGACTGTACAGTGTCTTGCAAAAGTATTCATCCCCCTTGGTGTTTGTCCTGTTTTGTTGCATTACAAGCTGGAATTAAAATTGATTTTTGGGGGGTTAGCACCATTTGATTTACACAACATGTCCACTACTTTAAAGGTGCATTTTGTTATTGTGACACAAACAATAATTAAGATGAAAAAACAGAAATCTGGAGTGTGCATAGGTATTCACCCCCTTTCATATGAAACCCCTAAATAAGAGCTGGGCCAAACAATTCACTTCATAAGTCACATAATTAGTTGATTTAAGCTCTACCTGTGTGCAATCAAAGTGTCACATGATCTGTCACATGATGTCTGTATAAATCAACCTGTTCTGGAAGGACCCTGACTCTGCAACACTACTAAGCAAGCAACATGAAAACCAAGGAGCCTCCAAACAGGTCAGAGACAAAGTTGTGGAGAAGTATAGATCAAGGTTGGGTTATAAACATATCCCAAACTTTGAATATCCCAGGGAGCACCATTAAATCCATTATAGCAAAATGGAAAAAATATGGCACCACTACAAACCTGACAAGAGAAGGCCCCGCTCACCAAAACTCACAGACTGGGCAAGGAGGGCATTAATCAGAGATGCAACAAAGACAACAAAGATAACACTGAAGGAGCTGCAAAGATCCACAGTGGAGATGGGAGTATCTGTCCATAGGACCACTTTAAGCCATACGCTCCACAGAGCAGGGCTTTATTAAAGAGTGGCCAGAAAAGTCATTGCTGAAGGAAATACATTTGGAGTTTGCCCAACAGCGTGTTCCAGACTCCCCAAACACATGGAAGAAGATTCTCTGGTCTGGAGGAAAACCTATTTGTCGGCCAGAGGTTTGAGACTGAGATGAAGGTTCATATTCCAGCAGGACAATGACCCTAAACTTAATGCTAAAGCTACACTAGAGTGGTTTAAAGGGAAACATTTAAATGTCTTGGAATGGCCTAATCAAAGCCCAGACCTCAATCCAATTGAGAATATGTGGCATAATTGAAGATTGCTGTACACCAACGCAACCCATCTAACTTGAAAGAGTTGGAGCAGTTTTGCCTTGAGGAATGGGCAAAAATCCCAGTGACTAGATGTGCTAAGCTAATAGAGACATACCCCAAGAGACTTGCTGCTGTAATTGCAGCAAAAGGTGGCTCTACAAAGGATTGACTTTGTGGGGTGAATGCACACTCCAGATTTCTGTTTGCTTTTTTTTTCATCTTAATTATTGTTTGTGTCACAACAGAACAACAATTTTCACCTTTAAAGCTGTAAGCATTTGATTGTGTAAATCAAATGGTGCTAACCTCCTAAAAATCCATTTTAATTCCATCTTGTAATGCGACAAAACAGGAGAAACACCAAGGGGGATGAATACTTTTGCAAGACACTGTAAATGCTGGCTTATCTGTGGACATTTTTGTAACTACTTCCTGTTTGTAGGTGTTTGAATGCTGATTTCTTACCTTTAATAGTGCATCTCAAAAAATTTGAATATCATGAAAAAGCTCATTTTTTTCATAATTTGAGATGATGGATTTCTGATTTTCATGAGCTATAAGCCATAATCATACAAATTACAACAAAAAAAAGGATTGAAATATTTTACTTTACATGTAATGAATGTAGAATCTATGAAAGTTTACCTTTTGGAATGAAATGATAAAAAAGTGAACTTTTTCACAATATTCTAATTTTTTGAGATGCACTAGTACAGGGCTTTTCAAAGTGTGGGGCGCGCCCCCCCTGGGGGGCGCCAGAGTTCTTCAGGGGGGGCGCAACGTGAGAGACAAAATGGATCGATTTTTAGTACCTAAAGCTACAGTGAGTGAGGAGACAAAGTCTGGGCCAAGCAAAAAAACAGAGCCTCCAGGATGTTGCGATTTGCAACTTCAGCACAAATTCAACCAATCCCCGCGAATTCAGGGCGGTGTTGCAATTATATCCAATCACCGCAACTTTCCCGCAAATTTGACCAATCATTGGCGTTGTCTTGAGGTGACGTCGACAAACTACCTTCCGCCTTACTTCCATGTGTTCAAGAGAAGCAGCATGCGCGCAGTGTTGCCAGATTGGGAGGTTTCAAGTGCATTTTGGCGGGTTTTGAACATATTTTGGACTGGAAAACGTCAGCAGTATCTGGCAACACTGAAAGTGTGTTATGTTTACAGTGAAGGACTGTGTGCACTTTATTTATTTTTTTTTACTTAATACAAGAAATTAATGGATGCCAACATTTTTGCCAAAATGGTATTTTATTTTCCATTGTTGAGGCAGCTTCAGCATCATACTGTGAGATTCTGTTCAAATTGTTTTTTTTCTTCTGTGAAGCCTGAGCCATTTATTTTATTAGTTTATAATTACTGTTTAATTTAGTCTTCAGGAGAGACTGCCTGCACACGGTACTAGTATTAATAGTTTTTTTTTTTTCTTACATGAAAGATGAGGCATTTATATTATATTTTAAGGTAACTTCATGTTGTGCTGTGAGGTTCTCTGCACTTTAACTTTAGAAACAACAGGTGCATTTGGATAAGTAAAGCCTATTTTTCTGCATTTTTGTAGTCCTGGTAATCTTTTATATTGGTAAAGTTGTTTATAGGACCATTTCTCAGTGTCTTTGTTTTTTTAATCAATAGTTTTTCAGTAATAACTTAATATTTAACATATCACTCAATTTTAATCACAAAAAGAGAAAATCGCAACAATTTCTCGCAACTTTCACTTCCTCCCGCAATGTAATCGCAACAAAAACCTAAAAAACACCGCAACTTTCATCGCAATTTTTTTTTGGAAAACCCCCGCAACATCAGACATTTTAGCCCGCAACAATCACAAAAAAGGCCCGCGAAATCCTGGGGGACTGAAAAAAGAAGGAAGTATGACCACGATTATTTAAAGTTTGGATTTTCATGGACTGGATCTGAAGATGCTCCACTGCCACAGTGTGTTGTCTGCCAAGAGGTGCTAGCTAACGATGCTATGAGATGTTTAAAATGTATAAAACAAGATGTTTTAAAAAGCACAGATGTTTAAAATGTGAAAAAGAAAAAAATAATGTGTACAACAACCATTTTTTAAAAATACGAATGGAACATTAAGTATAGCAACAACAAAAATTGTAAGGGGGGGGCGTGGTTGTTTATTTGCTCTCCGCGGGGGGGTCTGACTCTCCCACACTTTGAAAAACCCTGCACTAGTACATTTAGCTTTCGGTGGTTTTTTTTATTTTTGTTAAGTTTTTTTGCATTTGGATCCTCCTTTGATAATAAACACCATGCACTACAATTTTGTCCTGACAGAAGTACGTACTTATTTCATGACAGATATTCGAAACGCAGCCTGGAGACAGTCGTTTATAAGTCAGCCACACAAGCCAAGCATTCAGTAAAAACGCACGGCTCTGCTTTGCATTTGAGAATGTCACTCAGTATCAGTTTTTGATTACAGTATAGTGGAGGAAGAAAAAAAACAGCAAGCTGGTACTGTAAGCAGAGGAGCATCTGCTTTCTCCTGTCTGCATTATTGAAGAGGAAACCATCGAAAGACATTGATGAACCCGGATTTCTGATGCCGAGCATTTCCGATAATAAGACAGCAATACGTGAAACCCAATAAACCTCCATTTGTCAAAAGTGTCGTCTTTCCTCATGAGGAGTAAAAGAAAGTGAGCAAGACCTCAAGAGTCCCTGTCTTAAACTTTATAATTAACCTGTGATGTGCAGCTGCTCGACTGTCAGAGAAAATTAATCAACACCGTCTGACCAATCAGAAGGCAGTACTCAACAGTGATGCAGTGTGAGATGGGTTTAAAGTGCTGGGATAAAATGTTTATAATCAGGTCTTCAAAATGAGGTCCCTGTCTGACAGCCTTCCACTGACCAGCCAGACACGCCACAGGAAAGCAACGTCTCGTTAATCAAAGACAACAAATGTGAACAAATGTAATAAAAAATCAACCATAAGGAAATGTGTACATGATGTGTGCAGTCCAAAATCTCCAGTACATCTGTAATTATTTTATTTTAAAATAATTTGATGTGTCAGACTCTAACTGGGTGATCTGGCAGCCGTCTCTTCCCCACACACACACATACACAAATAAACGGCTCAGAAAAACAGAAACAGGAAAGCAATTATTTAGGCTTTTAGCAACATCTGTCATTTTCACACCTTCCTGACAACTAAATGTGGCAAGTGAAACCATTTATATTCCTCAATATATCATTCATCGATGGAGCAATGGAGAGACGGTGGAGGAAAAATAAATAAATAAAAAGAAAGAGAAATGAGTGGAGTGGAGATCAATTTTAAATGTAATGGAACAAAGTAGCGAGATTGATTTTATTGCAGTTTGGAGGTGTGTGTGTGTGTCCTAGTAATTACAGGACAGACATTCTGTAGACACTCACTCACTGGAGCTGAACATTTCAGGTGACCAAGAAATAATTTTCCATTTCATGAGATCAACACTCGGGTTTTGTGTCTCTGGAGGAATCCGAAAAGGTTCTACGATGTTGAATCCTTCAACATTCTGCTTCTCTATCAGACAGCATTCCATGTAGAACCCCTTCTGAACCCTTAAATATCAAAGGAACCCTGAAAGAACCCTTGAAGAACCAGTGCATTGGTGTAACACAAGGAACCTTATTTGAATTTAATAATTTGTTTTATGGAATGAATATAACAATCCATGTCCCCAAGTGTTTTATTCCTCTTTTTCCAGAGCAGTTTATCACTTTACAATTTTATAAAGGAGCTACACTACTGTCAGAGCTGGAAAAAATTCTTCCAACCAATCAAAATACAGAATTCAGCAGTGCTGTGGTGTAAAATATTTGCAGATGAGTTGAGCTTTTGTTGCAAGGTTGGTTAGCTGGTTTGGGTGGCATGGTGGTGTTGTAGTTAACACTGTCGCCTCACAGCAAGAGGGTTCTGGGTTTGAGCCCCATGTCTGTGTGGGTTTCTTCCAGGTGTTCCGGTTTCCTCCAACAGTCCAGAGACATGCAGTTAGGTTAAATGGTGACTCTAAATTGCTCATAGGCATGAATGATTGTTTCTCAAGCCCAGAAATGGGAAGGTTGCGAAAGGAAGGGCATCCGGCATGAAATTATGTTCTATGGCATGGGGATTAGTAGGGTCCACATGGATCCTGACCTGGCAACGGTGCTTGACAAGGAGGAGGAAGTTGATTAGATTATTTGTTTTCTGTTTGTTGAGATCCTAAAGTAGACTATTCAAATACACATGCATGCACGCACGCGCACACACCATTGACCATGAGCCTGATGAATGAGCTTACGACTACTAGATATAATTAAATGTACTTGTGTGTAATGGATAGTTTTAATGGACTTCCAGTCTGCTTTTTTGGATTTAAATCAATTCTGCTTTCTCTGGGTATTATATCTCCCATATTCATTCCTTCGTCTCCCCATCTATCTATCTATCTATCTATCTATCTATCTATCTATCTATCTATCTATCTATCTATCTATCTATCTATCTATCTATCTATCTATCTATCTATCTATCTATCTATCTATCTATCTATCTATCTATCTATCTATCTATCTATCTATCTATCTATCTATCTATCTATCTATCTATCTATCTATCTATCTATCTATCTATCTATCTATCTATCTATCTATCTATCTATCTATCTATCTATCTATCTATCTATCTATCTATCTATCTATCTATCTATCTATCTATCTATCTATCTATCTATCTATCTATCTATCTATCTATCTATCTATCTATCTATCTATCTATCTATCTATCTATCTATCTATCTATCTATCTATCTATCTATCTATCTATCTATCTATCTATCTTGTACACTCCCCTACCCGTGTGTATGCCCTGCAAAATTGATGTTTTGTGTTAAGTAAAGCTGAAGCTACTCATGTTCTCACACTCCATCAATAAGGGAATACATTAACGATATCTACGGGGTGGAAGAGGCTATTCATTTCCTCCGAGTACATCCCAGCGGAGACGCTTTCTCCTCTTTCAGCTCCTCTCCTGCATGCGGCGTCACTCCTCCGGGCTAATCGATGCCAAATCGAGCGGCAATGAAAGACAGTGCAGGAAGAGAGCAGAGCAGAATGATGGAGGGACAGCAGGACAGCAGTGAAGTCAAGCTGACTTTCATTTCTGAAGGGCAGATCGGTGGCTCGGGTTACCAGACACGGCCATGCAGACGCAGTGGAGACACAGAGAGAGAGAGAGAGAGAGAGATACAAGAGAGGGTGAACTGGGAGAAAAAGAGAGAGAGAGATCTGTCTTTACTGACCAGTGCACATTCCTTCAGTCCTTCAGAGGGAAGGGGGTGGGGAAAAAGAGAGAAAACATTATCGCCTCATGGTTAAGAACAGTATACATTTTGCACTGAGTGCAAATAGGGATTCTGGAAAGACTAACTATGGCACCAAAACTAAAAGGGAGATCCAGAAGGTAAAATAGTCATGAGGGAGCCCTGGGACATAAAGCAGCAGCCACTACACCATCAACAGACCTGAGTGAACATGTGAGGGGGGGTGACAGCATCCATACATACCAGTTTACCAAAACACTCTATGCCTGAGGACCCTCCAGATCTACTCTGTTACCTTAGAAAACGCTATTAACAAAAGGTTTGACTAAAAAGATATGTTTTCAGCCTCAGCCTAAACACAGATTGTGTCTGAATCCCAAACACTACTTTGAAGGCTGTTCCATAACCGTGGGGTTTTGTAAGAAAAGGTTCTCTCCCCTGATGTAGCCTTCACTATATGAGGTACCAGTGGCGTGCACAGACATTTTGGGGGGCAAGTGCTCTGGGGGGAAAAAAGGGCACTTTTTTGCGCATGTGGAACACCTTATTATAAAAGTCTGAGATTTAACCCTCCTCTTGTGTTCGGGTCGCCACTGACCCGTTTTAGTTTTTAAAGGTGTAAAACAACCACTTAATTTATTACATCAAGGCTTTTTGACTTTGCCAGGAATCTCTAGTTGAACAAAATAGAAAAATAATTTTTTTTGTTTTCCTAAATCTGAAAATGGTCTAGCAAAAAATATAATACTTATGTGCAGTTGTTTCTGTACGCGACGGGCTACTTCACGACAAAATAATTACAGCTTGGGCTTAGAGGGCAAACAATACATTTTCACTCGATTCATGTGTTACCTGGCTGGTGGGGCAGGGGAAGAGCTGACTGACTGCCCGATGTGTTGTCTGCGCTACGACAAGGCCGTGGCTTCCAGGACGCTATGCTGCTGCAACTTCACATTGAATGCACTGCACGCTTGTTGATGTGACAGAGCAAGAGAGACAGAGGTCTGGTGTGTGTGCGGAGGGGGCACACATCGGGACATTATTTTCACACACGCTTTTAATGCCGCGGCTTTTCTAAAAGATCATGTCGACATTGGCCTCAGTAAACTGTAAAAAAAAAAAATTCAAAAGGGCACTTTTTTGGACAGAGGGCAGAGGGGCAGGTGCTTGAGCACCACCTCATGTCTATCTGTGCATGCCCCTATGAGGTACCATTAAATAGCCTGCACCTTTTGATCTACAGTAAGTAGGTGTGGCAGGTCATAAAGGACCAGAAGTTCACTCAGGTACTGTGGCGCAGCACTTCATAGGTCAATTGTAGTATTTATACTGAACATCCCACTAAACATCATACCCCTGTCCCGCCATGCTGGCTGTCCCTTTGACACAGATGTTGATTCCAGCTCTGTTACTACCAATAGTTCTGGTTCAGAGGTGGAACAGGTGTTTTGGTTTTCTAAAGGTCAAGACATGGAAAGATTCAGTGAAGGAAGGAAACCTTGACATTTAGGCCAAACTTTATAACCTGTAACAACAAAACACACAGAAATCTCATCGTTCACATAGTAACAGCTCATTCACAGGGACTCATACAGCGGACATGCCACAGAAACAGATTTTAAAAATGTTAATATGCTGCAGTTTTCTGTAAGGTGAAACATTTATTTAACATTTATGGAAGGAGTCTCATTGTCAGCGCTTTCTAACAGTCAGAGGTGAAGCTGTAACTGTAAATTTTCTAACATCTTCAGGACAGAGGAGTTGACACTTCTTTGTGGCTTTTCAGTATGTGACAAGGAAAAACATCATGATTCCAGAACCTTCAGCACTTGGACCCCTAAAACTGAAATGAACAGGGTGGTCAGATAGATTCTCATCCCATTCTCATTCTCATTATCTCTAGCCGCTTTATCCTGTTCTACAGGGTCGCAGGCAAGCTGGAGCCTATCCCAGCTGACTACGGGCGAAAGGCGGGGTACACCCTGGACGAGTCGCCAGGTCATCATAGTGCTGACACATAGACAACCATTCACATTCACATTCACACCTATGGTCAATTTAGAGTCACCAGTTAACCTAACCTGCATGTCTTTGGACTGTGGGGGAAACCGGAGCACCCGGAGGAAACCCACGCGGACACGGGGAGAACATGCAAACTCCGCACAGAAAGGCCCTCGCCGGCCACGGGGCTCGAACCCGGACCTTCTTGCTGTGAGGCGACCGTGCTAACCACTACACCATCGTGCCACCCGTCAGATAGATTAGTATAAATAAATCACAAATTATTTAGTAATAAAGGTTTGTAGAGATGTGTACATTATTAATGTTGAGTTTATTAATCTTTGTTAATTTTTCTACTGGAAAGAATTTAACCACCGAAGCCATTTTTAAACCCAACAGTAATGTACCATTATTATTAATATTAAGCTACAATGTTGAGTTATCCATCCTGTCCTGTCCTGTTCTGTTCTGTCCGTACTGACAACATGGGGGGAGGGGAGCACACTGCAGAGAGATGCAGTGACTCAGTGACACACAACAAACTGTCACAAGTGCAGAAATGGTATCAACCACATCAACTCCACAAACCTGATACGTGAGGAACAGTCAGCATGGACATTATCATGCAGCTCACATATTCAGTGGTGAGTGAATATATTGCAGAGTTTTGAAGAATATATAATATACTGGCCTGTATCCAACACTGGATACCCATGATCTTCTGGACCTCAGGAGACACTGCATTAAAATAGATATGATTATGTTGTGGAAATCACTGTATGGGCTCAGGAACACTTCAGAAAACCATCTGAAGTGTCCCTGAAGTGAAAACAGTTCATTACTGCATCCACAAATGCAGTTAAAACCAGATATAAACAATATCCAGAAACACAACCACCTTCTCTGGGCCCGAGCTCTTTTACAATGGACTGAGGCGAAGTGGAAAACTGTCCTGAGGTCTGACGAATCAAAAGTAGAAATTATTTTTAGAAATCATAGACACAGTGTCCTTCAGGTTAAAAAGGAGAGGGACCACCCGGCTTGTTATCAGTGCACAGCTCAAAAGACAGCATCTGTGATGGGATGAGGGTGCATTAGTGCACATGACATGGATAGCTTGTACATCTAGGAAGGCATCATTAATACTGAATGATGTATACAGGTTTTGGAGCAGCATGCGACTATCCAGATAACATCTTGTTGAGGTAAGGCCTTGCTTATTTCAGCAAGACAATACCAAACCACATTCTGCACATATTACAACTGCATGGTTTGGGAGGAAAAGAGTCCAGGTGCTAAACTGGCCTGCCTGCAGTTCAGACTTGTCTCTTGTTAAAAACATTTGGTGCATTATGAAATGAAAATGTGACAAAGGAGACCCCAAACTGTTAAGCAGCTGAAATCCTTTATCAGACAAGAACACTAAATATATATATATATATATATATATATATATATATATATATATATATATATACACGGTATAGGGGCTATCCTAAAACAGGCTCTTCAATCAGTTCCAAGAAAATGACTTGAATAACCTAAATGTGATATTATTAAATAAACACAAATAAACTGGGTTTGGTTAAAACAAAAAAAGTTAATCACATAACAATTAAAACTGTTTGTTGAGTTGCTTTAAAGCATAAAGTTTACATTTAAATTAGCTCATTCTTTTAGGGGTCAACTCAAGTAAAACCCCCACATTCAAATAAACAGAATTTGGACAGCTGCATTTATTCAAGAAGTCAAACAAACAAACAAAAAAAAAAGGATTCAATGACCTGCTTCTATGTAATGGTTATTTATATTAAACATTTTATTTTCTTTTTTCCTGTCAAAATTATCAAAAGACAAAATATAAAAGGTGACAACGATGAAAACTCTTACACATTTTTTGATAAAATCAAATAGAAAGCACTGCATCCACAAAGCAGTATTTCCCTGTCCAATAAGAGCAGGGGTAAGTGGCATTCCTTACATTTGGCTTAAGTTATCTGGCTATTAGAAATGTCATTTCTTAATACTTTATTAAAACTAAGCTCCAACACTGCCCTGTTCACTGACCTTGATTACATGTTCTAATGCAAACTCTAACAAGTACTCAAGCATACTGGTCACTCCAATAGTTTGTCAGGACCTGAAATTTCTTTGAGAGCCTTGTTGGATCATGCTCCATCAGGAGTTTTTGAAGAACTTCAAATGTATATTTGAGACCATCCAAGTATGCAAGGTTTAAAGTGTAGACAAGTCCCAGCATCAGGGCACAAGCATGTGCTACACTCTTCAAGTTCTAAAGCACTGTCAGGCTTCAACAACGACACCCACATCTTGATAGGGGTCACTGGCTTCAGCCTCTTCACATCTGATCACATAGATTCCAAGGACCATAGCACCCATGGATTATTGAGCATCTACATTGTCAACCTCAAATGTGGAATAAGAGACAGCCATAAGCATTTGTTGTCATGATTTTTCATCCAAAAATATATATATTTTTTAATGACTATCCTGTAAATGAACACTTTCACATTAAAGGCAGATGTTCAGGTGCAAAAAAGTGGCATTTATTTTTTCCGCAGCAGGTTTGATTTTTCTATTATTTCATCCATGAAAGGAACACATTCAACAATCAGGTTGTGAAAACATCATCACACTGCTGTAGGCTTGGTGGAGTCTCATATCCCTTTTACACCAACAGGGAATGGATTCCATTCTGGTTCACGCACCAAATTTTAAACCATTGGGAGCATTTCAACCACAAATAAATTGGTTCAGAAACTGAAAAACTGGTTTCCAGCTGGAACCAAAGGATAGCTAGTTTTTCCCATGCTAACTGTGATGACATCAGTGGACATGTCATTAGTTTGGAGAATTTCTACATCTTCTTATCATTAGTAGTTTATCCATGCTTGTTTTGTGATGAAAACAAATATCTGCAATAATAGAAACAAAGCTTGCAGGTAATCAATGCAATCCACCATCTTGCGACTATCGTTTACTTCCTTTCTGCATTGTGCAACACCCTCTGTTGATGATGCATCTGTGATTACAGTGGTTCCACTCAAATCTGGTGAACACCTGGGCTGGTTTACTAACTGGCACCAATGTTCAAAGAATCCTGAACAGATCCAGTTCAAGAACCTGTTCCCTGTTGGTCGAAAAGGGTAGTCAGTTTGTGTCTCAAAATGCATTGCCATTTGATAAGGGCAACAAGAATCATAAAGATAAAGACTGTAATGCCAGTGTTTGGGAAAAAAATAGCAGAGGAGCTCAGCAATGGAAACAGTGGGTGTACAGGTCATGGTCTGGGGCTTAAGCCTCACTCACAACCCGCCGTAAGTGTTTTAGACACACACAGGTTGCATGGTTTGGTAGCTCGCAGCTGTGCCACATGGTCACGGTGAACCCAGGGAAAAGTTTGGGGGAGGAGTACAGGCAAAGTACTTGTCAAGTACAGGTTGCACGCCTGACTTCCTCGAGGCATGGGAAAAATTGCGCTGTTAGCCTATGGAAAGCGTATGTCTGATGCACATGATCAGTGCGTGTTCAGTGAGTGCGGAGTGCGTGTGATTTGCATTTTAACCAGTTTCCTGTGCTACAAGTACGGGCCACACTTGTGAAGCATGTGTGACACATGTGATTAACACGTGACAATGACTCATGACTTGGGTGTGACGCAAGCCAGGAGTGGGGTATAAAACCAGTGTGTCTGCAACATTCTGCACCTGTTTTTTGGCGGAAAAACATTTGATAATTTGTGGGGAAAAATTAGAGAATTTTCAGTTTAAATTTTAAAAGGGCATGGGACCCAAGAAGAAGCGAACAAAAGCAAAGTGTACTGCATCTCCAGAGAGGGAACAGCCCGAAGAGCAGCCTCAAGAAACCCAGCCTGAAACAGCAGAGGGGGAGGAGGAGGAAGACTTTGATGATGGTTGCAAGCCCTGCATGGACAGGGAGAAGTATGCTTTCAAGCCGGCCAAAGAGAATATCCTTGTCAAGTGGTTCCAGGAGAGGAAGTTTTATCAGCCAACAGTGACGGTGGCCTCGGGGCCACTTGTGCCGCCACCACCAAGGTTGCACATGACCCCGCCAGAGGTATTTTCACAGGCAAATACTAATTAAACCTCTTACACTATAATACACATGCTTTAAACACTCATTTCAGTATCTATATAATTATGTAATTAATATTATATATGCTGATTTTCATGTATGTTTCAGCTAATGATGCCCAGAAGTGAGGGCAATATAATCCCATCATTGCTGTCAGGCTATTGTGACATGCTCAGGGACAAGGGCATCCCAACACCCTCTCCCACCACTCAGCAGGAATAGGATCAGGACAGTAGCTCGGAGTCAGTGTGTTTCAGTGCTCAAACTGTTGGGCTATGTAGTTGTGATTTTTTTTTTTTTAAGAATGTAATAAAATGCATTATTCCCTTATACTAATGTTTTATTATTTGATGTTTGCATGGTAAATTAACATGTACTCAAATAAAAACAGCAAATGAGGTGGTCATGGTGTTAAAAGAAATTAAAAGGTCATTTTTCAGATGTCATGGGTCAAATAATTAACCTAATATTTCAAGAGGTCATGTTCCTACAAATGGTCAACATATCAATGTCAATTAAATTTTTATTAGGCTTTTGGCCCCCAAATGTCATATAAGATTTTAGTATAAGGATGGATGAACTTATTAAGTGCTCAAGGTCATGGAGTCAATGCCAATGTCAATCTTTAAATATCTATTATCCCACACATATTGCCCTAGGACAAGGAGAGGCATACAGTTCGCCATTTTGCTTTGTGTTATTATTGTTTATGGTTAATAAGAAAAAGATAAATATTGTGGCACACACATGTAAAACATTTATTTATTTGCTTCAGACAAATTTCATGGTACACACATGCAATCGGTGTATTTATTTATCGTAAATACACTTAATTGCCAGTACATTCACTGCATATCAATGATACGCTCTTGCCAGGGCAGAGCACCAATGGGGTTGTTATAATAGTCACACAAATAATTCCTCTGTATCTTGGCTTCACACGAAACTTGGGGTCCACGAACTGTCCACGAATTGAGCGCCCTCTCTCCATGCACCTGGCACAACATTTCCATTTCTATCTTCTTGGTCCGCATCAGCCGCTAGGAGACCTGGCACCTGCATACGGAGGAAATTGTGTAGGGTCAGGCATCCTAGGACCACCTGTGTGGTTTCAACTGCAGCATCATCAGGAGGCATCTCTAATGGTATGCCAGAATACCAAATGCATTCTCAACAACAAGGCGCGCACAGGATGTGTGGTAGTTGAAAATACGCTGGGTTCTTATTATCCCATGAAGACTGTAGGGCTTCATCATCCAAGTTTGCAATGGGACGGCATCATCTCCCACCAAGAAGTAGGGCATGTCCCTGTCAACCCCGGGCAGCGTCGTCAGGAGGCATCTCTAATGGTATGCCAGAATACCAAATGCATTCTCAACAACAAGGCGCGCACAGGATGTGTGGTAGTTGAAAATACGCTGGGTTCTTATTATCCCATGAAGACTGTAGGGCTTCATCATCCAAGTTTGCAATGGGACGGCATCATCTCCCACCAAGAAGTAGGGCATGTCCCTGTCAACCCCGGGCAGCGTCGTCAGGAGTCATCTCTAATGGTATGCCAGAATACCAAATGCATTCTCAACAACAAGGCGCGCACAGGATGTGTGGTAGTTGAAAATACGCTGGGTTCTTATTATCCCATGAAGACTGTAGGGCTTCATCATCCAAGTTTGCAATGGGACGGCATCATCTCCCACCAAGAAGTAGGGCATGTCCCTGTCAACCCCGGGCAGTGGTTCTGGAGGAGGCAGACCCAGCTCATCATCTTCCAATGCAGTATGAAAACTTGATCCGTTGAAGACCCCACAGTCCGAGGTCGAGCCACTGGCACCTACACTCACCCACAGGAATTTGTATTGGGCATCTGCAAGGCCCAAGAGTATCTCATCTCATCTCATTATCTCTAGCCGCTTTATCCTTCTACAGGGTCGCAGGCAAGCTGGAGCCTATCCCAGCTGACTACGGGCGAAAGGCGGGGTACACCCTGGACAAGTCGCCAGGTCATCACAGGGCTGACACATAGACACAGACAACCATTCACACTCACATTCACACCTACGGTCAATTTAGAGTCACCAGTTAACCTAACCTGCATGTCTTTGGACTGTGGGGGAAACCGGAGTACCCGGAGGAAACCCACGCGGACACGGGGAGAACATGCAAACTCCACACAGAAAGGCCCTCGCCGGCCCCGGGGCTCGAACCCAGGACCTTCTTGCTGTGAGGCGACAGCGCTAACCACTACACCACCGTGCCGCCCGCCCAAGAGTATTATAGAAAAAAAGCCCTTGTAATTGTAGTACATGGACCCACTCTTCTTGGGCTTCTTAATAGCGATGTGCTTTCCATCAATGGCTTCTACACAATGGTGGTAGTTCCAGCGTGTGGAAAAATTGGCTGCCACCTCACGCCATCTGTTTGCGGTCTCAGGAACAACAAATACTTAATTTCTGTATTCCTCGTATATAGTGCTGCACACCTCAGGCACAAACAGGCAAATGGTTTTGGCTGCCACATGGAAGGAAAACTC
This sequence comes from Neoarius graeffei, assembly GCF_027579695.1. Lineage (NCBI taxonomy): Eukaryota > Metazoa > Chordata > Actinopteri > Siluriformes > Ariidae > Neoarius > Neoarius graeffei. The sequence continues at coordinate 114,031,668 of NC_083570.1, read as the reverse complement.
GAGTGACTTGTAACTATTCCCTGTAGCCAGGAATCAGATGGTAATAGCCAGTTTCAGTCTGGGCTCAAGTGGATGGTGGCTTCTTGGACCCTTGGTAATGCGGAGTGTCACATGCAACAAGAGCTGCGCAAACTGGTCAGAAGACATCCGCATGTACGACAGAAAGTCCCCTCATGACTCGCTCTCCAGCTCTTGGAACAGGGTGTGATACTGTCCAAAGAGCCTCCGCCGTTCAATCCATGGGCGTACCCACCACCGCATCTGCCGCCTCGCGTTCTGACATTGGTGTTCATGTATTAGCAAAGCCAATATCGCTTCATGCTGCTCCTCAGCTTCCATCATCTGCCTATAAAGTTCCAACTCCCTCAGTCATTGCGGCAGTATGGCGACAGCCATCATCTTTGCTTCTACAACACTACATGCTACATGATTGGTTCCTGGTTCCTCCCCCTATATATAGATCTGACAAACAGATCCTGGCTAACCAACCAGACATAGTGGTGGTGGACAAAAAGCAGAAGAGGGTGGTGGTGATAGATGTGGCGATCCCAGCTGACGCCAACATCAGGAAGAAGGAACATGAGAAACTTGAGAAGTATCAAGGGTTGAAAGAGCAGCTGGAATGGATGTGGAAGGTCAAGGGTTGCGTGGTCCCCGTGGTAGTGGGGGCACTTGGGGCAGTAACCCCCAAACTGGGAGAGTGGCTCCAGCAAATCCCAGGAACAACATCTGAAGCCTCAGTCCAGAAGAGCGCAGTCCTAGGAACATCGAAGAAACTGCGCAGAACCCTCAAACTCCCAGGCCTCTGGTAGAGGACCCGAGTTTGAGGATGACATGGATACCGTGAGAAGGAGATTTATTTATATATATATATATATATATATATATATATATATCTCCAGAGTCTTGCCCTCATGTCGCGTGCGGGTCGCACGTGCTGTGTGCAGGTCACGTGCGCTGCATGCACACCACACATAGGGGTAGAAAGTGAGATGTACTTCTGTTTTGTGGGCCACACAAATAGTAAGTGTGGAATACTTGTGGAATACTTCTGAGGCATGTCACTCGTACAATAACCGTGCGCCACTCATGCGTCTTACTGTCATCGCAAAAAGCCCCTACTAGCTGTGCTGCTGACTTTATTCAGGTGTATAAAAGGAGTACGGGTCCCATACGTAGTGTATGCATTCTTTATTTGTCACAAGACCTGTAGAATTTGCATGCGCAGGACCAAAAGTCTCCATGGGCAGTCTGCGACCTTCTACAGGGCTGAACACACACAAGTGTCACGCAAGTCTCAAGCACGGTTTTGCCATATTTTTTACTGTAGACCACCTGTAGCAGCCCGTACGGTGGGTTGTGAGTGAGGCTTTACTCTGTGATGTGGTGAAGCTTGCCATCAGTCTCAGCAGCTCCTGAACCAAGCAGTAAACCTCCCCACATTCTCAGCTACTACTCAAGATAGGATGTACCCATGAATATGCATCAGCTCATCATCACTTTCAAATCCATCATCACACAATTATTTTGTGGCATGCTCACACAATCACATAATTGTGTTTAATGTGAACATTAATGTTGCGTTAAATTCATGAATAATTTTTTTTTGCACTTTCGCATCATTTATGTACGTTGTGCTTTATGTGTAAAGACCTTAACAGTCAATCCAAAAACACACAAGTTGTCAGCACTAATGACTGACTTGAAAGGAAATAAAACTATTTTAGATACAAGAAATGTATCATTTCCTGTGTACACATCTCTAACTCTGAGCAAACTAACGCTAACAGTCTAACACTTAACATTTTGATTTTTAAACTGTGCCAATTTGAGATATAGACAAGTAATAGGAAACATTCATTTTCTGTTTTTTTATTTCTGTGTCAGGTTATAAAGGAGAAAATAACTTTCAGTTGTTTCCATTTTTAAATTGTGCTTCCATAAATTAAATGATGACAAATTGCAACTTCAAACTAAATTTCTATTTTTTATTTTTCTATGTGGGTGGCATGGTGGTGTAGTGGTTAGCACTATCGCTTCACAGCAAGAGGGTTCTGGGTTTGAGCCCAATGTGTGAATTGTTGCTTGTCTCTATGTGTCAGGCCTGTGATGAATTGGTGATTTGTCCAGGGTGTACCCTGTCTCTTGCCCATAGTCAGCTGGGATAGGCTCCAGCTTGCCTGCAACCCTGCACAGGATAAGTTGTTATGGATAATGGATGGATTTTTCTATCTCTGACTTACTAGGGAAAGGGTTGTACAATGTGTATGGGGGTGGCCACAGACGACTCACAGCAATGTTCCAGCTGGTCAGAAACACTACCACCAAGCCTAATATCATTGTTGTCACTGCTGAACCCAATCCAGGCTTGGGGCTTGGCCAGAATTGAATCCATGGTTGATTGAATTGGCCAGAATTGCAGCAGTAGGGTGGCCAGTTCCTTTCTGTGCATTCACACCTATGGGCAATTTAGAGTAGCCAATTAACTTAACTGCATGTCTTTGGACTATGGGGGAAACCGGAGCACCTGGAGGAAACCCACACAAATATGGGGAGAACATGCAAACTCCACACAGAAAAGCCCCCGTCAGTCACTGGGCTCAAACCCAGAACCTTCTTGCTGTGAGGCAACAGTGCTAACCACTGCATCACCGTGCCACCCTAGATCTAATATATTCACCTTTTTATGCAGGTGCTACCATAAAAGTATTTACACCTCAATCCTGCAGATGGTGATAATGTACTAAAATTGCAAGCTGCCAATAACTTAGTAGAAGAAGAAAATGTACACCTGCATACTCACTAGTCTGTGTTATCCAAATGTTAGGAAGCAGTCTTGCCTAGCCTGTGAAGGATCTGACTTGGAAGGACCTGTCCTATCAAGGAAACAAACATCCTTGACCCTGAGAAACACCTAATGGTTCACTTTTGTCGTTCTTGTTTATTTCACTTGATTTGAATGTCCCTCACCTTGTTTGTGTTTCAAGGAATTGAAGAAGCTCTGGGTTTCCAATTTTCATCAATTGTGTGTGGTAGTTCCCCATCTTATCTTTAAGACTTTATCTTCCACCCACCATAGCCACTCGCAGAACTTCATTACTTGAGACATGGATTCTTCTATATCAGAGCTGCAGTTACATTATCAAGATCTTGAAATGATGGGTCCACTTTAAACTTCATTATCTCACATGCCAATGACTCTAAAATGCTGGACTTCAGTTTTCTACTGGGTGATCACATGTTTGTTCTCAGGCATGATTTAAATGCTGGAGACAAGAGTCTGGATATCTCAGAAAATGAGAATACAGATGTCTCAGAGGATGAAAGAATGTCCATGTCTGAAGATGATGCTGATATAGCCTCTTTCACATTTGGTAGAGCAGGAGTATAAGGGGTGAGGATGATAAAGTCAGGTAACTTTACCACCTTGAGCATGGCTTTGTCCTGTAGGTAAGCAGTTGAATTCAGTTTCACAAACTCCTTGTCAAACTTCACATATCTGACCTGGAGTCGATAATATCCCATGGGTCCAAGCTGTTTCTCAAGTTCTTTCATAAGTTCTTCCAGGGAAGCTGGTATTTCAGAAGGAAGAACAAGCTTTTCACAGTCATTTTCTCCAAGGATTAAGCAAAGCTTTACAGTGGTGCCCATCATTCATAGAAGAGAGAGGGAAAGACACAGTAAACAAGGGAGAAAAGAGTGACAGACAAGAGACAGACCGACACAGACACAGATTCATAAATACAGTACATGCTATGTAGCTTTAATGCCTTTGAATATTTGGTATTTAGTTCCACAAGGACAACATAAGGCTCAACTTATTCACTGTCTTACCTCACAGTGAATAATTTTTAGGGTAACCATCTGAAGGTTTTCAACCTTATAATCAGCAAGAGGATGTGGATTGTTTAGTTCACTGCGAGAAATAATCCAAACTTGTCTCGTAGGGGCCAGTTCAAATGCCCAAAAATGCTTATGACTGCCATGGAGTACTGGATTTTTATTTTTTTTATTATTTTTTTTATTATGAAAGCCAATTCATCTTTAATTATACACATTTGTGTAACATTGTGTAACAGTGCAGTACAATGGAAGTCTGGTGCTTCAGTGTATGGGGAACTACTGATGGCAAAATGGGGCTTTATGCTGTAGTTCCTTGACAAACCACAAGGCTAAGAGTGTTAGCGAGTTTGGTTGAACAATGTGAACTGTACAAGCAAAGTCTCCAAAGGCAATTTAATTACAGTCATTTCTTATTTGTTAAATAAAGTTAGAATTTAAGTTAAATCTTGTCTTGTAACACTGATGTCAATCTTACTAACTTGAGTTTAAATACAAACTATTCACCTATCAGTTTAAAGAAAACATTAAGTATGATGTCGTTTCAGTCCTCAGTGCAAAAGTAGCTTCCGCTTTTGACAGATACGTGTTTACACCTGATGATACTGTGGCGTATTTAAATAAATTAACATAAATTTCAGGTGAGCAGCTTGCTGATGACAAGTTGATCCATAACCACTTATTCTGTGAAGGGTCATAGGCAAGCTGGAGCCTATCCCAGGTGACTATGGGCAAGAGCCAGGGTACACCCTGGACAAATCACGAGCTCATTGCAGAACTGACATATAGAGACAAACAACAATTCACACCTACAGTCAATTTAGAGCCACCAATTAACCCAACCTGCATGCCTTTGGGAGAAAACAGAGCACTCAGAAGAAACCCACACAGACACAACATGCAAACTCCACACAGAAAGGCCCCCAGCAGTCACTGGGTTCAAACCCAGAACCTTCTTGCTGTGAGGCAACAGTCCTAACCACTACACCATGGTGACACCCTGACTATTGACAAGTGGTCTTGTGATATTAGCAAAAAATATACATTTCTCATTGAACAACCTTGCATTTTTACTATAGAAAGCTTAAAACCTTATAAGTCTTTGGACACCTATAATTATGTCCTTTGTGGACATATTCAACCTGTGAAGTATTACAGCAAGGAGTCGAGCAAATTTTGCATCTGAAAAGCAAAGGTTCTGCCAAGTTAACTCTAGTGCCCTCTAAGATTCCTCTAATATCACCTACAAAGGTTTAGGCCCATATTATTCCTATAATAATGGATGGGGTTAGGTGTAATTTATCTCTCTTTCTGAAAGCTTGGACACTGCTACATAAATAACAAGTTCATTGTATTACTTATTAGATCTGTATAAAGACTGCACTAAAATGCTTAACTGATATAAAATGAGCACTGCAAATACAAGCATTTTAAATTTGTATCTCGGTCCAGTTTTCCTGGTTTATTGCACACAGCCAAAGTCGGTGCCAATCTTGATGAAAAAGATTGCGACCCTGCAGGGATTCAATAAATTACTAAGTCTGGTCTAGCTGTAGAATAAAAGAATAGAGTATATCTTTTGTCATTGCACAACAAACTTGGATGCAATCCTACGATTGCAACATCCATCCGTCCATCCATTATCTGTAACTGCTTATCCTGTGCAGGGTCACAGGCAAGCTGGAGCCTATCCCAGCTGACTATAGGTGAGAGGCAGGGTACACCCTGGACAAGTCACAAAATCATTGCAGGGCTGACACATAGAGACAAACAACCATTCACACCTACGGTCAATTTAGAGCCACCAGTTAGCCTAACCTGCATGTCTTTGGACTGTGGGGGAAACCAGAGCACCCAGAGGAAACCCATACAGACACGGGGAGAACATGCAAACTCCACACAGAAAGGCCCCCGTCAGCCACTGGGCTCAAACCCAGAACCTTCTTGCTGTGATATGACAGGGCTAACCACTACACCACCGTGCCACCCCCATTGCAGCATCTGCTTATAAAAATAAATAAATAAATAAATAAATATCTCTATACAATAAACAGCTCTAAAACTGTGCAACTCTAAAAGCATACATACACATAAAAGACATTCACATTCTGCTGTTTTTTAATTGCACAGTCCCTTTAAAACAAGCAGCCTTTCATGCAGTTATGGCTCTTGGGTAAAAGCTGTCTTTCAGTCTATTTGTCCATGTCTTAATTGACCTGAACCATCTGCCCGAGGGCAGCAGTTCAAACAGAGAATGTCTGGGGTGGGATGGATCCTTTAACATACCCTGGGCTCTTTTGAGGCAGAAGGAACTGTAAAGCTCTTCCAATGAGGGAAGAGGGCATCTGATGATCTTCTGTGTGGTGGGGGCAACCTCTGGAGCACTCTCCTCTCTGCTGCTGTGTAGCTGACAAACCACACACTGATGCAGTATGTAAGTATGCTCTCTGTAGAGCAATGGCAGAAGGACATAAGCAGTTTTTGAGTGAAGTAAAGTCTCTGATGTGCCTTCTTTATCACTTGTGTCTTGTTAGCACTCCAGGTCAGGTCCTCCTATATGTGTACCCCCAGGAACTGGAAGTCTGAGACCCTCTCCACACATTCCCCACTGATGAGAATAGGCTGAATGTCTGTTTGCGTTTTCCTGAAGTCAATGATTAGCTCCTTGGTTTTGGTGGTGTTAAGGACCAGGTTGTTGTCTCTGCACCACCCAGAGAGTTGCTCCATCTCATCCCAATAGGCAGACTTATCCCCCCAGAGATGAGCCCCACTATGGTGGTGCCATCTGCAAATTTGATGATCCCATTACTGGAGTGGGCAGGGGTGCAGTCATAAGTGTACAGGGTGAAGAGTAGGGGACTCAACACACAGCTCTGTAGGGAGCCAGTGAGCTACTCTCACCCTCTGGGAGCAATCAGACAGGAAGTCCTTAATCCAGGGACAGATGGAGTGAGATAGTCCCAGATCTGTCAGTTTGGACACCACTATGTGAGGGAAGATGGTGTTGAATGCTGAGCTAAAGTCCACAAAGAGCAGCCTAGCATAGTTTCCCTGCTGCTCTAGGTGCAGTTTTACTTCTATCCTGGCAACCGACAACATAACAAGATGGCATAATTCTGGCAGAATAAATTATAAATACCAGGCAACTTAACGATAACGTCAACAACCTGAATGTAAACAATACTGAATGGAGTTTTTTTTTTTTTGCACCCGCTATGCACCCGCACACTCCTCAATTAGTATGCATACATCACACAAAACCCATCTATACTTAATACATTAATGACCGAATGATTCCAGCCATGTATAGAGTTTGCTGATGCACATTTGTGTAATGTTCAGAGAAATGAATAGATTAGATTAGATTCACTTTATTCATCCCACATTGGGGAAATTCACGTGTTACAGTAGCAAGAAAATTTCAAACAGATAACAAATAAAACTGAAATAAAAATTAGACAAAACGAAGGATTAAATACAGAGGGCTATTTGCATTATCTACTGTGAAAAAGTATAGAAAAATTGCCTTATTGAGAGGCTTGGAAAAATTGCACAATACACAATGTTTTGGACTTTTCCTGAAGAGTGAATGTTGTGTGAGAAATACACTGCTGTAATTGTGCGCATAAATAAACTATGTAATATATTACACATTCCCATTTACAGCTATTTCAGGCACTGCAGGAGTAGCAGAGCTTAGCGGCAACCTGACCCTGACCTGTGTGTGTGTTTGTGTGTAGGTTTGACACATTCCCATCTTGTCTCATCAGATAAACTTATCCTGTAATGATTTTGTTCTTTCTCTGTCACAACAAGACATTGATTTGACAGCTTTCATTTCTCTGGTGAATTGTGCAATTACAGAGGAATCCATGACCTACAGTGCCAAAATGTCGATCCTTATCCTTACACCTTATTCATATATCTCCATCTCGCCATGAAGCTTCGTCTCAGATATTATTCATCAATATTCACTGATCCTGAGGTGGATAATTATTTTAGTATAAATAAGCAGGTGTTTATTTGAAAAAAAAAAAGAAAATTGTATCTCATTATCTCTAGCCGCTTTATCCTTCTACAGGGTCGCAGGCAAGCTGGAGCCTATCTCAGCTGACTACGGGCAAAAGGCGGGGTACACCCTGGACAAGTCGCCAGGTCATCACAGGGCTGACACATAGACACAGACAACCATTCACACCTACGGTCAATTTAGAGTCACCAGTTAACCTAACCTGCATGTCTTTGGACTGTGGGGGAAACCGGAGCACCTGGAGGAAACCCACACGGACAACATGCAAACTCCACACAGAAAGGCCCTCGCCGGCCCCGGGGCTCGAACCCAGGACCTTCTTGTTGTGAGGCGACAGCGCTAACCACTACACCACCGTGCCGCCCAGAAAATTGTACTAAAAGTCATTTCAAACTTTAAAAGCGGCATGCAAATGTAATAAAGGCATGGCACAAACTTGTCACTTATCTACACTGAGTCACATAAAATACTTTGTTTTGAAATCAATAAAATAAATCACGGTAGCACAGTGGTGTAGTGGTAAGTGCTGTTGCCTCTCAGCAAGAAGGTCCTGGGTTTGAGCCCAGTGGCTGGTGAGGGCCTTTCTGTGTGGAGTTTGCATGTTCTTCCTGGGTTTGCTCTGGTTTCCCCCAAAGACATGCAGGTTAGTCTAATTGGTGGCTCTAAATTGACCGTAGGTGTGAATGGTTGTTTGTCTCTGTGTGTCAGCCCTGTGATTACCTGGTGATTTCATAATTTGTAATTCTTTCTCACTTATGGTGGCAAAGTGATTGGCCGCCATTTTGCCAAGTTGCTTGGGGTGATTATCAAGAAATAATCTGAATTTATCGGCCAACTGGCACGGGCGATTTCCTATAATCTCATCTCATCTCATTATCTCTAGCCGCTTTATCCTTCTACAGGGTCGCAGGCAAGCTGGAGCCTATCCCAGCTGACTACGGGCGAAAGGCGGGGTACACCCTGGACAAGTCGCCAGGTCGTCACAGGGCTGACACATAGACACAGACAACCATTCACACTCACATTCACACCTACGGTCAATTTAGAGTCACCAGTTAACCTAACCTGCATGTTTTTGGACTGTGGGGGAAACCGGAGCACCCGGAGGAAACCCACGCGGACACGGGGAGAATATGCAAACTCTGCACAGAAAGGCCCTCGCCGGCCCCGGGGCTCGAACCCAGGACCTTCTTGCTGTGAGGCGACAGCGCTAACCACTACACCACCGTGCCGCCCGATTTCCTATAATCACCTCCATATTTATACAAAAAACCTTAGGGCCTCATTTCACAGAGTACGAGCTGGAAAAATCGCACGCGACCACGCGTGACTATGATAGCAGCTATGTTTTCCCATAGTTGCGGGCAAAATCCATGCGACCTCAACCCATTATTTTCTGTCTACGCTCTATGTTCGATGTTATCTCATTCGACCTTCGATGTGTATGCTCTATCTAAGTCCTATACGCTCTGTAGATGCTTTACATACGCTCTACTTGCGTCTATCCACTCGATCTGATGCGATCTTAACATGACCAAGGCTCGTTCTGTTCGACCAATCTGCAACATAGCGTCGATCTCTCAGCGATCTATCCTCACAAGTGCGCAACCTCGGCTGATCAAGGCTCAATCTTGGCCAATCTAGCTACTCACGAGTTGCAACGTACCCTCGATCAATACGATTTAGCCTGCAGTATAAACATTCTAGCCTCGCTCTGTACGCTCAAGTCTCGATCTTTTCTAGACAGATTCTCGCCTGAGCTACGCGCAAATTTGTCATGGTCGCCCAGATTTGCGTGCGACCCACTGCGACCATATAAAAAGGCCCGGCGATCGGTGGCCGACCATCAGTTTTTGACCAGCCTCTGAAGGGACAACATGGACCCAATCGCTCTGCATCATGCTATGTTATTACAGCACTGTCAGGGGTGAAAGTAACTTTTATTTCTTGCTGGTACTATTATTTTGAGTCATACTGCGCTCGCACAGCGCATGCCGGAAAATACACCTAATTATTTATTATTTATTATTGTCTACTTATCAAGCATTCACTAGGACTTCTTATCACTCAGTAGTACTAGTATAGTACTTTTTTTTATAACACTATCACTCTTTCGTCGACTTGTATCAGTTTTTGATTATAAATAAATTGCAAACATCATTTCAACAACACAATTTAATAACATTTTTTTAGCTGAACAGTTGAAAACTAGCTTTTCATTTTGGACATTGGACACAGAACAGTGTAACAGAACAAAAAAGTGAAAGTTTTTAGGTAAAACACTTAAAATAAATTCCAAAGAGGCTTGAAGGTTTGAGAAAGTGCGTGCGTTCTACAGTACATAAGTGCGTGTGTTCTCAGTGCGTGTGCTATGCATTGGTAGCCAGTTACTCTGCTCACTCCAACCAGACAGTAATCTAGAATCTTTGCCCCAACTTCCACTCGATTTACAAATTCTGATCAAAGTAATTTTTAAATAGTCTATCATGAAACATTAACATGTTTCTTTATATGCCTTTTTATTTGGGAGACTTTGCAACTAACATCTGTCTGCTAAAACACTTTGATTACCAGCTGTGCATGTTATAGCACAAGATCTGGTTAAGCCGTACGCGCGCTGTAACCAGCGCGCGTATGGCTTAATTTTTTTTTTAGTTTGTAAATTTTTTTTTCAGAGACAGTATATTTTTCTTTCTGGTACGGCCAAATCTTTTAGTGGTACGCCGGACCGGCCAGGACCGGCTTACTTTCACCCCTGAGCACTGTGCCCTGCAACTGCAGCAAGACTCTCTGGTTATGCTTAATGCGCACTATTTATATGACATTCAGTACATGTAGCTTTAATAGGATTAGGCGAAGGTAGGTCGCAACTTAAGCGTTGGTCGATCTTTATTGGTTGAAGAAGGTCGCACCTTAATCCTCTTTAGAATCCAATCGTGCCCATGGGAAGAATAGGGAGCGTACGGGTCTAGGGAAGGTCTTGGACAGGTTGCGCAGAGCGAGGCTTGATCTCAAAAGAGTGAAGCTACATCACACGGATCAAGTGAGTGTTGAGGACGGGCCGAGCAGCACAACCATGCGCGCAATCAGTTCTCGCTCGAGAAGACTGAGCATCGCTCATCCCCGTTCTAGCCTCGATTGTCTCTTGACCAATGTGTCCTTTCCTCGACCTTGTTCGCTCTTTCGACGCTCTCTGTGCGACTTTTAGGTCGAGGCTCAGTTTTTTGACATGTCAAAAAAACGAGCTACGATCTCTTTGTCGGGGAGACCATTCCTCGACCACGTACAACCATGGAAGACCAAGGCGTGACCAACCCTCGGTCAACCGTCGACTGCGTACGACCTGCAGCGACCAAGCCATGGTCTGAAATCGCAGCTCAGTCTTCCAGGAATATTTCTCAGTGAAATGACCCCCTTATTTGTTCATCTCCATTTTGCCATGATGCTTTATAATACATTATTCACACATCCTCTGACTGGGTGGATATGAGAACCAACTATAGGTGAGTAATATCTACTTATATAATTTATCAGAGCATCTACGAATGTTAATTATACTTTACTCATGGCTGGCTCACTACTCCTGGCTGGATCACTAATCACTAATTATAATCAGTAACAGAGCTATCCATCCATCCATCCATCCATTATCCTTAACTGCTTATCCAGTGCAGGGTCGCAGGCAAGCTGGAGCCTATCCCAGCTGACTATGGGTGAGAGGTGGGGACAAGTTGCCTGGACAAGTTGCAAGGTCATCACAGGGCTAACACAGCTATCATTTCACTTAACTTTGTGACATAAATATGCAAATATTCTGTGGCAGCAGGGGCTTGGTCAAGCGTCAGTCTGTGACCAGAGGGTGGAGTCAGGGAAGGTAAGTGGCAGAATCACTGCACCTGATGTTGGTTAATCTGTGTTTGTGTCTTCCCCAGTGACCGCACCCTACATAAAGAGAGAGAGAGCAGAGGAGGGAGTCTCTCTCCCCGAACCAGACGACATGTGTGTGTGTGTGTGCCTGGAAGAGAGAAAATATTGCGTCTGAAAAGAGCAATAAAAGAGTTTGTGGAACTTAATTCTGGCCAGCCGTCTTTCTGTGCTCCACCCACACGAACTGTTACAATGGTGCTGAAACCCAGGAATCGAGCACAGGAAAAAGAACAGCTCCATGGAGTCCTCCCCCTTCACGGACCTGGTCCACGCCCTCGCCACAGCCCAACAGAGCCAGCACCAGGTGTTAGTCACCCTCCGAATGGAGCAGGAGCACTGGTTCGAGGCCCTGGTGCTGGTGCAGCAAGAAGACCGACAGGCATTCTGGCACCTCCTCACTTCGGCGGGGTCCACCACCTCCACTGCCATGGGCCCTTCTCCCCTCACCCTCACTAAGGTGGGCCCACATGATGACCCTGAGGCCTTCATCACACTCTTTGAGCAGGCAGCAGAGGCCTCGGGCTGGCCGGTGGAACAGCGTGCGGCGCGCCTCCTCCCCCTGCCAACAGGCGAGGCGCAGCTGGCCGTGCTACAGCTCCCCGCCGACCGTCGGCTGGTCTATGCGGACCTTCGCCAGGCCATCCTCTAGCGGGTGGGGTGCACCCCTGAACAACAGCATCAGCGCTTCCACGCTCTGCTTCTGGAGGAAGTCGGCTGGCTGTTTGCGTTTGGACAGCAGCTCCGGGACACCTGCCGGCGGTGGCTGAGGGCCGACAACCATGACGCCGAGGGAATCCTCGACCTGGTGGCACTGGAACAGTTCATCACCCGACTTCCAGAAGGAGCAGCAGAGTGGGTCCAGTGCCATCGCCCAGCATCGCTGGATCAGGCCATTGAGCTGGCGGAGGACCATATGGCAGCTGTTCCGATGGCAGGACAGCGTGTCTCCTCTTCTCCCCTCTCTTTTCTCTCTTTCCCCCCTTCTGTTTCTCGTCCTCACCCCATTCCCCCACCGCGGAGGTGGGGGCCGGCTCCACCCTAGTCGGCCCGCCGCACCCGCGGTGCCCTACCGTTTACTGCTTCCATGTCTGTGTCTCCCCCCCCCTCAGTTGAGTAAGCCCCAGAGTGCTGGTGCAGAGAGGAAGCCCAGGCCGGTTTGCTGGTGCTGCGGGGAGCCGGGCCACCTCCAACAGCAGTGCTCGGCGATGGAAGTGGGCGAGGTGGTTCAGATCCCCGACGCACCAGGAGCCGCCCTCGATCGGGCCGGAGCGTATCGCATACCGGTGAATATCCAAGGGGATACATATCAGGCTTTGGTGGACTCTGGCTGTAATCAGACCTCAATTCACCAAGGCCTGGTGCAAGACAAGGCATTGGGGGGAGCACAATTGGTGAAGGTGTTGTGTGTGCACTGGGATGTTCACAGCTACCCTTTAGTGTCGGTCCACTTCTTTTTCGAGGGGAAAAATTTAGAGTAAAGGCAGCGGTTAATCCTTGCCTCACCCACTTGATAATTTTGGGGACTGATTGGCCGGGATTCAGGGAGTTAATGAGCCATCTAGTGAAGAGTGGGTCCTGCCATAGTTTAGCAGGGGGAGATCCCGGTGTCGCTTTGGTGGGAGCAGCTGTCACAGAGCCATCTACGTTATCTCTGCGTCAGAGTGAGGAGCAGCAGGCTCCTCCACCCTCTCTCGGGGAATCCCTGGCGGATTTCCCATTAGAGCAGTCGCGAGACGAGTCTCTGCGGCATGCGTTTGACCAAGTGAGAGTAATTGATGGTCAAGTGCTCCAGCCAAACGCCACCCCGTCCTTCCCCTATTTTTCTGTTATGAAGGATAGATTATACCAAGTGACGCAGGACACTCAGACTAAAGAGCAAGTCACGCAGCTTTTGATTCCAAAGAGCCACCGGGAATTGGTATTCCAGGCGGCTCACTTTGATCCCATGGCTAGACACTTAGGGCAGGATAAGACACTAGCCCGAATAATGGCCCAGTTCTATTGGCCAGGGATTCGCGGCGATGTCCATAGGTGGTGTACGGCGTGCCGCAAATGCCAGTTAGTAAATCCAGCAGCCATTCCAAAAGTGCCTTTGTGCCCTCTCCCATTAATCAAGACCCCGTTCGAAAGAATTGGGATGGATCTCATAGGGCCATTAGATCGGTCAACATGAGGGTACCACTTTATTTTAGTTCTGGTGGACTATGCAACGCGATACCCGGAATAAGTGCCTCTTCACAATATCTCAGCACGCAGTATTGTGGAAGCGCTCTTCCGCGTCATCTCCCAAGTTGGAATCCCAAAAGAGATTCTGACTGACCAAGGCACCTCGTTTATGTCACACACACTGAACGTACTGTATGGGTTATTGGATATTAAACCGATCCGCACCAGCGTTCATCACCCACAAATGGACGGTTTAGTTGAATGGTTCAATCGCACCCTCAAGAATATAATTTAAAAAATTGTAAGTGAGGACGCATGTAATTGGGATAAATGGCTCGAACCCTTGTTATTTGCAGTGCGAGAAGTCCCCCAAGCCTCCACGGGGTTCTCCCCGTTCAAATTGTTATATGGGCATAAGCCACGCGGCATTCTAGATGTGCTGCAAGAAAATTGGGAGGAGGGATCTTCACCCAGTAAAAATCAAATTCAATACGTTATGGACCTGCACGCAAAACTCCACACACTCACACACCTAACCCAGGAGAATTTGCAGCAGGCCCAAGAATGGCAAACCCGCCTGTATGACAGGGGTATGCACCTTAGGGAGTTCGCACCGGGAGATAAAGTTCTTGTACTGTTGCCCACATCGAGCTCCAAATTAATTGCCAAGTGGCAAGGACCCTTTGAGGTCACACGGCGAGTCGGGGACGTCGACTATGAGGTGAGGTGAACGGACAGGGGTGGGGTGCTACAGGTTTACCACCTCAATCTGCTCAAACTCTGGAACGAGGAGGTCCCCGTGGCATTGGTGTCAGTGGTTCCGGAGAAGGTGGAGCTGGGGCCAGAGGTTCAAAAGGGAACATTGGGATCGCGTACCTCTCCGGTCCCCTGTGGAGACCACCTCTCCCCGACCCAACTCACAGAGGTCGCCCAATTGCAGACCGAGTTTTTGGATGTGTTCTCACCCCTGCCCAGCTGCACCGACCTCATAGAGCACCACATTGAGATGCCCCCAGGGATGGTAGTGTGCAGCCACCCTTACAGGTTACCCGAACACAAGAAAAAAGTGGTTCAGGAAGAACTCGAGGCCATGCTCGAAATGGGCATCGTCGAGGAGTCCCACAGTGACTGGAGCAGCCCGGTGGTCTTGGTACCCAAGGCCGATGGGTCGGTCCGGTTCTGTGTAGACTATAGAAAAGTCAACGTGGTGTCTAAATTCGACGCATACCCAATGCCATGTATTGATGAGTTGCTCGATTGATTAGGCACGGCTCGCTTTTACTCGACACTGGATTTGACAAAGGGTTATTGGCAGATCCCCTTGAATCCATTATCCCGAGAAAAAATAGCCTTTTCCACACCATTCAGCTTACACCAGTTTGTTACACTTCCTTTTGGGCTGTTTGGGGCACCCGCTACGTTCCAGCGGCTTATGGATAGGGTCCTCCGCCCCCATGCCACCTACGCGTCCGCATACCTTGACAAAATTATTATTTATAGTAATGACTGGCCACGGCATTTACAACATCTGAGGGCCATCCTTAGGTCGCTGAGGCGAGCGAGTCTCACAGCCAACCCGAAGAAGTGTGCGATTGGGCGGGTGGAAGTATGGTATCTGGGCTTCCACTTGGGCAATGGGCAGGTGCGTCCCCAAATCAATATGACAGCAGTGATTGCAGCCTGCCCGAGGCCGAAGACCAAAAAGGGGGTGAGACAGTTCCTGGGGCTGGCTGGCTACTATTGTAGGTTTATACCTAATTATTTGGACGTCACCAGCCCACTGACTGATCTGACTAAAAAGGGGGCACCAGATCTGGTCCAGTGGATGGAGCAATGCCAGCGGGCTTTCTCTGAGGTGAAGGCTGCACTGTGCGGGGGGCCACTGTTACACTCCCTTGACTTTTCTCTCCCCTTTACGTTGCAGACGGATGCGTTGGACAGAAGGCTGGGGGCCGTTCTGTCCCAGGAGGTGGGGGGGAGGACTGCCCCATCCTGTACATAAGCAGGAAGCTGTCAGTGTGTGAGGGGCGCTACAGCACCATCGAAAAGGAGTGCCTGGCGATCAAGTGAGCAGTCCTCACCCTCTGCTACTACCTCCTGGGGCGCTCTTTCACCCTCTGTTCGGACCACGTGCCCCTCCAGTGGCTCCACCGCATGAAGTATGCCAATGCACGGATCACCCATTGGTATCTGGCACTCCAGCCCTTTAATTTTAAGGTGGTCCACAGGCCGGGGGCGCAGATGGTCGTGGCGGACTTCCTCTCCCGTCAAGGGGGCAGGAGTCGGCTGCAGGCCGGATGGCTGCCCAGCCTGAGTCGGGCGGTGGGGGTATGTGGCAGCGGGAGTGTGGTCAAGCGTTGGTCTGTGACCGGAGAGTGGAGTCAGGGAAGGTAAGTGGCAGAATCACTGCACCTGATGTTGGTTAATCTGTGTTTGTGTCTTCCCCAGTGACCATGCCCTACATGAGGAGAGAGAGAGAGCAGAGGAGGGAGTCTCTCTCCCCGAACCAGATGATGTATGTGTATGTGTGTGCCTGGAAGAGAGAAAATATTGCGTCTGAAAAGAGCATTAAAAGAGTTTGTAGAACTTAATTCTGGCCTGACGTCTTTCTGTGCACCACCCACATGAACTGTTACGTATTCACTTCTGTTTGGAAAGTTTAATTT
This sequence comes from Neoarius graeffei, assembly GCF_027579695.1. Lineage (NCBI taxonomy): Eukaryota > Metazoa > Chordata > Actinopteri > Siluriformes > Ariidae > Neoarius > Neoarius graeffei. The sequence goes on along the minus strand of NC_083570.1, from coordinate 114,015,039 downwards.
CCACAAGTCAGTCAGGAGATGTTAATTACAGAATGCAAACACACACACACACAGACATATGCATCTGCAGCTCAATTTCCCTTGCTTTATTCAACAAAACCCATGAACATCCAACCATCATTGATAGTAATAAAGATCAGTCACACAGTGATGTTTTATTGATGTTTTGTGTTTTATGGGGGTGGCACGGTGGTGTAGTGGTTAGCACTGTCGCCTCACAGCAAGAAGGTCCTGAGTTTGAGCCCAGCGGCTGGCAAGGCCTTTCTGCGTGGAGTTTGCATGTTCTCCCCATGTCTGTGTGGGTTTCCTCCAGGTGCTCTGGTTTCCCCCACAGTCCAAAGACATGCAGGCTAGGTTAATTGGTGGCTCTAAATTGACTATAGGTGTGAGTGTGAATGGTTGTTTGTCTCTGTGTCAGCCCTGTGATAGCCTGGCAACTTGTCCAGGGTGTACCCCGCCTCTCACCCATAGTCATCTGGGATAGGCTCCAGCTTGCCTGTGACCCAGGAGAACAGGATAAGTGGCTACAGATAATGGATGGATAGATGTGTTTTATGGAAGTTGATTTCAACATGACCAAACAAACAGAGAAAAACCCTGGAAGCAAGAAGCGTGCATATATTATTTTAATAAGGCACTCATTTTCCAAAATATGAAGGTTATGAAGTTTGGTAGTGTACAGTGGTGCTTGAAAGTTTGTGAACCCTTAAGAATTTTCTACATTTCTGCATAAAAATGACTTAAAACATCATCAGATGTTCACACAAGTCCTAAAAGTAGACAAAGAGAACCCAGTTAAACAAATGAAACAAAGATATTATACTTGGTAATTTATTTATTGAGGAAAATTATCCAATATTACATATCTCTGAGTGGCAAACATATGTGAACCTTTGCTTTAAGTATTTGGTGTGACCCCCTTGTGCAGCAATAACTGCAACTAAACATTTCCGGTAACTGTTGATCAGTCCTGCACACCAGCTTGGAGGAATTTTAGCCCATTCCTCCGTACAGAACAGCTTCAACTCTGGGATGTTGGTGGGTTTCCTCACATGAACTGCTCGCTTCAGGTCCTTCCACAACATTTTGATTGGATTAAGGTCAGGACTTTGACTTGGCCTTTCCAAAACATTAACTTTATTCTTCTTTAACCATTCTTTGGTAGAACAACTTGTGTGCTTAGGGTCATTGTCTTGCTGCATGACCCACCTTCTCTTGAGATTCAGTTCATAGACAGATGTCCTGACATTTTCCTTTAGAATTATCTGGCATAATTCAGAATTCATTGTTCCATCAATGATGGCAAGCCATCCTGGCCCAGATGCTGTAAAACAGGCCCAAACCATGATACTACCACCACCATGTTTCACAGATGGGATAAGGTTCTTATGCTGGAATGCAGTGTTCTCCTTTCTCCAAACATAACGCTTCTCATTGAAACCAAAAAATTCTATTTTGGTCTCATCCTTCCACAAAACATTTTTCCAATAGCCTTCTGGCTTGTCCACGTGATCTTTAGCAAACTGCAGAGGAGCAGCAATGTTCTTTTTGGAGAGCAGTGGCTTTCTCCTTGCAACCCTGCCATGCACACCATTGTTGTTCAGTGTTCTCCTGATGGTGGACTCATGAACATTAACATTAGTCAATGTGAGAGAGGCCTTCAGTTCCTTAGAAGTTACCCTGGGGTCCTTTGTGCCCTTGCTGACTATTACACACCTTGCCCTTGGAGTGATCTTTGTTGGTCGACCACTCCCAGGGAGGGTAACAATGGTCTTGAATTTCCTCCATTTGTACACAATCTGTCTGACTGTGGATTGGTGGAGTCCAAACTCTTGAAAGATGATTTTATAAACTTTTCCAGCCTGATGAGCATCAACATTTTTTCTGAGGTCCTCAGAAATCTCCTTTGTTCGTGCCATGATACGCTTCCACAAACATGTGTTGTGAAGATCAGACTTTGATAGACCCCTGTTCTTTCAATAAAACAGGGTGTCCAGTCACACCTGATTGTCATCCCATTGATTGAAAACATCTGACTCTAATTTTCACCTTCAAATTAACTGCTAATCCTAGAAGTTCACATACTTTTGCCACTCACAGATATGTAATATTGGATCAGTTTCTTCAATAAATAAATCACCAAGTATAATATTTTGTCTCATTTGTTTAACCGGGTTCTCTTTATCTACTTTTAGGATTTGTTTGAAAATCTGATGATGTTTCAGGTCATATTTATGCAGAAATATAGAAAATTCTAAAGGGTTCACAAACGTTCAAGCACCACTGTACATGCTAGTTTGATAGTAAGTAAAGTAGTGAGCATAAAGTAAATCAAGAAAAGTCACATGACCTTCACATATAAAATTCCTGCAGTTTTTCGACACTTCACATATTATGTTTTACACATATGGTTTCTTTTTTCTTTTTTTTTAACCAATCCATTCATTTTCACTCAAATAATCACATGTGAAATGTACACTATATGGCCAAAAGTACGTCCACCCCTGACCCTCAGAGCCATATGTCCTCGTTGAACATGTCATTCCAGATTTATTCTCTCTTTCCTGTTATAGTCAGCTCCACTCTTCTGCAAAGGCTTTCCACTAGATTTTGGGGCGTGGCTGTGGGGATTTGTGTTCATTCACCTACAAGTACATGAGTGAAATCACACACTCATTTTCTTCCACTCCAACCTTAACACACCATGTCTTCATGGAGCTTGCTTTGTTCATAGGAGCATTGTCATGCTGGAACACGAGCTTTGAGAGTTTAAAGCTAAGCCCTGTGCACTGCGCAGAACATACTCTCAACATTGACCATATGAGGAAAAGGTCAACGTTTTCAGTATGTGCTCTGATTTTGATTTGTCTGAACTTTAGAAGTGGGAGACAACTTCCAAAAAGAAGAGGCACACGGACATGTCAAGCCACTACAGACACACACACACTTGCACACATACAACATATCATCCAGTTCTGCGTTGAACAGCATATCTTGGTCTACATTTGAAAGTTCCTGAGGTACAAGATATAGTCACACATCTTTCAAATGTAGTCTGATTTGTCCCTCTATTACTTGTAAGGGGGAAGGACAAGGTTGCATCCAGTGTTGTGCATAAACTTGCTAAACAAGCATCATTCATTAACAGTGCTCATATTTTTGGTGAACGGTGAACTGAATGAATCAGTTTGCATCTAATGAACTTGAACGTGAGCATTGTTCATTCTGGTGAGAGTGAATGATGCTTACACACCAGAAGATGGCACTAATGCACCAAAAAGCCGTTTGCCAACCACTAAAAAAAAATTAGAAAAAGAAGAACACCAATTGTGTTTTACGGCGGCACCCAACCCGAGGGATTATCTTTGTAAAATGATCTGTTTTGAGTTGTCCTGATTGATGATACATTAAGGGGTAAAACATATACTCACATTTTTTTATTCTTGTCTTCTAAAAATAATTGTGTCTGCGATTTTATCGTGGTATGCAGTGCCACCTTTGCACTTCTCTCAAATAGTTTATATTCTCACTCTACTGCTCAATCTACATAATCACTGCCTTGTGCTCATCCCAGGACTCTGCACATTGGGCCATGTTCAGAGTTGAGTGACGACTGCAGGGTCAGCGTCTGAGCAAAACAGAGTGTCTCAGCTACATACAACTCTTATCTTGAACTTAAGCATATCAGGGCTTTCGCCAAAGCACAGGTATGTGGCGCTCTGCCATGCTGTGCAACATCAGCACCACGCTGTCACTTACACACCAAAAAAATAAAAAAAATCAATACCATAAATTGAACAATGCAGAGTACTTTCCGCATCAAAATATCTCCTATTCCACTCTGAAAATGAGTAATAACTATAGAAATAGGAAGATATTGTAATATATACAGCATCTTGCAAAAGTAATCATCCCCCTTTGTGTTTGTCCTGTTTTGGTGCATTACAAGCTGAAATTAAAATGGATTTTTTGGGGGTTATCACCATTTGATTTACACAACATGCCTACCACTTTAAAGGTGAAAATTGTCTTTTTTATTGTGACACAAACAATAATTAAGATGGAAAAACAGAAATCTGGAGTGTGCATAGGTATCCCCCCCCCCCCCCCCCCAAAAAAAAAGTCAATACTTTGTAGAGCCACCTTTTGCTTCAATTACAGCTGCAAGTCTCTTGGGGTATATCTCTATTAGCTTAGCACATCTACAGTAGCCACTGGTATTTTTGCCCATTCCTCAAGGCAAAACTGCTCCAACTCCTTCAAGTTAGATGGGTTGCGTTGGTGTACAGTAATCTTCAAGTTATGCCACAGATTCTAAATTGGATTGAGGTCTGGGCTTTGACTAAACCATTCCAAGACACTTAAATGTTTCCCTTTAAACCACTCCAGTGTAGCTTTAGCAGTATGTTTAGGGTCATTGTCCTGCTGGAACATGAACCTTTGTCCCAGTCTCAAACCTCTGGCAGACTCAAACAAGTTTTCCTCCAGAATTGCCCTGTATTTAGTGCCATCCATCTTTCCTTCAATCTGGACCAGCTTTCCTGTCCCTGAAGATGAAAAACATTCCCACAGCATGATGCTGCCACCACCATGCTTCACTGTAGGAATGGTGTTCTCAGGGTGATGGGAAGTGTTGGGTTTGCACCACACATGGCATTTCCCATGATGGCCAAAAACTCAATTTTAGTCTCATCTGACCAGAGACTCTTCATCCATGTGTTTGGGGAGTCAGCCACATGGTGCTGGGCAAACTCCAAACATTTTTTTTTCTCTTTAAGCAATGGCCTTTTTCTGGCCAGTCTTCCATAAAGCCCCACACTGTGGAGTATACGGCTTAAAGTGGTCCTATGGACAGATACTCCCATCTCCACTGTGGATCTTTGCAGCTCCTTCAGTGTTATCTTTGGTGTCTTTGTTGCATCTCTGATTAATGCCCTCCTTGCCTCGTCTGTGAGTTTTGGTGAGTGGCCTTCTCTTGTCAGGTTTTTAGTGGTGCCATAATCTTTCCATAATGCTATAATGGATTTAATGCAGCTCCGTGGGATATTCAAAATTTGGGATATTTTTTATAACCCAACCCTGATCTATACTTCTCCACAGCTTTGTCTCTGACCTGTTTGGAGGCTCCTTGGTTTTCATGTTGCTTGCTTAGTAGTGTTGCAGAGTCAGGGTCCTTCCAGAACCGGTTGATTTATACAGACATCATGTGACACTTTGATTGTGAACAGGTGGATCTTAATCCACTAATTATGTGACTTTGAAGTAAATTGCTTGGACCAGCTCTTATTTAGAGGTTTCATATGAAAGGGGGTGAATACCTATGCACACTCTAGATTTGTTTTTTTCATCTTAATTATTGTTTGTGTCACAATAAAACAACAATTTTCACCTTTAAAATGGTAGGCATGTTGTGTGAATCAAATGGTGCTAATCCCCCAACAATCCATTTTAATTCCAGTTTGTAATTTGACAGAACAGGACAAACACCAAGGGGGATGAATCCTTTTGCAAGAGACTGTAGGTCTAGACTATCCTTGTCCTCAATGCAGAAGTGAAATTAAAGGGTTTCACTGCATGCACTGACTGCCATTTGCAACCATACATAAAACCACATTCGAGGCACTGGTTGCTCACTGGCGCTGTTGTGTGATTTGACCTCAATTCTGTTCCTGGCATCCTGGAATTGGAAAATGAAGAGGTGTGCTTTGAAGTGCTTTCATTTCAAATCTATTTTTGCCCTTTAAATTTTGCCCCCTTGCATATTTGACAAGGTTAAAAAAAAGCAAATTTAATAATTTTGACTTGTGCCTATATCAGCCCTAGATGCCACCAGAATGCACCATTTGAAGTCTCTAATTTCAAATTTTGCAGGGGAGCATATCTCTGGACCCCACCCCCCAGCAGCCTTTGGGGCCCTTCAGACCCAGCCAGTCCTTACAGGCTGGGCTCTGCATCAGTAGCACCACTCTGATTTTTTTTTTTCTGGGTAAAGCCCTGAAGTGTTTCCAAGAAGAGCCACTGCATTTAAATCTATCCATCTATCCATTATCTGTAGCTGCTTATCCTGTGCAGGGTTGCTGGAGCCTATCCCAGCTGACAATGGGTGAGAGGTGGGGTACACCCTGGACAAGTCACCAAGTCATCGCAGGGCTGATGCATAGGGACAAACAACTCACATTCACACCTACAGTCAATTTAGAGCCACCAGTTAGCCTAACCTGCATGTCTTTGGACTGTGGGGGAAACCAGTGCACCCACAGGAACCCCACCCAGATACAGGGAGAACATGCAAACTCCACACAGAAAGGCCTTCATCGGCCACTGGGCTTGAACCCAGGACCTTCTTGCTGTGAGGTGCTGCCACATTTAAATCTCCTTAATTAAAAAAAAAATGCTTGAATAAAAATCGAGGGGAAATAAAAACAAACAGCAAAATTAACAGTTTATCTTGATACAGACAATGTCCCAATATTATCATGCTACACAGTAATTTATGTTAATGTAATATTTATATTTTAAAATTCTTCATCTGAGACTGAATTCTGAATTGAGCTTGACGTGTTCAGCTGCAGCATCGACTTCATATTTTCCTCATGAACGGCTTAAAGATGAGAAGCACACAGAGGAATCAGTGCACGGCATTTCTCTGCCTCCAGGTGAAGGAATGTTATCTGCACATTCATCTCTCACTGCTTTTTTCTCATCTGATATCACAAAGGAGAGTGAAAAGCAGTCACAGCTCAGTGAGTGTTTCATGATGTGACATTTTGCTGTTAACAGCCACATGCTTACCATTAAACTCCATTGACATTTACAGAGAGAAAGAGAAAAAGAGAGACATGGACATGTGTCAGGTTTGACATGTCTATTATCACAGTCTTGATGAGATGAATGAATTTTCTGAGTCATTTCTCTAAAGCGGACTGCCTCATGTGGCACCATGTAATGAAAGGTCACACACTTCACACACTTACACACTTCCAAAACAATGGATCTGAGATCATGGTCCTCAATTCATAACCAATCATCAATGATGGGCAAAAATCTAGTCAAATCAATTTATTTGTATAGAGCTATCAACAATAGGCATCGTCACAAAGCAGGTTTAAAGAAAAATACAGAGTTTAAACATATGACTTAATAAATTTATCCCTAATAAGCAAGCCTCACATGACAGTGGCAAGAAAAAACTCCCTGAGACAACATGAGGAAGAAACCTTCCGAGGTACCAGACTTAAAAGGGAACTCGTCCTCATCCCGGTGAGAACAGATAGTGCGATTATAAATAACTCATTTCTATAACTGTGTACTATGTGATCAAAAAGTGTAACTGTGTAACCAGGAAATTCATTAGAGTTTTGACATGAAGTCTATTTTGTTGAAGTTATCAACTGTTCATTGATGGAGACTTGAGTGCAAAACTGTTCATGACAACTGCAGTCCTAAAGTTATCATGGTGATTGTAGTCCTCAGCCATAATAGCAAAACTGTCTGTATTAATTATGCAAAGCCATCTTCTAAATGTGACTTTTGACTGTCCATATGGAGCCGTCCTCCACAGGAGTGATGTGATGAGACTCCAGCCAGAAGTAGGGTATCAGGATGGATTAGGCAGGTCTAGAGAGAGAGAGAGAGAGAACACAGGTTGTTAGGTATGCTCGGTGTCACATAATGCTTAAGAACAATGTACATTGTGTGCTGAGTGAAAGCAGGGACTCCAGCAAGACTAAATATGGCACCATAACTAAAAGGGAGAGCCAGAAGGTAACACAGTCATGAGGGAGCCCTAGGACATGAAACAGCAGCCACTACACCATCAACAAACCTGAGTGAATGTGTGAGAATAGGGGGTGTCAACAGCATCCATACATCCCAATTTACCAGAATACTCTATACCTGAGGACCCTCCAGATCTACTCCTTTACCTTATAAAAAGCTATTATAATAACAGACTTGACTAAAAAGATATGTTTTCAGCCTAGAATTAAACACTGAGACAGTGTCTGAATCCCGAACACAATTGGAAGGCTGTTCCATAACTGTGGGGCTTTGTAAGAAAAGGCTCGTCTCTGTTGTCATTTTCACTATATGAGGTACCAACAAATAGCCTGCACCTTTTGATCTAAGTAGCCATGGTGGGTCATAAAGAACCATAAGTTAGCACAGGTACTGTGGCGCAAGACCATTTGGTGCTTTATAGGTCAACAGGAGTATTTTATAATCAATGTGAAATTTGATTGGGAGGCAATGCAGTGTGAATAAGACAGGGGTGATGTGGTCATATCTTCTGGCTCTAAAAAGGACTCTTGCTGCTGCATTTTGAACTAACTGGAGCTTGTTTATGCACATATTGGAACCTCCAGGATGTAAGGCATGACAATCTTAGCAATATTTCTGAGATGAAAGAAGTCTATCCTCATAATATTGTCAACATGAGTTTCAAATGAAAGATGGAGTCAATGATCACACTGAGATGAAAGAGAAAGGCCATCCAAAGTTACTATATAATCAGAAAACTTACATCTACCTGCATGTGGGTCTTGAACAAGTACTTCTGTTTTGTCAGAGTGAAGTAGAAAGAAGTTAATAAGCATCCAGTGTCTCATGTCCTTTACACATTCCTCAATTTTGTTATGCTGGTGTCTCTCATTTGGCTTTGCTGAAACATACAACTGTGTGTCATCAGCATAACAGGGGTAGCTAATACCATGCTTATGAATAATATTTATCAGATGTACAATAAAGAAAAAAAAAGCAATGGGTATGAAATTCTAAAACTTTGTGGAACACCAAACTTTCCCTTAGTATGTGTGGAGAAGTCACTATTTACATCAACAAACTGTTAGTGATCAGTTAAATAAGGCCTGAGCCAGGAGGGGGTCATTCCCTTAACTCCCACAACATGTTCTAGTCTATCCAGTGAACCAGTGAACATCCAGGGTTTGGACATCGAGATCGTGGAGGAGTACAAATACCTGGGTGTTCACCTCAACAACAAACTGGACTGGACTAACAACACAGATGTCCTGTACAAGAAGGGCCAAAGTTGTCTCCACCTCTTGAGAAGACTGAGGTCTTTTGGTGTGTGCAGGACACTGCTTAGGACTTTTTATGACTCTGTGGTAGCATCAGCGATTTTCTATGCTGTGGTCTGCTGGGGCTGTGGAAGTTCAGAGAGGGACAGGAAGAAACTTAATAAACTGGTCAGAAGGGCTGGCTTAGTCTTGGACTGTCCTCTGGACTCCATTGAGGTGGTGGGTGAGAGGAGGACGTTAGCCAAGCTGACCTCAATCATGGATAACCCCTCTCACCCCCTACTTGAGGCTGTGGGGGTTTTAAGCAGCTCTTTTAGTAGTAGACTGCTACACCCACGGTGTAAGAAGGAGAGATACCGCAGGTCATTCATACCTACTGCTGTCAGACTGTATAACATCCACAACTTGTAACGTAGCAATAATGACCTGTTTGTCGTTTAATTTGCACTACTTCACCACTACTACCTCTGCCATCTCTCATCAATGCAATTATTATGTGCAATAATATAGGCCCTAAACTATTTTTATGCATACTTATATATATAATTTATGTATATATGTGTGTATATATACAGAGTCTACCCGTAATGTGCAATTTTTCTGAGCCTCTCAATAAGGCAATTTTCTATACTTTTTCATGGTAGATAATGCAAATAGCCCTCTGTATTTAATCCTTCATTTGTCTAATTTTTATTTCAGTTTTATTTGTTATCTTTTTGACATTTTCTTGCTACTGTAATACGTGAATTTCCCCGATGTGGGATGAATAAAGTGAATCTAATCTAATCTAATCTAATCTAATCTAATCTAATCTAATCTAATCCAGGAGAATGGAATGATCAGTGGTGTCAAAAGCTGCACTAAGGTCAAGCAACACAAGCAGTGAGACACAGCCCTGATCAGAAGCCAACAGTAAGTCATTGACTACTTTAACCAGCACTGTCTCTGTGCTATGGTGAGGTCTAAATCCTGACTGATACATTTCATGAGTATGATTCCTCTGTAGGTATGAGCATAACAGCTGTGCCACAGCTTTTTCGAGGATCTTGGAGATAAAGGGGAGGTTTGATATTGGCCTATAATTGGACAGCTAATGGGGGTCAAGGTCAGCTTTTTAATCAAGTGGTTGATAACTGCTAGTTTAAAGGATTTACAGTGGTACTTGAAAGTTTGTGAACCCTGTCGAATGTTCTATATTTCTGCATAAATATAACCTAAAACATTATCAGATGTTCACACAAGTCCTAAAAGTAGGTAAAGAAAACCCAGTTAAACAAATGAGACAAAAATATTATACTTGGTCATTTATTTATTGAGGAAAATGATCCAATATTACATATCTGTGAGTGGCAAAAGTATGGGAACCTCTAGGATTCCCTTAGCAAAAAGTAGTATACTTAAAGTTCATTGTATTAAGTATGCTTCAGTATAAGTATAGCAAGTACACTACAGACCATGTACTTTTAGTGTACTAGAAAGTATACAAATTTAATACTTTTTCGGACTAAATTGGAACATTTCAAGTTTATAAAAGTATACTTTAAAGTTAATTTTAAGTTTGCAAAAGTACACTTTAAACTATACAACAAGTACACTCATCTATACAGTATACTATCAATGCACTTGGTATATCCCTCTTGTATGCTTAAAGTATACCACAAGTACACTTATTGATATACTGCCATTGTACTAGTTATATACTTCGAGTCCCTATTTTTAGTTTATTATTGTATACTTTAAGTATACTGTTATAAACATTGGTTATTTCACTAGTTTACTTGTTATACTTTATACTTAGTCTTTATAGTTTATACTTAGTCTTAGACTTTTGTTTATACTTTTCAGTATAAACCAAGTATACTTCACTATACTATTCTGAAGTATATAAAATATAGTTTATAAAAAATCAATTAAGTTTGCTTGGCATATTACTTGTAGCTTACTATTTATATACTGGAAATATACTCCTTAAAGTATTCTTCAAGTTTACTCATACTGTATGTACACAAGAGTGTGATGCATTTACAAAATCACATGACAGAATGTTGAAAACAAGTTTGATATATTTTCAAACATTTCAAACATTTCAAAAACAAAGACCTATGAAATCAAGTCCTTCCTTACTGGAGAAAATGAAAGGAAAAAGTGCACATTTGCATGTAAAAATGTAAACATAATGGTCTCTTGATCAATAAAGTCAAGTCAAAAGTTTTTCTGTTTTTGTGTATGATTTTAAGGTACATAAAGATAATGCAATTGAGCACACATACTATATACTGTAAAGTTTTAAACTCCATCATTATATTATATTAATATATAAATTAAATGTTAAGTATGAGTCAATGACTTGACCTTATTATGCACTTGGAGCAAGACATACTAAGTATTAGTATTTTGTGGCAGAAAAACGTAAAAAGTATACTAAAGTATAAGTTTTAGTCAGTGGCGGCTCCTGAATTTTTTTTCGGGGGGGCAATTTTCCCCCGTTATGTCTACACGGACCATAAATGTCCACAGGACTGAAATAAATTGACCTAGGTAGCAAATCAATTGGCCGAACTTGTTTTTGCCTGGTAAATTCAGATATCAATTTCGACAATATCTCTTCTCTCCACTAGGTGGCAACACTGAACAAGTTAAAGGTGGCAAACTAAGGTAGCCTAGTAAACTAGACCCACCCGCCTAGCGGCCAAAAATATTTTTGCCTACGAGTGGCAAATATTCACATTTAGTCTGGCTTGCCAGGCTAAAACTAAGGAAGATTCATTGTGAAGCCTTCAAAGCAAAACATTTGGCATCACAATCAATTAATATTACATTACTCATTTATTTTCTCATATTTTTCCAGTATTCTATAATAAGTAGACACAAATTTTTAATTATAAACATATTCTAATTTCTTCATTCTAAAGAATGCAGTTAAAGTGGCAGGATATAAATCCAAAAGAAGTGTTTATTTAAGTTTTGAAAAAGATGAAGAAAAGCATAACCATCAAACAAACATGTGCAGCTTAATTATGTGGGTTTTTTTAATATGGAATTGCACCATTTTAACAACAAATAATAATTCTAAATAAATTCTGCAGTTTTTTTTCCAAGAATTCCTCCAGAAAGCCATGCCTTAAAAGGAAATTTAAAGTATTACAAGCATGCCAATGAACACAAAAGGCTTTAGTTATTTAGCGATATACACACAAGGTTACACAAGGTTTTGTAGTCAGTGCAACTTGGCTTAACAAGTTGGAAAAAAGGTAAGGTGCTGCTGGCTCCAATGAACACATATACTGTACAAAATATAAAAACTGAAAATATGCTTAATTTACACCAAGTCAGAGAGAACTTGAGGCTACTGAAATATTCCAAGCATGGCAATGTTAAACTGCCATTGGTAAAACAAAAACATGGCAATGTTAAACTGCCATTGGTAAAACAACTGCCATTGGTAACACACACACACACACACACACACACACACAAAAAAAAAAAAAAACTTTTGCCTAGTAAATTCAAATATCAGATATCACTGTACCGTCTGCTGTGCTACTTCCAGGGTGGAAGAGAATGCAAGGGTAGCAAAAAAGAGCATTGACTACATCACAGCCAGCTAGCCAAGTTTTCCGGTGGTACCAGTTCTTGTTAAAACCTCTTGAGTAGGTCTTCTCCCCCTTCGTAGACACTTGCTTGATGTTTAAATTCGGTCAAAGAGGTCCTAGCTGTTTGATTGCCGTTTTCTCCTCATTGGTACAACGACTAAAGGGAACTTCTTTCAGAGACGCTATCGTATTGTTGCACTCAACACTCGCCATCTTCTTCATAGAATGTTCACACATTTCCCGCGCAAGTTGCGTTTTCCAGCCCAAAATTATGTTCAAAACCCGCCAAAATGCACTTAAAACCGTCCAATCTGGCAACACTTGCGCGGCGCAACAGGCGTATGACGTAAGCACGCTGCTTGTGGGAGCACATAAAACCTAATAGAAAATGCACTGGGAGCATGACTTTCGAAAAAAACGTATGTAACATTAGTGTCAATGGGAGATTTTGGGGCAAATCTGAACCTGACAGAAATCGCCCCAAAAGGGCGTGGCTACACCTTAGCCTGATTGGACAATGACATTACTATTGCCGTGGTAGTAGGAATAGATAAAAAAAAAATCTCCCTCCGTTTGGGAGTGCATCGCCCAAATCGCCCCTATTAACGAGCCGCCAGTGGTTGTAGTATTAAAGTATAAGTGTAAGTCTTAGTATAAATATACTTAGTCTTAGACTTTTGTTTATACTTTTCAGTATAAACCAAGTATACTTCACTATACTATTGTGAAGTATATAAAATATAGTTTATAAAAATCAACTTCAAGTATACTTCCTCAGTTTTAGTAAAAAATAAGTATACTCATAGTACACTTGAATAAACTTCTTTTTGCTAAGGGTTAGCAGTTAATTTGAAGGTGAAATTAGAGTCAGGTGTTTTCAATCAATGGGATGACAATCAGGTGTGAGTGGGCACCCTTTTTATGTAAAGAACAGGGATCTATCAAAGTCTAATCTTCACAACACATGTTTGTGGAAGTGTATCATGGCATGAACAAAGGATATTTGTGAGGACCTCAGAAAAAGTGTTGTTGATGCTCATCAGGCTGGAAAAGGTTACAAAACCATCTCTAAAGAGTTTGGACTCCACCAATCCACAGTCAGACAGATTATGTACAAATGGAGGAAATTCAAGACCATTGTCACCCTCCCCAGGAGTGGGCGACCAACAAAGATCACTCCAAGAGCAAGGCATGTAATAGTTGGTGAGGTCACAAAGGACCCCAGGGTAACTTCTAAGCAACTGAAGGCTTCTCTCACATTGACTAATGTTAATGTTCATGAGTCCACCATCAGGAGAACACTGAACAACAATGGTGTGCATGCCAGGGTTGCAAGGAGAAAGCCACTGCTCTCCAAAAAGAACATTGCTGCTCATCTGCAGTTTGCTAAAGATCACATGGACAGAAGGCTATTGGAAAAATGTTTTGTGGACAGATGAGACCAAAATAGAACTTTTTGGTTTCAATGAGAAGCATTATGTTTGGAGAAAGGAAAACGCTGCATTCCAGCATAAGAACCTTATCCCATCTGTGAAACATGGTGGTGGTAGTATCATGGTTTGGGCCTGTTTTGCTGTGTCTGGGCCAGTATGGCTTGTCATCATTGATGGAACAATGAATTCTGAATTATACCAGCGAATTCTAAAGGAAAATGTCAGGACATCTGTCCGTGAACTGAATCTCAAGAGAAGGTGGGTCATGCAGCAAGACAACGACACTAAGCACACAAGTCATTCTACCAAAGAATGGTTAAAGAAGAATAAAGTTAATGTTTTGGAATGGTCAAGTCAAAGTCCTGACCTTAATCCAATCAAAATGTTGTGGAAGGACCTGAAGCGAGCAGTTCATGTGAGGAAACCCACCAACATCCCAGAGTTGAAGCTGTTCTGTACGGAGGAATGGGCTAAAATTCCTCCAAGCCGGTGTGCAGGACTGATCAACAGTTACCGGAAACGTTTAGTTGCAGTTATTGCTGCACAAGGGGGTCACACCAGATACTGAAAGCAAAGGTTCACATTCTTTTGCCACTCACAGATATGTAATACTGGATCATTTTCCTCAATAAATAAATGACCTGGTATAACATTTTTGTCTCATTTGTTTAACTGGGTTCTGTTTATCTACTTTTAGGACTTGAGTGAAAATCTGATGTTGTTTTATGCCATATTTATGCAGAAATATAGAAAATTCTACAGGGTTCACTAACTTTCAAGCACCACTGTATTGTGCTCTACAAGTGTACTTATCAAATTGTCTGTCTTTTTAATTTATAGTTTGAAATTTTTCCTCATATTTTCAATATGGCGGCACAGTGGTGTAGTGGTTAGCGCTGTCGCCTCATAGCAAGAAGGTCTGGGTTCGAGCCCCGTGTCAGATGAGGGCCTTTCTGTGCAGAGTTTGAATGTTCTCCCCGTGTCCGCATGGGTTTCCTCCGGGTGCTCCGGTTTCCCCCACAGTCCAAAGACATGCAGGTTAGGTTAACTGGTGACTCTAAATTGACCGTAGGTGTGAATGTGAGTGTGAATGGTTGTCTGTTTCTATGTGTCAGCTCTGTGATGACCTGGTGACTTGTCCAGGGTGTACCCCGCCTTTCATCCGTAGTCAGCTGGGATAGGCTCCAGCTTGCCTGTGACCCTGTAGAACAGGATAAAGCGGCTAGAGATGAGATGAGATTTTCAATTATGCCATTGAAAAAAATCATGAAGTCATCACTACTACCTATCAAAGGTGTGTATGTTTCTGTGTATTGCCACTTTAATAGAAACTTCTTGTTGATTCTAAGATTCCTGTTCTTGGCTGCAGGAGTGGAACCCAATGTGTTCTTCTGCTGTTGCATGCTGAGACGCGTTTCTGCTCACCACGGTTGTAAAGAGTGATTATATGAGATACTATATCCTTCCTGGCCAAAAAGCTCGAACCAATCTGGCCATTTTCCTCTGAGCTCTCTTTTCAACAAGGTGTTTGTTTCCACCCACAGAACTGTCACTCACACTCTATGAATGGTTTTTTTTTGGCACCATTCTGTGTAAACTCTGGAGACTGTTGCGTGTGAAAACCCCAGGAGATCAGCAGTTTCTGAAATACTCAAACCAGTCCATCTGGCTCAAACCAACACCCATGCCACAGTCAAAGAAAGTCACACTTTGAGATCACAATTTTTCCCATAATGATGTTTGATTATTGTGAACATTAACTGAAGCTCTTGATTTGTATCTGCTTGATGGGTGGGTGTTCCTAATAAAGTGGCCAAGGAGTGTATACTGTCATATTATGCTATATAAGGTTAACAGCTAGGTAGCAGAATATATTTTACTGTTATACAGTGTTTTAATTCTAACAAGCAATAGGTATACCTGTATTAGTGTTAATAAACGAAATATTAATTTATTAGAAATTAAGTAAATGTATTATATTAATTGTTTTATTTTTAGCTTCTGTCCTCAGAAATGTGCGCTGTGTAATGGTGTGTGTGTGTGAGAGAGAGAGAGAGAGAGAGAGAGAGAGAGAGGAAAGTGCAGGCAGAGGCATATTGAGGTATCTGAGGAATCCACCTTCACACATCCGTGAAGGGGATGGAGGGATGCACCATCGTGGGAGGGAAAACCGTGTGCATGTGTGTGTTTGTGTGTGTTTGCTCAGTTGTAAAAAAATAACTTAGCAGGGCTGAAAATAGCTTTGGATTAAAAGTAGGTTTGGATTTGTTATGTCCCAGAGTGCAAAAGAGAGTTCTGTTACATATAAGATTATTAACATTCAACAACTTATGATTACTAAAAGATTAGAAATAAATGGTTGAGTGACCAGGCGGTATGGTGGTGTAGTGGTTAGCATTGTCGCCTCACAGGAAGAAGGTCCGGGTTCGAGCCCAGTGGCCAACGAGGGCCTTTCTGTGTGGAGTTTGCATGTTCTCCCGGTGTCTGTGTGGGTTTCCTCCGGGTGCTCCGGTTTCCCTCACAGTCCAAAGACATGCAGGTTAGGTTAACTGGTGGCTCTAAATTGACCGTAGGTGTGAATGTGGGTGTGAATGGTTGTTTGTCTCTATGTTTGTCTCTATGAAAAATGCAATAATAATAATTCTTGAAAAAAAAAAAGATACGTTCTTACCATCAAATACTTTTATACCATATTTTGTTACTTTTTTTTGTATTTTTTGGGTTTTGTTTTTGGAGTAGAGTTTTTATTTCGTCCTTGGTTGGTTCAGCAACATATCCACCATTTTGTTTTTCTCTACTCACGGTATATGAGCTGATCACTTTGTAGTAGAGCACCCAATCAGAGAGCGTGATTGGTCATATCCAGTGAATGTGGATAGAATTAATAGAGTATATGGCACAGTTGTGCAATGCTATGAAGTTTATCTTTGAGTGGTGAATGTATTCATGATTGAGTGAAGAGAAAGAGTGAAAATATTTTCAACACGAGAAGATAAACTTCATATCTTTTCACCACTGTGTAATGTTCTTTATATTATATGGACACATCCACAAAAAAAAGCAAGTTAATCAAAATAATTTTAATTCTGAACTGGTTCGCCATTTTGACAACACTGCGGGAAAACACTGGGAGTGACATCATCAGAGTGAAATATCTGGAATTATTCTGCATACAGGACACTTTTCGTTGGAATAAAAACATGTTCTATTCCCTTCTAGCAGGTTTCATTCATTTGATTTGATAGCATGAAATATTGTTAGCATATCGCTGATCCCATGTGTATTACCTCACTCTACCCAATGGAGAATGAGTGTTGAATATGGTTTATGATATTGCATGGTTGTCAAGACAACATGATACCGCATGTCAAAGACGTAAAACTTCCGTGCTAGCGAGCGACTGGGACAATTTGTAAACAAACATGGCTGCCAGGTTTGCTTCGTTAAATATGGAAGATTTTGAGAGAATTTTGAAAGAGAAAGACACGCTGAACACCCGAAAGGAATTTGTATGTATAATAATAATAATAATATTGGCTGGCTTTTTTTCATGGTCTATCAGATCTAGCTGAACAGAACATATCTGATATACCACTCAATGTCAACCAATATTATTTAAATATGTCTCTCAGATCCGCAATGTATTTCAAATTAAAAACATGAGTTTTTCAACACGAGAAGATAAACTTCATACACTGTAAAAAATATATATATATATCCGTTGTTTTTACGGAAAAATACTGGCAGCTGTGGTTGCCAGAATAATCCTGTTAAAAATACAGTGAAATGTAAACAACATTACAGAATAACTTGTACATTTCACTGGGATTCCATGTACAATTAATGATAACTAAATGTAAATTTTACAGGTATTCAATGTACAATAATCAATACATAACTGTTAATTTTACGGATATTCATTGTACAATAAAAAAGCATCTAGGAATGAATTGCGAGTGTTCTCAATTATTGGTTTTTGTGGATCCAAAATGATGGTTACAAGCAATGATCTACTAGACAGATATTTTACTTGATTTAGAGTTTTACGAAATGTGCCGGAGAGCCTCTACTGACATTTTTTTATTTTTTTAACAGGGCAATGATGTAATTTCAACTATCACATTCTGTTTTAGTATTACAGTTTGTCTGTGTTTAAACTACAACAATTTGTAAATTCTACAAAAAAATATGATCAATTCAACATATTCTTACTGTTAAATTAACAGTGGTATTTGGTTAGGAGTTTTACAGTATATTGATGTAAATTACACACTGCTTCATTGTTTTTGTATTTACAGTTTTTTTATGTCATGATTTTACATAAATTCACTGTTAATTCTATGGACATTTTTTACAGTGTATCTTCAAGCCGACATGTGATTTTCTTTTTATTATATTGACAAACAAAAAGTACCCAAATTTATCAAAACAATTACTCAATTTCCTCAAGAGTGACTTATAGAGATTTATGTCACAGTTTTGGTTCTCCATGTCCTGGATGGAGCTCGTATGAAAAATACGAGTGGCGTATTTCCCAGTAAAACACTCATGTCTATATAATAGAATAAATTTTTTAAAGCTATTTACATGGAGCGTCCACAGTACAAGTCCAGTAGAATGAGCTGTTACTCTAGAAATTATAACATATTAAAACATGAATCTGTGGTTTGCAGATGCACAACCATCAGAGCTGCTGTTACAGAAAATTAATCAACACCTTCTGACCAATCAGAACAGAGCTGTTGAATTTTAAAATAGTATGTGTACACCATTGTGGTTAATTGAACCTAACAGAGAAATGCAGTTTGCATTGGAAGCCCTGAGATGTGAGGAGCGTAGAGCTGATGTAACATTGTTTAATTTCCAGAATGTTCTGAGATATCTATCTAATGAGTGGGCTGTGGAGACGGTTGCAGCTCAGGAGCTGATTCTCCTCCCCGGGGTGTAGTTACGGCTGTTCTGTCTGCCAGCATTTCCCTGGAGTACACTTAGTATATCCTGTATGGATGAATAATGTGGAACCTCACAATCCATACTCTCTCTCTCTCTCTCTCTCTCTCTCTGTCATTGTAATTTTAACTATTTCTCATCGAAATGCACTGATAAGACCAGAACCCCCTATGGAGTATGCTGCTGTTTATTCTGCCTCCCTCAGGCGATGACACACGGTGATGATGTGGACAGAAATAGCGTGTCTCTCTCCAAAGAACAGTCATTGAACTTTTTGCTGGTGATGAAGGAACTTTTTTTTACGATTTATGGGAACAGTTTTTTATTTTATTTTCAAGGTCAAAATGTGGCCTAGTCTGTACTTTATTTCCAGCTAAAGGAGAACTGAAGTCATTTTTAAACTTGCTTTATTTCTTAATTAACATGTTATTCAATTACATTTTTGGTTTTAGTAACTTTATATCATGACTCGTGTTGGCAACTAATTGCAATTAAATATTATACTTATCGGCCTATTCGTTTTTTAGCCATGTTGAATTTAGTTCGTTTGGTCCATGGTAGGTCATTTATCCATGCAATCTTCACGAGACTTGTGTGAGACTTCAAAACGTGAAGTGTCAGCCAGGTGTCAGTGCCACCATTTTGAAAACTGTTTTCCAAATGAAATATTGCACAAAAACAAGTTTAAATGACGATTACTGCCTACTTTTTTCAAACTTTCCTGATTGTTATCAAAACAAACAAAACTTCCACCTTGATTATGTCAACATTCGAAAGAGGGCATGCATCTTTTGATAACGTTGGCAGATGTTGGTCACTGTGATTTCCGCTGTACGTTTTACTTCCATCCTACGATGACTTGCACAGGTCTCAACGAATCTCGATTCTGGCCATTGCTTCGACATATCGACTGTGTGCAAGATACATCCGCTGGATGCACTGGGACGCATCATCAGTGATGTAACCTGGGGTCACTGGGTGTTTCGGGTCTTTCGACATCAGACACCCTCGCCCAGGTGACCCAGCTGAGGTTGATCAGACCCCAGCTTGCGTCCCAGCAGCAACCGCCCACGGATCAGCCCTCTTTATCCACAGCCACCTTGTGGCCTTCTCTGCGGCTTCACATACGGCTCAGATGGCCCTCTTCTTAGCCACTCCTGTTAGGCCCAGTTGGTTGAAGACTTTGCAGAGTGAGAGCCCTGCAAATCTTCTACAGCCCTCCTCTATTGGCTCATAATGAGTCTTCCAGCCCCCTTCCCGGCACTTCTCCACCAGCTCCTGGTACTTTGCACTTTTCCTTTCATTTGCCTCTTCCATCCGCTCTTCCCAGGGCACTGTGAGTTCGAGCACAATCAGCTGTTTTGTTACCTCGGAAATGATGATTATATCTGGCCAGAGTAATGTTGTAGCAACATGCTGAGGGAACTTCAGCTGCTTCCCCAAATCGGCTTGCAGCTGCCAATCAGAGGCTGTATAGAGGAGCCCTGACCTTGTTCTTCACTGTTGGCAGGGTTCCTCTCCAGCTTTGACAAAGTTAATTTTCTTCAGGGCAAGATGGTGTTTGCCAGGGGTGATGGCATTGCATATGGTTTCTGCCACCACCTCCAGCACTTGGTCATGGCGCCAGCGGTAGCGACCTTCTACAGGGGCCTTTGGACAGCTACTCAGCAGATGTTGTAAGGATCCCCTTCCAGAGCATAGCTGGCATGCTGGTGTCTCATTCTTGCCCCACACATGGAGGTTGGCTGGGCTTGGTAGGGCATCATATACAACCTGGACGAGAAACGAATGCGATGGAGGTCTGCCTGCATGATGTTTGTCCAGGTGACCTTGCGCTGTAGGATACCCTTCCACTTTATCGTGCCCCCTGCTGCCTGAGTCCCCTTGTTCTGCTCACTAGCTCTTCCTCCATGCCTGCTCTGACCTCTTCCTGGATTAGCTGGTGTCTCTCCTTCCCTCGGGCCTTGCCCACTTGGGTCTTTCAGAAAAAGCCCAAACCAGCTCTCCCAATGGCCACCATCCCCACCCGCTCCTTCTGCCTGAGGTGTGACTCTGCCATCTCCACTGCTCTCTCCGCTCTCCACTTTCTCCCTGTTCGCACCTCAATGCCGGCTGTTGCCACCTTCTGGTCCCAGGAGTCCCTGTACTGAAGGGCTTCTCTTGTGTGTACCACCATGAATTCTTCAGTGAGACCACTGAATGGGAGCTGTAAGATGTTGCTGGTCCCGTAGAGGGCTGCACTACTGAGGCTGCGAGGGAAGCCCAGCCATTTTCAGAGAAAGCTGGTGATTTTCCTCTCCAGGGACTCCACCGTTGACACTGGGACTGAGTACACCAGCAGAGGCCATAGAACCCGCGGTAGGATGGAGTGCTGGTAGATCCAGGCCTTAAATCTGCCTGGCAGGCCTGACTTGTCAACCTTGGTGAGCCAACTTTCCAGCTCTTTATTGGACCTCTGAATGACAGTGGCATCTTTCAGAGATGCATCAAACAGCTTCCCCAGACTCTTCACTGGCTGCTCACTAATGGAGGGGATAGCAGCTCCAGCCAAGGAGAAGCGAAATTTATCAACCACTTTCCCCTTTTTTAGCACCATGGATCTTGACTTGGTAGGCTTGAAGCTCATCCTAGCCCAGGTGACAAGTTTATCAAGGCCTTGCAAGATCCACCTCCCTCCTGGGACTGATGTTGTTATCACAGTGAGGTCATCCATAAACCCTCTTATGGAGGGCTGCCGTACACCAGACCTGGTTAGAGGGCCTCTGAATTCCACCTCAGCTGACTTGCCCACCACGTTCATCGCCAGGGCAAAGAGGATGACTGAGACGGTACACCCAGTTATTATCCCTTTCTCCAGCTGATGCCAGTCTGATGTTACTTCCCCAGAAGTGACCCTCAACCTGAAGTTGTTGTAATAATCCAGGATCAGGTCCCTGATCACACTGGGGACATGGTGGCGATGTAGTGCAAGATCAACCAATTTATGTGGAATGGATCCATACGCGTTGGCCAAATCCAGCCACAGCACACATAAATTGCCTCTGTTCTCATGGGCTTCTCTGATGAGCTGTGTGACTACTCCAGTGTGCTCTAAGCAACCAGGAACTCCGGGGATGCCCCCCTTTTGCACTGAGGGATCGATGTAGTTGTTCTTAAGAAGAAACTCTGTGAGTCTCTGGGAAACAATGCTGAAGAACACCTTCCCTTCGACGCTCAACAGTGAGATGGACCAAAACTGGCTGATGCACTTTGAGTTTTCCTCTTTGGGGATCCACACTCCCTCTGCGCACCTCCATTGGTCAGCAACTCTCCCCCTTCGCCATATCACCTTCAAGATTTTCCAGAGGTGACACCAGAGCTGGGGACAATGCTTGTACACAATGCATGGTACACCACTGGGCCCTGGAGCAGAGGAAGAGCATGCTGCCTTGATTACCTCCTCAACCTCCTTCAGTTTAGACTCCTTCAGATTGAACATTGTTGTTGGTGGAGCTGGGATAATAAGGGCTCTATTGGGTTCCAGCTCCTGTTCTCTCATTGAATCGCTCAGAGTGTCATGCAGGAAAGCGTTAACTTCTTCCATATGGACTGATATATTACATAGCATATTTCAAACACTCATAACTTGCTATAGCAGAGACAAAATAGCTATCAAAAATGCATTCCTATATTTAATAAAATTAGATAAATAGAATGTTGGTAATAAAAAAAAAAATTGCCTCCAATTCTCCTTTAAGTGTGGTACACAGACTGAGCTGGATTTCTACTGGACTAAAATACTCATACAGTTTTACAGGATCATAGCATTTATGATTCCATGCTAGTGACCAAAAGGTTGTGAGGTTAAATGTCAGAACTGATAGAAAGCCACAGCTGGTCTTACTTCTTAGGAGGAAAACTAGTCTCTTCCAAATGATTACTCAGAAAAGTATGAATTTCTATTTAAAAAAAAAAAAATCATCAATAAAGGGAAATGTAATAAAGGTAAAAAAATATTTTTTTCTTGACTCAGAACATTCTACAATAAACACTATATGATATTATTAAGGTTATTTGTCAACATTTTTTCTACTAATTTAAAGTTTAGAGTCATTTATTCAGTCTGTGCTCTTATTGTGACGTGTTTCTGTTTTGCTTCCTGTTCCTGGCTTCCTGGTTCTGCCATTGGTGTTCAGCTGTTGCCTGTTTAGCTCTTGATTACTTTCTGTATTCCGTTCTCCTGTTTATCTGTCTGTCTGTCTCACTGGTGCTTTTTCTGTCTGTTAAGTCCTGAGTCTTGTCTTTGCTTCCATGTTTTTGTGTTCTTGACCCAGTTCACATTTTATATTTATATTTACATTACTTATCATCATTTTAGAACATTTCCTGCATAGGCATTGATCTGGAATTGAGCCATAACAACACATTTTTGAAAGCATTTAATTTTCACACAGTACCCTGGCGTTCCATTCTGCCGGTGGAATGGAAATTGACTTATCAGACATTTTCAATCTCATCTCATCTCATCTCATTATCTCTAGCCGCTTTATCCTGTTCTACAGGGTCGCAGGCAAGCTGGAGCCTATCCCAGCTGACTATGGATGAGAGGCGGGGTACACCCTGGACAAGTCGCCAGATCATCGCAGGGCACACACAGAAACAAACAAACATTCACACTCACATTCACACCTATGGTCAATTTAGAGCCACCAATTAGCCTAACCTGCATGTCTTTGGACTGTGGGGGAAACCGGAGCACCCGGAGGAAACCCATGCAGACACGGGGAGAACATGCAAACTCCACACAGAAAGGCCCCTATTGGCCACTGGGCTTGAATACATTTTCAATCAGTATAAACAAATCCTTCATGGTATTGCAAGTTAGCCTAGTGGTTAGTGTGTTCATCTCTTGACCGGGAGCTTGTGAGTTCTACATGTGATCAGGTCATACCAAAGACCTTTATCAAAATGGTACCGACTGCCATCTGGTGAGGCATCTGCAATACAGATGCAAGTAGGGAGGCAAACTCTTGTGGTTACCAGAGGACCAGCCCCCACTGTAACCCTAACTATGTAATAGGCAAGAGGCCGAGGGAAAAGTGATCGGCGCCGCCCAATACGCTAAGTGCCTGGTTAGTACCGGGACAGGAGGCTGCCTTGGAAGATCAGTTCCTGGCATGGGAGGGACTTCGACTTTGATATCCTTCCTAGCAGCTCAAACCAATCTGGCCATTTTCTTCTGACCTCACTTATCAACAAGGCATTTGTTTTTACCACCCACAGAACTGTCTCTCACTCACTCAGTATTTTTTTGTTTTTTGCGCCATTCTGTGTAAACTCGAGAGAGTGTGGTGTGTGAAAACCCCATGAGATCAGCAGTTTCTGAAACACTCAAACCAGCAGTCCATCTGGCTCAAACCAACACCCATGCCACAGTGAAAGAAAGTCACACTTCATTGTGAGATCACAATTTTTCCCATGTTTGAACATTGTGAACATTAACTCAAGCTCTTAATTTGTATCTGCATGATTTGATGCATCGTGCCACTGTCAAGAGATCAGCTGATTAGTGAACTGCATCAAACAGCAGGTGGATATATGGGGTGCTCCTAATAAAGTGGCAGGTGAGTGTATTCCCACAAAAAATATCAATTATTTTATCACTGCAGGTCAGTTATAAGATTAGTCAAGACAGTTTTGGGTTTCTGTGTGTAGAGTATCGTGACTCTGTGTTTAGCTGCTGATGAGCAGGGTGATGGGAAAAGGGAGACGTGTGAGCTCTCCGCTCAGGGAAAAATTCACACCTCTTCACAATAACATGGTACAGAAATAAAACAAACAGCACAACTAAAGCTCTCTTGGTGATAAAACACTGTATACAACTTCCACAATAAACTGATAACATTTAACATATTCAACCAGGTAAAAAAATAAATTCTTAAAGCCCAGAGTGTTTACTTTCATTTCAGCCATTAAGCTCACAGGTGTGTGACATCACACACAATTTCAATGGTGAACATGAACACACACAAAACAGGTGTACAAACCTTTTTTTTTTTTTTTGGTCTTAGGTAAAAAGAGTTAAGAAACAATATGTTGAGTTTTGTACAGTGGAGCTTGAAAGTTTGTCAACCCTTTAGAATTTTATATATTTCTGCATAAATATGACCTAAAACAACATCAGATTTTCACACAAGTCCTAAAAGTAGATAAAGAGAACCCAGTTAAACAAATGAGACAAAACTATTATACTTGGTAATTTATTTATTGAGGAAAATGATCCAATATTACATATCTGTGAGTGGCAAAGTATGTGAACCTCTAGGATTAGCAGTTAATTTGAAGGTGAAATTAGAGTCAGGTGTTTTCAATCAATGGGATGACAATCAGGTGTGAGTGGGCACCCTGTTTTATTTAAAGAACAGGGATCTATCAAAGTCTGATCTTCACAACACGTTTCTGGAAGTGTATCGTGGCATGAACAAAGGAGATTTCTGAGGACCTCAGAAAAAGCATTGTTGATGCTCATCATGCTGGAAAAGGTTATAAAACCATCTCTAAAGAGTTTGGACTCCATCAATCCACAGTCAGACAGATTGTGTACAAATGGAGGAAATTCAAGACCATTGTTACCCTCCCCAGGAGTGGTTGACCAACAAAGATCACTCCAAGAGCAAGGCGTGTAATAGTCGGCAAAGTCACAAAGGACCCCAGGGTAACTTCTAAGCAACTGAAGGCCTCTCTCACATTGGCTAATGTTAATGTTCATGAGTCCACCATCAGGAGAACACTGAACAACAATGGTGTGCATGGCAGGGTTGCAAGGAGAAAGCCACTGCTCTCCAAAAAGAACATTTCTGCTCATCTGCAGTTTGCTAAAGATCATGTGGATGAGCCAGAAGTCTATTGGAAAAATGTTTTGTGGACAGATGAGACCAAAATAGAACGTTTTGGTTTCAATGAGAAGCATTATGTTTGGAGAAAGGAAAACACTGCATTCCAGCATAAGAACCTTATCCCATCTGTGAAACATGGTGGTGGTAGTATCATGGTTTGGGCCTCTTTTGCTGTGTCTGTGCCAGGACAGCTTGCCATCATTGATGGAACAATGAATTCTGAAATATACCAGCAAATTCTAAAGGAAAATGTCAAGACATCTGCCCATGAAATGAATCTCAAGAGAAGGTGGGTCATGCAGCAAGACAATGACCCTAAGCACACAAGTTATTCTACCAAAGAATGGTTAAAGAAGAATAAAGTTAATGTTTTGGAATGGCCAAGTCAAAGTCCTGACCTTAACCCATTCGAAATGTTGTGGAAGGACCTGAAGCGAGCAGTTCATGTGAGGAAACTCGCCAACATCCCAGAGTTGAAGCTGTTCTGTACAGAGGAATAGGCTAAAATTCCTCCAAGCAGGTGTGCAGGACTGATCAACAGTTACCAGAAACATTTAGTTGCAGTTATTGCTGCACAAGGGGGTCACACCAGATACTGAAAGCAAGGGTTCATATACTTTTGTCACTCACAGATATGTATTATTGGATCATTTTCCTCAATAAATAAATGACCAAGTATAATATTTTTGTCTCATTTTTTTAACTAGGTTCTCTTTATCTACGTACTTTTAGGACTTGTGTGAAAATCTGATGATGTTTTAGGTCATATTTACGGTATGCAGAAATATAGAAAATTCTAAAGGGTTCACAAACTTTCAAGCACCGCTGTACTTACATCCTGCCTCATCATACAGCACATGAAATTGTTTTATATTTTTGGTTGAGAATTGATCTTATGGGGCGGCACGGTGGTGTAGTGGTTAGCGCTGTCGCCTCACAGCAAGAAGGTCCGGGTTCGAGCCCAGTGGCCGGCGAGGGCCTTTCTGTGTGGAGTTTGCATGTTCTCCCCGTGTCCGCGTGGGTTTCCTCCGGGTGCTCCGGTTTCCCCCACAGTCCCAAGACATGCAGGTTAGGTTAACTGGTGACTCTAAATTGAGCGTAGGTGTGAATGTGAGTGTGAATGGTTGTCTGTGTCTATGTGTCAGCCCTGTGATGACCTGGCGACTTGTCCAGGGTGTACCCCGCCTTTCGCCCATAGTCAGCTGGGATAGGCTCCAGCTTGCCTGCGACCCTGTAGAACAGGATAAAGCGGCTAGAGATAATGAGATGAGATGAATTGATCTTATTTCAGTTATATATTTATACCATGAATTGTGAATTCCCTCTCTCATCTGCTTGTGTTTATATTGCCATGTCCTTTGGGACGTTATCTCTGCACCAGACAGCTGTACCTACTGAAGAACCTCTGAGGAACAGAGGAACATCTTCAAAATGAAAACTGCAGCTTCAGAGAGAGAATTAAAATGTCTTCTTCAAATACTACCTGTCCTTACCTTTCCTCTTCTTTATCCTCCTCTCCTTTTTTCTCTTTTTTTAACTGACAACAGATCATCTGATCACCTCTCTCCTCGCATCTCCTTTCTGTCAAAGCGTTGTTGTGTTTAAAAAAAATACATGAGGCATAAAGTGGGTTTTCAGAGAAAACTGGGAGTGTCCCCCAACATGAACATGGACATTTATTTTTAAACAACCAAACATATGAAAGCTTTAACAGTGTACTTATAACACACTCGAAAGGTGAGTCTTTTCTTAGACAGTGCTGTATGAGATCTGTCTCAGAGACACCTGTCAGGGAACGAGTGTGATGGTTTTCTCAAAAATGAAAAAAAAAATCTGGCTTCCACTGCCTCTGCTCATCACTAAACAGAGAGATGGAGAGGAGAAGTGGTGAGAAAGACACAAATTAGACAGCGAGAAAGAGATAGAGATAAAATATGGAGAGAGTTAACAGGAAATAGCCACCTGGAGAAGGACAGTGCTGGCCGAGCTGAACAAGACGAACATGACATGGGGGCAAACGCAGGCAGCAGCACAGGACCGGGCAGGGTGGAGAGCATACGTTGTGGTCTTATGTCCCAGTAGGGATGAAGAGGATTAAGTAAGTAAATAAGTAAACAGGAAATAGAAGAGAGAGATAGACAGTAAGACAGATGAAGAAGGACAGGAAAGAGAAAGAAAGCTGAGAGGGATGGAGAAGAACGTGAGAGAGAGAGAAAGAAAGCGAGAGAGAGGAATCGGGTTCTCCCTCCTACCTGCCTCCTACACTCAGAGTGATTTTGGAAGACTTGGAGGAGGAGGAAGAGGAGGAGGGAGATCTTCATCACCACTCTGTGGCATCTCATAACCCTCGTAAAAAAAAAAAAAAACCCTTCACAGATTTTGAGCTGGCTCACTCCCACACAGCACGGCTTCGAGGAGCTCGAGAATATTCTCCTTCATACAGAGTAAATAAATAACACACTGAACTCTGTGCATGTGTACTTCTGCTGTTTCAGGTTGAGTTTTATTTAAATTAAAACTCGCTTTCTCATAAAGCTTCTTTTCAAATTCCCCAGTTAACGCTTCCGTATTAACATTGCTAATAATGACACTTACAGTGACCTTCCGATCTGGAAAGATGATGTTAGATCAGAGATGGGTAACTGGCGGCCTGTACTGTGATTCAATACGGCCTGTGGGATGCTAGTTTTTTCCTCATCCAAGGGAAAGAAAAAAGCGTTAGGCAGCCGGACAATATCTGATTCGAAGGTTATTGCTGCCATCACCCAGGAGATATTGGGGTTATTGGGGGGTGGGGGGTTTTGTTCTTGTTGCTTGGCTGTTTAACGTTGGCTTTGATCCTACACCTTCCTGTAAAAGTCATTAATTTGCACTAGCACTGTTACTCTCATTCAGGATCTTTCTACTTCTATCTTTCTCTTCATTGCAGGCTGCGCCAGCTCGCGTGCAGCCTGCAATGAATGCTCCTGATCCTTTTTCTCTATTTTCTATTTTTCCTACTTGTCTTATCTTCGTTTTTTTTTTTTCTATTTTTCTCCGTTACCATAACACTGTAATCAAGCCACGATGAGGGTTGCAAGAGTTTTGGTGTTTTTGCTCGCAGTTGCAAAACTTTTTTTCAGCACAGCAATGCAACAACTCCATGCCGCCTACATTGTTTACACCAGTGATCAGCTGATTGAACTGAAGCCGGCCGCTCTAGCGACAAGACCAGAAGAGATCCCTGTGGTAATTTGGTGGAAAACACACAGAGGATGCAGAGGAAATAAGAAGCTGCAGAGGAAATAAGAAGCTATGGAGGAAGAGGGTGGCTTTGAGACAACGGAAGCTTATCTAAAAATCTTATAAGCCGTGTCTCCCCTCTATCATCATGGGAAACGTGAGGTCCCTCGGAAATAAAGTGGATGAGCTGACGGCACTGGCCCAGAGTCAGACGGAGTATCGGGAGTGCAGTTTAATGTGCTTCGTGGAGACATGGCTGCACCGGGATGTTCCCAACGACAATCAAGGGCTTCCACACAGTGCATGCAGACAGAGACTGCGCCAGGAGTGGTAAGTGCAAAGGGAGATGGCTTGCCATTCTTGTGAACAACCGGTGGTGTAATCTAGCTCACATCACCATGAAGGAGTGCATCTGCAGCCCGGATGTTGAACTGTGTGCTGTCGGACTTCGTCCATATTATCTGCCCAGGGAGTTTTCTAATGTTATCATGGTGGCTGTTTATGTTCCCCCCTCCGCGAACCCGAAAACTGCTTGTGACACTATTCACTCTGCAATAGCCCAGCTACAGACTCAACACCTGAGTGCATTCATTGCTATCTCAGGTGACTTTAATCATGTTAATTTGGACAAAACACTTTCCACTTTCACCCAATTTGTGAATTGTCCTACCAGAGAGGGAAGAACAATAGACCTGCAGTATGCTAATGTTAAAGAGGCTTACAGTACTTCCCCCCTCCCCCCACTGGGCAGATCAGACCACAACCTGATTTACCTCTCCCCCTGCTATGTGCCTCTGGTGAAGAGACTGCCCACCACATCAAAGATAGTGAGGAGATGGACAAACGAGGCCAATGAGACACTGCAGGGATGCTTCAAGGTGACAGACTGGCAGACTTTGTGTGAGCCCCACGGAGACGACATTGATGGGCTCACAGAGTGCATCACGGGATACATGAACTTCTGTGTGGACACCATTGTCCCAGCTAGGACTGTCAGCTGTTACCCCAACAACAAGCCATGGGTAACGAAGGACATCAAAGCCCTCTTAAATGAGAAGAGGGCTTTCAGAGCGGACAACAAAGAGCAGGTGCAAGGAGTACAGCGTGAACTGAGAGCAATGATCAGGGAGGCCAAGGAAAAGTACAGGAGGAAGTTAAAGTGGAAACTCCAACAGAACAACATGAGATAGGTGTGGAGTGGAATGAAGACAATCATTGGTTACAAGCCAACCAACAGTGAAGGAGTGGATGGCAATGTGGAAAGGGCGAATGAGCTGAATCTCTACTTCAACAGATTCGATGGCGTGACCCCAACCCACCACCACCACTCTTCTGCGGGATGACTACAACCACACACTTCACATTCTCTCCCCTCCCCCGCCTCTTCTTGCCCAACCTCATCCCCATTTCAGGACCTCGCTTGCACCTCCTCAACAGACCCCCTGGCTGAGCCTCCCCCCCAAGAAACACCTTCATCCCTCCCCCACCCACCACCTCCACACTGATCATCAGCAAGGAGCAAGTGAGAAGACAGCTGAAGAGACTCCATGCAGGAGAATCAGCAGGCCCGGATGGTGTTAGCCCCAGGGCCCTGAAGACCTGTGCCCTCCAGCTAAGTGGAGTACTTCAGCATGTCTTCAACATGAGCCTGTGTCTTCAGAGGGTCCCTGTGCTGTGGAAGACGTCATGACTCATCCCTGTACCAAAGAAGCCGCGTCCCAGTGACCTCAAAGACTACAGGCCCATGGCATTGATGTCACACATCATGAAGACCCTTGAGAGACTCATCCTGGAGCAGATCTGACCTATGGTCCAACCACTTCTTGACCCCCTTCAGTTTGCCTACCAGCCCTGTCTTGGAGTAGAGGACGCAATCATCTACCTGCTCAACAAAGTCTATGGCCACCTGGACAAGCCAGCCAGCACTGTGAGGATCATGTTTTTTTTTTTTTCTCCAGCGATTTTGATACCATCTGGCCAGCTCTGCTGGGTGAGAAGTTGACAGCGATGCAGGTGGATGCCCCACTGGTGTCCTGGATTGTGGATTATTTGACTGGCAGACCACAGTATGTGCGCTTGCAGTGCTGTGTGTCGGACAGAGTGATCAGCAACACCAGGGCTCCGCAAGGGACTGTCCTTTCTCCTTTCCTTTTCACTCTCTACACCACTGATTTCAACTACTGCACGGATACCTGCCACCTCCAGAAATTTTCTGATGACTCTGCAGTGCTTGGACTTATTACCTGTGGTGATGAGAGCGAGTACAGGATGGTGGTGGACAACTTTGTCACGTGGAGCAGGAAGAACCACCTACAGCTCAACATGATGAAGACGAAAGAACTGGTGGTCGATCTGAAGAGAATCAGGGCTCCGGTCAACCCTGTTAACATCCAAGGGGTCAGTGTGGACATGGTGGAGGAATATAAGTACCTGGGGGTGTACTTGGATAATAAACTGGACTGGTCCAAAAATGTGGACACTGTATACAAAAAGGGCCAGAGCCGTCTATATTTTCTGAGACGGCTGAGGTCCTTCAACATCTGCCGAATGATGCTGCAAATGTTATATGAGTCTGTGGTGGCCAGTGCCATCCTGTACACTGTCGTCTGCTGGGGCAGCGGCTTGAAGGTGAAGGACACTAAAAGACTCAATAAGATCATCAGGAAGGCCGGCCATGTTGTAGGCGTGGAACTGGACTCTCTGACAGTGGTGTTGGAGAAGAGGACACTGTCCACAATGAAGACAATCTTAGACTGTCCTTCCCACCCTCTACATGAGGAGCTGATCAGCCACAGGAGCACATTCAGTAAACGGCTGATTCTTCCACGCTGCACAACTGAGAGACCCAGGAAATCATTCCTACCTGTTGCAGTCAAGCTGTACAGTGCCACTGTATAACTGTGGTACACTGTCTTACCATGTATACTGTATCCTTAACTCGGGTGCAATATATGTATATAGGAATCATTGTATATAAAATCACTTCATTTTGCTTTTACTTAAGTTATTGAACTTATTTAAATTTATTTTATTTTTATTTATTCTTTTTTTCAGACGATTTTATCTTCTATTTTTAGACATGTTTACTTCTTCTTTGATTCAGAAGCTTGGTAGCAAATTTGAATTTCCCTCCGGGGATTAATAAATAGGGCCCGAGCACCGTTCGGTGCGAAGACCCTATTGTTTTTCGAAGGATTATTATTCTTATTATTTTTCTGTCGCGCTTGGCTGTTTTTGAGGCATTTCCCATGCACGAAAACTCATGAAATTTGATACACACATCAGTCATTGTAACCGCTTCTCAGCCACAGACGTTTGGCCCCGGGCATGGCCCAGGGACTTCATAGCACCCCCTAATTGAAACAAAACTCTTCAGAACATATGGTGATAGAACATTTTCTCTTTACAACAGTCTGTAAATGTCTGGGGACTGAGGAGACAAGTTGCTCAAGTTTAGGGATAGGAATGTTAACCCATTCTTGTCTAATGTAGGATTCTAGTTGCTCAACTGTCTTAGGTCTTTTTTGTCATATCTTCCATTTTATGATGCGCCAAATGTTTTCTATGGGTGAAAGATCTGGACTGCAGGCTGGCCAGTTCAGTACCCGGACCCTTCTTCTACGCAGCCATGATGCTGTAATTGATACAGCATGTGGTTTGACATTGTCATGTTGGAAAATGCAAGGTCTTCCCTGAAAGAGACGTTGTCTGGATGGAAGCATATGTTGCTCTAGAACCTGGATATACCTTTCAGCATTGATGGTGTCTTTCCAGATGTGTAAGCTGCCCATGCCACATGCAACCCCATACCATCAGAGATGCAGGCTTCTGAACTGAGTGCTGAGAACAACTTGGGTCATCCTTCTCCTCTTTAGTCCGAATGACGCGGCGTCCCTGATTTCCATAAAGAACTTCAAATTTTGATTCGTCTGACCACAGAACAGTTTTCCACTTTGCCACAGTCCATTTTAAATGAGCCGTGGCCCAGAGAAGATGTCTGCGCTTCTGGATCATGTTTAGATACGGCTTCTTCTTTGAACTATAGAGTTTTAGCTGGCAACGGTGGATGGCACGGTGAATTGTGTTCACAGATAATGTTCTCTGGAAATATTCCTGAGCCCATTTTGTGATTTCCAATACAGAAGCATGCCTGTATGTGATGCAGTGCCGTCTAAGGACCCGAAGATCACGGGCACCCAGTATGGTTTTCCGGCCTTGACCCTTATGCACAGAGATTCTTCCAGATCCTCTGAATCTTTTGATGATATTATGCACTGTAGATGATATGTTCAAACTCTTTGCAATTTTACACTGTCGAACTCCTTTCTGATATTGCTCCACTATTTGTCGGCGCAGAATTAGGGGGATTGGTGATCCTCTTCCCATCTTTACTTCTGAGAGCTGCTGCCACTCCAAGATGCTCTTTTTATACCCAGTCGTGTTAATGACCTATTGCCAATTGACCTAATGAGTTGCAATTTGGTCCTCCAGCTGTTCCTTTTTTGTACCTTTAACTTTTCCAGCCTCTTATTGCCCCTGTCCCAACTTTTTTGAGATGTGTTGCTGTCATGAAATTTCAAATGAGCTAATATTTGGCATGACATTTCAAAATGTCTCACTTTCGACATTTGATATGTTGTCTATGTTCTATTGTGAATACAATATCAGTTTTTGAGATTTGTAAATTATTGCATTCCGTTTTTATTTACAATTTGTACTTTGTCCCAACTTTTTTGGAATCGGGGTTGTACTAACAAAGACAAGTATGGCTACATTCACATTATAAGCCTCTTTGTTCAGTTCTGATTTTGTGCTCAGATTGGATTTGAAACCATGACATATTTTTCAAGATCCTCACTTGTGAGGAAATCAATGAATTGTTTTGATAAATTTGGGGACTTTTTGTTTCTGAATGTGTCAATATAACAAAAAGAAAATCACACGTTGGCTTAAAGATATGAAGTTTATCTTCTCGTGTTGAAAAACTCACATTTTTCATATGAAACATATTGCGGAACTGAGTGACATATTTAAATAATACACTACCGTTCAAAAGTTTGGGGCCACCCAGATAATTTTGTGTTTTCCATGAAAAGTCACACTTTTATTTCCCACCATAAGTTGTAAAATGAATAGAAAATATAGTCAAGACATTTTTCTGGCCATTTTGAGCATTTAATCGACCCCACAAATGTGATGCTCCAGAAACTCAATCTGCTCAAAGGAAGGTCAGTTTTATAGCTTCTCTAAAGAGCTAAGCTGTTTTCAGCTGTGCTAACATGATTGTACAAGGGTTTTCTAATCATCCATTAGCCTTCTGAGGCAATGAGCAAACACATTGTACCATTAGAACACTGGAGTGAGAGTTGCTGGAAATGGGCCTCTATACACCTATGGAGATATTGCACCAAAAACCAGACATTTGCAGCTAGAATAGTCATTTACCACATTAGCAATGTATAGAGTGTATTTCTGATTAGTTTAAAGTGATCTTCATTTGAAAAGAACAGTGCTTTTCTTTCAAAAATAAAGAAATACCAAAGTGACCCCAAACTTTTGAACGGTAGTGTATTGGCTGGCGTTGATTGGTATATCAGATATATTATATTGAGCTAGCATGATACTGAATGAGTCGAAGATGAGTAGCTGAATGGAATATATCTGATATACCATGAAAAAAGTCAGCCAATACTATCATTATTATTATCATTATCATTATTATTATTATTATTATTATTATTATTATACATGCACACTCTCATCTGGTGATTTGTCCAGGGTGTACCCCACCTCTCGCCCATTGTCAGCTGGGATAGGCTCCAGCTTGCCTGCGACCCTGTACAGGATAAGCGGCTACAGATAATGGATGGATGGATACACACTCTCTTCATATGAGTATACTTGAAGGCCAGCCCAAGTTTAACCTCGAGTCGGCGTTATCAGCAGAGCAGTGAAGTCACCTTCCAGCTGATGTAGCATTCATCAGTAGTGTTAGCTAATACTAATAAAATGATCTAGCCAGTGCTATCTATCAAGAGCAAGTAGTACAGACTAACGACCAAGAAACTAAGATTTCTGTCTCCAGACTCTTCTTCCCCGCTGCACACTCACCACAGTATTTTCATTCAGACTTAAGTATTCATTTCCCTGTGGAATTTACTGAGTTACTTTTAAAATCAACATCGCCAGGTACACACAACGGAGCAACCTGGCAGCCTGACGCTAATCCCTTACAAAATCCTTTGCCGTGTTTGGTGTGTCTGGCTAAGTTTTGGCTGAGCTCAAGTCTCATCTGTAATAGTAACACTTTGCCACTGCTTGTAATTATGTGTGAAGAATCTCGAATGGAGTTTTGGTCACCTTTTGGGTGTTCAACGCGTCTCTAGTTTCAGTTTTCAGTTTATTTACTTAGTGCTTAATTATAGCATACAGTGGGGCAAAAAAGTATTTAGTCAGTCACCAATTGTGCAAGTTCTCCCACTTAAAAAGATGAGAGAGGCCTGTAATTTTCATCATAGGTATACGTCAACTATGAGAGACAAAATGAGAAAAAAAATCCAGAAAATCACATTGTCTGATATTTAAAGAATTTATTTACAAATTATGGTGGAAAATAAGTATTTGGTCAATAACAAAAGTTCATCTCAATACTTTGTTATATACCCTTTGTTGGCAATGGCAGAGGTCAAATGTTTTCTGTAAGTCTTCACAAGGTTTTCACACACTGTTGCTGGTATTTTGGCCCATTCCTCCATGCAGATCTCCTCTAGAGCAGTGATGTTTTGGGGCTGTCGCTGGGCAACATGGACTTTCAACTCCCTCCAAAGATTTTCTATGGGGTTGAGATCTGGAGACTGGCTAGGCCACTCCAGGACCTTGAAATGCTTCTTACGAAGCCACTCCTTTGTTGCCCGGGCGGTGTGTTTGGGATCACTGCCATGCTGAAAGCCCCAGCCACGTTTCATCTTCAATGCTCTTGCTGATGGAAGGAGGTTTTCACTCAAAATCTCATGATACATGGCCCCATTCATTCTTTCCTTTACACGGATCAGTCGTCCTGGTCCCTTTGCAGAAAAACAGCCCCAAAGCATGATGTTTCCACCCCCATGCTTCACAGTAGGTATGGTGTTCTTTGGATGCAACTCGGCATTCTTTCTCCTCCAAACATGACAAGTTGAGTTTTTTCCAAAAAGTTCTATTTTGGTTTCATCTGACCATATGACATTATCCCAATCCTCTTCCGGATCATCCAAATGCTCTCTAGCAAACTTCAGACGGACCTGGACATGTACTGGCTTAAGCAGGGGGACACGTCTGGCACTGCAGGATTTGAGTCCCAGGCGGCATAGTGTGTTACTGATGGCAGCCTTTGTTACTTTGGTCCCAGCTCTCTGCAGGTCATTCACTAGGTCCCCCCATGTGGTTCTGGGATTTTTGCTCACCATTCTTGTGATCATTTTGACCCCATGGGGTGAGATCTTGCATGGAGCCCCAGATCGAGGGAGATTATCAGTGGTCTTGTATGTCTTCCATTTTCTAATAATTGCTCCCACAGTTGATTTCTTCACACCAAGCTGCTTACCTATTGCAGATTCAGTCTTCCCAGCCTGGTGCAGGTCTACAATTTTGTTTCTGGTGTCATTTGACAGCTCTTTGGTCTTGGCCATAGTGGAGTTTGGAGTGTGACTGTTTGAGGTTGTGGACAGGTGTCTTTTATACTGATAACAAGTTCAAACAGGTGCCATTAATACAGGTAACGAGTGGAGGACAGAGGAGCCTCTTAAAGGAACAGTCCACCGTACTTCCATAATGAAATATGCTCTTATCTGAATTGAGACGAGCTGCTCCGTACCTCTCTGAGCTTTGCGCGACCTCCCAGTCAGTCAGATGCAGTCAGACATGCTGTCACTCCTGTTAGCAATGTAGCTAGGCTTAGTATGGCCAATGGTATTTTTTGGGGCTGTAGTTAGATGCAACCAAACTCTTCCGCGTTTTTCCTGTTTACATAGGTTTATATGACCAGTGATATGAAACAAGTTCAGTTAAAAAAATTGAAACGTAGTGATTTTCTATGCTATGGAAAGTCCGCACTATAATGACAGGCGTACTAACACCTTCTGCGCGCTTCGGCAGTGCATTGATACGGAGCTCAGATATCAATGCGCTGCCGAAGCGCGCAGAAGGTGTTAGTACGCCTGTCATTATAGTGCGGACTTTCCATAGCATAGAAAATCGCTACGTTTCAATTTTTTTTAACTGAACTTGTTTCATATCACTGGTCATATAAACCTATGTAAACAGGAAAAACGCGGAAGAGTTTGGTTGCATCTAACTACAGCCCCAAAAAATACCATTGGCCATACTAAGCCTAGCTACATTGCTAACAGGAGTGACAGCGCGTCTGACTGCGTCTGACTGCGTCTGACTGACTGGGAGGTCGCGCAAAGCTCGGACAGGTACGGAGCAGCTCGTCTCAATTCAGATAAGAGCATATTTCATTATGGAAGTACGGTGGACTGTTCATTTAAAGAAGTTGTTACAGGTCTGTGAGAGCCAGAAATCTTGCTTGTTTGTAGGTGACCAAATACTTATTTTACCAAGGAATTTACCAATTAAGTCATTAAAAATCCTACAATGTGATTTCCTGTATTCTTTCCCCCCTTTCTGTCTCTCATAATTGAAGTGTACCTATGATGAAAATTACAGGCCTCTCTCATCTTTTAAAGTGGGAGAACTTGCACAATTGGTGGCTGACTAAATACTTTTTTGCCCCACTGTAGCTAATCCGAGCACTTTCTCTTTCCCAGTGAACAAAGAAATGGTTGTGCACATGCACAGCAGAAAACTTTCTCACTGGATAGTCGCATCAGCTCCGACATGTGACGTCATGTTGTCTTGATAACCATGGAATATTGTAAACCATATTCAACGATCATTCTCCATTGGGTAGAGTGACGTAATACATGTAGGATAGGATATATGCTAACAATATTGCATGCTATCAAACCAAATGAATGAAACCTGCTAGAAGGGAATACATATGTTTTTATTCCCTCGAAAAAGTGTCCTGTATGGATAATAATTCCCAATATTTCACTCCAATGATGTCACTCCAAATGTTTTCCCAAAGACTATATATATGTATATACACACACACACACACACACACACACACACACACACTATACAGTGGTGCTTGAAAGTTTGTGAACCCTTTAGAATTGTATATATTTCTGCATAAATATTACATAAAACTTCATCAGATTTTCACACAAGTCCTAAAAGTAGATAAAGAGAACCCAGTTAAACAAATGAGACAAAATATTATACTTGGTAATTTATTTATTGAGGAAAATGATCCAATATTACATATCTGTGAGTGGCAAAAGAATGTGAACCTTTGCTTTCAGTATCTGGTGTGACCCCCTTGTGCAGCAATAATTGCAACTAAATGTTTCTGGTAACTGTTGATCAGTCCTGCACACTGGCTTGGAGGAATTTTAGCCCATTCCTCTGTACAGAACAGCTTCAACTCTGGGATGTTGGTGAGTTTCCTCACATGAACTGCTCAATTCAGGTCCTTCCACAACATTTCGATTAGATTAAGGTCAGGACTTTGACTTGGCCATTCCAAAACATTAACTTTATTCTTCTTTAACCATTCTTTTTGGTAGAATGACTTGTGTGCTTAGGGTCATTGTCTTGCTGCATGACCCACCTTCTCTTGAGATTCAGTTCATGTACAGATGTCCTGACATTTTCCTTTAGAACTTGCGGGTATAATTCAAAATTCATTGTTCCATCATTGATGGCAAGCCGTCCTGGCCCAGATGCAGCAAAAGAGGCCCAAACCATGATACTACCACCACCATGTTTCACAGATGGGATAAGGTTCTTGTGCTGGAATGCAGTGTTTTCCTTTCTCCAAATATAACACTTCTCATTTAAACCAAAAAGTTCTATTTTGGTCTCATCCATCCACAAAACATTTTTCCAATAGCCTTCTGGCTCATCCAAGTGATATTTAGCAAACTGCAGATGAGCAGAAATGTTCTTTTTGGACATCAGTGGCTTTCTCCTTGCAACCCTGCCATGCACAGCATTGTTGTTCAGTGTTCTCCTGATGGTGGACTCATGAACATTAACATTAGCCAGTGTAAGAGAGGCCTTCAGTTGCTTAGAAGTTACCCTGGGTTCCTTTGCAACCTCTCTGACAATTACACGCCTTGCTCTTGGAATGATCTTTGTTGGTCAACCACTCCTGGGGAGGGTAACAATGGTCTTGAATTTCCTCCATTTGTACATAATCTGTCTGATTGTGGACTGGTGGAGTCCAAACTCTTTAGAGATGGTTTCGTAACCTTTTTCAGCCTGATGAGCATCAACAACGCTTTTTCTGAGGTCCTCAGAAATCTTCTTTGTTTGTGCCATGATACACTTCCACAAACGTGTATTGTGAAGATCAAACTTTGATAGATCCCTGTTCGTTAAATAAAACAGGGTGCCCACTCACACCTGATTGTCATCCCATTGATTGAAAACACCTGCCTCTAATTTCACCTTCAAATTAACTGCTAATCCTAGAGGTTCACATACTTTTGCCACTCACAGATATGTAATATTGGATAATTTTCCTCAATAACTAAATGACCAAGTATCATATTTTTGTCTCATTTGTTTAACTTGTTAGGGTTTTGCTGGGACTCGAACCTGGTTCATTGGTGTGATAATCCAGCAAACCCCCACTAGGCCACCAGGGGGATGACTCAAATGCAGAGGCGTGAGGCAGAA
The DNA here is from genome assembly GCF_027579695.1 of Neoarius graeffei. Lineage (NCBI taxonomy): Eukaryota > Metazoa > Chordata > Actinopteri > Siluriformes > Ariidae > Neoarius > Neoarius graeffei. Next base: position 113,975,140 of record NC_083570.1, on the reverse strand, counting down.
GTAGAAAAAGTATCAAAAGGTTTATTTATACTATATACACTATATACAATCCAGGGCAAAAAAAAAAAAAACAAAGAGTATAATCCAACACTGGGAAGACAAAGGGGAAAAATAAAATATCCAAAAGTTCAAAGTCCAAAAAGGAAAAGGCAAAAATGCAAAAGCTCAGAAGATCCAAAAACACAGTCATTACTAAATCCAAAAGAAAAGCAAAGTGCAAAACAAAGAACACAGTACAGAGGAAACTGGAGATAAACATTACAGCACAAAGACTCCGTGACAAGAGGACTGAACTCAGGGGTATAAATACACAAACTAAATTGAACACAGGTGAAGATAATCAGGACTAAACAGGCAATTACCACAAACACAAAACACAGGAACAGTGGCGGCCTCTAGAGGCCAAAATAAACATGACATGAAAAGGAAATAACAGCGGTCTCTAGAGGCCAAAACAGTCCTAGTCCTAACAGGACACCCCCCCCCCAGGAGCGTCTCCTGATGTTCCCAGGGCGATCCGGATGGGCCGAATGGAAGTCCCGACACAGTTCTTTATCTAGGACATCCCGAGCAGGAACCCAGCAGCGCTCCTCAGGACCATAGCCCTCCCAGTCCACCAGATATTGCAACCTGCCGCGGACCCAGCGGGAGTCAAGCAGGCGATGCACAGTGAACACAGTCTGCCCCTGGAAGATGCAGGGGGGTGGGGGGTTCCTAGGGGCAGGGGCATACGTAGACGTCAGTACGGGCCGCAACAGGGAAACATGGAAAGTGGGGTTGATCCTCAGAGTCCGGGGCAACTGGAGCCGGTAGGAGACAGGGTTAACCCTGCGCACCACCTTGAAGGGGCCAATGTAGCGAGGAGCAAGCTTGTGGTTCTCCACCCGCAGTGGAAGGTCCTTAGTGGACAGCCAAACCCACTGCCCAGGGCGGAAAGTGTGTGCAGGTCTTCTATGGTGGTTGGCCTGAGTCTGGTTGGTTCTGGAGGTCTGTATGAGGGTCTTCCTGACTTTGCTCCAGGTCTTGCGACACCGTCTCACATATTGGTTGACCGAGGGCAACCCTGCATCCTCCTCCTGGTCCGGGAACAGAGGTGGCTGGAACCCGAATTGGCACTGGAATGGCGACAGCTTGGTGGCCGATGACTGCAGGGTGTTGTGGGCGTACTCCGCCCATGGCAGCCAGGTGCTCCACAATGTCGGGTTATCCATAGCCAGGCCTCACAGGGTGGTTTCCAGGTCCTGGTTGAGCCTCTCCATCTGACCATTGGACTGTGGGTGAAACCCAGAGGAGAGGCTGGCAGTGGCTCCGATGACCTTGCAGAACCCGTGCCACACTCGGGAGGAGAACTGGGGCCCTCGGTCTGAGACGATGTCCTGTGGAAGACCAAAGACTCGGAAGACATGATTAAACATAAGTTTCGCTGTTTCAAGAGCAGAGGGGAGTTTGCACAGTGGTATGAAGCGGCAGGCCTTGGAGAATCTGTCAACTATGACCAAAATGACCATGTTACCTTGTGACTCAGGGAGACCCGTGATGAAGTCGACTGCCATGTGGGACCAGGGACGCCGGGGAATGGTCAGAGGATGCAGGAGACCCTGGGGACGCTGTCATGGGTTCTTGGTTCTGGTGCAAACCTCACAGGACAGGACAAATGACCTTACTTCCTTCTCCATGTTAGGCCACCAGAAGCGTCTTTTCAGGGAGTCCAGGGTCCTCCGAGCTCCCGGGTGGGCGGTGAGAGGGGAAGAGTGACCCCACTGGAGAACCTTGGCCCGGGCTTGATGTGGGACGTACAAGAGGCCCAGTGGCCCCATCCCAGGACCGGGGTCCTGGCGTTGGGCTCGTCAGACAGCCTCCTCAATACCCCAGCGGACAGGGGCCACAATCCGGGACACAGGGATAATAGGCCCGACTTCATTCTCCCTGTTAGTGGCAGAGAACAGCCTGGACAGTGCGTCAGGTTTGGTGTTCTTGGAGCCGGGGCGGTACGAGAGGGTGAAGTCAAACCGACTGAAAAACAGGGCCCACCTAGCCTGTCGAGGGTTCAGTCTCTTGGCTTGCTGGAGGTACTCCAGGTTCTTGTGGTCAGTCCAAACCAGGAATGGATGTTGCGCTCCCTCCAGCCAGTGCCTCCACTCCTCAAGGGCCAGTTTGACCGCTAGCAGTTCTCGATCCCCCACATCGTACCGGGACTCCGCAGGACTCAAGGCCTCTCCATGCTCGTGCGACAAGGCTTTCGCAGATAGCTTTTCGCAGACAGTTGTAATTTATTGTTGAGCGGGGATAATAGGCATGCACGATGTTATTCACCGGCACAACGCAAGGGGGCGCGAAGTCGCTAGGAGTAGTTGGTGGGTGTGGTTAGTGGAGTGTTTATCCTCTGGTTACTTATAATGACTAGAACTTTTTTTTTTTATAATGACTAGAACTGGAGTCGTATAGATGTACGTACTTCCTCAATCAACCGCTCTTCGTGCTGCTCCATCTTCGCTTGTGTTTTTAAAAATGCCGGTCGTGAAAACAAACCAAACCGGGAAAGTAGAGAAGCGGAAGTGCGTGTACAGCGGACCAATCAGAGCCCTCTTGTCTGCAAGGCTTCTGCGGTGGTCACAATTTTTGGGAGGTGCGCACAGAGCATCTGCGAAGGTGGGGGGGCTACGCAGACACTGTCTGAGACACCGTCTGCAAGGACTGGGTTGTCAGCATAAATTGGCCTTCAGGTGGTGGGAGAAGTAAGCGCAGGGGTGCAGCTTTCCTTCCGAACGTTGAGAGAGCACCGCGCCGACACCACTGTCCGAGGCGCCCACCTCCATGATGAATGGTTGGGAGGTGTCCGGGAGGACCAGAATGGGTGCCATGCAGAAGCGGTCCTTGAGGTCTTTGAACGCCTTTTCCACCTGAGGAGACCAGACATAAGATCCACCTGTCCCTTTGGTGAGGTCCGACATGGGTGCTGCTACAGAACTAAAGTTCCTGATGAACTTGCGGTAGAAGTTAGCGAATCCTAAGAACCGCTGAACCTCCTTAACGGACTTGGGAGTAGGCCAGTCCCGGACGGCCAGGGTCTTGGCAGGGTCCATTTGGAGTTGGCCTGTCCGTACAATAAATCCCAGAAAGGAGACCTCGGGAACATGAAATTCGCATTTCTGGGTCTTGGCGAACAGATTGTTCTGTAGCAGCCCCTGGAGAACCTGGCGGACATGGTGGCGGTGCTCCTGCACGGTCTTGGAAAAGATAAGGATGTCGTCGAGGTAGACAAAAACGTACAGGTTAATCATGTCCCTTAAGACGTCGTTGATTAGGGCCTGAAAAACAGCTGGTGCGTTGGTGAGTCCGAAGGGCATCACCTGGTATTCGTAGTGCCCAGACGGGGTGTTAAAGGCAGTCTTCCACTCGTCTCCCTGTCGGATACAGATGAGGTGGTATGTGTTCCGTAGGTCCAACTTGGTGAAGACGGTGGCGCCTTGGAGCAGGTCGAAAGCAGTGGACATCAGCGGAAGGGGATATCAGTTGCGCACAGTGATCTTGTTCAGGCCCCTGTAGTCAATACATGGTCGGAGCCCCCCATCCTTCTTGCCGACAAAGAAGAAGCCGGCACCAGCAGGTGAGGTGGAGGGTCGAATGAACCCAGAGACCAGGGCGTCTTTGAAGTATTCCTCAATGGCCTTGCGTTCTGGCTGAGAGAGGGAAAACAGTCTGCCACGAGGAGGGGTAGTCCCAGGGAGCAAGTCGATGGCACAGTCGTAGGCCCGGTGTGGAGGAAGAACGGCGGCCCTGCTCTTGCTGAATACCTCCTTGAGATCCCAGTACTCTGTGGGAACTTGAGATAACTCGGTGAGATCAGGGGGCTCGGCAGGAGACACAGGAGAGCTAAAGAGCAGACAAGAGGCATGGCATGCAGGGCCCCATTCCACAACCTGGCTTGTTACCCAGTCTATGTGAGGGTTGTGGCGAGTAAGCCAAGGAAGGCCTAGAATAACTGGGAACTCAGGTGAAGGAATCAGGTGCAGGGATATTTCTTCCTTGTGACCTTGAGACTGGAGAAAGACTGGAGAAGTAACTTGGGTGACTCTTCCATCACCTAACACTTGGCCATCGAGGGCAGACACAGACAGTGGGACTTCAAGAGGTGCAGTCGGAATATTGATGCTTTGGGCGAAGTGAATATCCATAAAGTTCCCAGCCGCCCCTGAGTCTAACAAAGCTTGACAAGAGTGGACAGACTCACCCCAGGAGATGGAGACCGGGATGTAGATTCCTTGGCCAGGGAGTCCGGGAGAGAGGGTAGGCCCCGTCACAACCCTCCCTCGGCTGGACGGGGCGGTCCTTTTCCCAAGAGTTCGGGACATGATGCTCGGAAGTGACCAGGCTTGCCACAGTAGATGCAGCACTTGTCCCTCCTTCTGCGCTCCCTCTCAGATGCAGAGAGGCACGTACGATCCACTTGCATGGGTTCTGGACAGTCACTGAAGGAGGTAGACGGTTTCCAGGTAGAGGTAGGGAGGCTGGGGGGGCTCAAGGCTTGGTGGCATTCTCTCATCCTGTTGTCCAGATGAATAGCATGTGAGATGAGGGTTTCGAGGTCACTTGGGCATCCAATAGAGGCCAGACCGTCCTTGATGGGGTCAGACAGACCATGGTGGAAGGCTGACACCAGGGCAGTCTCGTTCCATCCACTTACTGCTGCGAGCGTTCGGAACAAGATGGCATAATCTGCGACGCTTCCTCCTTGCCGGATGGACTGCATTGGTACTGATGTCCGCCTGATCGAAGACCCGAAGCATCTCTTCAGAGAACAGCTGGAAATCAAGGCACTCAGGTCCCTGTCTTTGCCAGATAGCAGTAGCCCAGGCTCACGCCTTACCAGCTAATAAGGTGATCACAAAGGCAATCTTGCGGCGATCCGTAGTGTAGGTGGTAGGCTGAAGCTCAAAGGTGAGTTGACACTGGGTAAGGAACTCTCGGCACTCACTGTGCTTGCTGTTGTACCTCTGTGGTGGGTTCGCGAGGTGAAGAAGGCAGCATGGCAGGAGGCACAGGAGCAGGAGCTGGATCAGGAGATGTCAGAGATGTCAGCTGTGCCAGAGTTTTCCCGATTTGCTGAAGCAGTTCCTCGTGGCCAGCAAGGGCCTCACGTTGGCTGGTGAGCGTACGTCCATGAGCATCCATGGTCGCTCTGAAGCGTGTCAAAGCTGCCATAATTCCCTGAAGGTTGGCCGGGTTGAAGCAGTTGAAGCAGCCTCTGCTGAGTCGGTCATGACGGAGTCTTTCTGTTAGGGTTTTGCTGGGATTCGAACCTGGTTCGTTGGTGTGATAATCCAGCAAACCCCCACTAGGCCACCAGGGGGATGACTCAAATGCAGAGGCGTGAGGCAGAAGTAGAAAAAGTATCAAAAGGTTTATTTATACTATATACACTATATACAATCCAGGGCAAAACAAAAAACAAAAAAAAACAAAGAGTATAATCCAACACTGGGAAGACAAAAGGAAAAATAAAATATCCAAAAGTTCAAAGTCCAAAAAGGAAAAGGCAAAAATGCAAAAGCTCAGAAGATCCAAAAACACAGTCATTACTAAATCCAAAAGAAAAGTAAAGTGCAAAACAAAGAACACAGTACAGAGGAAACTGGAGATAAACATTACAGCACAAAGACTCGTGACAAGAGGACTGAACTCAGGGGTATAAATACACAAACTAAATTGAACACAGGTGAAGATAATCAGGACTAAACAGGCAATTAACACAAACACAAAACACAGGAACAGTGGCGGCCTCTAGAGGCCAAAATAAACATGACATGAAAAGGAAATAACAGCGGCCTCTAGAGGCCAAAACAGTCCTAGTCCTAACATAACTGGGTTCTCTTTATCTACTTTTAGGACTTGTGTGAAAATCTGATGTTGTTTTAGGTCATTTTTATGCAGAAATATAGAGAATTCTAAAGAGTTCACAAACTGTCAAGCACCAGCCATCCATTATCTGTAGCTGGTTATCCTGTCCTACAGGGTCACAGGCAAGCTGGAGCCTATCCCAGCTGACTATGGGCGAGAGGCTGGGTACACCCTGGACAAGTCGCCAGGTCATCGCAGGGCTGACACATTGACAAAGACAACCATTCACACTCACGGTCAACTTAGAGCCACCAATTAGCCTAACCTGCATGCCTTTGGACTGTGGGGGAAACCAGAGCACCCGGAGGAAACCCACATGGACAGCATGCAAACTCCACACAGAAAAGCCCACGCCAGCTACTGGGATCGAGCCCAGGACCTTCTTGCTGTGAGGCGACAATGCTAACCACTACACCACCATGCCGCCCACTTTCAAGCACCACTGTACCTCTAACTGTTACAAAGCACTGACCATGGAGACTCCTTCCATAACTGTTTAATAAACATCTCTTTACTTTAACAAAACTTCACCATGACAAACATATTTTTAATCTGTTTATATGGAGCATCAACCATACAAGTTGCTACTACAAAAATTAATATACAATAATCCTGTGATGCGCAGCTACACTGCTGTCAGAGCTGCTGTTCTGGAAAACTAATCAACACCTTCTGACCAATCAGGATCCAGTATTCTACAACACTGTGGTGTAAATGTGTTTAATGATGTAGTCTGTACTCTTCTATACGACCATGTCTTTGAGCTCTACTGAAAAAAAATATATAATTGTTTTTACTGACATGGAAATCAGTCACTATACTGTAATGTATATACATTCATATGAGGAGAAAACACATGTTTGTAACAGTGTAGGGGAAGAAAACTCTTTCTCACTCCCACATGATGATAAAGTAAAAATCAGAACAGTTTCTGAGTAACACATGAGTAATACACCGTTAGTTATTCTCAAAGGTTAGCATGGCAAAATGAATCATTCTAATCGACTCTATGAAAAGAACGGTCATATATCACTGAGCCACATGAAGAAGCGTCTGTTTTATTTTCGAGATCTCATTTTAAGAATTAGTGAGAACATAAATAAATAATCAAATCATTGAAAAGCTTATCAATGTTTTCAAAGGCTTTCTGTCTTTAACCAGTCCTGAACTTCTGAATTCATTTCTGAAAGAATCAGATATGAAAAATCAATCATTTTTATAGAAAAATACACAAATTATGTATTAATCAGATGTGAAGATAAACTATTTGTGCAGAAAGAATCCATCCATCCATCCATCCATCCATCCATCCATACCCCTTATCCATCAGGGTCATGGGTGATATGGAGCAGATCCCAGCTGACTTTGTGTGAGAGGCAGGGTACCCTGGCAGGTTGCCAATCTATTGCAGGGCTGTGAAGAATCAGATGTGAAAATAAATGAATCTTGTGTTAAGAAAAGATGTGAAAATACATGAGTCATGTGTAAAGAATCAGATGTGTAAATAGATGAATCTTATGTAAAGAATCAGATGTGAAAACCAATGAATCGTGTGTAAAGAATCAGATATGAAAATAAAAAAATCGTGTGTCAAGAATCAGACGTGTAAATAAATGAAGTGTGTGTAAAGAATCAGATGTGAAAATAAATGAATCTTATGTAAAGAATCAGATGTGAAAATAAATGAATCTATGTAAAGAATCAGATGTGAAAATAAATGAATCTTGTGTAAAGAATCAGATGTGAAAATAAATTAATTGTGTGCAAAGAATCAGATACAAAAATAAATGAATAGTGTAAAAAGTCAGCTGTGAAAAATGAATTGTGTAAAAATCACATGTAAAAGTAAAACAATCATGTATAATCACATAAAATAATGAATTGTCAAAATAATCACGTGGGGAAAAAAATCATCATCTAAAAAAAACCCACAAGTGTAAATAAAACCAAATGTAAAATAATTGAATGATATAAAAAAGCATGTGTGAAAATAAAAACACCTGCAGTACTTGTGAAAAAATGTTTTTGCTGTCACTGCAGCATTAATCGTGTGTGTGTGTGTGTGTGTGTGTGTGTGTGTGTGTGTGAGTCTTTACTTATTAAAGTCAAACTGTGTGTCAGTTGTTTTTTATATCTTGTGTTCTTTCTTCTGTCAGATTTCTCCCTACAGCTCTCTCTCGCTCTCTTGCTTGCTTGCTTGCTCTCTCTCTTGTTCACTTCACACACCAAAATATGTTAATTATGGTTAAGCACAGCTTTATCTGTTTTCGGGTTGCAGTCAGAAATGTCAGGGAGTCTTTGACAGGTGTGTGTTAGTAGAGAATGTGATGCCTCAGGACTCTGAGAGTCATTAAAAGAAAATCAGCCGTGGAGCAAAGAGCAGTGATCAGTAGTGATAACAGACATACCAGTACAGGCTGTGTCTCAAGCTGCACTGTGCACTTTGGTCTTTCACGATATACTGTGTACTTGACTACCAAGTGACTCACACCTCACTGTTCCTTCAGTGAACATCCTGTAAACCCGCTCAATGCTGGTTACTCTTCTACACTTATAAACTGTAATGATGTATAAACTCACAATCCAGCGTCACTCAGAAGAGGACAGGGTCCTTTCAGTGCAGTGGTGCCTCAACAGTCAAGTCAGTGAAGTTAAATGTCCTTTAGCAAGTTTCACTTTGACTTTTGGTCACCATTAAGAAGCTTCTGGCAGAATTCTGGTTGGATATTTGTCCACTCTTCTTAGCCAAATTGGTGGAGTTCTATTAAATTTGTGTTTCCTCGAACAGACTGAACCGTGAAGCACAGTCCACATATTTACGACAGGGTTGAGGTCAGGACTTGTTTTAAGCTTGATGTTATTATCCTTTATCCTTCACAACCAGCTTTGATGTGTGTTTGAGGTCATTGTACTGTTGGAATACCCAACTGTGTCCAGGTTTCTGATGATTTGAGGTGATGCTGAAGAATTCTGAGGTTCTTCATCATTCCATCAACTTTGTGCAATGCACCAGTTCCACTGGCAGCAAAACAGCCCCAGAGCCTGATGCTACCACCATCATGCTTAACAGTTGATACAGTGTTCCTCTGAACCTCTGGTCATTGCGGCCAAACAGCTCGATCATTGTCTAATCTGACTATCAAACTTTCCTCCAGAAGGCTTCTTCTTTGTCCATGTGGTCAGCTGTGACCTTTAGCCAAGCATATAGGTGTTGATTGTGGAGCAGGGGCTTCTTTCTTGGATGGCACCCTTTCAGTCCATGGTGATGTAAAACTTACTTGGCTGTAGACAGCGTTTCAGCAGCTTCCAGTTCATGGCAGGCCTGTGCCTTGGTGGTTCCTGACCACCTGAACTAATTTCCTCTCAGCTGAGGGGGACAATTTGGATCTTCTTCCAGAAAAGTAGTTTGGCAAAGTGGCTCCTCATCCCAATAAATTGTAGTTATATACAATTGTTTGACCTGACGATGTTGGAATCTACAGTTGTTTAGAAATTCCTCCAAGAGACATTCCTGAGAGTGTAAATCTATGATCCTCTTTCTGAGATTTGGACTGAGCTCTTTGGACTTTCTAATTGTACTGTGTGTTGGTCAATCCAGTGAGTGGTGTCAAACAAACCCTTTTTATGTTGTGCACAGAGAAGCTACCAGCCAGAGTCAATCATAACTAACAGGAAGTTAAGAGGCCTTGGCCTTGTCAAGTTAAAATACTTTGATCCTGTAGGTATAATTTGGACCCTGTGTTGATTTAAGAAAACCCAAAATAAATTAAAATTTGTGCACCGAATTCTTGTTTTTTTTTCCTATTACTAGATGTTGTATAATCATTTTGCCTGAGGAAAAGAACAGTTTAAAGAAATCATTGAAAGACCAGTGTTACCATGAAATTCATGTCCCTGTATATCAATTTCTAACCTCAACTGTAGCTACTTCACATTCTCATTAAAATAAAGTGCTGCACAAGTCAAGCCCACAAGCTGACAGCAATATTGGTCACTACACACCCACAAGAGACAAACTATGATTGACTCGAGCGATTTGTCACCTGCTAGTGTGAGTGCAGCATGACTGTATGCACTTCACACCAAGTTTGGTAAGTTTTTGTGATTAGAGCTAAAGAAGAATGCAGAACTTTGAGTGCTGACCCACTGCTGGTGCATTTCAAGTGTAAAACTTTCCATGAATGCAAGGTCATCCTGCAGGTCACAGGCATCATATGAAGTGGAACTATCGCATCTCGGGCAGGTATCGTTTCTGATTTTACAGATTTGCTGCAGATTCCCAGCGTGACTTCTGGGAGAATATTGACCTTGAAAGCTCTTGCCGTCCATTGATTTGTTTAGCTGGATAAAGCTGACAGTTCCTCGTTAGCTGACACTTCCAACCAAAAGAGATAGAGAATGGCAGACAGAAAGAAAGAAAGAAAGAAAGAAAGAAAGAAAGAAAGAAAGACAGACAGACAGACAGACAGACAGACAGAGAGGGGGGATAAATGTACCGGTACTTGATAGATGAGAGCTGCTGAGCTCATTCTGTTTGAATAGCTCTGAATAGGTCCTAGGATGCAAACACCAAAGGACAAGTGGACAGATGATGCAGATATTCAAGTATACAAGCTCTATTAGCCATTTAAACTTATTCAATCTTTTATATCACCTTGAATCTTTAAGTGACCTCACTTTACCTTCATAACCCTACAGGGCAGTGCTGTGTGTCACCAGAAGGAGGCAGTGTTGTCACTACAATCTGAAAATTCTCTCTCTCTCTCTCTCTCTCTCTCTCTGGTGTCCAGCACCCACTGTAGCCTCACATTCCTACATGCCTGTTCTTGGCTGATAGGAGAAGAACCTGATGTGGTCTTCTTGGAGTCAATCCACCTCAAAGTTCATCATGCTAAGATTCTTTTCTCCTCACCATGGATACAAAGAGTAGTTATTGGACTTACTATACTCGAACCAGACTGGCCATTGTCCTCAAAACCCTCTCTCATCAACAAGGTGTTTCCTCTAGCAGAACTGATTCTCACTGGATTTTCTCTTCTCCATTCTGTATAAACTCTACAGACTGTTGGTGTGAAAATCCCAGGAGATCCACAGTTTCTGAAATCCTCAAACTGTCTGAGACTCAAAAGCCATTGACCACATTTATGTTGCAGTCCTGGCTGTAACATAAACCACATTCCATTGCATTAACCACATTTAGCAGAAGCTCTTATCCAGAGCAATGTACAACATACCCAGAGCAGTCTGGGCAGTAGTTGGGGGTTAAGTGCCTTATGCCGCTTTTCCGCTACAAACGCGGCTGAGTCGGGCTGAGCTATGCCGTGCTGAGTCGAGCTGAGTCGAGCTGAGCGGGGCTGTTGGAGTTGCATTTCGACTACAACCGCTCTGAACCATGCTGGCTGGAAGTGGGTGGACACATTGGGTGGAGTTAGCGAAAGTGGGTGGACGTCACGTGATGTCGTTAGGCAGCGCAAACAGTGACATCAGTGATCTTTTAAGTGGTAGTCTCACGACCCGGAGAGTAAACAATAAACATGGAGGACATGGAGTTGTTAGTGTTGCTGGTCTTGGTGCTGTGGCTTGTTGTCACCGACAACGCCAACAGATACTGGCAAGAGCGTATAGATGAGGTGAGGCGCATAAGGCTTCAGAAATTCTCGTAATTCGTAATTATTCTTCTTCCAGGTTTACGGTGTTTACAGATCCTAGCATGCTCGCGGGGCGTGTGTGGGCATGTGAGGACACTCCTCCTCACCAATCAGTGCACAGGGGAGTGTCTCCTCACGCCCCTACCCCCACTCGGCTCGGTTTGGCTCGCTTCAGCCCCACTCCAAAACCGTGCGAGTTTTGGGTGCTAAGCAGGGCTGAAGCGAGCTGAGTCGTGCTGCTCTGAGATAGTCGAAACGCGAGCCGTGTCGGGGTGAAGTGATCTGAAGCGAGCTGAAGTGAGCTGAAAAAGGGTAGTGGAAAAGGGCCATTACTCAGGGGCACTTCAGACATTCCTGCTGGTCCAGGGAATCAAACCAGCAACCTACTTCTCTAACCAGCGTTGTGTGGCCAGCTTTGTGTGGCCATGACTTCCTACACATGTAGGTTTATATCAATATGCTATCATTTCTATAGTAACACTGACACCATATAAATGTGTTTAAAAATATGTGGAATTGTTGATAGTTTTTTTTCTGTAAGGAAACATTTATTGGGCAGTAAAGGAGTCTACCACAAGCCAACCTAGTGGTTAGTGTGTCCGCCTCTCAATTGGGAGATCGTGAGTTCTACTCACAGTCGGGTCATACCAGAGACCATCATAAAAATGGTACCTACTGCCATCTTACAAGGTATGCTGCAATACAGATATGAATGTGGAGTCAAACTCTTGCAATTACTAGAGGACCTGCCACCCACTGTAACTCTAGTAATATAGATGAGAGACTGAGGGTGAGAGAAGTGGAAATCGGTGCTGCCTTAAGGGCCTGGTTAGTACTGGGATGGGAGACTGCCTGGGAATACCAGGTCCTGGCACAGGAGGGCCTTTAACTTTGAAAGAAGTTTTCAGTGCCAGTGCTTTGTAACAGTCAGAGGTTAATGCTTTGCGGTTGCTCGGTGGTTCTAAAGGTTGTTTATTGCCAGGGTGGTTGTGAGGTTTTGCCCTCCCAGCCTATAAAATGCCTCAATAGTTCATCACAATATATAGCCTCTGACAACCAAGTCCAGCTCCTGGCCTTCATGCAGTAGAACTGTTTCGTACCAACAGGAGAAAGGGTAAAAGGTGGGTTACTGGCACCTTAAAACCAGTTTTTATTATTGCTCTGGTTTCTTTTCCATTTTCTGTCTCCTAATGTGTACTCTATTTGTCATCTTTTCCTTTGGTTTGTCATCTTTTCAGTTCTCCTGGTTTGACCAGCTCCTGGTGGATGACAACCTTGGAACCCAGCCTCCTAGAGGCTGTGAGTTCTAGGTTGGTGTTAGGAAGGGCATCCAGTTGTAAAACTCTGCTTCATTATAAAGTTTGTAGTAGTGTCAGTAAAGGGGAGGAAGAGACTAAATTCATACCATGTAATGTCAAACCCACTCACCAGCAGTAGAACCTGATGTTAAATATATATAGAGAGAGAGTTGCTTGTTGGAAAATAGCTATAGTATAAGAGGAATAAAACACTTGGGGACATGCTGTTATAGAACAAAAATGAGTGCAGGTGTGGTTTGATGAAGTGAAGGTACCGTTGCTATGCTGATGCTGTTTAGTTTCCCAAGAACAATAATCTTTATATTGGGATGAAGCACGTACAGAATGGTCTTTTAAAAACAATATTGCTGTAATATAAAGAAATAGATCAAGGGAAGAGAAGTAGAGGATCACTATGGGACCATTAGGCTTCCAGTGCTAAATAAAATATAAAACATATGCTCCAGAATAATAATTCTGAAGCAAACTAGGAAGTGGATAAAACTTATTTGTTCCCCAATGAGGACACTGAGACAAACACACGGTACACATTGGAGAGGAGATAGCAGATGTGTGTGTGTTTGTGTGAGCAGTCTTTCTGTTTCTCAGTGGTGCTGTTCATCTCCCCAGAGTACTGTAATTAACGCTACATTTATGAGACAGGAATTAAAGAAAGAAGCTCTCGGCAGCAGGTACCCTCCCTCCTCGATGATTACCATCGCTCCCTGTCACGATAACAACCCGCTCGATCCCTGTGAGCTCTCAGTGCTCGCAAACACACACACACACACACACACACACACACACACACACACACACACACACACACACACACACAAAAACTGCTCTCCACATGGTTAACTAAAACCCTGCACATCATCAGCTGCACATCCATTCGCCAATGCCAAACCTTGGTTTTATTCCTCAACCCCCAGCTCACTCATAACCATCAGATGCAAGGAAGCTTATTGTGGATGATATCGACTCGACTCACCAGTGGATCATACCGAGTCTCGGTGGCTGTCAAGTCACAGATGGCATCTCTATAAATAAATCCCACATGAGCCAAAGGAGATTATGGATTACAAGTACAATTCAATGGAAGACTACAGAGATTACAGTCTAAGCTCTTTTGTAAGAGTTTATTCTCCTGATATGAGAAACATTTGCAAACATAGCTGGACAGCTGGAGCAGAAAAAGTATTAAGAAAGTTACGAGTTGAAAACATTATTTAAAACATGAAAGACCATATTATCGCTTCTCAGCCTTTTGGCTAAAATTAAGTGTAGTATCTGATCTTCAGTTTAAGATCTGATACCTCCTCCATATGAGGACTTTATATCAAACGAATTTTTAGAGCAGGGAACTGGAAGATCTTCCAGCTGGGCTTTCTCCATTTTCTCCAAGTATTAACCTGCTTAGAATGGCTTCAGGAAGAAGATGAAGCCTTTATTTGTCACATGAACACTCAAGCACACAGTGAAATTCATCCTCTGCATTTAACCCATCTGAAGCAGTGAACACACACACACACACACAGAGCAGTGGGCAGCCATACTACAGTGCCCGGGGAGCAGTTGGGGGTTAGGTACCATGCTCAGGGCACTTCAGCCCAAGGCCACCCCATGTTAACCTAACTGTATGTCTTTGAACTGTGGGGGAAACCAGAGCACCCAGAGAAAACCCATGCAGAAATGGGGAGAACATGCAAACTCCACACAGAAAGGCCCCCATCGGCCACTGGGCTCGAACCCAGAACCTTCTTGCTGTGAGGCTAAATTGCTAACCACTACACCACCATGCTGCCCGAATATACCTTGAGCACATTCAGTACATTCAATACCTTCAGGAATGGCTCAAAGGTTAAGGCTTTGGGTTATTGATCAGAAGGTTGGGGGTTTTAGCACTGCCACTGATGGGACCATAAGCAAGGTCCTTAACCATCTCTGCTCCAGGAGGTGTTGTATCATAGATGACCCTGTGCTCTGATTGCACTTTCCCAATAACCTGGGATATGTTAAGAAAAGAATTTCACTGTCCTGACAAATAAGGCTCAAGAAGCACACAGAGCTCAATGGTGGAGGTTTATATAATAAACAGTAATTTTGTTGTCTCACAAAGCAAAAATCATACTGGCAGAAATCCCAAAATTTACAGCTTCTCAGCTCCTGCACGGTTAGCAAGATGGGGCTAGACTGGAAACCAATTTTCAGCAGCACCACTATGCTAATGTTTAACTTTAATGTGTGATGTGTGAGGTGTTGAACTAAGCACACAGCTAATGTAGCTACTTACAGCTAATGGTTTTCAAGTAGACAGATTATTTGAAATGCCAGCTACAGAGGTACAAAATGCAAACACATGAATGGGAAATTACTTACTTACTTAGGTGGGGTTTACATTAGACCGTATCAGCGGATCATCAGATTAACGTTTTTAAAACGATTCGCGTGCACACAGCAACGCCAATACACGATTCGCGTGCACACAGCAACGCCAATACACGGATACGCTCGGCTCCGCAGGCATCCTGCGCTCCAAATCACTCCGCCCTGAACAGCGAGTGCCCTCTGGAGGGTGTGCACTCCGGCCCTGCGCAGCTCACAGAGCGCGCGAGTGAAGCACACGAGCAGTGATTCGGGACTGAGCCGCTGTGTGTGTGATTCCAGTGCATATCGGGCATGCGCATCACTTACCACTTGCAAGTGGAAGGATGGCAAGCCTAAAGACAATCATAACTACACAATGGGCAGTATTTGCATCATTTTCATACTTTTATACTCTTTAATGAAAGGTGATACAAGGCGGAAGTCCGCGCCATTTTTCAGGAGTCGCATCACATGACCAACGCCAGCGAATCAGGAAGGTGGATGTCACAGTGACGTTGTCCAATGACTACGAGCTCAGCACAGCATATCCACGTATCCGCGTATTCTCAATGTTTACACAGCACCGGACCAGACACGATCTGGATTGAATACGTAGACCCTGGCGGATTCCCATTTCCCGGCGTTTCCAGGCATTTTAATGTAAATGGACAGTGCATCCGCAAAGAAAATGAGACAGATACGGTCTAATGTAAACTTGGCCTTAGACTTAGGCTACATCCACACGACAACGGCAACGAGATGTTATTTAAAAAAATATCGCGTCCAAATGGGCAACGATCAGTAAAATATCAGGTCCATATGGCAACGCAACGCTTGCTGAAAATGATGCAATACACATGCCACACCTCTAGGGGTGTTGTAAGACGGTCCCTTCGGAGACACCAGAACAATAGAAGAAGTAAGGACACATGCGCATAAACTATTATGCACGAGACTTCATATTAGCCACAAAGTCAGAAAAATCTGTTCGTAAAATTACATTATAATGACCAAATACAATGAAAAGTATTTTTCCAGTCTCACCTGTGAAAGGTAATCCCATGTGATCTTGTTTAGACGGCAAACCTGTTGGTACAGTTAAACGCAGCACATGAATGAGGCATCTTTATTCTCCGCTTTGACTTATCCAATATGGTGGCGAGGATGACGTATGATTCTACGCGGAAGGCAGCATCTTTAATGGTCCGGAATAAATTGAATGCTACACGTTGATGGATTAATTTGTTCTTCTACGCCCTTTTTGAGGAATGTATTGTAGGACTTAAACCAACATCTGAAGAGGTGAGATCGCTCCTTTTTTTCCCTATTTTTGCTGGCGGGATTGACTCTGCCCTAAGGGTTATTCTCTCTCTCTCTCTCTCTCTCTCTCACTCACTTTGCACCATTACACAATAAATATTCACAGTGAAAATATTTTGTAAGCGCGTTTCATGAACCAAGTTATAGGATTTGTTGACAACTCGCATCGAGTTCGTTACACTTCTACCCGGCGTGAAGCACTCACAGTCATGTGGTTGTGACGTCATTGTAAACAAATCCGTTCTACTCATCCAGACGACTTTGCAATGGCAACGTTGCCAGATCTTTCCACTCTGGAACCCATTCTCAAAAGATTGCATTTTGGAGCACCCAAAATGCCGGTGCCATGTGGACGCCAGGCCGAAACGATAAACAATTGTATCGGATTCACCTGAATCCGTTGCCATGTGGACAGGGCCTTAGAAGCTCCCACGTCTTGCCACGCATGAGGCAGTCACGCTTGTCCAGCACTTTCAGTCTGCAGCCAGTGTTATTGTGTCTTTCCATCCTCTACCAACTAGTTGCAAGTCTCTGTCAATTGTTTGGTGCCAGTTCATTTTTGGATGTCCCCTCTGATGTTGTCCAAGGGGATTCCATTGTAGAACTTGGTTGGCAAGTCTTGTTGGCAGGAGTCTAACAACATGTCCCAGCCAGCTCAGTCAATGTTTACAGATGATTGTGGACACTGGCTGTTGGTTGGTCTGAGATCTGACTTCCTCGTTTGTGATGAAGTCGCTCCATCTGATGCCCAGGAGTTTTCAGATACTGTTATGATCTGCCCCGGATTTCCACTTCGGAGGTTTACTTCCTGGTCTGCTCCGCTGTGCATAAATAGGCCATTCTCAGAAGAGGACTTTACCAGAATGTCTTGTCTGTTTCTCATGTCATCTCTGTGCCATTTTTTGTTTCCTGGATTTTTGCTCTCTGCTTTGCCTAGTCTTAGCCACAGTTTTTTGCACTCACGTTTTGTCAGTTTTTCATGTTTTTTTGCACTACGTTTTTTGTCTCCAGTTTTTGTCAGAACTATTTTTCATGTTTTTTTCATATTAGCATTTTGTCTTTGTTTACCTCATTGTTGTGTGGATTATTTTTGCTATTTGTGTTTGTTGACTCTTTTTGGACTTTAATTAAATCATTTTTTTTATTCATTGGATTTTCTGGCTTGTGTTCTTTATTGGATCCTAACTCACTACATCTGGCCACCCTTAACAGTACATTCTGGCCAACATGGATCCAGTGGAACTTAACTATCTGAGAATGGCTATGCAGCAGCAAGGAGCCCTCCTCAGGACCCACCAACAGGAACTCAGGCAGACCACTCAGAACCTGGCCACCCTGTCCAACTCACTCAACCTCCTTGCCACACAACTCCAGCACTCCCAAGCCATGCCTACCCCTGCCCAGGCATCTCTTTCTCCACCTCCCACCACCGCCACTCTCCACGAACCAAGACTCCTGTCGCCTCAGCCCTACAATGGAGAACCAGGTACCTGCAGATCTTTTTTGTCACAGTGTTTGCTGATCTTGGAGCTTCAACCCCTGGCTTTCCCCACAGAATGCTCCCGGGTAGCCTATACCATCACGCTCCTCACCGGCAAGGCCAGGGAATGGGGGACGGTGGTCTGGGACGCTGACATGCCCTGTTGTTCCAGCTTCAAGAAATTCTCTGAGGAAATGAGGTGAACATTTGACTGCTTTCTGTCTGGCCAGGAGGCGGCAAGAGGGCTCATGGAGCTGTGACAGGGGTCCCGATCTACCTTGGATTATGCCATCGAGTTCCAGATGTTGGCAGCGTCATGCGGTTGGAACGAGAGTGCCCTGGTCAACACGTTCCTACATGGCTTATCCAATGCCATAAAGGATGAACTCATCTCACGGGAACTGCTGTTGGACCTCTCCAGCCTGATGGACCTTGCCAATCATATTGATGCACAGGTCCAACAACGGAAGAGAGAGAGGAGCCACTGCAACTTCAACCCTTCTCCACCACCCGCCTCATCCATCGAACCCATGCAGGTAGATCGGGTACGGGTGTCAGCGGAGGAATGACTGTGCTAATGGAGCACAGGGGCTTGTTTCTACTGTGGTCAGCAGGGACACATCTGCCGCTAAAAGGACGAGCCCACCAGTGAATCGAGGGGCCCTGGTGGGCAATGCTCGGAACCAGTCCCCTGCCAACCGACCGTTGCTCCCCATCATCATCACTCTCAACAATTGGCATCACCATCTTCAGGCACTCATCGACTTGGGGGCAGACAGGAACCTGATCTGCTCCGCCACTGCCAAGGATCTCGGAATCCCGTTGCTTGCCCTTGAGGTCCCTCTCACCGTCCTGACACTCAATGGCACTGGCTTGACCACCATCACTCACCTCACCACCCTGCTCACCCTAAGGATTTCAGGCAATCACTCCGAAACTATACAACTTCACGTCATGAACAACCCTCACGTTCCCGTTATTCTTGGATTACCCTAGTTGATGCAGCACAACCCCCACTTAAACTGGACTGACACACCATCTTAGGCTGGAGTCCTTCTTGCCTGGCCTTCTGCCTGAACTCCACTCTGCCTCCCACCAAACCACCTCAGCCTTCAGCCAGCTAGTTTTCTGACCTTTCTCATGTGCCTCTGGAATATCTGGACCTCAAGCCTGTCTTCAGTAAGACCCGAGCAGTGTCCCTTCCCCCTCATAGGCCCTATGACTGCAGTATTGACCTTCTGCCAGGGACGGCGCCACCCAAGGGACGTCTCTACTCTCTTTCCCCCACTGAGAGACAAGCCATGGAGAAATACATCACTGTCTCTGGCAGCTGGGGTCATCCACTCTTCCTCCTCCCCAGCAGGGGTGGGATTCTTCTTCGTGGGGAAGAAAGACAAGTCGCTCCACCCCTGCATTGACTATCAAGGTCGCAACGCCATCACAGTCAAGAACAGCTACCCACTACCGCTCATGACTACAGCCTTTGAACTACTCCAGGGAGCTAAGGTGTTCACTAAACTGGACTTACGCAATGCCTATCACCTAGTTAGGATCAGGGAAGGAGACAAGTGGAAGACGGCCTTCACCACCACCACAGGCCACTATGATTAGCTCATAGTCCCTTTCGGCCTGAATAACGCGCCCGCGGTATCCCAGCCATTGATTAATGATGTCTTGAGGGACTTTCTTAACACCTTTGTCTTTGTTTACCTGGATGATATCTTGATTTTCTCTCGCTCCCTGGAGGAACATCGGGGTCACGTCTGGTAGGTTCTTCAATACCTGCTGGAGAATAAGCTGTTCGTTAAGGCAGAGAAGAGTGAGTTCCACCAAGGCTCTGTCTCGTTCCTGGAGTTCATCATTTCACCAGCCAAGATCCAGATGGACCTCCTCAAGCTGGAGGCAGTTGCTGACTGGCCCACTCCATCTTTGAGATGAGAGCTCCAGCACGTCCTGGGGTTCACCAACTTTTACAGGCATTTCATCCACAACTTCATCACGGTGGCCGGACCTCTCTTAGCCCTGACCTTGACCAAGACCAAGTTAAAGTGGGGGGAGGAATCAGAGAAAGCCTTTTCCAGTCTCAAGCACAGGTTTACTACAGCACACATTTTCACCATACCCGATTCTACCAAGCAGTTTATCATCGAGGTGGACGCCGCCAAGTCAGGGGTCGGAGCTATCCTATCCCAGAGGACCAATGACAACAAGGGCCACCCATGCACTGCCTTCTCCTGCTGGCTATCCCCAGCTGAACGAAACTATGACATTGGCGACCGAGAACTACTGGCTGTGAAACTAGCCTTGGAGGAGTGGAGGCACTGGCTCGAGGGGTCTGACCTCCCGTTCCTAGTCTGGACCAACCATAAAAACCTGGAGTACCTCAAGTCTGCCAAACGTCTCAACTCTCGTCAAGCCTGTTGGTCTTTCTTCTTCACCCGATTCAACTTCACGCTCTCCTACCACCCAGGCTCCAAGAATGGCAAACCCAACGCCCTGTCCAGGATGTTCTCTTCCCACCAAGAGGATTCCAAGCCACCCAAGAATATCCTTCCTTCATGCTGCCTGGTGGGAGCTGCTATTCTAGAAGTTGAGGCGCTCATGCAGAAGGCCCTGTAGCAGGATCCTGGTGAAGGTAACTCCAACAATATTCCTTGTAACCATCTGTTTGTTCCCTGTCATGTGCAAACTTAGGTGCTGCAGTGGGGTCATGGTTCCAAGCTGGCCTGCCATCCGGGAGCTGCCCGAACCCTGGCTCTCATCCAGCAGCACTTTTGGTGGCCATCCATCAAGGAGGATGTCCAGGAGTTTGTGGCAGCCTGCAACACATGCTCCTGGAACCAGACAGCCAATTGACCCCCTGCTGGCTTACTAAGACCCCTTCCTACTCTGCATCAACCTTGGTCTCACATTGCCTTGGACTTCATCACAGGATTCCCCAACTCAGGTGGCAATACATGCATCCTCACTGTCATTGACCATTTTTCTAAGACCATCCATTTCATTCCTCTGCCCAAGCTCCCCTCAGCCAAAGAGACCACAGAACTACTCATCCACCATGTTTTCCGCCTACATGGTCTGCCTACCTACATAGTTTCTGACCGGGGTCCTCAGTTCACTGCACAGTTCTGGAGAGCCTTCTGCAAACTCATCGGGACAACCTGTAGTCTCTCTTCAGGCTTCCACCCACAGACCAACGGCCAGGCAGAACAGGCTAACCAGGCTTTGGAGGTTGCACTCAGGTGCATGGCATCTAGGGATACCAGTTCTTGGAGCAAGTACCTACCTTGGATCGAATACGCACATAACACTCTCCCTTCCTCTACCACAGGTCTCTCTCCATTCCAGTGCTCACTAGGTTACCAACCACCACTGTTCCCCAGCCAGGAGGAGGTCGCCATACCATCAGCACAGGCCTTTAGACACCACTGCAGGAGAACGTGGGCATTGGCCCGGAGAAGACTCATTCACTCCACACTCGCATCCAAGAAGCAGGCTGACAAACATCGCTCCAAGGCACCCACCTACTGAGTGGGTCAATGAGTTATGCTCTCCACACGCCACCTGCCACCTAGGGCCGTCTCTCACAAGCTGGCACCCAGATTCCTTGGACCCTTCCTCATCAAGAAGGCAATCAACCCATGTTCCATTAGACTGGCATTACCACTCACCATGCAACATGTTCACCCCACCTTTCATGTATCACAGCTTAAACCTCTGGTTTCCAGTCCTTTAGAATAACTTGGCAGTACACTTTCCCTGGTATGGAAAGGCGCACCACTCCTCTCCAGTTGTCACATTCTGCATAAAAAATGCCCTTCTTGGGGATACATACCACTGCTCCATTACTCCAGTCCTCTGGTACTTCCCCTGAGGTCCAAACTTGGTTACAGAGCTGGCACATCCATTTGAAAAAAAACTTTGAACTGTTTTTGTAGCAAGGGTGTTTTCCAGGAACAGGGTGCTGACCTGAAGCCCAACCACTTATATTTAGTATAGAGACCATAAGTGGAAATTACTCTTTCCTGACTGCTAGCTGGTGGGTATGCCAACTTGTAATGTGCTGGCATGCAGAGTGGAACTGCTAATTAGTACCTTCCTGGTGTCATAAGGCTCCCGTTACAGGCCTCCCATGTACTAGACCCAGGCAGGTACCAGGTAGGAATAAGCTGCCACACCTTGACAAGGTTACACAATTCCTTGTCCTGGTGGGGTGAAGCTCCCTGGACCATGGCAGAATGGGAAATTATTATAACTTTTATGCACACCCACCTGGGGAACACTGTATGTGAGTTTAATCGAAATCCAATCAATCCTGTAGGAGGAGTAGCGATTTTTGTAAATTGTGGACGGACGACAATGACGATGACAATGGACGGACGACGGATAGATGACGCGTGACCACATAAGCTCATCCGGCATGGCCTGCGGCTGGATGAGCTAATAAAAAAGTAATGTGATGTTTTTGTAACCTTTTTTTAAATGAAAGTCTGAAGTATCTTAAAACTCCCTGCTCCATTTCTGGCTGCAGAACATAACACTAACGTGTAAATGTTTTAATTGTCTGCAGGATGTAACTGGCGAGGTGTAAAAATATTTTGAGGAGAATTCAATCTGCAAAACTCTACCTTCACCTCCTGCCCCTGCGCCTCATCATGGTATCTCCATCCTCAGCACTCTCTTCTCCAACCCCGTGTTCACGTTCACCTTCTCTGCTGCAGAACTCCACAACCCACAAACGCCTATAAGTAAGCTTTTTTTAATCGATTGCCCCAAGCAGTGTATTCTACATCAGTAAATAAAACAATGCTTCACCCCTGTGCTGAAATGCCTTGGATGGAATATACATGAAGTGAGTGGTTAATGTGTGACCTGAGGACTGCAGAACGCTGATGTTACGTAACCTGCTTCTCCTCAGCCTACGCCCTGCAGTGCCCACCCAGTAAAGCCTTCATATTCACATCAACCTCAAAAGAAATGAAAAGAAGAAGAATAGTATAAACACACCCTCGCAGTGTTACAATGGTGTGCATTACAGAACTGCTCAGAAAGCTGAAACTTTTATGATTTGGTTTTAATATAACACACAGACAGTGAACCGTGGTGGTATTGAAGAGATAAAACACTGTGTGTGGTGCTGTTGGAGTAAAATAATCAACAGTGAAAACCAGCCAGCACACTGAAGGTGATTATTTAAAAAAATAATAATGATAATAAAAAAATCATGTGTTTTATTTCTCTTACACTACAGCAAATGCCTAATGATTAGAATTAGAACAATGCATACTATTTATCCATTTATTAGCTTATCCGGCCGATAGGTGATGAGTTTATGCCCTCAAGTGTTGTCCGTCGTCCATCTGGCATCGTCCACATTTCACGAAAATCGCTTCTTCTCTCTCAATTCTTGACCAATTTTTATTCCTTTTGGCAGGAAGGTAGGTCTGCCTGGGGTGCATGTAGATAGCGTCTACCCAAATTTGCATAATTGCAATTAATAACGAAGATATGGAGTAATTAATCAATCCTTAACGAACAGCTTCCACACAAATCGATTCTTCTTCCTCAATTCTTCACTGATTTTGATTCTTTCTGGTATGAAGGTAGGGGTACCTAGGGTGCATATAACTTCTACCCAGATTTGCTTCATTACAATTATTAATGAAGCTATGGACTAATTAAGCCTTAATGAGGAGCAGTTCAACAAAAATCACTTCCTCGCCACTTTGGATTCTTTCTGGCAAATAGGTCGGGATTCCTAGGGTGGATATTGCTTCTATATGTAGCTTGTATATGGTGTATATACGGTAGCTTGCAATATTTATTGCGCAAGGAAGGTGGCCCACTTTAGATCATTCCTTCTGGACTAGACAGGGCCGGAGTGAGCTACGCCATCATTGACGGTCTTGTTGTTGCATATAACATTGAAGGACATACAGAGAACAAGTTCATTCACTTCGTTGGCAGCGGCTGTCCATCGTGAGTGATGATAACTCCATTACGATATACAGAAACGCAGATGAGCCACAAAGCCTGAACCAGAGCGACAGAGTCGTCTGCAGCAGTTGCGTGAACGGCCTGGTTGAGCTGCTATGGAATGTCTGGTTTCGTGAGCCCATGTATACTCCCTTTGATGCTTGTCTTCAATTGCAGACACTGAGCTTTTAACTAGGTTTCGCCATGTTGATCTATCTGAGGCATCCCTTTCCAACGTCTGATCTAGAATTCTGTCATTCTTCATGTTCCCCTTCAAGATGTCTTTGTACCTCAGTTTCTGTCCTTCTTGTCTCCTCTTTCCTTGGCTCAGTTCTCTGTAGAAAACGGCTTTGGGTAGTCGCTTGTCAGGCATGCGCCAGATGTGTCCAGCCCAGCAAAGCTGGGAGTAAAAAGAAAGGCTGGTGAGGGAACGAATTTGCTTACAGTGTCATTATAGAAGCTATAAACATTTGTTCCCTCACCATCGTTTTTTTTTTTTACTATGTCTTGATGTTAATAAAACACAAAAAATCCACAGCACAAAAAAAAAAACAACCTCTGACTGTTACAAAGCAAAAACACTTGACACTCCTTCTAAAATTGTTAAAATAATCAACACCTTACAGAAAACTTCACCACATCAAGGAGTTTTTAAATTCCTTTATAATTGCGTACAGCGTTTGCTGTTATGATAGAAACGATAATGTATTATATTCAAATTAGTGTGTTCATATCAGAGCTGCTGTTCTAGAGAATTAAACATAGATATATATTTAATCCCGGGCAGCATGGTGGTGTAGTGGTTAGCACTGTCGCCTTACAGCAAGAAGGTCTGGGTTCGAGCCCCGTGGCTGGCGAGGGCCTTTCTGTGCGGAGTTTGCATGTTGTCCGTGTGGGTTTCCTCCGGTTTCCCCCACAGTCCAAAGACATGCAGGTTAGGTTAACTGGTGACTCTAAATTGACCATAAGTGTGAATGGTTGTCTATGTGTCAGCCCTGTGATGACTTGTCCAGGGTGTACCCTGCCTTTTGCCCATAGTCAGCTGGGATAGGCTCCAGCTTGCCTGCGACCCTGTAGAACAGGATAAAGCAGCTAGAGATAATCTCATCTCATCTCATTATCTCTAACCGCTTTATCCTGTTCTACAGGGTCGCAGGCAAGCTGGAGCCTATCCCAGCTGACTACGGGAGAAAGGCGGGGTACACCCTGGACAAGTCGCCAGGTCATGCTAGAGATAATGAGATGAGATTTAATCCCTGCCTAAAGGCAGAGCTCCTGATGAGTTTATGAGCAAAAATTTGCAAGGGCACAAAATCTCCCTGAATAGAATAATATACAGAATGAACGATCGAATTGTGCCATGTTGTGTTTTTCACCTCAACAAATCACTGCATTGTCTTGTGATATTATTGTGAGACCAACAATGAGAGACACATTCATTGTCTCTAGCCGCTTTATCCTGTTCTACAGGGTCGCAGGCAAGCTGGAGCCTATCCCAGCTGACTACGGGTGAAAGGCAGGGTACACCCTGGACAAGTCGCCAGGTCATCACAGGGCTGACACATAGACACCGACAACCATTCACACCTACAGTCAATTTAGAGTCACCAGTTAACCTAACCTGCAAGTCTTTGGACTGTGGGGGAAACCGGAGCACCTGGAGGAAACCCACGCGGACACAGGGAGAACATGCAAACTCCGCACAGAAAGGCCCTCGCCGGCCACAGGGCTCGAACCCGGACCTTCTTGCTGTGAGGTGACAGCGCTAACCACTACACCACCGTGCCGCCTCACATCACAGTTATGATACATATTTATTCCTTTCTTTGACGTTCCATGCCATGCGCCAGAAACAACACAGCCACATTTTATTATGGTGTGACTCTGCTGGGTGCCTGGGGGATAGCAGTGAACCAGCACTTTCACTTTACATCAGTACCTTACAGTTACAATTAAATATTATCGCACATAAGAACTAATTGATATCGATATCAATCTGCGGTAGGTTTAGATTATCTAACACTTAAGAAAAGAGGCTCATAACTGCTATTGAACTCCACAATATTTTTGTTTACACAAGTGTGCAGAGTAAGAAATCATTCAGGTTAAAAAAGCAAACAATGCAAAGATACGTTACCTGCTATGAAAAAAAACAGTGTTTTTTCATCAATATTTTCTATAAAATGTGTTCGTAAATAATCACACATTAGTTTTTAAAGGAAATGTCTCACAAATAAACAAATTGAGCTAAAAGTCGCTCTTTATGTCTGTCCTTTATAAAAAAAGCTGCATGTTGAATTTGTTCTTAATGATATAACCACTAAAATGATGAAAATTGACAGGGCTATTTTTTGTCAGGGAGGTCTCCATAACTCCATCATGCGTGATGTCATTTTCCGCGAGCACAGTGGAGGTGTACAAGTGCATCCTGTACTAGACTATAGTATAATATTATGGTCTAGCGTATTATGGTCTCAGTCAATTTGTTTGCATTTCTCCACAAAAATTATAGCAGTGCAATATTAGAAAAAGAATCAAAATAAAGTAGTAGCTAGTTTATTGCCTGTTTATTTTAAAAATTATATTTACCTGCTTATCTTCCATCCGTTTGATGCGTGACACGGTGTGCTGTCGTGCTGTCAATGTTTTGTGGTGAAACAAAGTCGGGATCGCGTCTGGCTTCAGTTGTCATTTCTGCCTCGTATTTCACTTCTTCCCAATCATTTTTTTTCATCCAAGTCCTCTACAAATCCACAATCTTCTGTAAATTTGCTCACTGCACAATTTGCTGCTTTTTCCAGGAGTAAAGTTTTCTCGTTTTACTTGATGAAGCCACTCAGCCAAACGTCTTGGATCCAGGATGGAATGAGTAAGATGTGTGGAATCCTACATCACGCAGCACCATCCTCATTTTTCTCTCCTAATACATCAGTGTATCTGGCTAATCCAGTATGGCCAGGCTCGGGGAAATGACCCAACGGTTTGATGTTACAACTTTAACATATTTTTTAAGCTAAAGTACACTTAACTTTTTTTTCGTCTAGAACACCTTGTATTAATGTACAGTGCCTTGCAAAAGTTTTCATCCCCCCTGGTGTTTGTCCTGTTTTGTTGCCTTACAAGCTGGAATTAAAATGGATTCGGGGGGGGGGGGGTTAGCTCCATTTGATTTACACAAATATGCCTACCACATTTAAAGGTGTAAATTTTTTTTTATTGTGACACAAACAATGATTAAGATGAAAAAACAGAAATCTGGAGTGTGCATAAGTATTCACCCTCCAAAGTCAATACTTTGTAGAGCCACCTTTTGCTACAATGACAGCTGCAAGTCTCTTGGGGTGTGTCTCTAACACTACATTCACACTGCAGGCTGAAGTGACTCAAATCCGATTTTTTTCGCCCATATGTGACCTGTATCCGATCTTTTATTGACAATATGAACGACACATCCGATTTTTTCAAATCCGACCCAGGCCGTTTGGATATGTGGTCCTAATTCCGATTCCTATCCGATCTTTTCATATGCGACCAGTCTGAACCGCCAGGTCGCATTCATCCGAATTACACGTCATCAACAAGCCAGAAACATCACTATTGTTAAGTTGTTAATGAACTCGGTGTCGGTGAAGGAGCGAAGCACATCTACATCCCACCATTCCTGGCTGCGACTCCGCACCCACACGTTCCTTTGAACGGAGGTTGCAGTCACTACCCCGCAGAACGCCTGAGCCAAAACCCTTGCCCTCTTCCTTCTCAACCTCCTCCTTAACATCAGGCTATTGTGCATGTTCTGGCTCCGTCGCAACAACAACTGCATCATCGCCAGGTACTCCATGCTGGCTACTGTCATACACAGGAAACTTTAGGTTACTTCCGTAAACACTGGCCATGCTCACTGCGTGTGACGTCGTCGTATCCTGCAATGCGCATGCGGAACACTTTTAGGTCGCTTTTCGTTCATACTGAGGATCACATACAAGTCGCATATATTTGTTAATCTGAACGACCTCACAAAAAAATCAGATTTCACAAAAAAATCGGAATTGAGCATTAAGCCTTGCAGTGTGAACGTAGTGTATTAGCTTAGCACTTCTAGCCACTGGTATTTTTGCCCATTCCTCAAGTCAAAACTGCTCCAACTCCTTCAAGTTAGATGGGTTGCATTGGTGTACAGTAATCTTCAAGTTATGCCACAGATTCCCAATCGGATTGAGATCTAGGCTTTGATTAGGCCATTCCAAGACATTTAAATGTTTCCCTTTAAACCACTCCAATATAGCTTTAGCAGTATGTTTAGGGTCATTGTCCTGCTGGAATGTGAACCTTCATCCCAGTCTCAAACCTCTGGCCAACTCAGACAGGTTTTCCTCCAGAATTGCCCTGTATTTAGTGCCATTCATCTTTCCTTCAGTCCTGACAAGCTTTCCTGTCCCTGCAGATGAAAAACATCAACACAGTGTGATGCTGCCACCACCATGCTTCACTGTAGGAATGGTGTTCTCAGGGCGTTGGGTTTGCGCCACACATGGCTTTTCCCATGATGGCCAAAAAGATCAATTTTAGTCTCATTTGACCACAGAATCTTCTTCCATGTGTTTGGGGAGTCTGCCAGATGCTGTTGGGCAAACTCCAAACGTGTTTTATTCAGCAATGGCTTTTTTTTTCTGGCCACTCTTTCATAAAGCCCCACTCTGTGGAGTGTATGGCTTAAAGTGGTCCTATGGACAGATACTCCCAACTCCGCTGTGGATTTTTGGAGCTCCTTCGGTGTTATCTTTGGTGTCTTTGTTGCATCTCTGATTAATGCCCTCATTGCCCGATCTGTGAGTTTTGGTGGGCGGGGCTTTCTCTTATCAGGTTTTTAGTGGTGCCATATTCTTTCTATTTTGCTATAATGGATTTAATGGTGCTCCGTGGGATATTCAAAGTTTGGAATATTTTTTATAACCCAACCCTGATCTATACTTCTCCACAACTTTGTCTCTGACCTGTTTGTAGTGCTCTTTGGTTTTCATGTTGCTTGCTTAGTAGTGTTGCAGAGTCAGGGTCCTTCCAGAACAGGTTGAGCAGACATCATGTGACAGATAATGTGACACTTTTTGATTGCACACAGGTGGATCTTAATCAATTAATTATGTGACTTATGAAGTGAATTGGTTGGACCAGCTCTTATTTAGGGATTTCATATGAAAGGTGGTGAATACTTATGCCCCCTCAAGATTTGTTTTTTTTTTCATCTTAATTATTGTTTGTGTCACAATAAAACAATTTTCACCTTTAAAGTGGTAGGCATGTTGTGTAAATCAAATGGTGCTAACCGTACAAAAATCCATTTTAATTCCAGCTTGTAATGCAACAAAACAGGACAAACACCAAGGGGGATGAATGCTTTTGCAAGGCACTGTATAATGATGACATTTCATAACCCTGTAATTTCAACATTTCCTGGTTAATCACTTTAAAAAGCAAATTAAAAATCAGCCCTTGATTAAAAAAAAAAAAAACATTATCTTATGGAAGTCAAGATACAATTTTTGTTGTCCAGTGGTCAAGTGTTTGAGATACATTGCCTTGCACTTATGATTGGGTTCCCTGTGATGCTACAAAAACCATCGAAAATTGGGTCTATGCATTCCCATATTCTCTTAAGTATGGAGCTCCACTCCATGTGCTTTGCATATAGGGAGCTTCGCTATCAACATTTTTTGACCAATCGGAATCCAGTGAATTTATTTTATAGATATGCTAATGGGGCGGCACGGTGGTGTAGTGGTTAGCGCTGTCGCCTCACAGCAAGAAGGTCCTGGGTTCGAGCCCCGGGGCCGGCGAGGGCCTTTCTGTGCAGAGTTTGCATGTTCTCCCCGTGTCCGCGTGGGTTTCCTCCGGGTGCTCCGGTTTCCCCCACAGTCCAAAGACATGCAGGTTAGGTTAACTGGTGACTCTAAATTGACCGTAGGTGTGAATGTGAGTGTGAATGGTTGTCTGTGTCTATGTGTCAGCCCTGTGATGACCTGGCGACTTGTCCAGGGTGTACCCCGCCTTTCGCCCATAGTCAGCTGGGATAGGCTCCAGCTTGCCTGCGACCCTGTAGAAGGATAAAGCGGCTAGAGATAATGAGATGAGATGAGATGAGATAAGATATGCTAACATCCATCCTTTCATTAACCGTAACCACTTATCCTGTACAGGGTTGTTGGCAAGCTGGAGCCTATCCCAGCTGACTATGGGTGAGAGGCAGGATACACCCTGGACAGGTCACCAGGACATTGCAGGGCTGACACATAGAGACAAACAACCATTCACACTAACATTCACACCTACAGTCAAATTAGAGCCACCAATTAGCCTAACCTGCATGCCTTTGGACTGTGGGGGAATCCGGAGGAAATCCACACAGACACAGGTAGAACATGCAAACTCCACACAGAAAGACCCCCGTTGGCTACTGGGCTCAAACCCAGAACCTTCTTGCTGTGAGGTGACAGTGCTAACCACTACACCACTGTGCCGCCCGATATGCTAACATCTAAGTAGCTAAACCTCTTGCCGTAATCGAGACATAAACAAAACTAGATAGCCTCTTATATTATTATTGCTATATTATACTGCAGCTCTAATGAATTCTGGATTCTGATTGGTCAGAAGGGAAAGTGATTAATCCTCTAGAACAGCAGCTCTGACAATAGTGCAGCTGCACATCACAGGTTTATATTATTATATTAATACACTTGTTTGAATATAGAAATGTTCTCATTTCTATAATAACAGCTCATTCACGGGAACACGGATTAACGCCATAAATGTGCATACTCATTAATATGGTGAAGATTTTGCATAAGGTAAGGAGATATGTGTTTATGTAACATTTGTCGAAGGAGTCTCCAGTGTCAGAGCTTTGTAAAGGTATAACTTTACGTTTTCTAAAATCTTCAGGACAGGAATTTACACTTTGTAGTTTCTCGGTAACACGATAATCTGCTTTTTTTAATTAAATATTGTAATTGTTGGAAATGGGCTGTGGTATAAGAGGAATAAAACTGTGTGTTGGGTCTTTCTGTGTTTTCTGAGTTTGCATGCTCTCCTCATTCCCTCTGGTTTCCTTCTACAGTCCAAAATCATGTTAGTCAACTGGCTACTTGAAATTCACCATCGGTGTGAATCTGAGTGTGAGGGTTGTTCATCTCTGTGTAGCCCTGTGATAGATGGGTGGACTGTCCAGGGTGAGCCCCACCTCTTGGCCAAAGTCAGCTGGGATTGGTTCCATCTCACCCACGACCCTCAGAAGGATAAGCGGTATAGACAATGGATGGATGGATGGATGTTTATCTATGTAATGTAATTTATTCATGAAATCCAGCAAAGATCCTTCAGTGGACTATACTCAGGGTTTTTTTTTTTCCTTTCTTCCGGTGGTCTATGATATCTCCTCAGCTCCTGACAGTGAGACTCTTATACATGCAGGATGCACGGTTTTGTGTGAACAAGACTGGATTACTCTACCACTGGCTTATCTGGCCCAGACAGAGCTCTATTACAAATTTGCACAGAGTATTTTTTTCTAAAGCGGGCGGCAAGAGAACAGAATATACAACAGACTGCATTCCTGTCCAAAGCAAAAGCATTCATGGCTGTTTTTTCTTTCTTTTTTTTCTGTCAGCTTTCAGCTTTGAAATTGTAGCTGTAGCTGGTGGAATGCGCTCTGTTTTAGCTTCTGGACATGTCTGTAATGAGAACACACATGCCCTACAGCCAGCCATCAAGTCTTGACTGTCCATTAGGGCTGATGGCATGGTTTTGATGTGGGCTTTGAATAGCAAATGTCCTCATGCATGACTGGACCTCGGGACAGAACGTTGACCTCACTCAGGTGCTTGTGCTCATCCTGTGCAGAACACATGCATGAATAAGAACACTCATCCAGTTCCAAGTTGCATATAAACCCTACAAACAGTGACTTGCATAAGTATTCACTCCCTTTTAAGTATTCACACATTTTATGAATCTGTGAATCTGTGACAAGACTTGAAAAATCTGACTCCTGATGCGACTACCACCACCCCGTTTCTCAGTAGGAACCATGTTGGGTTTCCACCAAACGTAGCACTTTGTGCCAAGGGGAAAGTGCTAATTTTTGCAAAGAAGAATGTGCTAAAATATCACATATTACAAGCATTTTGCAGACACTCTTATCCAGATGATCTTATCCATTCTACAGAGTGACCTTCTATTTCTGCTTTTTTGTTGTTGTTGTTTAATTAATAGAAAATATTTTTGCACCTCCAAATGTCAGACATATTGGGGCAAAAATCTTTGGTATTGAAAGTGGCTTCTGAAATTGTAAGACATATGTAGAAATCAGTGGCGGCTGCTGGTTTTTAAAACAGGGGAAGCCCATTTTACGCATTCATCGTAAAACCTGTAGGATATCAAAGCATAGAAAGGTGTGCCCCATTAGCATAGTGAACTAGACAACCCTACCTAGTGGCAGAAAGTATTTTTGCTTGTACATTTCATGTTATAGTCTGGCTTGCCAGGCTAGTGCCTCATATCCTTAATCAAAAATATCAAACATCCAAAAATCACTGGCTATTCAACGAAGAGCCTTGAACATCATACCCTGATATGCAACACAGAGTCTTTAACACAACACCCAGCTGTGCAACACATCCTTGAACATCTTCTGCAACACAGTCTGGAAATTCATAACCAGGTAGGCTATGCAACACACAGAACCTTGAATATTATACCCAGGTATAACCTATAACACAGACCCCACCATTCTCTTAACATTACTGAACAATATACACACTTCAGATTCATGAACATGAACACTATTTATACACAAATTCTGCCCTCCGCTCCTTTTCCAGAAAATGGTCTGTGACCCTGTCATACTAGCTGGTTGTGCTTTCCAGAGACTTTACCAATTTCTGTTAGCAGCTAGCACTGCAGATCCCAATAAGGCTCAAGCTAGCCTGCAACCAGATTGAACTACAAATGAAATAAACGAGTGAATTCACAAATGATCAAACTGATAGAATGGATGAAAGTTAACGGAGCACAACGAGTAATATTTACATTTATTTACAGAGTAATGTACAGAGACATCAATGAGAAGAACCATT
Organism: Neoarius graeffei; assembly: GCF_027579695.1. Classification (NCBI taxonomy): domain Eukaryota; kingdom Metazoa; phylum Chordata; class Actinopteri; order Siluriformes; family Ariidae; genus Neoarius; species Neoarius graeffei. The sequence goes on along the minus strand of NC_083570.1, from coordinate 113,942,022 downwards.
TATATGAAAAGAAATTCGGACAGCACTTTAGCACACGACTACACTTTCTCGACATCCGCTAGGGACTGACTGATCATACTTCCGTGTTCCTCGCCGAAGTACCGCCCTCCTTATGTCTTTCAAACACTACCTCCAATAATCCTTTATCAGCCCGGCTTCTTGTCCCTCCCACTGACTATGTTTACATGCACATCCAAATCGAGCTGCTGTCGGTAATCGAGCTGAAGGTCCCAGCAGGGTGCCAGAGAAATCCAATCCTACATGCACACAATGAAATCGGGCTATTGTGTGAGGTGCATTGTGCACCCGAGCCACAGGTGGCGCAACACGCCCCATCGTGTTGGTACACTTCCGGTTGTCGTCATGAAGAAGAGCTATTCAAGAGTGTAAACAAAGTTATCAGTTCCGTGTTCTCCATTGCGCGTTTTTCTCCCGTCCATGAATTTTAATATATTCAACTCCTTAAGCTGAATGAGCATGAACTCTGTCTGCTCATTGCTCCAGAAGTGCACGTTTCTGCTTGCCTGTGGCAGTGGGGGCGTGGTCAAGCACCGGTCTGTGACAGGAGGGCGGAGCCAGCGAAGGTGAGTGGCAGAATCACTTCACCTGACGGTAATTAACCTGTGTTTGTGTGTCTTCCCAGTAACCGCGCCCTATTTAAGGAGGCAGAGGGAGAGCAGAGGGGAGAGCTCATCCCGGGACTAGAACACAGCGCGCGCGTGTGTGTGTGTGTGTGTGTTTTTCTCTCAAGAATAAAAGTAGGGTGTTAAACTGAAAAGTCTGACAATAAAAAGCCTATTAGTACCAGAAGCTTTGTCCTGCCGTCCTCTGTGCTCCACCCACACTTCAGAGAGCTCTACATCGCCATTTTCTCTTCTTCGTTTGTTCCTCCTGACCTCTTCTGCTGCTCGCTACTACTGTTGTCATGCCGACCGAGGCTGTTGTGTTTCCCGCTTGTGGTCTCGTCACTCGTCACTTCCGGAAGTAGCTCGACAACTAGCTCGATAGGATATACATGCACAAAGTAGCTCGGCAGAAATCGCATAAACTAGGTCGTGTAGCTCGATTCCGAGAAATCAAGTTCGGTTCAATTTCAGCCGAATTAAGGTGTATACATGGCATTTTGAACTTCGATTTCAGTCGAGCAACGGCAGAAATTCGATTCTCTCTATGTGCATGTAAACGTAGTGAGTGTCTCATTTAGTCCCAGAGAAGCCCGGCTTCCCTGGAAGTGACGATTTTGTTGATTTTAACCAATAACAACTAGCCGAAATTGGCTGTTCAGAGCCGTCTCGTAGACTGCAATGGATACCCGGCTGCCAGTCAGTGTTGCCAGATACTGCTGACATTTTCCAGCCCAAAATATGTTCAAAACCCGCCAAAATGCACTTAAAACCGCCCAATCTGGCAACACTGCTGCCAGTCCATAGAGCCCATTGAAATAAGAAAGGTTACAGCCTGGCAGCAAAGGTGATTCTCGTGGCGAACTGCAAGTTCGTCAGACATCACTCAAATAAGTTACAGGATAGTTATGAACATAAATACAATCTTGGGCATATATGATGTTATGCAAGTTAATGTTTTAATGAGAATTCAATGTCGTAGACACCGCCGTTTGGGGAGAGAATTTTAGGGGAAGCTCGGCTTCCCTTGTTGTCTCTGAGAAATCGCCCCTGGTAGAAATATCCATTAAAATGGAGCCTATTCTTTCATCATAATTTTTATGGTATATCATGTGATGTTGGGACTTTACACAGGAAACTGACATTCGGTCTGGATGTTAACTAACAACACACACATTGTGTTAACATTACTGAACTATATGTTACACTGAGGAAGAAAAAAAATATCATGTGTTAAATCAGTGTCCAGTTTCCTTGTGGATTGCTCACTATATTATTAAAACAATCAACACTTATTAATATGTCCAGTACTATGTCTGGTTGGAGTCTCATCGCATCTCTCCTGTGGAGGACGGCCCCATATGGACAGTTGAAAGTCGCACTTGGAAGACGCTCTGGACACTTACAGTAATGCTTTTATGGCTGAGGACTACAGTTGACTTGCTAACTTGAGGACTGCTGTTGTCATGAACAGTTTTGCACTCAAGTTTCCATCAATGAAGAGTTTATAACATCAGTGAAACTGACTTCATGTTAAAACTGTTAATGTTATAGTCATGTTGTCTGTTGTTGCCCAAATGAAGATGGGTTCCCTTTTGAGTCTGGTTCCTCTCGAGGTTTCTTCCTCATGTCGTCTGAGGGAGTTTTTCCTTGCCACCATCACCACAGGCTTGCTCATTGGGGATAGATAAGGGATAAAATTAGCTCATGTTTTAAGTCATTCAGATTCTGTAAAGCTGCTTTGCGACAATGTTTATTGTTAAAAGCACTATACAAATAAACTTGACAGTACTGCTAACTGTACATACATACAACCTTACATCCTCTCTAATATTGTCATATCTGTATATTGTGACTTTCCACTGTCCATCATTGTATATACTGTAACATAGAGCATCCCTCTGCTGCAGTACTTACTAATGACACTTATCTGTAAATAATATATAGATTTAGGCACTGCCTAAAAGCGGAGCTCCCATCTGTTTCTGGGTTGTAGAATTTTCTTACATCATAGCCAGCCTCTTTTGTTTTATTTCTTTACTGGCTTTTATTTCTTTCTTTTGTTTTATTTCTTTACTGGCCCCGGTCACACCGCCCGAACTTTGCTGGAGCGCTCCTGGAGCGGTGAAAAAAATTCATCACCGCTCGTAACTGTTCACCACTGTTTAACAAAAGTTGGCCCCCGTTAAAGCAACTCCGTATATGCTCGGCCACCGCTGATGTTTCTCGAGGGGCCCTCCTACCGCTCCGAAAGTTTTGAGCTGCACAAAATATTGCGAGCGGTGAGGAGGGGGCAATTTTCCGCCCCGGCAAAGTTCACCCCCGCTCCACCAATGCCCAGTCAAAGTTTGGCACCGCTAGACGCAAGTTTGTGGACGCTTGGGTCCACTAGGCCAACGCAGAAATCTTGAACGCTGGACCACCGCTGCTTCGCCAGCGTTGCCCGGGCGGCGATTAAACGTTGCACAAACTTCGGTGAAGCGGTTGTAAGCGTTTTACGAATGGACACGGGGTTGCTGGAACGGTGTCGGGCGTTGAAGCAGCTATCCATGGCGGCGATGAACTTTGGTTTGGCGTTGGTATAGAGGTGTCGGAGCGGGACCAGAATTTGGCTATAAATACGGGCAGGGGTGCAGATATGTTTTTTGAACTGGGGGGGACAAAAAAATGGGGGGGACAAAGCTGCCAGCAAACCAACCCCAACCCCGATATGCCTGTCAAGCTTGTTGTGGGTTACCATAGCAACCAAGCTCGAGCTCGCAACCTATGCAGTCTGCGCAGCTCAACCAACCGAATATCAGTCTTTGTTTTGTTTTATGTGAGTTGTTGCAACTATGTATACACTGCCATGCACCTCAATAAACCGAATGGTAATTAGTCTTTTGATTTTTCCGTGAGGTTTGCCTTATGCAAAGAAAGACAGCATAGACGTTTTTTCCTCCCTATAAGTGGGGGGGACCGAACGAAGTGAATTTAAATCTGGGTGGGATGAATCCCCCCCGTCCCCCCCTCTATCTGCGCCCATGAATACGGGGAGAAATGGACCAGGAGCTCATTTGGAATCGAGCTGCCGTTGAGTTCAGACCTCATCTATATCGAATTTGCTCAAAGTTACAGTAAAACTGTATCACCATGGATGCTGAGAGACTTGCTATGATTGGTGCTAAACCAACTTTATACCCCCGCCGAGCCAAAGCCCGCATGTGCAGAACGCCGCTATACCAACGCTCGCTACCGCTAAACCAACGCTAAAGCAACGCCGGCTTCAGCGGTGCACCGCTAAGCCAACGCCCGTGTTTTCGATTTTTTTTCCCATTTTGTGCACGGTGACGAGCGTTGTCGAAATTCGGCCCCCCCTCCCCACCGTTCAAGGAACGCTCCAGCAAAGTTCGGGCGGTGTGACCGGGGCCTTACACTGGCCATGAGGCAGTGTTTATGACTGGTAATTACTAACACTGGCCACTAGGCGGTGTGTATGACTGGTAATTACTAACACTGGCCACTAGGCAGTGTTTAGGACTGGTAATTACCAACATTGGCCACTAAACAGGCAGCATGGTGGTGTAGTGGTTAGCACTGTCGCCTCACAGCAAGAAGGTCCTGGGTTTGAGCCCAGTAGCTGGTGAGAGCCCTTCTGTGTGGAGTTTGCATGGTTTCCTCTGGGGGCTCCGGTTTCCCCCACAGTCCAAAGGCATGTAGGTTAGGCTAATTGGTGGCTCTAAACTGAGTGTGAATGGTTGTCTATGTGTTTGCCCTGTGATGACCTGGCAATTTGTCCAGGGTGTACCCTGCTTGGGGCGGCACGGTGGTGTAGTGGTTAGCGCTGTCGCCTCACAGCAAGAAGGTCCTGGGTTCGAGCCCCGGGGCCGGCGAGGGCCTTTCTGTGTGGAGTTTGCATGTTCTCCCCGTGTCCGTGTGGGTTTCCTCCGGGTGCTCCGGTTTCCCCCACAGTCCAAAGACATGCAGGTTAGGTTAACTGGTGATTCTAAATTGACCGTAGGTGTGAATGTGAGTGTGAATGGTTGTCTGTGTCTATGTGTCAACCCTGTGATGACCTGGCGACTTGTCCAGGGTGTACCCCGCCTTTCGCCCGTAGTCAGCTGGGATAGGCTCCAGCTTGCCTGCGACCCTGTAGAAGGATAAAGCGGCTAGAGATAATGAGATGAGATGAGATGTACCCTGCTTCTTGCCCATAGTCAGCTGTGATAGGCTCCAGTTTGCCTGCAACCCTGTTGGACAGGATAAGTGGCTACAGATAATGGATGGATGGCAACTAAACAGTGTGTATGACTGGTAATTACTAACACTGGTAAGGTGGCAGGTACACACAGGACCAAAACCATCAGAAAACAATGTGGTGGGTTTCTTTATGTATCCACACTCTATGCCTATGGGGCTTTGCTCACACTGTATTCTGCACTTCTGGTTAGATGTAAACTGCATTTCAGTGGTTTTGTACCTGGTGACACGATGGTGTACTGGTTAGCACTGTCACCTAACAGCAAGAAGCTTCTGGGTTTGAGCCCAGTGGCCTACAGGGGCCTTTTCTATGTGGAGTTTGCATGTTCTCCCTGTGCCTGCATGGGTTTCCTCCAGGCGCTCTGGTTTTCCCCACAGTTTAAAGACACACAGGTTAGGCTAATTGGTGGCTCTAAATTGACCATGAGCGTGAATGGTTGTGTGTCTATGTATCAGCCCTGCGATGACCTGGTGACTTGTCCAGGGTGTACCCCGCCTCTTGCCCATAGTCAGCTGGGATAGGCTCCAGCTTGCCAGTGACCCTGCACAGAATAAGTGGTTATGGATAATGGATAGATGGTTTTGTACCTGTAATCTGTACAATGACAATAAAGTTGAATCTAATCTAATGTTTATGGTGACATCTTGTCTTTGGTATATTCACCTTCTTACAGTAACATTTGTCTTGCTCTTCGTTGTCAGCTTCAGCATTTTGTACATATCTTGTCTAGCTATGACACTTTAGTTACCAGTTTGCACAAGACCTTTAGTGTTTTATTATTATTATTATTATTATTATTATTATTATTATTATTATTGCTTTCTTTCTAAAATTTAATAAAGCAAGACAAGACTACAACAAAGCTACAAAGCTGAGAAAGAGGCAAAAAGGAAGTATGATGCCAAACTTAAAGAGGACCTAACTGACAACAACCTCAGCAGCAAGAAATGGTGGAAAGTCATTAATTATCTTACTGGCAGAGCTGCTAGTCTGACATATCAATTATTGTCCAAGATGGTGTTGCCCACATCACTGCCAAGAAAAAGGCTGAAGTATTTTGCAAGACATTTGCAGAGACGTGTCACTTTTCCCATGGAGATGTTCCCTCCCCACAGGTGGACTTCATCAAACACTTGTTGAAACAACTTGTTTTAGACAAAGCATATACCTGAACATATACCAGCTAGAGTTCTCAAAGAGTGCAGTGTGGAACTTGCTAGTTCCTTGTGTTGCCTCTTTCATCTCTGCTTTGCACACAGAGTATTCCCAAGTCAGTGGAAAACTGCTACAGTTATTCTCGTGCACAAGAGGTACTCTGAATCTGACCCATCCAAATATCAGCCTATTTTACTACTTAGTATTATCAGCAAAGTCATGGAATGAGTTGTGAATGATCAACTATAAAACCACATGCTCAAGAACAACCTCATATCTAGCAACCAGTTTGGCTTCAAACCAGGCCATAGTATAGCTGATCTCACCATTCTTTCACAGACATGGAACACCTCCTTGGACAAGGAAGAGGAAATATGTGCAATAGCTATGGACATGAAATGAGCTTTTGACAAGGTGTGGCATAATGGGCTGCTAACCAAACTGAAGTCAAAAGGAGTATCAGGAATGCTGCTGACGTGGCTGCAGAGCTACCTGAGTGAAAGGTCAATGACAGTCATGTTATCAGGCCAGAGTTCTGAACCATCTTCTGTGCCCCAGGGGTCCATTCTTGGGACACTTCTGTTCTCTGTCTTCATTCATGACCTTGTAGATGTTTGTGAGAACAACATCTTCTTGTACGCTGATGACTCAACTTTGTATGCTCCAATACCTTCACTTGAGGACAGCAACTATGTAGCAGCCAGCCTCAACAGAGACCTTGAAAGGATGAAGGCCTGGCCTGACAAATGGAAGGTCACATTTGAGCCAGCAAAGTGCAAGTCAATGATAGTGTTAAGAAGGAGAACTCCATCTACCATAAAGTTAGCAGTCCAAGAAAAACTTGAAATCCTTGGTGTTATTATTGACATTAAATTTTCATGGTCAAAGCACATATCATCCATTGCTAACAGAGCTAGACAGAAGCTTAGTGCCCTGAGAAAAGTTGCCAACAAGCTTGACACAAGAGGCAGAGTGACAGTATACAAAGCACAGATCCACAGCATAATGGAATATGCATGTTTGAGCTGGATAAATGCTTCCTCAACTACTCTAACTTAACTAGACAACATCCAGAGAAAGGCACTCAAGACCATAGGTATAGATTAAGCCACTGCCCGCACCCAATTTCCCATTCCTAGTCTGTCCCACAGATGCCAAGTCACTGCATTATCAGCATTCTACAAAATGCATCCCAGGTACTGTCCAACAAACCTTCATATGCTAATTAAAAGTGCTATAAAAATAAAATAAAATACTCCTTCCTCCACTGAAGAGAAGATGTGTGACAAGGTCTAACTCCCCATACTGGACACCAGAACCAACTCACTGGATACAGGCTTCATCCACTCAACTGTGCGTCTCTGGAACAGTCTTGCTGATCACATTATTGGCAATATATCTGGCCTTGACTCCTTCAAAGGACATGCACATGGATTTCTCCTAAATAGACCTTAAGTCATTGCTGTTTTTTTTTTATTTTAGCATATCAGTTTTCTTACTTTCTTTTCTTATGTTTCTTGAGCTGCAGTGAACCATTTGATTGGCTCAGTGGGGAACCTCTTTGTTGCTCTGCTGGTCTATTGTTCACCTATGCAAATTATACAAAAACAAACAAACAATAAAAACTTAGCACAATCCTGGAGGCATCCAGATGCACATTTCATTGCATATCGTACCTGTATATGTGACAAATAAAATTCTTGGACCTTGGTCAGGTTCTTGCCCAAAGTGATGATCAGATCATCAGTTTTTCTTTGGCTAATCAGACACAAGGTATGCTACCACTCTTGCCAGGGCAGTTGGGGGGGGTGTTAAGGGCACTTGAGCCAGTCTTGCTGGTTCAGGGAATCAAACCAGCAACCTTTTGTTTCCAAAGCTGTTTCTCTAACCATTTGGCCATGGCTTCCCCAATGGATTGTAATAAAACTACAAATCTATGGAGATTATTATAAGCATGAACAAGACTGAATAATTAACAAATAGTTGCAGAAGGTGAAGTGAATATTGGTGAATAATAACTGAGATGAAGCTGAGGTTATTATTTAAATAATATTGGCTGGCATTGAATGGTCTATCAGATATATTCCATTTAGCTAGCATGATACTGAACGAGTTGAAGATGAGTAGCTAAATGGAATATATCTAATATACCACCAAAAAAGCTATTATTATTATTATTATACATACACATTTGATGGAGCAATTATAGATTTTACAAAAGTTAAGAACAGGGGGTAACTTACCAATATTGAATGCTGATTCTGATTGAATGTAATTCAATGTTCTGACAATCCAGTGTACATGTACAAAGTCAAAGTTCTAACAATAAAAATGGTACAAGTCCAAAAAGCCTGAACAACAACCCAACTTATATACAAGCTACATAAAGGTCAATGGTTCAAGTTCAATGTTACTTTTGGTTGGAGTTAATTGTTACATGGCAGTTGTTCAAAACAAAAGGGCTTTGTTGAGTGAAGTCCTCTTGTAAAAGTCTCCATCACTTTTCCTCACCTCCAAGTAGAACTTTGACAATATTTCCTCTATTGCTGTCTTTTCCAGTTTTTCGATGTCTGTTGGTATGTTTTTCTCTTGTAAATATGCGTGAAGAGCATCCAGTGAAGTTTTGGTAGCCTTTTGGGTGTTCAGTACGTCTTTCTCTTTCAATATATATCTTCTGCTTTTAATCTTCTGCTTTTAATAAAGTAAACCTCACAGCCATGTTTGTGTACAAACTGTCACAGTCACTCACTAGTGTGGAAGTTTTACATCTCTGATGTCTCTTTACCAGTTTTTTATGTCCGTTGGTATGTTTTTCTCTTGTAAATATGCATAAAGAATATCCAGTGAAGTTTTGGTAGCCTTTCGAGTGTTCAGCACGTCTTTAGTTTCAGTTTTCAGTTTATTTATTTAGTGCTTAATCTGAGTACTGGATCTTCGCTCTTTCCCGGCTGACAAAGAAATTATTCTGCGCATGTGCAACAGAAGTTTTGTCATTGGATCTTTTCATGAGCTCTGATATGTGGCATCGTGTTGTCTTGACAACGTGCAATATTATAACAATATTGCACGCTCATTCTCCATTTGGGAGAGTGGCATAATACATGGAGGATAAGTGATGTGATAACAAAATTGCATGCCATCAATAAACCCACTAGAAGGAATAGAATACATGTTTTTATTCCATTGAAAAAGTGACCTGTATGTATAATGATCACTGATATTCACTGAGCCTGAGGTGGATAATTGTTTTAGGATAAATACACAGGTGATTAAAAAAAAGTATTTAAAAAATATTTCAAATGTCTAAAGCAGGATGTAAATATAACAACTTTATGGCCCAGACTTGTGTCACTTATCTATGTCAACTCACATAAAATACTTTGTTTTGAAATTGATAAAATAAATCCCAATTCCACCTTAGCTTTGAGTAGTTTTTGGCCAAACTTTGGAGCATCTTTAGTGCTTTTAGGAACAGCATTTTCTTTCATCATTTGTACTTCTTCCTCCCTTACAGTGACAAAGCAACTAGATGCCATTTTGCCGAGCCACTTGAGGTAATTATTGAGAAGTAGTATAAATACGGAGGTGATTGTAGAAAACCATGCACTCTGACTGGTCAAGAAATTCAGACTATTTCTTGATAATACCTCAAGTGACTCAACAACATGGTGGCCAATCACTTCGTCACCACTGTAAGTGAGGATGAATTACAAATTTTTCATCTTGGTTATTATTCATTGATATTCAGTTTACCTTTGGCTAATAATTGTTAAATAGTCTGAATTTCTTGACCAATCAGTGCATGTGATTTCCTATAATCACCTCTGTATTTATAATAAATCTATATACAGTATATGTCAAATGAATATGTGATTAATCTGGAAGAACCAAGCATGTATTTGTTTAAAGCTTGTGTAAAAATTGTGCAAAACAAACAAACAAACAAACAAACAAACAAACAAAAACACTGTTATTTAGAATTGTGGATATTTATCAGACAAATACCTCACAATATAAAATTCTAAACACATAAATAATTAAATGTAAATGAAATAAATAAAATATTTAAAAATCAGCTGCAATGCGAACATATTAAACTCAGGAAAGGCAAACTAACACATTTAATATACAACCCTGATTCCAAAAAAGTTGGGACAAAGTACAAATTGTAAATAAAAACGGAATGCAATGATGTGGAAGTTTCAAAATTCCATATTTTATTCAGAATAGAACATAGATGACATATTAAATGTTTAAACTGAGAAAATGTATCATTTAAAGAGAAAAATTAGGTGATTTTAAATTTCATGACAACAACACATCTCAAAAAAGTTGGGACAAGGCCATGTTTACCACTGTGAGACATCCCCTTTTCTCTTTACAACAGTCTGTAAACATCTGGGGACTGAGGAGACAAGTTGCTCAAGTTTAGGGATAGGAATGTTAACCCATTCTTGTCTAATGTAGGATTCTAGTTGCTCAACTGTCTTAGGTCTTTTTTGTCGTATCTTCTGTTTTATGATGCGCCAAATGTTTTCTATGGGTGAAAGATCTGGACTGCAGGCTGGCCAGTTCAGTACCCGGACCCTTCTTCTACGCAGCCATGATGCTGTAATTGATGCAGTATGTGGTTTGGCATTGTCATGTTGGAAAATGCAAGGTCTTCCCTGAAAGAGATGTCATCTGGATGGGAGCATATGTTGCTCTAGAACCTGGATATACCTTTCAGCATTGATGGTGTCTTTCCAGATGTGTAAGCTGCCCATGCCACACGCACTAATGCAACCCCATACCATCAGAGATGCAGGCTTCTGAACTGAGCGCTGATAACAACTTGGGTCGTCCTTCTCCTCTTTAGTCCGAATGACACGGCATCCCTGATTTCCATAAAGAACTTCAAATTTTGATTCGTCTGACCTCAGAACAGTTTTCCACTTTGCCACAGTCCATTTTAAATGAGCCTTGGCCCAAAGAAGACGTCTGCGCTTCTGGATCATGTTTAGATGCGGCTTCTTCTTTGAACTATAGAGTTTTAGCTGGCAACGGCGGATGGCACGGTGAATTGTGTTCACAGATAATGTTCTCTGGAAATATTCCTGAGCCCATTTTGTGATTTCCAATACAGAAGCATGCCTGTATGTGATGCAGTGCCGTCTAAGGGCCCGAAGATCACGGGCACCCAGTATGGTTTTCCGGCCTTGACCCTTACGCACAGAGATTCTTCCAGATTCTCTGAATCTTTTGATGATATTATGCACTGTAGATGATGATATGTTCAAACTCTTTGCAATTTTACACTGTCGAACTCCTTTCTGATATTGCTCCACTATTTGTCGGCGCAGAATTAGGGGGATTGGTGATCCTCTTCCCATCTTTACTTCTGAGAGCTGCTGCCACTCCAAGATGTTCTTTTTATACCCAGTCATGTTAATGACCTATTGCCAATTGACCTAATGAGTTGCAATTTGGTCCTCCAGCTGTTCCTTTTTTGTACCTTTAACTTTTCCAGCCTCTTATTGCCCCTGTCCCAACTTTTTTGAGATGTGTTGCTGTCATGAAATTTCAAAATGTCTCACTTTCGACATTTGAAATGTTGTCTATGTTCTATTGTGAATACAATATCAGTTTTTGAGATTTGTAAATTATTGCATTCCGTTTTTATTTACAATTTGTACTTTGTCCCAACTTTTTTGGAATTGGGGTTGTATATAAAAAATATTACAATATTTAAAAAAGGTTGAAATAATAAACATTAACACATACACAAATGTAAACATAGCTTGTGAAGCATATTCAAAGATTAAACATATTAAACACACACACACACATATATATATATATATATATATATATATATATATATATATATATATATATATATATAAATCTGAAAAATAGCCAATTAAAATGTTTTTAAAAAGATTCCTCCATTTCACACCTGACGCTCAGTGTTAGCTCCGCCTCCCTTTGCGCATGACTGCCACTGAAGCGGGCCAATGAGAGCAGGCGGCGGGCGGGCTCTCGGTTGCCCGTGGATACAGCAGGGGGCGCTGGAAGCTGTGGAGAGCAGAGAGATAGAGAGAGAGAAAAGCAGAGAGAGAGAGAAGAGCAGAGAGAAGAGCAGAGAAGAGCAGAGAGAGAGAGAGAAGAGCAGAGAGAAGAGCAGAGAGAGAGAAGAGCAGAGAGAGAGACAGAGAAGAGCAGAGAGAGAAGAGCAGAGAGAGACAGAGAAGAGCAGAGAGAGAGAGAGAGAGAGAAGAGCAGAGAGAGAGGCAGCGCGCGAAGGAGAGCAGAGAGAAGAGAGAAAGAAGTAGAGAGAGCAAGAGGCAGCGCGTGCGAAGGAGAGCAGGGAGAGAAGAGCAGACAGAGAGAGAAGAGCAGAGAGAGAGAAGAGCAGAAAGAGAGACAGCGCGCGCGAAGGAGAGCAGAGAGAGAGAAGAGCAGAGAGAGAGAAGAGCAGAAAGAGAGAGGCAGCGCACGCAAAGGAGAGCAGAGAGAGAGAAGAGCAGAGAGAGAGAGAGAGGCAGCGCGCGTGAAGGAGA